>NC_086329.1:33450079-34182579 GCF_036172605.1 Pelobates fuscus | reverse complement strand
AGCCCTGAAGGATAATCTCCCAGCACACACTGCACATTAGAGGGAGCTCTAGAATCTCCCAGATTACCGTGCACATGACTGGGGTATCTGTAATATCCCAATACACACTGCACATTACGGGGGGCTTTCCAATATCCCAGTACACACTGCACATTACTGGGGGGCTCAGTAATATCCCAGTACATACTGCACATTACTGGCGGCTCTGTAATATCCCAGTACACCCTGCACATTACTGGGGGCTCTAATATCCCAGTACACCCTGCACATTACTGGGGGCTCTGTAATTCCTCATATACTGCACATACCAGTTGCCTACACTCATTAAGTTTTTCTTTACTGTATATCTTTTTCCCACCCTCCGTTGTCCGAGTTTGGAGTTATACTTCACAAAAGCATTTGATGAGCTTGTCTCAACTTGTCAACCAATGCAGCTCCTTTGGCTTAAAACTCTCAATATTCTCAGCCAGATTCAGCAGGATGATAGCAGTCTATCACCGCATGAATAATTAAAATTGACAGGGTAGCCAGTAGCGTTGGCCTGTCACTGTAAGATGGGCCTGGAGCTTTAACTCCACTTGCCCCAATGCCAACCTGGCCTTGTGAAGGGCAAATTAGACTTGTATTGTGCCGCTACAGTGAGCATGTATTAGCTTATAGGGTGATTAATTCCCAGACTCATTGTTAGTCTCTTTTCAAGCATAACGACAGCTCTGTGATGGAAAATACGAAATAGAGAAACAGCTGTTTTATTGGCATTATATGGACTTGTCTTGTGTCATTAAAAAAAAAGTCCTCTCACTTATTAGCCTTAATAAAATGTCATGTTTTCGATTTTATTATTATTAAATCCTCACTTCCCCCATGCAAATAAGGAACAGGCACAGGTGAAAGTGTTTACCATTTCCATAACAGCAAAGGAATGCACAATCTGTCTTTCGCAAACGTGTAAAAACCTGCACTTAGGCAGATCTATTAACATATTTGCATACACATTTTCTAATATTTAAAACCATGTCCAACTATGACCTACATTTAAAAAAAAAAAAGGAAAAAAAAAAAAAAACACACAACCTTGCTAAAAGGAACAGGAATGGCAGGGACATAGGGAGGTCCAGAGTATGAAATTAAATTTTTTTTTGTACCCTAAATACCTTCCTGGCTTTGGGTAGAACACGTCCAGGGATGCAGTCCCAAAGTCTCTAGTGTGAGGAACAGGTTTTGAAGTGGTTTAATGGAGGATGAAAGAATGGGTTTCGGGATACACAGTTCCACATGGTCAATTTGAAGGGACGGAGAGGGTTAAAGGTCAGGACAGAGTCACACAGTGTCTCTTGAGAGGTAGTTGTTAGGGGAAGGGGGGGGGGGGGGAGGGAAGAGCGTGCAAAATAGAGGACATTGTCATAGTACACTTGGAATTCAAAGTGATTTTCTAATTTTACGGTCTAAAATTAGTCAAAACTAAAATATGTACTCCTATTGACTTTGAGACTTTTTGTGGAGATAGATATAGATATATTCCAGAAAGGTAGCTGAACTCACAGAATTTAAAAAGTCAACATTTTATTAGAAAATATTTAAAATAAGATCAACGTTTCAGTCCTATGTATAGGACTCTCTTCAGGATCTCTATCTATCTCTTTACTAGTATGAGGGAAGGGGATCCCACACAGGTGTTTGAACAAGCAAACAGCGCACTAAGTGATCCATATTGTAGAGTTTGCATTAAAATTAAAATATGGCCAACTTGGGATTTCAAAGTTCTCATGTTAAGGTAAGAATTGCCAAAAAGGAAAATGTATCTAGCATTTTTTTTTTACATAGATACATCATCATGTAGGCTATGTATTCTCTACCAGTTGTACTGGACGAGTTCAAAGTTCATAGCTCTTTAAAACAATAAAAATACATTTACTACATGTAGCAGAAAGGTGAACTACACTCCATGTATCTATATCAAGAATATCATGGCATACCTCCCAAGGTTCCCTATAGAGAAGGAACAGTATCTATTTTGGGCCTAAATCCTCCGGTACCTCTTTTCTAGGAGCTCTGCCTGCAAGGGAGAAGCAGTTACGTCTGTCTCCAGCGTGCAGTGCGGGCTGATGGACGTAATTTATGCACAGAATTGACATTAGGCAGCCCAGAACAGATTTAAGTGTGCTGGGGGTGCAACTTGCCCCCAGCAAAAAAATTAAAATATCTCTGGACGTACAGTGTTTTAAGCTGAAACACTGCACCTCCAGACTCCTACCACCTTTACCACTTCAAAAAGCAGAAGTGTTCGTGGTGGTTAGAGTTAACACTTTAAATTGATTTTCCAAGATTTCCTCATTTTTATTGGGGATGGTGATTGCAATGTTCCTTCACAAAGAATATTGTGTAATTTTACAGAATACCAATAGATGCTTTATACAGCTACAAGTTGCCACAGCTGAAATCAGATTTAAAGGGACACTGTAGACACCCAGATCACTTCTGCTAATTGAAGTGGCCTGGGTGCAATATCCCAGTCCCCCTTAGTCTTGCAATGTAAATCAACAGCCACTAGAGGCACTTGCGGCTTGCTAGTTGACTTTTGGTCACCTCATGCTAGACGTACGTGCGCTCTGCATGAGGATATCCAGCATCAGTTAAATCCCCATAGGAAAACAATGAAGCATTGCTTTCTTAGGGGAAGGGCCTAATGAACTTGCTGCGCTCGCCACGCACGCGCATTAGAGGGCCTCCCCCCATTGGATGACAATGAAGGAGGCGGAGCGCCAGAGGGAACTACAGTATAATGAATCCTTATAGAATTCCTTTAACTATAGCCAGTGTACCGGACATTTCTGGAAGCAGCATTTGACACCTCAAGGCACAGTAATTACAATGAAAACTTTTTTTTGCTTTTGTAAAAGCAAACAGTTTATTTTAATGTTGTTACTCTAACAGTAAACACCATTTATAAACTCTTAATGATAAAGTGATTCACATTCTTTAAAATACGATTTAGCAGTGTGAACATGTATTCTTGCCATACAGCTCTGCCATATGTGTTTATAGTAAAGGGAACCTAAAATATAAAAGTGTGTCAATGCCGTCATGTGACTGAGTCACATGACAAGACAGCAATTTGTTTTTCTTTAGAGTAGAGACCACACCGGTCTTTTCTTTGTACGGTGTAACAAAGCTCTGTAGCAGACTTGGACACATTAATTAAAAATACAATAACCCATCTGAAACAGGAACTGGATACAATTAGATACCGGGACGCAGGTTATATTTGGCAGAGATATCAGCTATCACATGATTGCCGCTTTGGAGAATTGAGGAGGACAAGTTGCAGGAGAGCTGCCTGCAATGAAGGGGTGTTTACATTGAATTTGCTTCCGTTTACGCATTTATTAAATCTATTGTTTGAACTGAAACTCCCTTGTTTCAACATTTCATTAAAAAGGAACTACTTTTGTCTGATTTTAAGTTTTAATTTATAAAATAGAGCCATAGAACAAAATAAAAGTAACTGACAGCAGATTTCAATGTGAGAGCCTGCTTGTAATTATTATTGCCATTTATATAGCGCCAACAGATTCCGTAACGCTTTACAGTATTATGAGAGGGGGGATTTAACTATAAATAGGACAATTACAAGTCAAATTACAGGAACGATAGGTTGAAGAGGGCCCTGCTCAAAACGAGCTTACATTCTATCATGGGTATCAGCTGTCCGTGGTATACAACCCTATTCTGCATTTTTACACGAGCACATGTAGGGTATGCTTATACCTTAAATCCTTAAATACCTACATTACTTTACAGGTTTTATTTAAAAATTAAATTACTGCTACTTTTATTTAATTGAATTTTTTTTTTTTTTTTTGCTCATTCACTTTCTTTACATTATTACAAATTCAGCTCCGTTTTTTTTTTTTATAGTTATACATATGACAAAACAGGGATAACTAGAGCTTTGAGAATAGGCGGTTCTTAAACAAAGTTAAGCCAATTTACCCACAACCCATCAGTCAAAAGAATTCTACAGTAGGCAACCTACATCATTAACAGAAGAAAACAAAACGGCAGCCCCCAGGTATTGAGATACAGCACACGGAAAAAAAGAGAATAAAAATAAAGGCAAGTGGAAATGGGGGGACTATAATTATTATGATACATGGGGCATAAGGAAAGAGAATGTGAGGGGGAACAAATGCCTGACAGGGCTACTTTAACCCCTTAAGGACCAAACTTCTGGAATAAAAGGGAATCATGACATGTCACATCTTTGCCAGATTCATGGTGGCACTGGTCGTTACAATGTCAATGCTAAGTTTGTGGTAATACTTAATTCTTTAATTGCTGGCAAGGTAATGCTCATGGATGTCATCCTTGTGTACATTTGAGGAAAAAAGGGAAAAAAAAAAAAAAATTCTTAATTTCTTAATAAAATGTTTCGTTTTTGAGGTAAATTTTCTCTAAGCACTTTATCTCCATATTGATAAAGGTAAATGTTCTGCATACTTTAACCACTTTTAAAGCAGTTTCAATCAGTAGCCACACATTTGTTTAATAACTGTAAATTGTACATTTTATATTACCCTTGATATGTCTGGTTTAGTATATTAGATTAGCTTTCAAAATGGACCATAGGAAGTACTTTTTAACTGACAAGTAATGTGATATTTTTTAGAGATATTTGCCTTATTAATTTACCTCTGCCTTGTACCTTTACCTACAATTTCTGCATAATTAGTCAGTCGCTCCCATCTCCACAAGTCAGCTTTCACCTCAAGTATAGAGCGTTGTATAGGACTTCAGTGAAAGTAAAGAAGTCAAAATATGTATTTATACTATGAAGTTTGAACCAGACAATGTTTTGACCTGTAAGTTCTTTTTTTTAAAGGAATAAACGTCAATTGTAACATGTGGTTTTAAAATAGTGGAGTTAAAAATAATAATTTAATAAGATAGTTTGAGGCTTTGCTCATTATACGCTTGCCCCACTAAATCTCTTGGAGAGGTGCCATGTTTGTGTGACTAGATCATTTGCACAACGGGTGTAGAACAATAGAAGCAAAATGTATTGGCCCCACAGCATTCGGGGAACATCTCAATACCTCCCATGTGTCCCTTTTTAGGAGAGGGAGAGTTCCTTTTTTGTTGGTGTGAGTGTATAACTGAGCTCCTCAGGAAGAATACCCAGAGTAATGTGTCTTTTTATACTACAATAAATGTGTTCAGAATTGTGGCTGTGTAAAAGGAACACTATAGTGAGAAGAATACAAACTTGCATTCCTGTCACTTTAGCTGTGAAAACCTATCAACCTGTCAGCTAAGTGAAAGGTGATTGTACTCATCTTTATTCCAGTGCCATATGGGTCTCCTTGTGGAGTCGCCACTCCACCTCCTTGGCTGACATCAACAAACTTGATGATTTCAGCCAATCCAATGTTTTCTAATGGGAAAGCATTGGGTAGCTATTGCGCATGCAAGGCAAAACACAAAGCCAATCAGCATCTCTTCATAGAGATTCATTGAATCAATTCATCTCTATGAGGAAAGTTCAGTGGCTCCATGCAGAATGTGGTGACACTGAATGTCAGTGCTGCACAACATTAACTCAGGAAGAAGCTCTAGTGGCCGTCTGAGGAATGGCCACTAGAGGCGTTACTAGGCAGCAATGTAAACACTGCCTTTTCTCTGAAAAGGTAGTGTTTTACATTAACCCCTTAAGGACACACGGCATGTGTGACATGTCATGATTCCCTTTTATTCCAGAAGTTTGGTCCTTAAGGGGTTAAAAAGCCTGCATGGACAGGCAATACACAACAGAACAACTACATTAAGCTGTAGTTGTTCAGGTGACTAAGTCTCCCTTTAGTAAGATACATTGACCTTGTTACACATTACATTTTAGTTGCATAATTGTGTATTAAGTCACCTCTACTTTCTAAGAATAGTCCTGCCCTTGGCCACACCCCCACTCACACCCCAAAAATGTAAGTGCCCTTCTCATTCCATTTGAAATGTTGGGCGGTATGCATCTTCCATCATCCTTTGACAGCATTAAGATAGTTGCTTAAATGCACACTATAGTCACCAGAACAACTACAGCTGATTGCATTTGTTCTGGTGAGTAGAATCATTACCTTCAGGCTTTTTGCAGTATACACTGTCTTTTTAGAAAGAAATGCAATGTTTACATTAAAGCCTAGTGATAACTCTACTGGCCACTCCTTAGATGGCTACTAGAGGTGCTTCCTGGGGTAGTGCTGCACACTGTGATTGCCATTCAGTTTCTCCGCCCTCTGCATGCAGACTCTGAACTTTCCTCATAGAGATGCATTGATTCAATTAATCTATATGAGGAGATGCTGATTGGCCAAGGCTGTGTTTGACTTGTGCTGGCTCTGCACCTTATCTGCCACCATGACAGTCTCAGCCAATCCTATGGGGAAGCACTTTGATTGGCTCAGACCACCACTTCTCATGAGGTCAGCAAACAGAGGCAATACACAGGCAAATCAGTGCAGAGCCAGGAGCTGCATACTTGAATACAAGTAATATTTTACTATATTTAGGGAAGCAAGAGAGGTCAGGGGGGCTAGATGGTGGTTTTAACACTATAGGGTCAGGAAGACAGGTTTGTGTTCCTGACCCTATAGTGCTCCTTTAAGTTAAGGGAGAAGTTAATTTTAGGCCCAAAGTGATTTGATGTCAAAAACAGATCTTTGTTCTCTTGTTCATAATTCCTAAGAGGAGAAGTACAATAGCCTTATAGAATATTTGTTTGGTGAAAGCTGAAGTAGATTAACACTTTTATTCTGTTTACAGTGACCTTGCACAGTTCATAAATACACAAGGGTGATATTATTCAACCCTCAATGTTACAATGTGTTAATGCAGTTTGTAAAATGGATATTTGAACAGATCCATTGAATGCTTGCCAGCAGAGACAGGATGTATAGCGGTTGACAGACCATAAGTTTCTCAAAAAATAAAAATAAATCCACAAAACAAAAAATTTAATCCATATAAAGTATTCCTCTACAGGTAGCATGAAAACAACATATCCAAAAGGACCAGTTATTAGAAATTAGACACAAACTTATTTAAAAAAAAAAAAAAGGTAAAATTTGTGGAGAATTTCCAACGGAATTTAGAAATTTTATAGCAAAATGGGATATATATATATTTTAATCAAACTGATCAAGTGTTCCCTCAACAACAATCTTTTTAGATCTGTTCCAAACCAAAGAGCATGCATCCCACTGACCAGGGTCATGTATTGCAGATGGCACTAAGGCAGGTCAAGAAGGTTAAAGCTGTCAAATTGTCATGGAAGTTGAATTGTACAACAGCTGAGGGCCTACCTTTTGGCCAACTCAGCTAAAATGCTGTAGGAGAAGTTTGAATGCAACCATTTGCTCTTGGCAACAACCATGTATGATGCACCTGCGGTATTACAAATAAAGTCAAAAGTGTCACACTAAAGATACGCCGGGTAAACATTCTATCTGATATTACTGGGGTCAACAACACAGAAGTGAAATTCTCAGATAAGTCTATTCACTGCGTGGCACCAATCCAAATTATTTGGCACTCAACTCCTCATCTATCAATGCAATAAATCACATTTATTTATACATATTGTAATGCACGTCATTTAAAATAATGACAGGTTAGACAACAGAATAACGTGAAGCACCATGTATAAAAGCTATATTGTATCGCACATGAGAGGTGAAAATGTTGGTTGTGTACTCACTGTCAGTTAGAGGGTTAATGCAATGTCAGGGACAGAAATTGAGCCACTTGCCCGGCAGCTGGTTCAGTGATGAATAGGGGCAATGAGGCCCCAACATTAAATGATCCAGGGGCCAACAAGCTAAGTGCAGATTGCCTGCACTGATCAGACAGATGTGAATTGGCGATGGGACAAAAAGGGTCAGTTTTCACAAACCAACTCGCTCTCATTTCATATGCAGAAACAGTGACTAGGTTTTATTTCATAACGTTTACAGACATCACATGGCATATCACCCCCTGCTCCTCTTGCATGACAATACGTGAGCAAATCGCACAGCAGGAGGGCAAGGAAATCGGAAAGAAAAGCATTAATCTGCCTGGATAATTATTCTATTTCTAAGCAAAGCATCCAAAATCTTTCAAAGATTGGCAGTTTGTAATTTGGATTATTAAACATGTTCTTTTATAACTGTACATCACGTGCTTTTCTGCACACGTAAAAAAAAATAAAAAATAAAAAGAAGCCATTTCATGTAAATGAAGCCTAATCCCATGATAAAAGGACAGGGTCCATGGGGGGATCTAGGGGCCGACCAGACTGCAATTTATTGTGCTTTGTCCTGGTTTGAACCTCTAAGATCCAGCCCAGAAAGACAGATTCTCTTCTGGACAGTTTTCAAATCTTATCTACCCCAGATTCTACAAAACCTAAAATGTATCTTACAAAAAGGGACAATCACTTTTCTATAGGTAATTAGATTGATCACATGAAGAAAATATTGGAAAAACAAACAAAACAAAAACACACACACACACACACACACACACACACCTAATCAAAACACAAAACCTGATGGTTTACTTGTTTAACAATTTACTATTCGTAAAGTTTTTAGTGAACAAAAAGATCATCATGCAAAAGGATGAGGGTTTTCCAAGGGGTGAACAAAGGACACAACACTTCCAAAAAAAATTAAATTGAATTTAATTTTTTTTTTTTGTAATAATCTTAATAGTGCATCAGAATTCACAGTTTAGTGAATGAGCCCCAAATATTTTGCCTAAAAATTGCTCATGTCCCTTTTTAGGAATATTAACCCATTGTAAAATGCATCATATTAGATTAGCATTTTTACGATTCTGTTTTAACATAAACACTCTGTTTTGTCACGGCTTATGCTGACAGAGTAGAAAAACAAGACATCGATAGGCCTTACTCCAAGACCTAAAATAACCTTAGCCATGTATGCAAAGAAATATGCAGAAGGTCTGCTCCATATGTCATTTGACGTATACTAGGCCTCCTGTGATTGGATCCTGTAGGGGTGTGTTTGAAACGTAAAAGGGATCTCCAAGCCACATGTCAAGGTTAGCACAGCATAAACAAAACAGGTTTGGGAACAATAGAAGGCTTATAATTCATTCATAACCAGCAAGGTGTAATAAAGAACTTAATGCAAATAAGATTTTATGTCCAGATTTATCCTTCTTTGGAATTTAGCAAAGTCTCTAAATAGCAATCTTTCATGCAGAAATTAAGAAAAAATTATAATTTTACTTAGAATATTTTTACTGCTATTTCTTATCAAACACCTGCAGATTTTACAGCTTCATTCCAAGCCACAGGGGAAGTACATAACAGTGATGGCTTGGCATGTTTTGAAACGACATTACCCATGATACTCAGCCAGCCTTTAGGTTAAGAATCAGTACAAATTAACATGCAAACACGGGTCAATTATAACGAAGACATGATACCAAAGAAAGAACAGAGGAAGACATACTTTTCTCAGAATACCAAAAAATCCATAAACCAAAACAACCTGCCGCGCCACAAAAAATCCCAAACCATTCAAGTTATAGAAATAAGAATAATCAAAATGACCAAATGTCACTAGAACAGGGATCGCTGGGCCCACAGAAGAGGAGTAAGTCCCCACTGGTTCTAGGCTTATATGTGTCTGAAATTGTTAGAATTGTCGTGTCGATTTAGATGTACATGAAGAGACAAGTGTATATTGGCTGAATTGACATGGCTGGGCATAGGGTAACTGAAGTACTCCTAAGAGTGATCTGCGTGGGGCATGCTGCTACTGTAGATAGATTTTGGAAGAGATGCCAAGGCAGTAATGTAGTCTCCACAGGTTAGATATTACTTTCCCTATACATACATACACTGAAAAGACATCCTTAAACTATGCACATTTACATTGGGAAATCTGATACTGACTGATGCAACGTGCACTTTGTCCACCTACACAAACTAGGAGGAGATGAAATTTTTTTTGCTGTATGACTTAAATGACTATTATGAAGGCTATTCACTAAACCACACATTTGTGTAGTACTCTAACCCATCTGTCAGCTCACCCACAAAGTGTTATGGGTGGTTAAACTGTATGCAATAGTCCACCATCTGCTACTATTTACAGTGAAAAGTGAGGGTCACTCAACATACAGAATTAATGCTTTATTTAACAGTTAGAGATGAGAAGTGGAGGCCATACGCTCTTAAGCACCTGTGGGTTTAATAAGGTATTGGAAATATATTCAGTTTGAATTTTGTAAAATGGACGCATCTCTCTTGGATTGTATGTTCCTGTGAACCAAACAACATGACTGACTTGACTTCTTAATCAACAGTTAGTATACAGAGCAGCAGAGGAGTCTATAGGATCGCATAAGAATTCCAGATTAAACGATACAACTCAACAATGTTTCTAAATACGTTCCGTGACCCTGTTGACCTGGTTTCCACTCCATCCCCCCACTTCCGTTTGGACCGGTGGGGGTCATACCGGTCCCACACTCACAACAGCGTTGATGTTGAGCTGACTACCTGCCACATAGACTACATGGCGGAGCGCACCTCTGTCCACAAGATGGCTGACAGACGCATACAACAAGGGCGCATGCAACAGCTGCCACACCAAGACCCAAGAGATTAAGTTGACAATTTTTTACAGAAAATGGAAGCACACTTCAACACCTTCTAGGCTAAGTTGGAAGCTAAGACATCGGCAACCCAGATGCAGCCTCCGGGCAGTGAACAGAGAAACGAGCAGCAGAATGGCGGAAGGCCTCAGGCACAATCGGCACATACTCACTCTGCTGACCTACCCGGGCCGAAAACCACCAAACATGCCTCCCACACTCACCCACCTGGGAAGTCAGCTCGACGTTGTCGGGCCCAACTGTCTGTCACCATCCCTAAGTGGGTGCTCCTCATTCGGCGAAAACCGTGCAACCGCGACTTGATGAGGCGGCGAACAGGCCTGTTGCGGAGCGGAGGGAGACAAGCTCTAGGACTGCTAGGCGGAAGCAGGAGAAGGAGAGGCATTGAAGAAATCCGGGAGGCCACAAAGTTTCCCGGTCACCACAACAGCCCTCACACTGCTGGGCTGGCGGAGTTACTCTACCCTGAGGGACTACCTCCGTATCGCAGCAAGACGCACCTGGTTGAACTGTGCATGCATGGCAGCATGTACCCAGTCTGGGATTGTGCTGACTCTCTGGTCCAGCTCACACATGTCCACATAGCAGGTTTAATTATCTGTTCGCCCCATTGCATTACCCTATGCCTTAACTAAACAACACCTCTTACTCCTTGGACATGTCTTATCAAGAGCCTAGTCTCCCATTACGTAGGGCTTAGGGCAACTGGGCTCTCATGGTATGTGCACCACTAGTTTATACAGGTTCTCGACACATCAGCGCACATCTAGGTATACTCAGATTGTACCCTCATCCCTGCTTCAAACCTAGATGTGACTGACACCTTGAGCACACATATTACGGTTTTGTTTTTCAACTCTTGTCCACACTCATGCTACGTTTAATGTTTATCATAAAACCCTTGGTTCATGTGTAAAACTACCCGAGATGTAATATTTTGATGCCTGTATTCACCAATGCCCATATCACTCTTTGTCTCTAATGATCACTATTTAGCGACCCACTCCTGTCTACATAAATTGTCTTCTTTATTCACTACACATGTGGCATTGATTCATTTGTTTATTTTTGTTATAAAAAAATAAATAAAATGTGCAAGTATCTCATGCCATGGCAATGTATTTTCATGTAAGTTAATGCAATGTTTGTTAACGCTGTTGTGACGCCACAAGCCTGTTTGTTCCTCTTTTCACAATAAAAATAAAGATTTTTTTTTCTTCTTTTTTTTTTAAACTACAATTCTGTACCTATGGGTTCATAAATGAAAAGCACTTTCATGCCAAGCCCAGATTTTCATTGGCGTTAGCATTGGAGGTGGATCAGTCAGTCATAAGCCTGTGTTTTCCACAACTAAATAACAATGCCCCGATAACTAATGTACAGAAACGCTTCCAGAGCTATTACAAAAAAATGTTGATACGGAAGAAATACAAAATGTCACTCTTCCAGTAGTCGACATATTTCAGCAAAAAAAAAAAACATCATTACACAATTGCTTTATGGTGGTCTCAAACCAATATAGACCTTCTCTGTCCAGTCTTGTTCCAGTTCAGAAGCATCTTCTGGTGAAGTCTTCAGATGGACCAGGGCTTTATCTCCACCAACCATTCCAAGCAATTCTAGGTCTTATATAGGATTTAGAATTAAAACGAAGACCCTTCATGATTAATTCTGATTTATACACCAATGAAAACTGGCGAATGACACCTACATTTCAGTTTGTTAGAGAGGCTGGATAATTATGGATGACCTCCCAAACCTAGCTATTCCGAATACACTTGCTAGAGATCATTGGTTTCCCATTAAGTGTTATCATTCTGGCAAAAATCCTGTTGCAAAATCCAAGATCAACAAAACAACTTTGCAATGTTTCCCAAAGCTCACGGCATCTAGAATCATCAATTCTACCAGCCCACACAATACACATAACTGACAAATACATGTGCCGCATTCTCAAGGGACTATCTCATCATTCCAACTCCAAGCATCGAGTCGACTCAAGAGATACACACATCACCAAAAAGTCAACGTGTCTACATACAGACACATATGCTGTGAAAAGGGAGGGGGTGGCCTAACATTTTGCCAAACCATATATTTCAAATATAAATAAGCATCAACGTCATTGTAATAAAATAATGACATGTTAGACCTGTTGGGAGAAAAAGAAAAAATGATCTTATTCTCTACCAAGGGTTCACCACTACCTCATTTATACTGTTGTACAGTTTGTATATCAGCATATACAAGTCAGAAAAACAAGCCACTTTATCAATCCAATGAAAGGGAGCACAGCCTGAGGCCTGAGCTGTCGTTATGACTCAGAGCAATGCAGAGAGGCCTGAATAGTTTCATTTTGAGAACAATGGGCTCCTTACCTACACAGTTTATTTATTTATTTGCACAATGAATGGATTCTTCAAGCTGTCCAAGGATCAGAGTAGATCTAGGCATAGGCCAACGTAATGGAAGTGGCTTAGCAACAGATTAACTCACGTGTCCTTTGAAGGGACTCTGTGATGCAGAAGATATGTTTATTTTAAATTTGATATAACTGGGATTGTGCAGGGTTGTTACAGAATTGCTTGGGGAAAAAAAATAGGTATAAAAAAACAAAACAAAACAAAAAATAAAAAAAAACCACCAAGAAAAACAACTAAAAAAGAAACCACAACAGATATAAAATTGACATTGTCACAAAGGCTTAGTGATGCATAAATACATTTACCCACTTACACTGGACTCTGCGAAGATGCATCATAGATTCAATTTGATAAGGAATATAAAATATATATATATATATATAATAATAATAATAAAAAAATAATAATGCAGTTTCCAGTTTAGGAAATAAACCACACTAAGGGAAAGGGATATGGATTATTTGCTTTATAACGCACATAGCCCAGTCTTGATTGAAGCTATAGGCTAGACTAGACTAGACTAGACTAGACTAGAATACCTAGCTATGCAGTATTCTTTGCACAGAGTACAGTTTGCTGCATTCTTTACACCGCATGCTGATCTGAGCTCACAGCTCCCCCACTGCAGCTATCTTAATCTCAAGAGGGCCAAGGTACAGGAGAATACCCAGGGAAGATACAAATAAACCCATTCACAATTACTGCACTTTTCAACCCTCTTAGCCTTCAGTGGGCAAAGTCCCCTCAGCACCCAGAACCTGCAGAAAAAGAATCTCTATGCTTTTGTCTTTCAGAGGAACAGGAAGCGATATTGCTAAATATTATTTATTACTGTGACATAGGGAAAGCAGTGAGTGGGCTCAGTGCCAGCCACCCTCCCAACCCAAAAAGCAAATCAACACCTTGACACTTAGTAAGGACCTGTTGCTTCCTCCCTCTTACTCATTCTTAGTGTTAAACGCCATGGCACGCTCTCTATATAGAGTGGCAAAGGCTGGCACATACAGCATGGGCACAGTCACCATCAGAACTTCGCTTTAAACTGCTTGGCATAGACTCCCACCACACAGTATACAATTAGCATGATTGGCACCGGTCTTCATATTGAGAGGCACAGACTGACTCCATATAGTGGTGGCACTAATCATTGATAATGCACCTTATATTGAGGACACAAATTGACTCCCTATAGTGTGATACAGAAGTTGACACTGGTATCTTTTTATATTAAGTTTGACAGGTTACCTCGATATAGTGGCAGGTACTCATCACAGAAACACTATTAAATCACAGATTACCTCCATATAGTGGTGGTAGTCTCCTCCCAATGAGGGGCACTATCTGCCTCCATATTGTGATGGTACTCATTATTGGCACCCACCCATATACGGAGGATCAAACCTTGCATCACTCACTGGTATCCTTGGCACACTATAAAAGAGATAGTAGCCCACTCGTGTTATGATGCCAGACAGCCAGAGGCTTCACTTTGTGCATTGATGCCTGGATTATACATATTACCCCCCTTTCTAGTGTGATACCGGGCGACACACATTACCGGTTCTCAGTGTATTGTTGCCTGGGGCCCACAGATTACTCCCTCCCCCCAGTGTGATGCCAGGGGCCCACAGATTACTCCCTCCCCCCAGTGTGATGCCAGGGGCACACAGATTACCTCCTCCCCCAGTGTGATGCCAGGGGCACACAGCTTACCCCTCCTTCCAGTGTGATGCCAGGGGCACACAGATTACCCCCTCCCCCAGTGTGATGCCAGGGGCACACAGATTACCCCCTCCCCCAGTGTGATGCCAGGGGCACACAGATTACCCCCTCCCCCACTGTGATGCCAGGGACACACAGATTACCCCCTCCTTCCAGTGTGATGCCAGGGACACACAGATTACCCCCTCCCCCAGTGTGATGCCAGGGACACACAGATTACCCCCTCCTTCCAGTGTGATGCCAGGGACACACAGATTACCCCCTCCCCGCAGTATGATTCTAGGCTAGGGGCATACATGTTACCCCCTCCCCCAGTGTGATGCTAGGGCACACAGATTATTCCCTCTCTCATGGCTATGGAGGGCACACAGATTACCCCCTCCCCCCAGTGTGATGCCAGGGGCACACAGATTTACCCCTCTGTCATGGCTATGGAGGGCATGTCTAATCCCACCAGTCAGGTCTCACCTCCAGCACATCCTGCCAGGAAGTCCATCGCTATTCTCCAGAGATTGATAAATATAGAGCAGCCTGGATCTGGGGTCCTCTGAGCGCTGCAAGCCCCCCGCAGCTCCTGCTCCCCAGAGCTGCCAGTCAGTCAATGCACAGTAATCTCCAGCAGGCGAGGTCTGACTCCCCCCACCCCTCCTCCCTTGCCGGCTGTGTGGCTGTGTACTAATACCAGCCTTTCTATTCCAGACACCACCCAAGAAGGTGCAAATGCCCTAATTTAGGAGATACCTCCTGCCCAATGAGAGCAGAGGGACAGGACAACACCCCCAGACTCCACCTCCAGCCTCAGCTCTCACCAAGGAGTGTGTGAGTGAGTAAGACTGAGAGGAGGAGAGACATCTCAACATCATCTGTATCTACATCAACGAGGAAGCCAAGGTAGGGGGGTGAACACAGGGGAGGGGAGGTCCTGGGTGGTAGAATTTAGGAAAGAGTGGTGTGTGTGGGTTATGCATGTACAGATATATAATCCGCTTCTTATCAGACCAGGAGAATGGATGGCTGCAGATGTATTATTCCTGAAACAGAATACAGGGATTTCGTTGCTATGGAATAAGAAAGAATAAATTTCAAAAAAATACATACATACATACATACATACATATATACACACACACACACACACACACACACACACACACACACACACACAATCCATATCTAAAAGCAGAGAAAGATGTGTTGAATCTAAGACATTTTAATAATAAATTGCTTCAGATATGAGGAAGTCTCTGGAAAGCTTATAACTAGCATGCTGATCGAATTAAAAAAAATAAACATAAAAATGTATCATTGCACACTGCAATACTCTGATTATTTTGGCATCTTTATAATAAATCCAAATAAACGAATAATAATAATAATAATAATAATAATCATCATCAAGACTACTGATTTTGGAAAAACCTAAATGGTGATTATTTATTAGTATCATTATCTGACAGAACAACAGCTAACAGTGACAGGCATAAGACCGGTTTGGCTGTTTTAGAATTACCTTCTTATTATATTGGGTAATGGTGCAATATTATTCCTATACTAAATACAATATTATTCTTAATACTAAATGCACCGATTATAAATATAAGTAAAAAATAAAAATTCTTAAGGCCAATATTTAATGCAATTATAGTTTTAGTGAATTAACGAATAAAATGGTTTACCTCAGTTGATACAAAGCCAAGTCCTTAACTGGAGGCTAAACCATGTCATTCTATACATTTTCACAGCCATAGTCTTAACATATCAATCCAGGCACAGCAAGCGACACAGCAAACACAGTTGGACCTACCGAACTATGGACTTTAAAGCGAGACACTCACCATGGTACACTGACCCGGCCGTAAGAGACACATACCATATCCCTCCCAAGGGAACGCACTCAAAGGCTGCTCAGTAATGTCTCACATTAACTTAACTACTCACTGATGTTACTAATTCCTTTCTTCCACTACTGTTCTCGATATGTATCTTTAATGACGCACTAACAGATTAACCAGTCCAAATACACAATAGTAAGGTTCTACCACAGCTATTATATACACACTGGCATGTCTCTACATCGAATGTAGCCTTATCGTCTTAATTTTGCCCTGTCTCCCGCTACTTAGCAGATATAGCTCCTACTTAGTGGCAGCTAGGAAAGCATATTGTCAGCTAATCACGTATTGTCATGTCTCTGCCCAGATGCAACTGCTGTAGACAAGCTAGTATGGCCTATTGGCATTTTCCTTAACCATAGTCTGCAAGGAACTCACGCAGTATGATGTTTTACCCGCTCCTCATGTTATACACACCAGACTCACTGAGTTAGCTACTATATAATAAGTGCTTACTGTGCTACCATTACCGCTACCATAATGCAAACCACTCTGCTGTCTCTTAATCTGTAACACTCTTAGGCTCGGACGGTTATCCTCATGTTGACCCTCAAGTTATTCCTGCTATTAAGCCTGGCACAGACTCCCAGCGTATATTTACTCATGCTTTACTATAATAATTACTTGCCTGTTACTGATAAGAATCTGCGCTGTTAAGCCATGTATAGCACCTATAATGTCCATCACTTTGATTTCTTTACTTTATTCTGTTCCTTCTGAGATAAGCTTGTTTATATAATTTAAAATGAGGATGTTAAACCTAGGAGATATTGCAATTCGTTATGATGTCCTTAACCTGTATATCCCCTGCAAGTCTCCCTCTCTTTATTCTGTACCACCATAATCACATACCTCAATAAAAGAAAGATTGACAAAAAAAAATATCAATCCAGGATGATCAATTTACGCTGAATTTCTAAAAACAGACGAAACACAGAAAAGCTGTAGAACCATAAAAGAATTAGACGTTCCAACTTAATTTAAAAAAAAAAAAAAAAAAAAAAAAACACAATGAAACCATTTGGAATTCCCACAACAAAAATAATCAAAAGGAATAGGTGTCACATAAATTGAAAAGAAATCACATTAAAGAAATAAAAAGGACCACTAAAATCACCAGCAATGTAAAGAATCTGCCTCCAGTGGATGTCTTCCTGACTGCAAGCGGAGGCACTTCCTCCTCCAGAACAGAGTAAATCTCTGTCCTGGAATCAAATGTTGCTCATAGTTCATTTGACTGGAGGAGTGTATCTTTCAAACCTATTGCTTCTCACCCAGAACATGCATTTCTACATAGTGGTGCAACCCTGAAGACCAACTATTCAATAATGCAGATGCAATATCATTCAAAACCACCCCATTGCAAATTATAGCACTATACTGATCGTTGGCATAGTTATAGGATTCCCATGGGTTCCACGGTGTAAAGAGGTAGCTAAATCTTCAGTCTAGGATCTTACTATAATAATATTAAATGGGCAGCAACAAAATCCTGCACCTCGGAAATTCATTGTGCAGGGGGTTTAGGATGGTAAAGATCCTCTAAAAGCAGACTGACTAATATACAAGCTCTACGGATTTACAGAAAAGCCAAAAACAACTCGTATGTTAAATACAAACATTTTGCTTTGCAAAACAAGCAATGATCTTCAAATTTAAAACAGGTCAAACTTAACTTTTCATATATAAAAAAAACCCAACGTTTTTTCTATTGTATTTCAATAACTCGGCTGTTTGAGAATAGAAAGGTATCATTCCTTTTTGTAAATAAAATAAATAAATAAATAAAAAAGGGCTTAAAGCAACATTCTTCTTCGTAAAAACAAAACAAAACACTTTCTTGACAACATTTAAAAACAGGCTTGGGTTGGGTTGGGTTTTATTTTATTTTTTTGCATTTTACGGACTTTAGTCCTAAGCACACATTGTAACCCCTATAGTACATCCCATCTAGTTTCTCTTCTGACAACGTTAAACAACCCTATGCAACACTTTCTTCTGTTTACATTCTTTGTTCGATAACCGTAACCAAAAACAACCACATTTGAACTGAATCCAAAAACCTGACAAGTTTGTATCATGTTGTACTCCGGATTAAAAATCCTTAGACACTGTAAGCTATCTATTAAGCAAATATTTCTATATAGATCCTTAAAGGAGTCACTAAAAGCTTTAATTTTTTTAATTATTTTTTTTAAATGCACTAATTGCAATCTTTAAAATCTGTTATTTCTGACAAAACATGCAATTATTTAAGAGATCTCAACCATACGTTTTACCTACAGCAGTATTTATCACATAACATATCAATCGATCATCAGGTCATGTCATTTTCTGACCGTTTACATGTATTTTTTTTAATAACCTTATTATACGTAAAGGGATACTATGTGCAGCAAAACAACTTTAGCTTAATAGAGTGGTTTTGGTGTATAGATAACGTCCCATGCAGTCTCACTGCTCAGTTCTCTGCCATTTAGGAGTTATGTTTATGCAACCCTAGTCACACCTACTCATACGGTTTTCCTACACATTGCCTATAAAAGGAGATCTAATGTTCACATTTCCTTTATTGTACAGTGTGTTTAATTTATAATTTATTATCTCCTGCTCTGTCAATAGCCTGCTAGAGCCTGAATGAGCTTCCTGTGTGTGATTAAAGTTCAATTAACAAATAAGGAGATAACTTTTACAGTAAACACATTGTGCAGTCAAGGCCGGCCTTAGGGGTGTGCGAGCTGTGCAGTCGCACAGGGCGCCATGCCAGTAGAAGGCGCCATGCGACCAACACAGCTTGCACACTCTCTTAGTGACATCTGTGAGGTAGTGCTCAGAGCACTCCCCTAATACAGGCTGCGCTGTGTAGCGTGGTCGTGCTCCGCCCCCACACGGATCAAAGGGAGCGGAGTTAAGCGGAGGCGGAGCTACAGGCAGGCGAACCCTCTGCCTGGTAAGTTAGGAGAAGCAGGAAATAATTCCTGCTCCTCCACCTACCACCACACTGCCACCTAGCCTCACTGTGCCCCTGCTCCCCCAACTAATAATAACTATAAATTTAATAAATCCTATATACAAAAATAATACACACCTATTGACACACACTGTACATGGATGAAGAGGTATAATGGGGGGGGGACGCTGTGAAGATTATTCGCACAGGGCGCCTTAAGGCCGGCCCTGTGTGCAGTCACATCTGAATGAAAACTTTTCTCATGTAGGCTGTGTGAATCACAGCCAGAGGGAGGTGTGGCTAGGGCTACAGAAGCAAAAGTTATTTAACTCCTAAATAATAGAATTGAGCATTGAAACTGCAGGGTAACGACCAATACACTAAAACTGCTTCATTAACCTAAAGTTATTGTGGTGTTTAGAGTATCCCTTTAATTCAATCTCATTTTGCTTTAGCAAGACTATTAGGAGGAGTCCCGAACTCTAAATTCTTTGTAACTGTACAGTTTCATTAGATAGAAGTTTTCTTATAAGGAAAGAGTAATCCAGACTTGGACCCCTTGCTTATGGTGCCTTCAGTGATATTGGCTATACCTCATTGATGATGCCCAACAAGGTTGACAACGATGATCTGGGGTTGCTGTATCTCTTGTGCAGAGAGGGCTGGCCTGTATTTTAGATATGTTCTGCAATTTTGGGTGAAACCGATCTGAGATGCATGGCTTGGTTCTCTCTGTAATGACACAAGATGAGCTAAAACCAGCTTGAGAACTGAACTGGGACCAACCGAAGGGCAGGCTAATTGAGCGGTTGTCTTGTCTCAACTCTCTTGCTACTTTTTCTTTGTTTGTCTAATAAGTACTCGTCCCCCGATACCTTCTGCATTCGGGAGCGCAAATTGTTGGATTGCAGAGATCGCCCTGTGGTATCTCATAAACCTTCCCACTTTGAAGGTGTAAAAGAACATAAGAAAGGGGAGAGAGAAAAGAAAAAACAGGGAACAGAGAACAAAAAATGTGGGGAGGGGAGGGAGGTCCATTGGTGCTAGGTGTTTTCTGCGTCTTGGGTACATCAGTCTGTAAAGTTACTACTTAACCACTTTTTTTTTTTTTCCATTGATCCTCTGACCCTTGCAGTCAAATTGTCTATTAGGCAATGGGTGTAATGGGGATGTTCATCTTAAGCAATGATTGGGATAATAGTTACCGTATATACTCGAGTATAAGCCGAGTTTTTCAGCACATTTTTTGTGCTGAAAAACCCCAACTCTGCTTATACTCGACTCGACTTGCATTGCCATAATACAGACAGGGGCTGTGGGGGCTGTCAGAGCTGTAACTTACCTCTCCTGCAGCTCCTGTCAGCTCTCTCCTCCTCCGCGCCGTCCGTTCAGCACCTCGGTCAGCTCCCAGTGTAAATCTTGCGGGAGCCGCGGCTCTCGCGAGACTTACAGTGGGAGCTGACAGAAGAGCTGCACGGACCGGCGCGGAGGAGGAGAGAGCTGACAGGAGCTGCAGGAGAGGTAAGTTACAGCTCTGACAGCCCCCACTGAACTGCCAATGCCACTGGACCACCAGGGAAGGAGAGCCCCCCTCCCTGCCATATATCAAGCAGGGAGGGGGGACGAAAAAAAATATATAATAAAATAAAAAAATAATTCAATTAAATAAAACATAATAATAAGAAATAATAATAAAAAAAAATATCAAAATAATTAAAAATAATAATAAAATTGCCCACCCCCCACCAAGGCTCTGCAACACACACACACACTGCACTCAAATATTCAATTAATATTTTTTTTTTAGGATCTAATTTTATTTATAAATTTACCAGTAGCTGCTGCATTTCCCACCCTAGTCTTATACTCGAGTCAATAAGTTTTCCCAGTTTTTTCAGACACTGCAGGAAACCCCTAAAATAGCCCTTTCAAAAGGAAGATTGCCTACTATGCTTTGGATATTTTTGCAATTCAGTGGTATTTTAAAAAATGATAATAATAAAAAAATAAAATTAAAAAAAAACAACAAAAAAATACTTTTGTTATGAACGTACATTAGTAATATACATACACAAATTGTGCGTATACATGCAGACAGTCAGTAGCATAGAACAGAATTAGAGGATGACTGATTTTATACTATTTGCATGGAGGGAGTGAGAAAATAAAAGGTCACACAGCCTGTTCTGTAAGGGGAGGAAGGGAGGCGAGTAGTCAGAGTGCCTATAGAAATAAAGGTGAACAGAAATGGGAGGGTGTGGATGGAACAATGAGGACATCAGCAGGGTTCTGGCAGAACAGGGGTGGGGAGCGATAAGGTCAATGCGAAGAGGATTGTACGTTGACAGAGTGAGATTAGTAGTAAGGAGCTCAAGCTGTCCCTGCGCAGACAGAGCGGGGCACACGATCGTGAAGGATATACAGCCGTACATCTTTTAAGTAAGTCTCACTTTTTATTAACGGACTTCCTGGGTGTTAGCGAGCCACATCTAGTAATGGTCCTTTCTCTGCAAAGTGCTCAGTACAAAAAGCAACTTTGTAGCTTTACAGGAGGGAACATCATTATTAGAAGGGCGTAGATAAAAAAAAAAAAATAATAAAAAACTACTTAAAAGGTGCCCTCCAGGCAACCACCCGTTCGATTACAGTTAGTTATTCCGAGTGTTTTTATTAAGAATCTTTAATTAAAAACATTAATAATAGTAATAATGATATTCTATAAGTCTGCATTTTGTGGCCCACTATAATTCTGAAAATTAGGTAATTAAAGGGAAACTATAGTGCCAGGTAAACAAAGCTGTTTTTCCTGGCATTATAGCTCCTTATAGTACCTCCTACCCCTCCGTCCCTTACCTGAGACTAGGGCTAATGTCACGTGGCACTGGCTCGGACTCCGCTCCTCCCCTGCCGACATGAGCCAGTGGGTGAGACCTAATGGCCGCACTCACATTAGCATTTCCCCATAGGAAAGCATGTATAATGCTTTTCTATGGGGATTCAAGTGACGCTGGTTATCCTCATGCATAGCGTGAAGTCCCTCCCGGAAGTCCCTCTAGTGGCTGTCTGGTAGACCGCCACTAGAGGGGTAGTTAACCCTCAATGGTAATTGTTGCAATTTATACAAAACTGCAGTAATTACTATTGCGGGGTTAAGGGACCTGGGACTATGCACCCAGACCATTTCAATGAGCTGAAGTGGTCTGGGTGCCTATAGTGCCCCTTTAATGAGTGAACGTCTTAAACTACAATTCCCTTAAAGCCTGGATATACCCATAAAGCACCGCTTAAGGGATAGGTTCATCAATGCTTTATCATTTCCTGGTTTGGTGTGACTTCACTGCAGCAGTTGTACAGGACGGATGTTCGTGGGATTTGTAATTCAGTCAGGAGCGGACTGAGAGCCTTTGGGGCCCTTGGGCAAAATTAGATCCCAGGCCCTTTGAAGGCCAAATATATGTGCATTAAATAAATGTTAAATATAACTCTCCTATAATATGGCATTCCTTTGGATGTGTATATTGTGAAGACCTGTGTATCAATGCATGTTTGTATTTGAGTCTGTGTGAATGCACTTGTGCATGTCTGGATGACTACATGTTCTTTTTTGTATAGAGTGTCAGTGTGAATGCATATGTGTATTGAGTGTTAGTGTGTGTCTGCATGTGCAGGGGTTTGGATGACTGGTGACAGAGTGAGGGAGGGGGTGACTAGTGACAGAGTGACTCCCCATTTTCCCCTTATATCCTACCTCTTTGCCCCGCCCCCTCTGGTCTCTCTCAGGGTGCTGCCTCTCCCATCACACAGTGCACCTCACGGGACAGGAAGAAGGAGACCTGGCAGAGAGAGAGCAGGTGAAGCTGCCAGGTCTAATTTGAGAGGGGGGGGGTTGATGTACAGAGCGGTAGGTTGCTGGGGCCCTGCGCTGCATCAGGGGCTCCCCAACCTATTAAAGGAAAATATTTTTTTTCTTTTGCCATTCCAGTTGGAGAGATGTCTGATCTCTCCATCTGGAGCATGGCTGTGCGGCCGGGCCCCTGGCTGTCTCGGGCCCTCGGCCCATGACCGATGTGCCCGAGTGGTCCGTCCGCCCGCCCCTGAATTCAGTCATCAGCTTTCTACCTAGGACAACAGTTTGCCAAGCTGTAACTGCTAGCCCTGTCTATAGCATTATTTATATTTATTATTATGATGATTATAAGGGGAACACGGAACAATAAATGCGACCTTTATAAAATGATACGGAAATAATTAGTACATGAGGACCCTGCCCAAATCAGCATACAATCTAGATCACGGGTGACCAAAAGGTAGATCCATAGATGTTTTAAAACTACAGCTTCCATGATGGCTTGTCATTTTACAGCATCCTAAAGGTATGCAAAGCATCATGGGAGTTGTAGTTCTACAACATCTAGGGATTTCCCTGTTGGGCAGCCCTGGTCTAGAGATTAGTGACCTTATCCTACAAGCCAGGGATGGGCAATCATTAGATGTTGTAGACTACATCTCCCATGATGCCTTGCCAGCATTATGATTGTAAAAGCATTAAGGGAGATTGAATCCACAACATCTGGATTGCTGAAGGAGGCCTACCCCTGCTAAGCAGTGCTTTAAGAGAACAGCAATGGTTCCAATGAGTTGTACTTTAATATTCAGCTTTCTGCTCTTCAAAAAGAACGAAAGCACTTGGAAATTAAAATAACGGCATCATGTGCAGAAGTATCTTTGGAACAAATAAGAAACAAACAAATACATGAAACTCCCCCCCCCCCCCCCCCAAAAAAAAAAACCCCCACATGTGCGTTAGCCTGTAGTGCTCCGTCAGTTCCTGTAATTCATATGGAATTTGGCCTTTTCTTAGTAAAGTAAATAAAAACCCTATCTTCACTCTTTGCCCTAAATATGAATGAATGTATAGCAGACTTAAAAACATATAGCCACCTGGAAGCTTTAACCACTTACACTAACTGGCGCATTTAGATTTAAAAAAAATTCTAGCCGCACTTAACCTCTTCGCTACAGAGCACGTTTTGATTGTAAAAAAAAATATTAGTATAAGATTTATCTGAAGCAAGAGGTGCATAGGTAGCATATCAACATTTAACAGCAGTTTCACGTATAGATTGCTTTGCAGACAAAACGTTAAAAATATATCAAATTTACACTATTTATTTTTCACTTATTTATTCATTCATCCTTTACAAAAATATTTGGGAAATGAAAAGATTTAGACAGCACAGTGTGAAATATTGCAAGATAAAAAGGACACAGTTTGAAATATTAGTATAAAAGCAAAAAATACAACGTGTCACACATATAATCGGTGTGACAAAAATAGATAAATAAAAATGGTCAAATACCTTGCTTATGGATATTAATACGGACCCAGAGGGCATTACTAGCGGCACAAATCATCATGGCAATAGAATGTAAAAAGAGTGTCTGCATTTGAGAATAATGTCCATATACAGTAAATAGTTAAATCATATATTTCTAAAATAAAAAGGTTTTTAAAACTACTATAGCAATCTTGATCAATCTCTGGACTGCTAATGTAATGCAGACTCTAACAGGCTGGAAATAGAAACAGAAACGTGACGACAGATAAGAACCATTCGGCCCATCTAGTCTGCCCAATTTTCTAAATACTCATTAGTCCCTGGCCTCATCTTATAGTTAGGATAGCCTTATGCCTATCCCACGCATGCTTAAACTCCTTCACTGTGTTAACCTCTACCACTTCAGCTGGAAGGCTTTTCCATGCATCCACTACCCTCTCAGTAAAGTAATAACTAAATGAGGGCATGCAAGGCTTTATGGACTAGATTTTATACTGCTAAACCCATGAAAATAAAAATGTTAAATACTAGATTTTGGTGTTGATGGGGTTAAACCCCTTTCTGCTGCTCCCACATGATGCAATGGCTGAGGGCACAAGAGGACTACTTGTTCCTTCAGTGGATCACATAGGAAAACCATTGCAGTATATTCAGCATAGTGGAGCCAATCTTGTCTAAAATGAGCAATTTACAGATTTTTTTTAAAGATTATTTCCACATGCAAAACTAACCTAGCAACAACCTTTTAAATTAGCGGTCGTGCAACATATGTTTAGGAGTTTAGTTTAATCATGCTCCTATTTAAAACGGTGCATTGTTCTAGCAAAGTAAATATCTAATAAAAAAAATGTTTTTTTTAAAAAAGTGAATAATGGCATTTGAAATACATACAGTTGCAAGCCTGCTGCTAAATTTCACAAGGAATGCCATATGGAGCCGCCATCTTGGAGGAGACCGATAAAGGGCTAAAAAAATAAAAAGAACAACCCTGTCAGTCACTTGCCTGTTTCCAGCGCCAAAGTCCCCTATTGGGTTTTGCTTGACGCCAAAGCGTGAGGACGTCCAGCTTCATTTCAAGGAGTCAAACTCTGTGAAACTGCATTAAGCGCCTCCAGTGGCTGTCTGGTAGCCACAGTTTCTCTAAAACAGCATTTTTTTTCATATCGCAGGGTTAAGGGAACAGGGACACTGCACAAAGAACACTTAAGTGAGATGAAGGGGTCTGGGTGCCTATAGTGTCCCTTTAAGGCAGTTCATTTGGAACTCTACCAGATTACTCAACTGATTTTCAGGTGCGGCCCACTAGAGTAGGAAAGTGTGCATTCTAGAACATGCAGGGTTATTTAAATAGAATTTTAACTCTAAGACCAAATAGTCGAACTGGAAGCATAGCTGACTTTTTTCCAGGTCAGCTACTTTGGCCTGAGATTTTAAATTCCTCACTGTTTTCACTTTAGTGAATAGAACACATTGAGACTTGATTCATGGAGTTCCTTTAAAGTAGAATAAAATAAAATTAACCCTTTTAGTGCCTGAGATGGTGAGCAAAAAACAAGCATAACAAGGGTTAATGCGGTAGAGTTTTATCAGCAAACTCCACTGCTATCATTAAGCAAATATTTATATGCACATTGCTTTGATATTATGATGTGGAGACTTTTAAAAAATGCTTCATGTAGATAAATCATTTTAAAACCTGCTGAGGGCATGTATGTACATGCAGAGTGTTGCCTCATAGTATGCAGTATTCATATGCTGCAAAGAGAAAATTAATCCAAGGAGGTCTTTTGTACTAAAACAATAAACTAAAAATAATTAAAAACCAGATACTCACATTTTAACTTCCTGCATTTGTTGCAAATCATCATCATTTACAGCTGCTGCAGTGAGCTCTCAACAAAACAGGAAGTAGGTTTGCTTATTGATGCCTAAGGCCTGCAAAAAAAAAGTGCAGGGGCAGAGCGATTGGGTGCCGTCTTCCAGACTTTTAAGTTAAACCTTTTGTTAACCGTATAACCCCTTAAAATAAGAAGGTGCCTGGAACCTCCTCACACCATAACAACTTCATTGCAATGAAGTTGTTATGGTGCCCGGAGTAGCCCTCTTAAGCAGTGCTATAGGGGCACTTCAATGGCTTCTATGAGTTGTAGTTCAATTATTGGATTTGCATACCTCCCACCATTTCAAAAGGACAAAGAGGAACACTTTAATGTTAGGGGGTGATAGTGGGGGTGTGGCTGTTCTGAGACATATTAGGTAGCTTACTAATAATACATGCAACTAAAAAGTAATTTAGAACAATTTAGAACAACCAATGTATCTTAATTCCGCAGACTGATTTCTAGAGACATTCATTGTAGTTTAAAGACACATTACTGGGAGTGTGATTGCTGTGGAGTTCTGTGATGCACTCAGACACACCAACAATATAGAAAAGAGGGATTTGGCCCCCATAATAGGGACTGTCCTTCCTAAATAGGGACAGTTGGGAGGTATGGATTTATATTCTATTCGTGACCAAAAAGGGAAACACTGCTGGCTGTGATGGAGGGGCAGCAAGGGTGGACTTATAGGGGGCAAAAAAGAATAATGAAGTATATTAATCAAAACAAAAAAGGAAAAAAAGAATAAGCCAAAATCTTCTCACATAAGTGAGGAGAGGGCTCCCTGGATATATACCAACCAGAATCTAAAGTAATGGTGTGATCTCTGTGGTGGAGGCAAATGTAACAAAAACTTAAAGGATCACTCTAGGGTCAGGAACACAAACATGTATTCCTGACCCTATAGTGTTAACACCACCATCTAGCCCTCCTGGGCCCCTCATGCCTCCATACATATAGTAAAAATCTTACTGTATTCAAGCCAGAAGCTGTAACTGCATGCTGTTAGACTCAGAAAAACAAACAGTCTGCTGACATCATCAGAAGTGGTAGCCTGATCCAATCACAGTGCTTCCCCATAGGATTGGCTGAGACTGACAAAGAGGCAGATCAGGGGCAGAGCCAGCATGATTCAAACACAGCCCTGGCCAATCAGCATCTCCTCATTGAATCAATGAATCTCTATGAGGAAAGTTCAGTGTCTGCATGCAGAGGGAGGAGATATTGAATGTTTGGATGCATTTTAGGTAGCCATGACCCAGGAAGGATCTCTAAGAGCCATCTGAGGAGTGACCAGTGAAGTTATCACTAGGCTGTAATGTAAACACTGCATTTTCTCTGAAAAGTCAATGTTTACAGCAAAAAGCCTGAAGGTAATGATTCTACTCACAAAAACAAATTCAATAAGCTGTAGTTGTTCTGGTGACTATAGTGTCCCTTTAACTTATAAGCAAAATGGCTAAATACATAAATTCCTTAGCCTTGTAAGGCTATTCCTATATTAGATGAAACAGGTCTACCACACAGTATACATGACTGGCTTAATTGTTGGTAAAAAAAAGTAGGTCCAGTGTAAGGTAGATTCTGTATGTATATTAGTCAGATTTGAGCAAAGAACACCACAGTATGTATATCAAATTAGTATACAAAGTAATCATGCCAATAGTATTGATAATACTAGCTTGTGTTACTTCTGATGTTGTGATGGCAGGATAGTACCAATATATACGGAAAGATATAGGTCTGTCAGGTGCTGTGCTTAAAGGACCACTATAGTGCCAGGAAAACATACTCTTTTTCCTGGCACTATAGTGCCTTGAGGGTTCCCCCACCCTCAGGGTCCCCCTCCTGCCGGGCTCTGGAGAGAGGAAGGGGTTAAAATCTTACCTTTCTCCAGCGCCGGGCGGGGAGCTTTCCTTCTCCTTCCTAGCGATGTCATCGGCTGAATGCACATGCGCGGCAGGAGCCGCGCGCAAATTCAGCCGGTCTTATAGGAAAGCATTTTCACAGTGAGAAGCACGCAAGCGCCTCTAGCGGCTGTCAATGAGACAGCCACTAGAGGCTCTAGAGGCTGGATTAACCCTCAGTGTAAACATAGCAGTTTCTCTTTTTTTTTTAAAAAAAGATAGCTGGCCAAATTATGATGACACAAACTGATACAAATATCCAATGTGCATCAAGAAAAATGCAGTTTTAGTTTTATTTATTAGTTTATTTTTTTTAATCTCTCTCAAACTGGGCTCAGTATTCCAGTGCTGAATTTGAGTGAAATTTGTTTTTTTAATTCCTTATATGACTTCCCCTGTGAAACCACCACCCTGAAATGGGAAGTAGAATTTCCATTTCTCAACACATTCGCCCACTCGTTGATTTCTTTGAAATCATGCAGAATGTAATCAAAGTAAAGAAACAATGCCTCTAACCATTGTTCTGATTTTTTAATTTTTTTTTTTTTATACGTCTGTTTTGTAAGGTCACAGATAAGCCGCAGTGCCGTAGGAAGCATAGTGTTTGCAAAAATATTCAAATAGTTTATTGTTCTTGTGATGCTTGCAGTTGGCAGGGAGAGTATATTAAAAGGTTTGTGGCATCTGCCACACCTATTAATACATGCATTAAATGTGAAAGCATGTATTCATTCGTGGTATATCTACAAAACTGTTGAGTGATACTTTAATTGCATTAGTGAGTGGCTGGTAAAATGCACCAGACGTTGTGTGTAGTGCAACCATGCCCGGAAAAGTTAGGTACTTGGGTGAAATTCACCCTCTGCATCTACCATAGCTCACCACTGGCAGTGATCGAAGCCGTAGCATAGACGTCTAAACGGTAAAGGTAAACTGTGGAACAGGATAACAGTAGTAAAGGCTAAGACAGAAAATTAATTTAAAATGGCTAAGATGTACATAAGGCTTTTTATCAAAACAAAATAAAAATCATCTAATCAGTCAAATTTCATAATTGTCAGAACAGATGGGGCCACGATTTCTCATCTGTTAATGCAATCTGTTTCCAAAATAATAACGCAAAGACTCACAGCATAATATCTTTTATTATCACAGTTATTTTCATATATTTTATTATGAAAGTATTTGTGATTTTTTTTATTTTTAGATTAACTTCAATATCAATCCAGAATAAAACTGGTAATACAACATAATATAATAATAAGCAGATTTATATACAATTATTACTTTATTAAGGGAACGTTTATCCAGATAATACATAAAAAGAGAGATCATCTGCTGGTGTTATCTGCCCGGTCCCCCCACTCTCCCCCCTCCCCCCTCCCCCCCCAGTGAACACATTTAATGTAGTTTAAAGACACATTACTGTATTATTTCTGTGGCGCTCAGTTATACACTCAGAGCTCCAACAATATTGAGCTCTTGGGAAAGAGAGACATTAGGATATAAAAGAGAGGGACAGAGGGGTTTTGACCCCAAATAGGGACTGTCCCTCCTAAATAGGGACACTTGGCAGGTATGTGTTACGTGTTACAAGGGATATTCTTTAGAGCAGTGTTTCCTGACCTTGGCACTGCAGGTGTTTGTGAACAATATTTCCCAAAGACTCTAAGACCACCACATACTTCCACTGCTCAATGACCAACAGCAGAGGGCAGCAGCAACCACAAGTTGTATTCAATTCTCAGGCACAAAGAAGCGGACCCAAAAAGATCTGTCGAGCAAGTTGTCCGTGAAGGTGGTTACCATGGAACACACAGTTTGAGCTGCCAATGAACGAGCAAATTATTGACAATAGTGAATGTTTCCAGAGCACCTGTCTGAACTGGATACACGGTGGTCAAGGAATGTTAAAGTAGAGGAATTAAATACAAGTAACTAGGTGACGTCATGGTGTCCTAATAGTAGGTATTATGTCTCGCTGGCTTGCAGTAATGACTGATGTCCCAGTTTCAAACAGACCTCCAGGATGTAAGCAACACTTGTGAACAAGTGACAGTTAGACCTATACATTACAAATCTGATGAAAATGACAGCATTGAGAAAAAAAAAATAACAATGTCAATAGAAAACGCAGCAGGTTAGACCCTACACACAAGGAGGAACAGAACAGTAAGAAATTACAAGAGTGTGTAAATACAGTGTTACAGAGAACTGTATATTAGTTATGTTTAAAGGGATAGGTAAGCCTCACAACAGATACTTCAAATCTTATGTCCAGAAACTCAGATCCACTTAAAATGCAGCTCAGTGAGTTTTCTTAGGTTTCCACAGCTATTTCATATCTTCAAATCCATATTCCTAAGAAATGAAATAATGAAATATTTAACGAGAGTGTTCTCTCAACATTTCTTTGCTTCCACAACATATTGGAAATTTACTACAAACATCGAAACCTCTTCTTGTCTTCTCCCAAGTAATCAGTCTTGGCTTTATTCCCAGGTGGCCTTGAGAAATATCCATATGGCAATAGGGCAATGCTCCCCATCGGTGACTGCCATAATATTCCTTGGCCATGTGCATTTACTTGTTAAAGACATATTCACGTTTCACGGTAGCCACATCTGTCTGACTAAACAGAAACAAAAGTGATTTAACTCCTAAATGCAGAGAATTGAGCAGTGAAACTGCAGGTGCATGATCTACGCACCAAAGAGGGCTTTATTAAGCTAAAGTTGTTTTAGTGCCTATAGTATCCCTTTAACACAGGATCCTGCCATGAATGCTAGGTATCTATGCTGTGTCCTGGTTAGTGGCGGAACTAAAGTATAGTGGGCCCTGAATTTTTTATGGGCCCCTCTATCGCACTGATGGGAAAAAAAAGATATCTCACTGTTTATTGTACAACTCCCATAATGCTTTGCCAGCTGGGGCTCTACCATCTACCTGTGAGGATTACTAGTTGATTCAGCACGTAGAACTGTATAACAGCTAGGACTAAAAGGTAACGTCTTACCGGGCATTAGAGTGGCCAGACTTAACGTACCAAAGAATAGTCAGAATACTTGCCGAAGTCGGGAACACAGAAAGAGACACAATGATGAGGGAAAGCCAAAAGTCAGGGATACCAGAATACAGGGTTGTCAAACGAAGCCAAAGTCAAAACCAGAAATAAATTTCGGATTTACCGGCACAGGGTTGCCGAGCAGTACCTTTTTTTTAATGCCAGGATGGCATTTGTCACTGCGGGCACCACAAGGTGAGGCTGAACAGGTGACACTACCCATTTTTGCAGGGTTGTGTTTAGCGCTGAGCAGTATTTGTATGTTTGAATGTAAGCATGGTTTTGTATGGAGTATGTGTGCGTGGCTGTTGAGGTGTATTTTTGTGTAGTGTTGTGTATTGTTGCCATATGAAGGCAGTGGTTTACTTGTGTGTAGAGTTTGCCTAGAGAGTGTTTCTGTATGTAGTGTTGATGTTTGAATGCAGAAGTGTATTTTTGTACAGTATTAGAGGTTGAATTCTGAGATGTATGCACATATACGTATACACTGCCACACACACTGATACACATATACACACACTGACACATATATATACACAAACACACGTGCAGACACACAGATACTGTAGTGGACCCCCTTGGTAACCTGACCAGTTACCTCCGCTAATTCCCTTCCTTCAGCCGTTCAGGAACCCTTACAATAAGTCATTAAAGCTCCGTTAGGACCCGTTCATGGAGTCCCGGTGTGAAGACCCTATAAGGGAAGCGTCTCCTTTCTGGATATGAATGCTTCCCCTGGGTGGCGTTCTCCTATACTAAAATGGCTGCCACCCAGAGGGGCACGCATTAATTACTTCCCTTGCAGTTTCACACTTATGTTACAGATGCAAACGTACTGATTGATTGGAGTGAACATTCTAATGGGGTACCGGGGTGGTCCGCGTTCAGGAGACGAATGGGTTCTGTTCGCCTGGGCGCTCCCGAACGGTCAACAGGGCATATTACACAAAATACTTAGGAATACATGGGAAAATGTACTGTACACCGGGGAAAACACACGAATGAGCAGTGGGCATGGTACTTAGAATTGGCGGTCCGCCACAGATACATACACTGACACACATACAGACACATAGATACTGACACACATACAGATACACAGATGACTTGTCTCTGGTGTTCCCAATAGTGGGATACCCGAGACAAAAAGTGGAACAGGGCTATTAAAGTGTGTTGTTCATGTGTGCAGATGTTCTCTGTGGTGTTGTATGTGTTTAAAGGCTGCTTTTGAGATTACATGTGTATATGTTAGACTATTTGTGTTTTGTGTGTGTAAAGGGGTCTGTTTGTGATGTACTATGTGTGGCTAGTGTTTAGGGTGTGTGTGTGTGTATATGTAAGTGTCGGTGGTGTAGTGTGCATATAGGGATATGGAGTGTGTGTAGTGTGTGTGTGCAGGGGCTGTAGTGTGTGTATATAGTAGTACAGAGTGTGTGTAGTGTGTTAATGCAGAGGATGCAGTGTGTATATAGGGGTAAAGAGTGTGTGTAGGGTGTTTTTGTGTTAGTGCAGGTGCTGTAGTTTGTATATAAGGGATCGAGTGTATGTAGTGTGTTTGTGTGTTAGTGCAGGGGCTTTAGAGTGTATATATGGATATAAAGTGTGTGAAGTGTTTGTGTGTTTAGTGCATAGTCTGTAGTGTGTGTATATCGGTTTAGCGTGTGTATAGTGTGTTATTGTGTTAGTGCATGGGCTGTGATGTGTGTGTATATGGGTTTAGAGTGTGTATAGTGTGTTTTTGTGTAAGTATGAGAGGATGTGTGGATATAGTTAGTAGGAAAGAGGCTTAAATAATTAACTTAATAATTAAAAAAAAAACACATTAAAACAAAAACAAACAAACACATTTTCTCCCCCTTCCCATTATTACCTTGCAGAGGGGAGACGGAGTAGGCAGATCCCTGGTGGTACAGTGAGAGGGGGTACTCCGCAAGATAATCCCTGGTGGTCCAGCCGGCAGGTTATTTAGTCTGTACCTCTGCTGGGTACAGACCATGTCTCTGCCTCTCGCGAGCGTTGCCGCGGGTTACTATGGCAACACTCTGATAATATCGGTGCTTGCGAGAAGACAGACTGCTTGCCCTGCGTGCATGGAGCATTTCGCTCCCTGTGTAATCTTCCTTCCTCTGGCCCGTGAGGGGAGAGAACTCCCTCTTGATCTCTTCTGCTGGCCTATGGCCATCGCGGCCCACCGGGCATTTGCCTAGTTTGCCCAATGGTTAGTCCGGGCCTGCTGACATATACACCATAGGTGACCAGCCGGCCAGCTCTTGGGCCCCCATAAAACGAGGCTAACAATGCATTAGCCTCGGCATTTGGGAGCGACGGTTTTTGCCGCCTCCTGGAAAGTGCTGCCCAAGGTAAAGGCCTTGTTAGCCTCGAGATAAATACAGCCCTGCCAGCACCGTGCATCTCAGTGTGCAGGGGGCCTGGTCTCGCTGTTAAAGTCCTGCGGCACCTGACCGGGCCCCTGATTAAAGATGGTCATCGGGTAGTCTTAAATATATGGGCCATTCAATGGGCTCCCTGAGCTTTCTGGCCCCAGTGCAGCTGCACTGGCTGCACTAGAGGTAGTTCCACCACTGGTCTTGGTGCCCTGGGCCTTAGTAGGCACGTTGGTTTACCTTAAGGGTAATTCAGCTGTGGTTTTAGTTTATTTAATGTTTTTTTTATTTTGTTACAGGATCACTATAGTGTCAGGAAAACAAAGCGGTTTTCCTGACACTATAGTGCCCTGAGGGTGCCCCCACCCTCAGGGTCCCCCTCCCGTGGCGCTCAAGGGGTTAAAACCCCTTCAGCAGCTTACCTTATTCCAGCGCCGGGATCCCTCGGTGCTGGTGACCTCTCCTCCCCTGCCGACGTCAGCGGAGCCGAATACACATGCGTGGCAAGTGCCGGGCGCGCATTCAAAGTGTCCATAGGAAGACAGCCACTAGAGGCGGGATTAACCCCAAATGTAAACATAGCAGTTTCTCTGAAACTGCTATGTTTGCATCTGAAGGCTTAAAACCTGAGGGACCTGGCACCCAGACCACTTCATTGAGCTGAAGTGGTCTGGGTGACTATAGTGTCCCTTTAACCATGTGTCTTCCTCTATTTAAATAAAGCAGAGTTTAGACCTTGTGTTTTTTAGTTATCATGACTCATGATAAAAGCTTTGCCAAATCTCCTGTCCTCAATGTAATTATTATTGGTGGTGTTGCCCTTTCTGTTATAATTCTGGAATACTTGTCTGCCAATATCCTCTGTTCTACTGGCTGTAGTATCTTTTTAACTAAATCCGCTTTGACGAGTTGTGATGATTAAATACATATTAACTGTACAGTATATTAAAATGATCAACTATATACTATAGACTATCAGCCAAGAGCAAAAGAAAAATAATTATAGAAAGTTAGACTAACCTGACTAGATAGCTGTATTCTCTTGTTACCAAAGTAGGACCGTGCAAAGTTCAGTTGGAAGTAAAAGGCGTCATGGTGCCCTGTCCAAAGAGAACTCTGTAACCTTACAATGTGGCCAAACGTCCAAATAGGGCAAAGATGAATCTCTCACCGCCTCCAGTTTTATCTATTAACAATTATCTCTTCACGCAGCAACTTGATCTAGGCTTCAGAATCAGTTTATATTAGATTATATAAATCGCGCTTTAAGATAATATCTTCATGATCCTTCAGCTACCATGAAAGCAAGCTTCATGTGAGGTCCATCTCCATCCACCTACCTGTACATTTTCTATTTACAGAATAAACAAAAAAGGGGGAAAAAGCAAGATAACAGATAAAAGGAGGCAACACATCTAAGGTCTAAAGAGAACTTAAGGTTTGCCAGAATAAAGATACCATTTTTTTGTTTTTTATAAAATATTTGGAAAGAATAAACCTGGAACTTGCGTCCTGGAGTCGATTCAAAATCCTCAAACGTTTCATAGAACGATCCTACATCTCTTCTAAGCTATGAGCCTTTCCTTCAGCAAATAGGTTTGGCTTATCAATAAATTACTTATTTGTTTTTTAATCTTTGATCTTTCAGCATTAATTCCTTTGTTTGTAAAATGTTTAATTGAGGTATAGATCATGTCTAAGCAGGAGTTCAATCAATTCTTTTGAATGCAATATACATTTAGGAATAAGGATTAAATATTTTGGTCATTATTTCGAGGGTCTAAATTAATGAAAATTATTTGAATGTCACAGTCGGATCTAAAAATTGTGGTGGTACATGTCTGGAGTAGAGAGAGGGGTTGTAGGAATGTATACTTCGGTAAATATTAAAGGGACACTATAGTCACCCAGACCACTTCAGCTCAATGAAGTGGTCTGGGTGCCAGGTCCCTTAGGTTTTAACCCTTCACGTGTAAACATAGCAGGGTTAATCCAACCTCTAGTGGCTATTTTCCTGAGGCCCCTGAGGGTGAGGGTCCTCCAAGGATTATATAGTGTCAGGAAAACGAGTTTGTTTTCTTGACACTATAGTGATCCTTTAACCCCTTAAGGACACATGACATGTGTGACATGTCATGATTCCCTTTTATTCCAGAAGTTTGGTCCTTAAGGGGTTAAAGGGACACTATAGTCACCTGAAAAACTTTTGCTTAATGAAGCAGTTTTGGTGTATAGAACATGCCCCTGCAGCCTCACTGCTCAATCCTCTGCCATTTAGGAGTTAAATCCCTTTGTTTATGAACCCTAGTCACACCTCCCTGCATGTGACTTGCACAGCCTTCATAAACACTTCCTGTAAAGAGAGCCCTATTTAGGCTTTCTTTATTGCAAGTTCTGTTTAATTAAGATTTTCTTATCCCCTGCTATGTTAATAGCTTGCTAGACCCTGCAAGAGCCTCCTGTATGTGATTAAAGTTAGATTTAGAGATTGAGATACAATTATTTAAGGTACATTACATCTGTTTTAAAGTGAAACCAGTTTTTTTTTTCCATGCAGGCTCTGTCAATCATAGCCAGGGGAGGTGTGGCTAGGGCTTCATAAACAGAAACAAAGTGATTTAACTCCTAAATGACAGTGAATTGAGCAGTGCAATTGCAGGGGAATGATCTATACACTAATTTAGGTGACTATAGTGTTCCTTTAAATATTTGTGGTTCTGATTTTCAGGGAGTAAATTAGACATAATCTAAGTGTCCTAAGTTCTCTGTGGTTTTTCAGGTTCTGTCAATTAGCAGGGGACATGAAGTTTTGCAGGGATGAACATCATTCAGTCACACCAAGGCTGTCAACTTTGTAACAGTGATACATTAGTCACCTGACGTGCCAGAGGGAGTGTGTCCAGGCACTGCTCGTTCTGATCCAAGCGTAGGTTTGTTTTAAAAGTGATTTACTCTTTCTCAATTTTTGTTTTTATTCCAGGTGAATCCGTGTGTTTGTGTGTGTATATATCTGAACCTCAGAGAGATAATGTTTGTTATTGGATTGGCTGATATTAAAATCTCTTACGATCATCTCAGCTGTTAGGGCTGTCTGCGAAACAATTGGAGCATGACAAGGAAAGAGTGACAGACCCAGCAGGACGGTGACACAAGTACGGAATCTTCACGATGGCAGATTTCATAGCTGGAGCGCTTGGCGGTATGGATTCATGTCTACGATTAGAATGAATTAACCCTTTCCTATCCCATTATTATCATATACATCACTGTTTGGAAGCAATAATATGACTGCAATAACTGCTTTTTTTAAATTATCCTTTATTTAGGGACTTTTTTATTATCCATTATTTAGGGACTGTGACTGTGTAGATCTCTTGCTATTCTTAGAATGTAATTACTCTGATTCACAGTGAGATATATTGAACCCATCCATTAATTATATCATATAAAAACAGCCAGTATGTACAGCATATGTGAAGAAGTGTGCACTTTGAATATGGGGTTTAGAAAGATCACATAGCCACCATTTGCTTATAGCTATGGTATTAAATAGAACAGATGACCATTATTTTAATATGTTTTTGGAAGATCTTGTAATGTGATCAGGTCTGCTCACCTTCCAGTGGTAATATAGGGGCCCAGTTGACCAAACATTTATGCCCATCTATACTAATTTCGCAGTCTTCCATTAGTCCGTCTGTTTTTAATTTCCTTTTCTACCCCATTGGGCCCACTTTCCCAGCACCTGAAGGTTATTCCTATAGGGAGCCATTACAATTAAGACTTTTTAAAAGTTGATTGAGTCTTTTAATGCATTTTTAAATAACTGAATATCTACATACGAAGAAGATAGGAACTCTTTGGCATCATTTGTCTTTCTTTTTAGATACTTTAGTATTCTCATATTATTGTGAATTAATGGGAAGATACCCCATTTCCTTCTATATTTACGTGAGGGAGTTGCTCTGTTTTATATTCCGGAAGCATCAGCACAGCAGTAGAGTGGTGACTTGTTTTGTGGCTCTGTAGATGGAGGAAGAGGAGGATTGGGTACCATTTTGATGCTGACCTTGGATATAAGGGGTGGGCACTGTATTTAAAACTGGAGTATTGGGAGCTTCGCGATTTAGTTGAACTATCTCATTTTTAATGCATCATGATGGCCAAGCGTGAAAAACACAACTTAAAATATTGAAATATAAAAATTCTTCTGAATTTCTCTCTAAACCTATAGCATCTTCAGGGAAGAGAAAGTGGGTAAGTATTCTCCAGCATTCCAAACCGTCGTTATTTGTTTGCAATAGGAGCATGGACTGTATCCAATAAACCTCTGTACTGTAGAGATTTGTGAAATATAACCCTCACCAGTCACATATTACTTCATTCATGAAAATACTTGAATGAAACTAATGTGCAAGCTAATTGCTCTAGTAGCTTGTTTATAATCTCCTATATTTTTTAATAAATAATAATAATAATAAAGTTGTTGTACAGCCACAGAACAGGATATATCATAGAAATATGTATCATCTCCAATGGAGTGGGCTTACCGTTATTACCCCAAATCACTTCAATTATAATAAATGGCATTTATGGATATGGGCTTATAGTGATTGTTTAATATAAGGTATGGGGATGTACTTATTGGTACTATGTGTGTTTTTACATCTTCCCTCTACCTGAGGGAGTATTGAATTTGTGTCTTTCCAGGTATTTGAAGAGACCTCCATTTGTTAAATCCCATGACCTTGGTGCTAATCTCAAAGGTCATTGTGGAAAATCCGTCATACAAAGAAAACAATACATACAGCCTTATTCATGGCTGTTACTACAAAAGCAGAATTTTTGTTTAATTATGTAATTAATCTTTAAAAGCACCCCCCCCCCCCCCCAAGCGCCATAACCTCTACAGCACTTTGTAGTGGTTACGACGCCAGACGTGCCTTAACGTCCTCACATTATAAGAAGTCAAACTGCTTTAGAATGGTTTAAATTGTTACCCGGGGTCCACGAGGTGCCACTAATGGAAAAATTAGGAAAAAATAGCCAAGGTGTAAACAAAAATCTCCAACACCAAATAGTGTTACCAAAGCACCACAAAACATAAATGCAAACTATGGTTGTGTTATCTTGTTGTTGCACAAACTTATTATGCTAAAGTCCACTCTGTGCTCAGCCTGGGAAGTTTATCAACACAACCCAGACACTTCTGCCAAGATTAGCTGAAACAAGCCTGGTGTCACAGGAGTTTTTTGTCTATAGTTAGTTCCTCTGAACATATCTTACCAGTGACATTCAACTACTATTATGACTCTTATTGATTATACAATATTGCGTAAACCATTTGTTCAAAGAGGTTATTTTCTGTATGCAACCTGTTCCTAAACCTAAACTACTGTTCTGATTTTATTGTTATTCCAGCAGTAAAATTTTAAATGTTACCATTATTTGCTAGCTTTAAAGGGGCTCTATAAGCACCATACCCAATATGGCATTTAGCAGTGGTTATGATGATGAGAGACTCTGGGTTTGTCACCAAGGTTGATCAGATTCGTACAGATAATGTGGAGCTATTATATCCTCATTAAGTCTTGCTGCAAAGTGTATGGGCTATTGGTGATATTGTGTAGCCACTCTAAAACAGTACACAAAAAAAGAAAATAAATCCAAACCAGGGAGAAGACGACCTTATATTCATAGCAACATGACCACTGCAAAGAGGTAGTGGTGTTCAGATCACTGCTGTGGTCCCCCTCCTCATCTCCCCCTCCTGAGTGTCTGATAGTCAACATTGAACTTAAACACTTAAACCTTAACTACTAGATCCCCCTCCGTGAGTTGGGGGTGGAAAGGGGAGTTGACAATTTTTTAAAATTATTAGATACACTACAATCCCAGAATTCCTTACAAGCCTTAACAAAACCAAGCTGTGTATCTATGATAAATGGAATAAAACAGCACATACTACGTATCACTCCTTAGTACATTTTGCTAAATAGGTAATGGGTATCATGAAGGGTACCATTTGTGTACAGAGTGAAACAATCCTCATTTGTCAAGCACTCCCAAAACTCATACCTTCTTTAAAAAAAAACAAAACCAAAAAAACACAAACCACCATGAGCAATTAATGGAATACAGAATAATAGAGGCATAGGTTATGTAACAGTAGGAAGTAAATTATACAATAAGGATACACAATTAGGTAGACACAATACGGGAGATTTATCAAAGTATTGACAAGACTTTTGTGTCTTATTTTTGTGATATTTTTTTCTGTAAAATTTGCAAAATCTTTCATTTTTTTTTTTTAAATCTTTCCTTCCTTTGTACTCTAATTTTAATTTCTGAATATACACTATTTTTTTCGGCAACACAACGGAGTTATAAATCTCTCTACCTTTTTTTCGGACAGAAATTTAATTTGTGTGAAAAGTAGCAACATTTTAAATGAAAAAACAAACAAATAAAAAAACATCACTTTCTAGATCACTTTTCAGAACTCTTTAATAAATATCCCGCAGAAATGTTTGAACAAAGAGACAGTTTGATATTGCTGGAAATTACGTGAGCCAGCTACTCAATCAGGTAGATGTGCGATGTAAGTGTAGCAGTTGTACTAACACATTGGTACATTACACAGCTGTACAATCAGTGTTTTCTGAATTATGTGTACATACTAAAAATACAACAACAGACACACAGACTTCTGCAACATCAGAGTTTAACCTTGCATCCGTAGATTTCGAAATGCCCTTTGACTTTACTGTTTAAAACAAGCAGATCTATCCAATGTGTCAACAAAAATATTTAGCACATTATATCAGTAGCAGTGGGCGAAAATCCAGGCTCCAAAAGCTGCTTTTACTAAGCTGTTTCTGTATGCTTGACATCACTGTGACATAAATACGTAACAACATAGAGAAACACTTCCAAGGTCATTGCAAATCAGTGTGTCGCATTTGCTGTGTGACTATTAAATTAATTGACACCGGATAAATTAAGAGAACTAAGTCATGAGAGTAGTTTAGGGAATGACTAAAGACATACAGATAAATAATGAAGAGAGAGAAGCAGTTGGACAAAATAGGAACTCTAGGAACTCTTGCAAAATTCTTAGCACTTTCCCTCTCCTTGCGGTGGTGTTGGGTGGTGTTTTAAAGGTTTCTTGGAAGCCGAGAGTATAATTAGTTCAGTTTTCGAAAGGTGATATTTCAGACAGCACTAGGACACCCAAGAGGAGATGGCAGAGAGTCTGTGATAAGGGGAAACATCAAGAAAGGAGAGTTTAGTTTGTGTGACGTTATACGACTGGCAGGGAAAGGGGTATAGATTTCAAGGAGCAGAGTGACCCAAGGATTAACCCATGTAGGACACCAATGAAGAGTACAAGAGAAGATACCATAACTTGGAGACCCATAGGTGGCAGAAAGTATGCAAAGTTGTAAGTGGTGATCAACAATAGTCGAAGGCAACAGAAAGGTCTATAATAGTTATAAGAGAAGGTTCCTTAAATTTGGCAAAGACCAATCCACGAGTCTAGATGTTCCGCAAACTGCTACGTACATGCGTAGGGCCTCCTTACCGAGCCTCCTTACCTGAGGTCTCTTCATAAAGATTATAGAAACTGTGAGAGGAGGAAAAGCCAGAGGAATGGTGTCTTGCAGGTATACTTTTTGTAAATTGGCAAGTGGGAAAGCCACCCAATTCCAGATAGGGATTTGCTGTGTATAGTAAGTGCTCAAGCAAGAGCAAGGAATTTTGTTGAACCTCTCTACTAAACCATCAGTCTGTGGGTGGTATACTGAAGTCTTAAGATGTTTAAACTGCAAGAGCCTGCACAACTCTTTTGTGACTCTCCCCTGGTCTGTCAGGATTTCTTTAGGGATACCCACCCTACTGAACATCAACATAAGCTCCTTAGCTATTGACTTTGCAGATGTATTACTCAAGGGTATGGCCTCAGGGTATTGGGTAGCATAGTTCAAGATGACTAGTATATACTGGTGCCCCCTAGCGGATTTTACCAGTGGCCCTACTAAGTCCATAGCGATCCTTTCAAAAGGCACATCAATTATGGGTAAGGGTGCAAGTGGACTACGAAAAGCTTTGAAAGGAGCCCTGTACTGGCACTCAGGACAGGAGGAGCAGTAGTTAGTTATCGCAGCAAACACTCCAGGCCAGTAAAACCTTCTAAGTACTCTCTCTCTAGTTTTTTCGACTCCCAAGTGTCCCCCTAATATGTGGCTGTGAGACAACTTTAGTACGTTTTTTTGGTAAGTCTGGGGAACCAACAGCTGCTTAATGATATCTGAATCTCTCTTTTCTACACGGTACATTAGGTCATTTTGTACTTCAAAATAAGGGGACGGCAATGATTCCCCTGGTTGAGTAGCAACCCCATTTACAACCTTAATATTATTTCTAGCGGTCACTAAAGTGGGATCTTCCCACTGAGCACTTTTAAAGTTACCTGGACTGATCCCAACATCAAATAAGTCATTGTCCTGCTCTGCAGTGCCAATAGGGTCCTCAGTAGTTTGAACAGGGTTATCTCCCACTAAAACTGGTTTAGTAGAGAGGTTTAACAAAACCCTTAAGAGGCTCAGAGAAACAGCTATAATCGTAATGCTACAGTCAGAGTGTTCCAACCTGGAGACAAGGTATTGGTTCTGGTCCCTACCGTGGAGAGCAAGTTCCTTGCAACTTGGCATGGACCATATGACATAATAGAAAGAGTCAGTGATGTCAATTATAAAGTTAGTCAACCAGGAAGACTAAAGCCTGAACAACTGTATCATATTAATCTGTTAAAGCCTTGGAAGGACAGGGAGGCCCTAGTTGCTTTGAAATCTTCAGAACCTCCAATAGCAGAGCCAGAGGTGAACATACCGGAGACTCTGTCTGTACATCAGAAGCAAGAGGTCAGGGATTTCATCAGAAGAAATAGGGATGTTTTCTCTGTAGTTCCAGGAAAGACTAAAATGATCAAACATGACATTATAACCGAACCAGGGAAAAGGGTTTATCTGAAACTTTATAGAATCCCTGAGGCCCGGAGGGAGGCTATAAACTTAGAGGTTGAAAAAATGTTAAAACTCAGAGTGATTGAAGAGTCCCAGAGTGACTGGAGCAGTCCTATTGTATTGGTGCCAAAACCAGATGGCACATGGAGATTCTGTAATGATTACCGCAAATTAAATGGCATCTCAAAATTTGATGCTTATCCCATGCCAAGAATAGATGAGTTGATAGAAAGACTGGGTAAAGCTCGTTATTTAACAACCTTAGATTTAACAAAGGGTTACTGGCAAGTCCCTCTCACTGAATGAGCCAAAGAAAAAACTGCCTTTTCAACACCCAATGGCCTGTTTCAGTATACTGTATTGCCATTTGGGTTACATGGTGCACCTGCCACATTCCAACGAATGATGGACAGAGTTCTTAAACCCCATGTTCGTTATGCTGCAGTGTATTTGGATGATGTTGTTATCCACAACGCAGACTGGGAATCCCACCTCCCCAAAGTTCAAGCAGTGCTTGATGCTATTCGCTCGGCAGGCTTAACTGCCAATCCTTCAAAGTGTACAATTGGCTTGGAGGAAGTGAAGTACTTGGGGTATTCAATTGGGAGAGGATTGGTTAGACCACAGACTGCCAAAGTGGAAGCCATCCAAAAATGGCCACAGCCACTTACGAAAAAACAAGTGAGGGCATTTTTAGGCTTAACTGGTTACTATAGGAGATTCATTCCAAATTTTGCTATTATTGCTGCACCTCTAACAGACCTCACTAAAGCAAAGTCGCCTGTTATAGTTAAATGGTGCCCAGAAGCTGAAGTGGCCTTTCAAGATCTAAAGGAAGCTATCTGTAGCCAACCTGTCTTAGTCACCCCTGATTTTTCTAGAGATTTTATAGTACAGACCGATGCTTCTGAAGTGGGATTAGGGGCAGTGCTTGCACAGGAATACCAGGGTGAAGAACACCCTGTCTTTTTTTTAAGCAGGAAGTTGAACCCACATGAGAAGAACTACTCCATTGTTGAGAAGGAATGTCTTGCCATTAAGTGGGCATTGGACTCTCTTAAGTACTATCTGTTGGGGAGAAAGTTCAGATTGGTGACGGACCATGCACCACTTACGTGGATGTGTCAAAACAAAGAGAATAACGCCAGGGTTACCAGATGGTTCCTGAGTTTACAGTCTTTTAATTTTACGGTTGAACACAGGGCTGGTCTAAAACAAGGAAATGCTGATGGGCTTTCCAGGATACACTCTCTGTTGTCCATGGTCGCTCAAACCCATACGTATGAGCTGGGGGGGAGGATATGTGAGAGGAGGAAAAGCCAGAGAAATGGTGTCTTGCAGGTATACTTTTTGTAAATTGGCAAGTGGGAAAGCCACCCAATTCCAGATAGGGATTTGCTGTGTATAGTAAGTGCTCAAGCAAGAGCAAGGAATTTTGTTTTGTTTATTTTTCACTTTTTGAAACACCTGTATATATATTTCACCAAAGTAATCTGAAAACAGAGCTGGATGTGTCCTGGACTTTCATTACCCTAGAAGACTGTGGTTACAAGATCTGTGACAAAATCCTACCTGGAAGAGAGGTGGTTTGTTACAAAACCCAACATCAATTTAAACCCTAAGATACCCGTAATCATCATATATTCATGTATATTCTTCCTATTCTGCTGTGTGTTTTTTAAAGGTGTGTGCTTTTTTTTTTTTTTCATTTTAGGTGCCTGTGGGGTTATGGTGGGATATCCCCTTGACACAGTAAAGGTAAATTGCATTTCATTGCCAATTTTTTGTCTTTTTGTCCTCCTGACATATTGAGAGGCTGTGTTGATATTGAATTCACAGTGACACAATAGGAAAAACAAAGAATATATATTTTTTGTGACAATTTGTTTATTAGTTGTTGCTTGCCTGTGTACAAAACTGATCAACAGCAGCAATACAGGTGTGTTAAAGGCTAAATGTGATGGAATTGAACCTGTATCTCACTATGTAACATCATTAACAAATCAAAAATACAATATATTAATAAAGAATGTAATCACAAATTATGTGGAATGCATATGGATGCATATTGGAAAGCATAATATTCACATATATATTGTTTTTTTTGCCTTCTTTTGGGTCAACAGCAAAAACAGAGGTGAGAAAGGCTGAACGTAATGAACGAATGTCTTTTTTCAGCCTATTTGCAATGTAACTATCTTTCATCATCGAATGCAGGTTTTCTTTATACAGTACACAATGTGAGAATTAAAAATAAATTGTAGCATAAGTAAATTTTATCTGTATGAACAGAATTAGTAGCATCTGTGCCCCTTTTCCAATATTTAAAGACCATGCTCCGATAACTATACAAGGGCAGAGAGAAAAGGGGACCAGTGATTGGATTTATTCACTACACAGTGACTTGTGTGATGGGTAAAACTGAATTTGCAATATTAACACCAAAAATTGTCTTGATTCCCTACTTTGTTATTTTGTTTTACATTTTCTAATTATTATTTTTTTTCAAAACAGAAATTAGTGAATAAATGCCTAATACAGGGAGTGCAGAATTATTAGGCAAGTTGTATTTTTGAGGATTAATTTTATTATTGAACAACAACCATGTTCTCAATGAACCCAAAAAACTCATTAATATCAAAGCTGAATATTTTTGGAAGTACCGTATATACTCGAGTATAAGACGAGTTTTTCAGCACATTTTTTGTGCTGAAAACCCCCCACTCGTCTTATACTCGAGTCAGTTGTCTGTATTATGGCAATTTACATTGCCATAATACAGACATGGACCGGGGGCTGTCAGGAAGCTGTAACTTACCTTCACAGCAGCTCCTGTCAGCTCCCTTCTCTCTTCTCCGGTGCGTGCAGCTCCCAGGTCAGCTCCCTCTGCAACTCTCGCGAGAGCCGCTGGGTCAGAGCGTTGCCACGGGTTACCGTGGCAACGCTCCGCGCGGCCGCGAGAGTTGCAGAGGGAGCTGACCTGGGAGCTGCACGCACCGGAGAAGAGAGAAGGGAGCTGACAGGAGCTGTGGTGAAGGTAAGTTACAGCTTCCTGACAGCCCCCTCCTACAGCCCATCCACTGGACCACCAGGGAGTGAGAGCCCCCCTCCCTGGACAGCTAACAAGCAGGGAGGGGGGACGAAAAAATAAAAATATTAATAATAAAACAAATAATAATAAGAAAAAAAAAATTAAAATAATAACATAAAAAAAACAATACTATTAATAATAAAAGAAAAAAATAGTTACCTAAAAAAAATAACATTAAAAAAATATTAAAATAATAATTAATTAATAAAATGCCCACCCCCCACCAATGCTCTGCACTCACACACACACAATGCACACACACACACACTGCACTCACACATACACACACTGCATTCATACACACACTGCACTGCATTCATTCTAAACACACTGCATTCATACACACTGCACTCATATACACACACTGCACTGCATTCATTATACACACACTGCATACACACTGCACTCATACACACACACACACTGCACTCATACACACACACTGCACTCATACACACACACACTGCCCTCATACACACACTGCACTGCATTCATTATATACACACTGCATTCATACACACACTGCATTCATACACACACTGCATTCATACACACACACACACTGCACTCACACACACTGCACTCATACACACGCACTGCATTCATTATATACACACTGCATTCATACACACACACACACTGCACTCACACTGCACTCACACACACACTGCACTCACACACACACTGCACTCACACACACACTGCCCTCATACACACACTGCACTGCATTCATTATATACACACTGCATTCATACACACACTGCATTCATACACACACTGCATTCATACACACACACACACTGCACTCACACACACTGCACTCATACACACGCACTGCATTCATTATATACACACTGCATTCATACACACACACACACTGCACTCACACTGCACTCACACACACACTGCACTCACACACACACTGCACTCACACACACACTGCACTCATACACACACACTGCACTCACACACACACACTGCACTCATTATACACACACTGCACTCCATTCATTATATACACACTGCACTCATACACACACTGCATTCATTATATACACACACTGTAAATAAATATTCAGTTAATATAATTTTTTTTAGGATCTAATTTTATTTAGAAATGTACCAGTAGCTGCTGCATTTCCCACCCTAGTCTTATACTTGAGTCAATAAGTTTTACCAGTTTTTGGGGGTAAAATTAGGGGCCTCGGCTTATATTCGGGTCGGCTTATACTCGAGTATATACGGTAGTTTTTAGTTTGTTTTTAGTTATAGCTGTTTTAGGGGGATATCTGTGTGTGCAGGTGACTATTACTGTGCATAATTATTAGGCAACTTAACAAAAAACAAATATATACCCATTTCAATTATTTATTTTTACCAGTGAAACCAATATAACATCTCAACATTCACAAATATACATTTCTGACATTCAAAAACATAACAAAAACAAATCAGTGACCAATATAGCCACATTTCTTTGCAAGGACACTCAAAAGCCTGCCATCCATGGATTCTGTCAGTGTTTTGATCTGTTCACCATCAACATTGCGTGCAGCAGCAACCACAGCCTCCCAGACACTGTTCAGAGGTGTACTGTTTTCCCTCCTTGTAAATCTCACATTTGATGATGGACCACAGGTTCTCAATGGGGTTCAGATCAGGTGAACAAGGAGGCCATGTCATTAGATTTTCTTCTTTTATACCCTTTCTTGCCAGCCACGCTGTGGAGTACTTGGACGCGTGTGATGGAGCATTGTCCTGCATGAAAATCATGTTTTTCTTGAAGGATGCAGACTTCTTCCTGTACCACTGCTTGAAGAAGGTGTCTTCCAGAAACTGGCAGTAGGACTGGGAGTTGAGCTTGACTCCATCCTCAACCCGAAAAGGCCCCACAAGCTCATCTTTGATGATACCAGCCCAAACCAGTACTCCACCTCCACCTTGCTGGCGTCTGAGTCAGACTGGAGCTCTCTGCCCTTTACCAATCCAGCCACGGGCCCATCCATCTGGCCCATCAAGACTCACTCTCATTTCATCAGTCCATAAAACCTTAGAAAAATCAGTCTTGAGATATTTCTTGGCCCAGTCTTGACGTTTCAGCTTGTGTGTCTTGTTCAGTGGTGGTCGTCTTTCAGCCTTTCTTACCTTGGCCATGTCTCTGAGTATTGCACACCTTGTGCTTTTGGGCACTCCAGTGATGTTGCAGCTCTGAAATATGGCCAAACTGGTGGCAAGTGGCATCTTGGCAGCTGCACGCTTGACTTTTCTCAGTTCATGGGCAGTTATTTTGCGCCTTGGTTTCTCCACACGCTTCTTGCGACCCTGTTGACTATTTTGAATGAAACGCTTGATTGTTCGATGATCACGCTTCAGAAGCTTTGCAATTTTAAGAGTGCTGCATCCCTCTGCAAGAAATCTCATATTTTTGACTTTTCTGAGCCTGTCAAGTCCTTCTTTAGACCCATTTTGCCAAAGGAAAGGAAGTTGCCTAATAATTATGCACACCTGATATAGGGTGTTGATGTCATTAGACCACATGTATAATTATGTATGCTCGTCTTAAAATTTTCCAATTAAACTGTAGGTACGAATTCAGACTCAGAAGAATTATAATGGCATCTGGCATTGTATACACTCAACGTATAAAATGGAAAGTGTAAGTCCCTCCTTATATTACACTATCACCTACATGGGCTCATTTTTTTGCTTCTAAACATCCTTACCTGTTTTGTTTGTTTTTCTTTTACATAAGGTATCTGGATTTTTCAAAGGGATGTCAATGCCGATCTCAACAGTGTCAGTCAGCTCATCCATTGTATTTGGTGTTTATAGAAACTTTCTATACCAATTATGCAAATTGAAATATGGAACGGCGGATATAAAGCCATCGAAATTGGATATTTTTGTCTCTGGTTACACTGCTGGAGCAGCTCAGGTATTTACTCACATCAATCAATTGTTGGTATTATTATAATTCTATATAAAATCAAAAATTCTATTTCATTTAGTTGTGGAAGGCCTCATTTGACAATGGAAGCCCATGTCGTAGGGATTCCAAACTGATGTGTTTTATGTTAATTTTTTTTTTTTTTTAATTCTTTATTTTTGTTGTGCATGTGATAGGTAACAATAAACATTTTGTACCGCTGCGCCCCAACAGCTGCAGCGGGGATTGACCAACAGATATTATTAGCATAGTTAAAACAGTTATAACAGTAATTGTCTTGCATAGTTTTTATATTGTGTGACCTTGTGTGTTGTTGTGTTTCCAGGATGGCTTGTAGAGGTGGTTGCGAGCGTGTGGTATGTGGAAGTGTGGTTTTTAATCTAGATCCGTGTTAGGATTGTATCGGTCCGGGCCGTTCGATATAGCTCTATCTTCTGATAGTGTGTTGTGTAGCTATGGAGGGTGGGTAAATTGGCCCGTCTTAGGTGGCACCCCTGACCTAGGGGGTGGCGGGGGGGGGGGGGGGAGAGTTAGCCTGTGTGGAGCTGAGCACCTGTCCAGTAGTGCCCCTTTACCAGGTTCTATCCGTCGTGGGGTGGTGGGTCTTCCCTGGGGGGCTCACATGTGTGTGGTGCAGTAACATATTTACATATTGTTAGTTAAGAACGTTTTGTAACAGTGTCTGGAAGTCTACTTTGCACCTTTGCAGGTAGGTATACAGTCTTTCCAGAGTTCAGGTCCCTGGGTGGGTGGCCGTGCCAGCGTTGGGCACGAACGGGTTTATTCGGGAGGGTTTCCAAGCATGAGGGTTCGCCCGTCTGTCGTCGGTCTCTACATGAGGTGGTAGACCCAGTGTCGTGAGGAAAGTTGGGGCTTCCGAGAGCGATGAGAGTTTGTGTACCGTCCCTTTGTGGTTAACCACCAGTAGCCTGGGTGACATCCAGCGGTATTTAATCCCTGCCGATCTCAGCTTGGTTGTGAGAGGTTGTAAGGATCTTCGCCACTGCAGGGTGGACCTTGTGAGGTCCTGGTAGAAGGTAAGGTTAGCGCCTTCGAAGGTGAGCGGCGTCTTGCCCTGCAGCGCTGACCAGATGGCGATTTTGTCTTGTGAGTGTGAGTATCGCACTATGGCGTCTTGTACTGCCGTCGCTGGGGCCTTGCTGGACTTAGGCAGGCGGTACGTTCCATCTAGAGTGACTTTTTTGGCCTGTGCGGCCGGCAAGATGGTGGCCACCAGGCGCCTCACGTAGTGGGGGAGTTCTTCTGGAGTTACCGAGTCCGGTATGCCCCTTATCTTAAGATGGTTTCTTCTGGACCTATCATCCAGTGTGGCTAGATGTATGGAGAGTGCTTGTTGCATGGTTTGTAGGTGGTGGACGGTTTCTTGTGTAGCATTCATGCCTTGTTTGAGGTCAGCAATATCCCCCTCTGTTGTGCTCACTCTGTCATTGACGCTCTGTATATCTGCCTTGATGGCTGCCATGTTAGTTGCCAGTAGGTTTTTTATTTCTCCTACTAAGTTTTGGAAGTCCCTTTGGGTGACTGGGGCTGACCCATCCCCTGTAGTTTGTGTGGTGGGCTCTGTGCAGGGCTGGACTGGCTGTGTATTGGAGTCAGTCTGTGGGGGACTCTCTGGCGTTTCCACGACCCTGTTGTACCCGGGCGGCGCCATTTTAGGAGCAGGCTGCCGCTGAAGCATGTGCCCGATGTGCTGTGCCCCTGATGGTGTGTGTGGGGGCGATTTTGGGGGTCTGCGTCCCATCCCTGTGGCTGTTGTGGCCTGCCCTGCCAGCCCCTGCTCTCCCGCTGTACATGGTGTAGTGAAGGCACCAAACAGAGCCTCCAGGTCCAGGCTCTGGGTAGTGTGGTAGGCCCCAGTCTTCCTCTTTTTCTTTGGCGCTTTGGCCGCTTGGAAGAACGGCATATGTCTTGCCGGGTGCGTGGTCTCGGTGCCCCCAGGTGAGTCGCTAGGTGGTGCGGGTTTTTAGGGGTAGTTTTAGGGGTTTTTCTCCCCGTTTGGCTCGGAGCTACCGCGGCTTGCGTCCGCTCCGGTTCAGGAGCAGGCTCCGCCCCCCTGTTTTATGTTAATTTACCTATGGTACGTTGTTTGCTAAAACTCTGATCTAGAATTAAGGATATATAGAAAAGTCAGTGTATTTAGGCTTTGTATCGAAAGTTGAAATGGCCATTATAGGGTAGGGCCATTGGAATACTTCTAGGTATTCTTCACTAAAAGGTCTGTACGGGAAACTCTGAGTTACAGATGACTCCTGGCTAGATAACTGTGAGATACTAGAATAGCAATTCTTCAATTTGGTAGATATGGCTGCATCTCAGATCTTGTCAGGATTCTAAATAAAGCAATATCTGTTTTTCTATTCTTTCTGACCCCAACACTTTCCCTCCCTCTGCAACCCTAACTGGGTTCTAGAACATGTGATATCAGGAAGCTGCCAATAAGTCAGCCTCTCACAGTGATTTTAGAGAAATGGGAACGGGTATCGAAATTCCAATGGGCTACAACAGTTGATGGGAACAGGCAAGGAGAATCTAAGTTAATTAAATATCTGATGCTTAAAAAAAATTGTAAATGGAGTAGGACGGAACAAAAACTACTTCATAAAATTATAGCAGCTAGACGTGCCATGGCCCAGGACTGGCTCAAGCCCACTACCCCTTCTATCTCAACAGTAATGGACAAAATAAAAGATAACTAACTACCTTATGGATAATTTGACGGCACAGGTGAGGAACTCTATACCTAAGTTTGAAAAGATCTGGTTACCCTGGACTGACAATGAGTACGTTGACTGACTAAAATGTTACTTGTTTAGAATTCAACGAACTGCTCTGTGGGAGCTCCCTTCCGTCTGCCCTCCCCCCCCCCCCTTCCATTTTTAATGGGTATAGCATGTTAAAAGACCTACCACTACCGACGACTGCCTTCTCTTTCTTCTTCTCCGTCTCCTCTTTTCTCCTGGTTCTTTCTATCGTTCATCCTCGGCAGACTCCCCTATGGGCCATCTAGCCCAAGTTATCTCCAAAGGGATTTGAAGCAATGCTCTTCTTTTTTGCTTTTTCTTTAAAATGTCCTTACTCATAAAGGTTAGGTTCTTTATTTAGCCCAGCAGTGCTTATCTAAGTACTGATGTGAAGTCTGTTGAAGGCGATGTGCGGAGCTTTATATGACTACATTAACAAAACTCTTTCCTTCATTTTATATATATTATAATACAAACCTGATGGAGTTGTTAACAAAAAGCCTCAGAATGTTCAGATAATCACCAGTATCTCAGAGCTCGCTTTATCTAGCATTCCACTTTGTTTGATAAGATGCTGATTCCCGAGATGAGTAACACAGTTCATGTCTTGTTTTGGATATGTTGAACCTTTGTATAATGTGTTACTCTGCCAGTCAAAAATAAATAATTAAAAAAAAAATGTTTTTTAAATTGTCAGCTTGTGAATTTATCCAATTCTTAATTTAAAAAAAAAAATGTTTTTCTTTTTTTTCAAATAGGCTTTAGTATCATCGCCTGCTGACATGGCCAAAGTACGTCTACAAACGCAAACGTTTCCACGCCATTCCAGCACGTGTTCTTTAGTGGCAGGGCCCAAGTATACTGGCCCAATCCATTGCATCATAACCATTGTGCGAGAGAAGGGATTTTTTGGGCTTTACAAAGGTTGTTCCGCTTTAATGTTCCGAGACTGTCACTCATTCGCCACGTATTTCCTGTCATATGCCGTGTTTCGAGAGTGGTTTGTTCCAGTTGAGCAAGGTAGCTCAGGTATGTGACTAATTACCTCCGTTTATCTGATAAAAGCAGTTAAGAGTACACTGTGTGAGCGCTGAATGCATTCATATCGGAAACATTTTTTTCCTGGAAGGCTGAGTAGTAAAGAGTGGAAAATACAGCCGTAATCTGCATTCCAGAGACCTTTATATGACCTTACATGTACGAATATCACTCTTGGCCTAAATCTTATTGTGCTTTTACCTGAGCTGGCCATGAAGTGGTTTCCATAGAGGAAAAAAATTAGATTGTATTGAAAAACGAAATCTGGATTTTAAACACCCTGTTAAGCTATGAATAGACAGCCACGGCAATGCAGTGGGTTATAACCCATGATGCATACCCAGCCTACAAGGACTAAGCAAAGTATGGCTGAGAGTGATATGGATAACAATCCACAACATTTTAAATGTAGATACCCCCTTAGGCTACGAACTCCAACAGGGTTATTTACTAAAGAAGTAAATACTCGGAATTTAAAATTCAAAGCCACGATTTCCAAATGGAAAATCGAATTGATTTGGTGAATTTTTCAGTTTGGAACTATTTTGGCCAGAATTTTGAACTTCATTACGAATTCCCTGTGATTCTCACTTTGATGAATAACCCTTTCTTTCTCCCTAGACCTACTGTATGGGATGTACGCAGCTGTACCCGGGGATGGGGTGTATCCCATGCCGTCAGTACGCTAGTTATTGGATGGTGTTGTAGTGACGCTTGCCTTTTGATACTAAGATTTATAAAGTGAATTCTTTTGAAGTGGACAAAAAAATAATAATATACGTATTTTTCTAAAATCAGTGTAATATATTAATGACACATGCAAAAAATAAGAAGAAAATAAATCGGTCCGTTGCTTACAGGAAAACAGAAGGGTGATTTGTTTTAATTTAAACTGACAGTATTGTTATTTAATAAGGAGAGAATTCCAAATTCTAAAATAATTGAATGAGTTTTAAACTTTACACAAAAAGAGCTAAACTGAGGGCATAGTGCCCCCCTCCCAAACAGCCATCCCCCATGGTGCAGAAGCGGTAAAAAGCCCCTTCTGTCACTTACCTCAGTCCAGCACTGATGTCTATCGGCGCTGGTTCGGGGCTCCACCTCCTGCCATTGCCAGCCGGTAGGAGAGACCTAATTCGCATGCAGCAATGGGTGCGCTCACATTAGTATTTTCCCCATAGGAAAGCATGTATAATGCTTTCCTATTGGGTTTTAAGTCATGTTGGATGTCATAGCATAGCATTAGTCATAGCATGAGGACGTCCATCATCAGTTAGGCCAAAGGTCGCGTAACAACCCGGGAATCCCCTCTAGTGGCTGTCTGGTAGACAGCCACTAGAAGTAGAGTAAACCCTCAAAGGTAATTATTGCAGTTTCCTAAAAATAATTACCTTTGCAGGGTTAGGGACCTGGGAATATGCAGCCAGACAACTTCAATGAGCTGATGTGGTCTGGGTGCCTATAGTGTCCCTTTAATCTGGATATACACCAAGAAAAGACCAAGTAAACGGTGGTGATTAATGAGAGTTATCAATTTTACCTGTAAAATAAGACATCTGGAAATCCACATGAATTTGCTGTGTTTATTCATAAACTGTTATTGTCAGAAATTCAAAGTCAATTTTAGATTTTCAAATAAAAAAATAATAATTCTCAAATTGAAAACAAATAAACCTACATTTTAATTTCAGATATTTTGGCACTTAAAATTTAAATTCTTCTTAACGTCACTTGAAATGCCCAATAATTCATGTTTAAAAAAAAAAATCTAAATAAATAAAAAAATAAAATCATGGTTGATAATCACTAAACTCTGAGTTTTAGTAAATTGGATTCAAATTGCAAAGCTGAGGCTAAAAGAGATGTGACTTTAGCTGAAATCGAGAATGTTTCCATATCCATTGTTTCATCCTAATTTTGCAATTGGGATTTAATTTCTATTCACTAAATGCTAAATTTGCTTTGGTCTTCAGTTCAGGTCCCTATAGAGGTTTAGGTACAATTTCCCTGACCGTTATCAGGTGAAACATTCTAATGAAAGAAGTTCAGTTGCGGTTCAATCCATTTGTTTGTGTATAGCTAAATCACCCATTTTAAATGGGGACTTGATTTATTTCAATAGACCCTTGACATGCAGGTAGATTTGCCTTTTGTGATTAATCAAATGGGTTTAACCAGTCAAACTATGACAACTGAACGCCATTTGGCTACTGCTAGGCTTTTTGGCATTTAATGAATTGACCCCTTATCTGGTGAGGCCAAGGAAGTCACTCAACTTCACTGATCCTAGCGTTCACGAAAGCAGTCTAGAATTAATTTTTCACAGTGTTTAGTCTTTAGACACTTCACAAAGGATATTTTAAAAATTATATTCCTTACAATAGAATCTAGATTCTTGATGCAGGACACAATATTTTATCTTCAAATATACATGTATTACAATTTCTTTGGCTCTTGTTTATTGTTGTCTCTCTCTTCTTGTAGAATTGTGGGGTGTTCTGCTTTCCGGAGGAAGTGCTGGGGTGGTGGCCTGGGGCATTGCTACGCCTATGGATGTGATCAAATCTCGGCTACAAGTTGATGGGGTGTCCCAACAGAAGTACAGAGGTGTTGTCCACTGCATCACAGAGAGTGTCAGGCAGGAAGGAATCACCGTCCTCTTTAAAGGACTCTCACTGAACTGTCTTAGAGCCTTTCCAGTAAATATGGTGGTATTTCTTACTTATGAAGTCTTAGTGAAGAAAATCAAACTCATTACTTCCTAAACAGGAGCCAAATGACAAGCCGTGTACACGGTAAGTGTCAGAAGATCCTGGGCACTTTAGCACTCAAATTTCGAATGGTCAGTTATTGCACTGTTGCTTATTAATATATCTATATATTGTAAATATTTCAGCGCAGTGTTTCTCGAGAATAAGGAATCAAGACCTGTGATACAATCTTTAAACAAATATACGCACTTATACCGTATAAATGAGGGACAATGAAATAAATGCTCTTTTAAAACAAAAAACAGTATTATAAAATCCACCAGTAGAATGATCTGACAATACAAATAAAATAACATCCCAATGCCTATTACATACTTATATACACCAAAAAGCAGGGCTATTCCAAATGAAGAATGTCAGAATGCAAAAAGAGGGACAGAGGTATTTTGGTCCACAAAAAAAGGTGCTATCCCTATGAAATGTGAACGTATGGGAGATATATTAATACAAGCTCGTGCTAATTAATAAATTATATTATGGTGTGCTTCATTATTAAGTCCACAATTTAACATTTTATCTATTCCTTTTCTTTTATGGATTAGTGCTATATCGAGAATGCAAATCCAGTCAGTTTTGGCTCCATTTAACCCCTTAAGGACCAAACGTCTGGAATAAAAGGGAATCATGACATGTCACACATGTCATGTGTCCTTAAGGGGTTAAAGAAAGTCTCGGCAGTAATGTACAGGGATTGCAAAGTATTTTGAAATTTACATTGTACATGTTGCTGTTCACTCACTTATCTTCAGTTCACAAGAAATAATCAATCAATTTGCTCTAGCAATGGCCTAATTGACCTGCGCGTTTTACCTTTCCAAAACACTTTAAAGCCATGTTCCTTTTGGTGGCATAGTATCGAGGTAAAGCATAGTCATTGAATGTAGTGTTAGCATTTGTGTGGTGCTCATGATTTTACACTATAGTTATGTTTTTAATGCTTTTAATGAATACTTTTACATTAAAAATAAATTTACACACAAACCAGTACTTCTCGTTGAGAAGAACTAAGGACCTCCAGGGCATTTACACCAAGTGCAGCACACAGCCAAGCAGATGCTTCTCCTGGAGACAAGCACTCATAGTATTCAGTGGCATTATGCTGCTCATGATGTCACTAAACATGACTTTAATTAAACTGAAAGTCTTCAATTTGGACATGCCCCTAGAGCAGTGATGGCGAACCTGTGGCACGCCGGGCCCTCTCTCTGGGCACGCGGCCATAGGTTCGCCATTAATGCAGAGTAGGCACCTGCCTGCCCAGAACGGCAGGCGCCTACTCTGCTTCCGGTTCGGGAGGCAGGGGGAGGGATCTGTGAAGCAGCTCCCCTGTCTTCCCGCACGATGCTGTGTGGAGCGTTGGCAGCATCGCGTGGGAGGACAGGGGAGCTGCTTCACAGATCCCTCCCCCTGCCTCCCGAACCGGAAGCAGTACTTACCACCACCGGACCCCCAGGGATGGCTGTGTGTTCCCCCCCCTCCTTCATTAAAGGTAGGAAGGGGGATACTGATTTAGTATACTTTTTTTTTTTTTAAACACGTTTACCCCAACCCCCCCCACACAGTACCCCTACCCACCCAGCAGCACCCCTACCCCCCCACACACACAGCACACCTACCCCCCCCACACACACAGCACCCCTACCCCCCTACAGCACACCTACCCCCTAACACAGTACCCCTACCACCCCACACACACAGTACCCCTACCCCCCCACACACACAGTACCCCTACCCCCCACAGTACCCCTACCCGCCCACACACACAGTACCCCTACCCCCATTAAAGGTAGGAAGGGGGATACTGATTTAGTATACTTTTTTTTTTTTTTTTAAAACACGTTTACCCCAACCCCCCCCACACAGTACCCCTACCCACCCAGCAGCACCCCTACCCCCACACACACACAGTACCCCTACCACCGCCACAGCACCTCTACCCCCCCCCCCCCCACACACAGTACCCCTACCCCCCATACACAGTTTGGACAACAGTACGAGTTGTTTTATCTAAACTTAAATCTCAGTATTCAGGTTTAATTGCCGTGTTGGCACTTTAAGGAAAAAAAAAGTTGGCATGTATTGCGGTTTGGGCACTCGGGCTCAAAAAGGTTTGCCATCACTGCCCTATAGGCTATTGATTTGACAGACATGTATTTTTGGAAAAATGCTAATATTTAGGCTTGCTATACAAAAGGAACAGACCGGGTCTAGGCAAAAAACAACAACGTTTAAAACGAAGTGGTTTTGGTGCTTAGCGTGTCCCTTTAAAGGGACACTATAGGCACCTAGACCACTATAGCTCATGAAGTGGTCTGGGTGCAGTGACAGCCACTAGAGGCACATCTCTGTGGTTAGGTGAGTTTTTCATAAGGACATCCAGCGCCATAGGAAAGCATTATATAATGGCCTATGGGGGAAATCTAAAACGAGAGCGGCCATCGCCGCACATGCGCATTAGGTCTCCCCTGCCAAAGGACATCGGCACAGGACTCAAGTAAGTCACAGAAGTGGGTTTTAACCCTTTCTGCACCATGGGAGGGGTGAAAGGGGGGGGGTCCTGGTACAAGAGTTTCCCTTTAAGAATGCATATTATCAACAAATAGTTAATTTTTCACTGATGGAATATTCTGTCAGAACAGTTTAAAACAGAACCACAGCAGTCTATTTATAAGGCATTACCAACACGGAGAAGGTTCTGCAGTACACCTTGTACTCCAGCCAAGGGCAAATGCTGTAAAATAGAAACAGCTGGGTGGGAGAGGGGAGGAAGAGAATACAGTGAGTGAAACACTAAAGTAAAAATAGCGTTATCGCCTATTTTAATAGCCACAGTAGCTATAGGTTGTTAGTATGAAAATTCTAATACATTCCTTGTATTGGAGAAAATAAATAAATGCCTTCTTTGATGCCTGTAGGTGCCAAAATTAATATCTAAAGCAATTTCTGTAAATGTCCTGGAGATTTGTTAATATAAAATATTTACATAAATATGAAGAATGTGTGTTGCTAAAAGAAAAAGTGGGGCAACGTTCTATAAGTGGAATGATCACCATAGAAACTGCTAGATTGCACTTGCGGATGCTACTGGTTTCCATGGTGACAACTCAGCTCTTACCATTCTATTCTTGACTCATTTAAATACCCTACAGCAGGGGTAGGCAACCTACGGCACTAGTGCCATGCACGGCACTCGAGGTGTCTTTCCACGGCACTCAAGGCTGCTAGAGCCAAACAGGGTCTGGCCTATCAGCAGGGCCGGACTGGCCCACCGGGATACCGGGAAATTTCCCGGTGGGCCGCGGCACCTGGGGGCTGCAGAGCTCTTACTCCCTATAGAGAGGGAGCCCTGCAGCCCTTTTTAAGAATATCGCGGCCGCCGGCCGCATGTCAGTGCCGCCGGGTGGCCGGTCCGGCGGCACACTCTGAGGTGATTACTCACCTTGCGGCCGGCGGCCCCATCTCCTGTGCTGACAGCTATGCTGCTGTCAGTATCAGTGAGTGTGCCGGGCGGCCGCCTAAGCGATCCAGCAGCACACTCACTGATACTGACAGCATCATAGCTGTCAGCACAGGAGGACTGAGGGAGGGGGCGGAGCTAACTACCAAGCTCCCTCGCGGTTCCCATAATTCCCAGCATCTACACATCATAGAGTAGTGATTACTCTATGATGTGGCTGTGCTGGGAATTATGGGAACTGCGAGGGAGCTTGGTAGTTAGCTCCGCCCCCTCCCTCAGTCCTCCTGTGACAAGGGGCAGACAGCAGGGACACAAACAGAGAAGTAAAAACTCAGGGAAAGGGGGACACAGAGAGGGGTAATGGAGAGACAGGGGAAGGGGGACAAAGAGAGGGGTAATGGAGACAAAGAGAGGGGTAATGGAGAGACAGGGGAAGGGGGACAAAGAGAGGGGTAATGGAGACAAAGAGAGGGGTAATGGAGAGACAGGGGAAGGGGGACAAAGAGAGGGGTAATGGAGAGACAGGGGAAGGGGGACAAAGAGAGGGGTAATGGAGAGACAGGGGAAGGGGGACAAAGAGAGGGGTAATGGAGAGACAGGGGAAGGGGGACAAAGAGAGGGGTAATGGAGAGACAGGGGAAGGGGACAAAGAGAGGGGTAATGGAGAGACAGGGGAAGGGGGACAAAGAGAGGGGTAATGGAGAGACACAGGGGAATGGGGGACAAAGAGAGGGGTAATAGAGAGACACAGGATATGGGGGGGGGGGGAAGAGAGGGGTAATAGAGAGACACATGAGATGGGGGGACACAGAGACAGAGGAGTAATAGAGAGACACCAGGGAAGGGGGTAAAAAGAGACAGAGGGGTAATAGAGAGACACAGGGGATGGAGGGACAAAGAGACAGAGGGGTAATAGAGACAGGGGAAGGGGCAAAGAGACAGAGGGGTAAGAGAGAGAGACACGGGTGGAGATGAGGAAGAGAGACACAAGGAGGAGAGGGGGAAGACAGACACATGGAGGAGAGGGGAGAAAGAGACACAGAAGGTTTTTATTGGGGGAACAAAGACATACAGAAGGGAAGGGGAACAAAGTAACACAAGATTTGTGGGAGGAAACACTGGGCTGGGGGAAAAAGGGACACAGAGTGGTTGGGAGAAGAGAAAAAGGCACACAGAGTCTGGAGTTAGAAAGAGACACACAGATGAGATTTGGAAAGGGAGAAAGAGACAAAGGGGCTGGGGGAAAGAGACATACAGAGGCTGGAGAAGGGTAAAAAGAAACACACAGGGACTGGGATGAAGTAAAAGAAACACAAGGGTCGCTGTAAGAGACAAAAAGGAGACAATTGGAGACGATACACTAAACGAGGTAAACGTAATAGACGTAATTGATGTGATCCTGACAGTAATACACACACACATATATATATATATATTTATATATGCATGTATATTGATGTGTGTATTAGCAACATATATAATTATGCCTATAATATATTAATATACATTTATATATGCATAATACACACATAAATGTCATTAATATATACATATTTGTAATGAGCACGTATTGGCCCAGTCTTGTTGCTAGTTGCATACTCATGCACAATAACATATTCAAAGTGAAGAGCATACCCATAGGACTTCAAAATGAGCAAGATAACTTAAAGGGACACTCCAGGCACCCAGACCACTTCTGCTCATTGGAGTGGTCTGGGTGCCAACTCCCACTACTCTTAACCCTGCAAGTGTAATTATTGCAGTTTTTCATAAACTGCAATAATTACCATGCAGGATTAACTCCACCTCTAGTGGCTGTCTACTGTGCTAGAGCGTCGCTGGACGTCCTCACGCTGTGTGAGGACCTCCAGCGTCGCTCAAAACCCCATAGGAAAGCATTGAAATGATTTTTCAATGCTTTCCTATGGGGAGACGTAATCCGTAAAGCCCTATATGCGTTCTTTCGCTGGAGTAATAGTTTTCAATTTTAGGTTATTTTTTCACCCTCTATATCAGCACACTATGCTGGCGCGACGCATTATTGGGCTGGTCTAGAATTTTTTTCCAGGGCTGCTTTTAGTTCCCAGTCCGGCCCTGCCTATCAGGAGTCTCAGTGAAACTTCAGATATCTGCTAATACAAAGAGGTAGTGAAGGACAATCCTCAATTTATGCATTGCAGCACATAGAGGTAGTAATCTCAGATCAGTTCCTCCCAGCACTTGTGAATAGGAATCCACACTGTAGTAGAGCAGCCCACACTGATGTTGCAGCTCCTGTCCTTGACTTGTACCTGCCCAGGCTGGTCCCCACTGGAACCCAGGGAAGCCACCCACACTGCTAGATATACACAGACCTGCAGAATAAGCCTCCCATCATACAAATAATACGAACAGCCCCCACACAAACATACACACAATCCCCACAAACGCAACACCACTAACAATCTACATACATGCACACAATCCCACATGCAGCCTCTCACATGCAAACCCCCAAACAGCCCCCATACACTACCTAGCACACAATGTGACATATCCATCTACACACAATTCCACAAGCAGCCCTCATACACAGCCCACATTCATATGTATCATACACGATACCATAAACTACTAATGAACATATACAATATAATAGCTCATATACGCGCAAGTACAGTATAAATAACACAAGCAGAATACGGCAGCATACACACCTCAATTTAAAAAAATAGGATCGGCAGGGCCGTTTGAAGGAATATGGGGGCCCCAAGCAAAATGGACATGGTGCCCCCCCCCCCCGCACGCAAAGCCTACAGGAACCACAGCATAGCCATACAGTTTAAGGTCACCCACACTTTATATAAATAAAAAAGGTTTACAGTGCAAATACTGCTGTTGCATATAATGTGCATAAAACTTGAACATTTTCAACAATTGAAAATTCCCTGTGTTCTCCTCATCTCCCCTTCTCCTCACCCCCCTCCCTGTGTTCTCCTCACCTCCCCTTCTCCACCCTCCTCCCTGTGTTCTCCTCATCTCCCCTTCTCCTCACCCCCTCCCTGTGTTCTCCCCTTCTCCTCACCCCCGTGTTCTCATCTCCCCTTCTCCTCACCCCCACTGTGTTCTCCTCATCTCCCCTTCTCCTCACCCCCTCTCCCTGTGTTCTCCTCATCTCCCCTTCTCCTCACCCCCCCTGTGTTCTCATAATCTCCCCTTCTCCTCACCCCCCCGTGTTCTCCTCATCTCCTCACCTCCCGTGTTCTCCTCATCTCCCCTTCTCCTCACCCCCTCCCTGTGTTCTCCTAATCTCCCCTTCTCCTCACCCCCCTCCCTGTGTTCTCTTAATCTCCCCTTCTCCTCACCATCCCCCTCCCTGTGTTCTCCTAATCTCCCCTTCTCCTCACCTCCCCCTCCCTGTGTTCTCCTTATCTCCTCACCCCCGTGTTCTTCTTACTCCTTCCCCCCTCCCTATGTTCTTCTTTCTGTCCCCATGTTCTTCTTACTCCTCCCCCCTCCCTATGTTCTTCTTACTCCTCCCCCCCCCATGTTCTTCTTACTACTCCCCCCATGTTCTTCTTACTACTTCTTACTTACTCCCCTCCCACCCTCCCTGTGTCCTTCTTATTCCCCTCCCCCTGTGTCCTTCTTATTCCCCTCCCCCTGTGTCCTTCTTATTCCCCTCCCCCTGTGTCCTTCTTACTCCCCTCCCCGTGTCCTTCTTACTCCCCTCCCCGTGTCCTTTTTACTCCCCTCCCCGTGTCCTTCTTACTCCCCTCCCCCGTGTCCTTCTTACTCCCCCGCCTATGTTCTTTTTACTCCCCCCCTCTCCCTCCGTTCTTCTCACCTCCCCTTCCCTGTAGCGTGGCCGAGCTCAGGGTGCACTTCCTGTCAGTCCGGCCGGGAACAGGAAACTGAATCTCCTGTACCGCGTGGTACCTGACAGGAGGAAGAGGAGCTCGGCCACGCTACAGGGAAGGGGAGGTGACGAGAGAGGCAGTGCTGCAGCCGCCTGAGGCTCTCTATAGAGCGCTCAGGTGGCTGCAGCCTTATAGGAAGCGCCGGCCCTGCTTGGGGGCCCAGGCCAGCTCAGGACCCAAAGCAATTGCTTGGTTAGCTTGCCTGGTAGCGACGAGCCTGAGGATCGGCACGCTACGGGACATCACAATCCTATATCGGCACAGTGCTGCTAAAAGGTTGCCTACCCCTGCCCTACAGTGTAGCATCCTGCAGGTGCACATCGCCATGGCAACCATTGATACAGTATGCAGTTCCATATGTAAATGACAATACATTGTACCATTACAATTTATTTACTTACATATTGAGCTACAATTCTCCCATGCACTAGCATCCATGGGGATACTAAGTTGCACTGTGACTTGCTTAATTAAAGTGACATAACCTAACCACTTTTTGTGATTCTTTGTGAACAGCTCTTGTGGACTACACTGGACTTTTTTTTTTTTTAAATGCAACTCTATCAAAACATATCCATGAGACATTGGCATTGAACCATTGACGCCACCTTGTGTGGGTTGTTTTGGGACCTCTTTTTGTACTCTTGTGCAAAATGGAAACAGTTTGCATAACTATTTTTAATTCATTGATATTTAATATACAGCCCCTAATCTTTGTTACAGGTGGGTGGGCTGGATCATACAAGCCATTGTGATAAGTATTTGTGACAAGTTTCATATCACAGAGTACTGGTATTTAACGGGACATTCCTAACCTATAAATATTGAATGTATTAAATATATATATTTACACTTTGTCTTGTAACATAAATCTTTATGTTTAATAAACGTATTAAAATGAACATTGCATTGTTTTGCTTTTAAGGGTATTAACAACATACAAAGCACTGAATGGATGTGATGAAACAGTTTAAACACTTACACTGGTGGTGGAGCTGAAATGTCAAAAAATAAAATTAACACATCACACAGGGTATTCTGTAAATACTAAGTGATGATAATAAGTAATAAGTGGAGGAATGTTATAATGTATGCGAGACTGTGAAGCTGGCATATGTAGGGCATAAACTGCTTAATTAGCCGTTTCTCATTCCTCCTCCTAAAGCTTCCAGAAATAACTTAAATGGGATGAATAATCATAAAAAAAAAATTGTTACAATACTGTTCTCACTGGAATTTAGCTAAAACACAGATTGAATATGCACGTGTTTATCTATAGACCGAACGTCATTAAACCTGAACTGCAACATGGATTTAGGAAATTGGCATTTCATACACTACACACGGCATGTTTAATTGGATAGAGGAGACAGACTTTAAAGGGTACTCTAAGCACCATAATCACAACATGTGGTCTGGCAAAGGGGGTGGGCTATAGCTTTTAAGGAAGCCAGTTTTTTTTAAACCACTCTTAAATTATTTCAAAGAGAACTGGGAGATGGCTTTAACCTTCATAACACCATAGCCACTACAATCAGATGTAGTGGTATGTTGCTTAGAGTACCCATTTAACAAGTACGTAGTATAAATCTGCGGTGTTATCTGAACTTATCACACAAAGTCATCGAGAGATTCCATGATTTTCCCATTTGGGTTTTGTGTATGGAAAATGAACAACCACTTTGGACAAGATCTACCTACCTGGCAAAGTCTCAAACAGAAAAGAAAGGAGATTGAAGCTGGGGCCAGCTGAGCATGCTGAGAGCTGGCATCAATAGGCTAGGGCTGTCTGCATACATTAAAAAAAATAAAAAAAAATTGGCCTCTATCTTGCCCTCTAGTGGACATGCAGATGGTTCTGTTTTGTTTTGCAGCTGTAACGTTTCAACGACTGGATATTGTATCAAGAGGAATGGCAACTGCTATGTGATTTGCATTGGTTAGCATTTGGAACCAATTTGAAACACCAGACTCTCCGATAGTTAAATGTGATGACACTTAAAGGGACAATTAGCCCCAAATGGCATTGTTTTTTTATGCAGCCGATATTTTTCAATTCAGAAATAGTGATGATCAAAGAGTATTTTCCAAGTAAAATACAGAATAACAAACACCTCTATTTATTTATTGGAAATGGTTTTATTGCACTAATATGGAATGCACCTTTTTGGAGTGAGGTACAAGGTGCGGCCTATTGACATGACTTGCTGACATGCTTTGAACTGTACAGGACAAGAATGGGCTTCTGAGAGATAAATAAGAATGTACAGTTAACTGGATCCAGTTCTTTACAAGCAGTTAGAAATCAAATGCCAGTTTCCGTGGGGTCATGAACTGCTTCACTATCTCAGCGGTGACTTGTTTTCGTCTCTCCTGATGTGCTGCTATCAGCGGCTGCAGTGTATCTATTAATAGTTTCTTAAGCTCTCCTGTGAGCATTGCTCCGCTCGTGTAATCCTGCAAGATACAAAGGAATCCAGTTAGAGACTAGGAAAATGTAGGTTATTTTTCCTTTAAATAAAACAAAATTAAATATGAAGAACAATTAGCACTACACACGTAATGCCTACAGGATCTACCATGTTGAAGTATGTATAAGCACTACGTGTGTATAAATATATATATTAATGACAATTAATGCTGTCAAAATATTGCTACAATATTTCTATAGATATAGTAACGGCTAAAAAACAGCTTTACCTAGCAATGTTGGAGTGCACCTGCATTTTCATAGCACCGTAACCACTACAAATGAAATGTAGTAGTTATGGTGGTTAGACGGCTCCTTTAACCCCTTATGGACACATGACATGTATTCCCTTTTATTCCAGAAGTTTGGTCCATAAGGGGTTAAAGGAATACTCAAAGCACCATAATCACTACAGCGGGCTCTATTAGTTAAGATGCCAGGAGTGCCCTGGCGCTCCTTCCTGGTAAGTGGTCAAACCATTTTAGACAGGTTTGACTACTTACCTGGGCTCCTACAAGCGCTTTTACTCGCCTCCACTACTGATGCCGCAGACCGCTGAACAATTTTAAAACTGTTTGACTACTTAAAATGTGGATCCGCCGGAGCACTTCTAGCACCATAAGTACTATTGTTGCCATGGAAACCAATCTCCCTGTGTCGCATAATTGCAAGCTGAAATTACTATGGATAGGAGATATAGTTCAGCTTCCTAATTCTTGTGCAGGGATTTGAATGTTTAAATGTAATAATTCTTATGAAATACAGCAACGCCGTAAGATTTTTGAAATATAGAAATGTAGTAAGATTTTTTAGACACCATGGCTACTTGGCTCTGAAAATCCAAATCCACATAAAATGTTTTCAATATACTATGTAAATTAATCTTTTGTAATGGAAATCGATTGCACAATATAGGCCAAAAGTACCAATTTAGAAAAATTCTCAGCTCGGCTCTTTAAGCGCAAGTATAATTCAGTGTTCAATTCACTGCCCTACTGAATATACCATTTTATGTTCTAGACATATTTGAAAAAGTCCTAGTTTAGTAACCATGATCGCAACTAAGTAAAGGTACCTTTAAGTCAATATTGTTTCGTACCTGTCTCACTTGCTCAAGTTTCTCATCGTCTTCAAGGAAGAAAGTTAAATACATATAACAGACATCGACCTCGCAGTTTCCTCCATATTTTCTGTGTTCTTCAATCGTATCTTTACCTCCAGAGAATGCATGCTTGTTGACCTTTGGGAAAAGGAACAATAATATGGAGTTTATTATATTTTCTTTCTGGCTTGGTTTGTCAGTAAATTATGGGAATCGTAGTCCAGCTCAGGGGCTGCAGTTGCCGTTCTTGGACTGGCAAGTAATGGATGACAAACCAAGACTCTCAACAAGAAAAGCTGTGGTCGCTAAGAAGGGGTCTTTGTTCACCAGACAGCTTATTAACTGTGTGAGTTTAGTGCCATAGTCTAACCCCAATGGCATCTATTCAGCTGCAAAAAAATCTTCATATAGAACAGGGCATGTTCAGTTAAACAGATCCATATCAAATACACACATCTTATACAAATCATTTGTTTTATGAAAGTAGTATCGTCCCAAGTTATGTGACGTAGCAAGATATTCATTTTTTATTTGTGTTCTTCAGAACTATCAGAGATGTACAGTGTTTTAGATTCAAGTGGCTGTCATATGAACTGATGTGCACCACCACCTACGGCCACAGAAACCTCTGCTCAAAGAAGGGGAGGGGGTGCAGTACATGCAAATACTAGACCTAGATACTAGAAAATAGGCAAAGGAAATAAAATGCAGATTTTCTGAAGGGGAAGTTTATCTACTAAATTGTTGTTTTTTTGTTTGTTTTTTTAGAACCCAAACTTATTTAATGGAATGTTCAGGTGAATGAGACAGGCAGCTTAGAGGAACCAATCAAACGTGTACAATTGTTGACATCACTCATTGGTCCTTGTATTCAGTAAACACCAATGAGAGCTTGAAAATTGTATTGCAACCCCACGGCCCAGCTCTACCTTGAAGATCTAAAATATTTTTAAGTAGTAATTACAACTATAATTCACTTAGATGAACATCAGTAATTTTTGAGGGAATATGTAATGACAGTATGGAATAACAAATACGCAGTGTATCTCAGGGACAAATCGTTGTCTTTTTTAAAAATTCACCAGGAAGTCACAGAATTCCAAACTGCACTGGAAACTCCAATGCATTCATTTGTGATATTAAATAAGGCGATACATTTCAGAGCGCATCTTTTCAAACCAATAAAATTGCAGGCTGGATAACCACACTTGACTTGACAAACCTCCCAATATATATTGCAGAGCATGTCATTCACGGTTGGACAGTTTTTTTCCTTGTGCAGTATTAACTTTACCTTTGTCTTTATTTGTTTGGGTGTGTCGGTCAGGAATATAGAGGAGTTGGCGTCGCTGGCACTCATTTTGGTTTGCGCCCCTTGCAGAGCTGGGAAAAATGTCGAATGCATCAGCGCTGGTTTTGGGTAACTGATTCTGGGGGCCACGTCCCTTGTCATTCGGAAGTATGGATCCTATTGGGGAAAAAAAAAATGTAAATAAAATAAATATATAAAAAATATATATAAATTAAAATATAAAAATCTAATTATTAAAATATTTTATGATTTGAACATTTTATCCTAAATATATATATATATATATATATATATATATGTTACCCTGCAATGCTTCATTTGTTAGAGTATTTCTCAATGTCAATGTGTGCCTTGATTATTTAAAATTACACTTTTAGTACAACATATCAATTGGATTCAGTACATTTTTTTAACGCTCTAGGTCTCTTGTCTAAAAACGCCTTTCATTCAGTTTGTTGCGCATTAGACCACGGACATCATTTGGAGGAATGTGACGGCATCTGAAAAGTGTCATGAGAACGTAACCAGTCCAATTAATTTAATATCCTATAGCTCCTTCATTTAAATACTTTTAGTCTGAGTTTAGGTATACTTTTCCTTTGGAATTTTGCAGGACATAAAATTAAATACAAATGACAAGAAAGGCATCTGTTAATACTGAAATATCTTGGGTTTAATAACTGCATTTGCGAGTGGACTTTCATTAAATATGCAAATTGCTGCAGAATCTTTTTTTTTTTTTTTTTTTTTATAATTTTCTGTATTTTTGTTAGACTTCATTTGATATGACTATAAACACAATGATGGCCAATGTTGGCGCTGCGGAGGTTTTTGAACTTTATTTCTCATGAGGCTCAGTAAAGGTGACTTATCGCTGCAATAAAGAAATAAACTCAAGAATCAATATAGCCCCGTCCCTTACTCCCTCTTCAAAATCCAATCATAAATGGCTTCTTACCTGGTCAATTGCACATGGAATGAGACACTGAATATCTTTTCTGCCGTTGAAAATTTCTGGGAACGAACTGCTGAATGACGGTGCGGCCTGGATTGCAGGAAAGCTGATTTTTCCTGAAACCAATAAAGTGATTAAAGCAATAAACATAAGTTTGGCAGGAATCTGAAACACTCCAATAAAAATACATTGGAAAAAAAATAAAAAAATTTAGTATATGTACTGCCAAAGAATAAATGTATGTAATTCATTTTGCATGTTCTCCTTTGTGGTATATGAAAACCTAGCTTGCATTAACTGCAGATAAAGAATCTGAACAATGTGTTAATCGAGCACACAATGTGCCTACAGAAGGACGCAATGCTTTTTTTTCACACCTGGTGTGTACACAATCTCACTTTAAAAGAGGCGTTGTTGTGTACATTCTTGCTAACTCACGTTTTTATAAAAATTAACTTAACTGCTGGGATCGGCGAGATTTCTCACCTGTTTTCTAACACTTTGAGGGGAAAAATAAAAAAGTATATCACAGCTTGATTGTAAGATTCTTACATGGCTCTTTTCTAATTAGAGTTCACAGTGCAATTACTGTTCATTAAAAGTACACTCCAAGAACCATAACCACTACAGCACTTTAGAATGGTTGACTTTTTACATAGAGTCCAGCATGTATGCTCTCATCACTAAGCAAAGCCTGATGGTGGAAGGCTTAGTTCATTGACTGAGAGTGATTAGCTGATGCTCTGTAATCAGTATCGGAGCTGCTTTTGGGGGCCCCCAGATAAGAAGTCAAACCATTCTAAAATTATATGATTCCATACAGTCAGAAGTGGGGAGGTGCCATTGCACTTCTGGCAACATAACCACTACAGTGTTCACACTAGCAACATACAGCATTTAGTCTGTGGCTGCCATCTTTATGTAAAGTTTTATTGCCATCTTACCTATACAGTCGCTGTCTGTGAAACCGAATATTCCTTTCACTTGGTTGAATGTTACATGCTTCTGGACCTGCACCACATTTTTATAGAAACCGGGACTCATCCTAATAAAAGTGAAGAGCATTATTAAGACAATCCTCCGAAACGGGCCTCGATTTAATACACTTTTCAAATGATTCAAAACTGTTAGAAAAAAAAAAAAAAAACCTTTCAAAATGATTTATCTATAAAAATTCACATAGTTTTTAAACGGTGACCTCTGGAGATAAATCAATAGATTTGAAAAGTTTTTCAAACAGTATTGAATCATGGTAGTCATCATGAACACTCTGACCGCCCTGCGACTGCGCAGCAAACTGTGGCGCAATGTGTGTTCTGACATCTTTCTCTCATGGCCAGCATTATGTTTTTCAGCAATTTGAGCTACAGTAGCTCATCTTTGTGATTGGACCAGACAGGTTTGCTTTCGTTCCCCGCATGCATCAATGAGCACTGGTTCCCCTGTTACCATTCCTTGCACCGCTTTTGGTACGTGCTAACCATTGCATACCGCTAACACCCCAACAGACTTGCCGTTTTAGAGGTGCTATGACCCAGTCGTCTATCCATCACTATTTTTCCCTCAGATCTTTTAACTTGCCCATTTTTCCGTTTTCCAACACATGAAATCCAGGAACTGACTGTTCACTTGCTGTCTAATATATCCCACCCCTTGACAAGTGTCATTGTAACAATATAATTCATGTTATTCAATTCCCCTGTCACTGTTTTTTTTTTTTATTTATTAAAGGTGTTATATTTTTACATCAATATATGCAATACTTTTATATTGGATACATTTAAGACAAAATGGTTTTGGAGACACATATATCAAATGTACAAAAAGAGTACAAACAAAACAACAAAAAATGAGTTTCTTGTAACAACAATACAATGACTTATGTTGTGGCTGATTGGTGTATTGTCCATTGATAAAAGTGTTATATTTTAGTGTAGGAACTTAGAATGTAAATAATATATTAATACAAACAGATCCAGAGAGTGCGCCACCCCCCACCCCCCAAAAAATCCCCCATATGTTATAGCAGAACATGGATTTATGTTCACGTGAAATTTTGTAATGATACTTTGTACACAGAATAAAAAAAATTAAGCAGGGTCTTTTTGTTTAATCTGGTCACATTTCCCTAAGCCTATAGTTAGACTTGCTAGAGAGGGCTAATATTTTATCAACTGTATTCCTTGGGGAATCTTTATGCTTTTGGTGTTTGTTGTTCTGAAATTAAGAAGGGTTCTAGAATGGAACGTAAAAAAACGTACGATACAGAAATGGATTGAAAATATGATTTATGCATGATCTCAGTCTAATAAGGATCAGCACAATATATACTGAGACAGATGGAGCAGTGTTAAAAAGAAAGCCTACACTTGTAGCGGATTACAACAATGCTATATGTGGAGTTTAAAAGTAGGAATTAATCACAGAACCGTATATCTAGCACAGACGTGCTGGCATTTTTTTTTAGCACATCTGTATAATAATCAATCTACTTTTGTGTTCTTCAGAAACTCCAATTCTAAGCCCATTCATTGGACATTCAGCGAGAACTTGATCAACACAAGCATTGTGTGTCATCATGTCATTGTTTAGATTTGTTTGGTTGGCATGTTATTTATGTAGTGCTGATGGTCCATCAAGATCTCCATTCATTGGTTCCACCGGCCTGTTCTAAGCAAAGGGAGATGATATTTAAGGAAACCCACAGCTTGTGTTGCTGTACATATGAAGTCTTATTTTACCCCTATTACAGTACTATTCATGAAATTATTATTATTATTATTATTGCCATTTATATAGCGCCAACAGATTCCGTAGCGCTTTACAATATTTTGAGAGGGGGGGATGTAACAATAAATAAGACAATTACAAGAAAACTTACAGGAATAATAGGTTGAAGAGGACCCTGCTCAAATGAGCTTACAGTCTATAGGAGGTGGGGTATTAGAAACATTAGGATAGGAAATATCAAGTAGGAGTGAAGCAGAGCTGGAGGAGAGAGCAAAGCACTATCCCATAGGGACAGGTATGTAAGGGAGAGATTACTCTGGGAGGCCATACGCTTTCCTGAAGAGATGGGATTTAAGGCCCTTCTTAAATGATTGAAGACTAGGGGAGAGTCTGATGGCAGTAGGCAAGTTATTCCATAGGAGAGGAGCCGCCCGTGAGAAGTCCTGCAAGCGTGAGTTGGCCGTACGGGTGCGAGCAGCGGTCAGGAGGTGGTCGCGGGCAGAGCGGAGGGTACGAGGAGGGGCATACCTCTGGATCAGTGAAGAGATATAAGAGGGGCTGGAATTGTTCAGTGCTTTAAATGTATGGGTTAGCACTTTGAATTGACTCCTATAGGATACAGGGAGCCAATGTAAGGACTGGCAGAGGGGCGAGGTGTGAGAGGACCGACTGGATAGGAAAATCAGTCTAGCTGCAGCATTCATTACAGACTGTAGCGGGGCAGTACGGCTTTTGGGGAGACCAATCAGGAGAGGGTTACAGTAATCCATGCGGGAAATTACTAGAGCATGGACAAGCTCCTTGGTAGCATCTTGCGTAAGAAAGGGGCGGATGCGGGCTATGTTTTTGAGTTGGAACCTACAGGACTTGGCAACAAACTGGATGTGAGACTCAAAGGTGAGACCAGAGTCAAGTATGACGCCAAGACAGCGCGCTTGTAGGGATGGACTTATGTGGATATCACTGACTTGAAGGGAGAGTGAGAGAGGAGGATCAGTATTAGGAGGAGGAAAGACAAGGAGTTCAGTTTTAGAGAGGTTAAGTTTGAGAAAGCGTGACGACATCCAGTCAGAGATGGAAGAGAGGCAAGCAGTGACACGTTGCAGGACGGCCGGGGAGAGGTCCGGTGAGGAGAGGTATATCTGAGTGTCATCAGCGTACAGGTGGTAGTTGAATCCAAAAGAGGCAATAAGTTTTCCAAGAGAGGCAGTATAAAGAGAAAATAGAAGGGGACCAAGGACAGAGCCTTGGGGAACTCCAACCGAGACAGGGCGAGGGGAGGAGGTATCCTTGGAAAAGGAGACACTAAATGAGCGTTGGGAGAGATAGGAGGAAAACCAAGAGAGGACAGAGTCACAGAGACCGAGTGATTGAAGAGTTTGAAGGAGGAGAGAATGATCAACTGTGTCAAAGGCAGCAGAGAGGTCAAGGAGAATTAATCTGGAGTAGTGACCTTTGGATTTAGCGGAGATTAGGTCATTAGTCACTTTGATAAGAGCGGTCTCAGTAGAGTGGAGAGGGCGGAAGCCAGACTGAAGAGGGTCAAGGAGAGAGTTGGAATTAAGGAAGTGAGACACACGGGTAAAGACAAGTCTTTCCAAAAGCTTTGATGAGTAAGGGAGCAGGGATATGGGACGATAGTTAGAGGGGGAGGACGGGTCAAGAGATGTTTTTTTCAGGATAGGTATTACAGTGGCATGTTTAAGGTCAGCAGGAACAGTGCCAGAAGAGAGAGAGCAGTTAAAGATGTGTGTTAGGATAGGCACAAGACATTATTATAGTAACAAATTATAGTAACAACAGCTAATTAGATGGCACTAGCTGTATCTACCGTATATACTCGAGTATAAGCCGACCCGAATATAAGCCGAGGCCCCTAATTTTACCCCAAAAAACTGGGAAAACTTATTGACTCGAGTATAAGACATGGGTGGGAAATGCAGCAGCTACTGGTAAATTTCTAAATAAAATTAGATCCTAAAAAAATTATATTAATTGAATATTTATTTACAGTGTGTGTATATAATGAATGCAGTGTGTGTATATGAATGCAGTGTGTGTGTATGAGTGCAGTGTGTGTGTATGAGTGCAGTGTGTGTGTATGAATGCAGTGTGTGTGTATGAGTGCAGTGTGTGTATGAGTGCAGTGTGTGTATGAGTGCAGTGTGTGTGGGTATGAATGCAGTGTGTATAGGAGTGCAGTCTGTGTATGAGTGCAGTGTGTGTATGAGTGCAGTGTGTGTGTATGAGTGCAGTGTGTGTGTATGAGTGCAGTGTGTGTGTATGAGTGCAGTGTGTGTGTATGAGTGCAGTGTGTGTGTATGAGTGCGTGTGTGTGTCTGTGTTGCAGAGCCTTGGTGGGCGGTGGGCATTTTTGTTATCATTTTTAAAAAAATTATTTTAATAATTTTTCATTATTATTTTTAAAGTATTATTATTTTTTTGTTTTATTGGTAATTTTTGTATTATTTTTTTATTATTAATATTTTATTATTTATTTATTTTTTCGTCCCCCCCTCCCTCCTTGATACATGGCAGGGAGGGGGGCTCTCACTCCCTGGTGGTCCAGTGGCTGTCAGAGAGCGCTTACCTCTTCTGCAGCTCCTGTCAGCTCCCTTCTCCTCCGCGCCGGTCCGGTCAGCACCTCTGTCAGCTCCCAGTGTAAGTCTCGCGAGAGCCGCAGGGTCATAGTGCAGCTCTCGCGAGACTTACACTGGGAGCTGACAGAGGTGCTGACCGGACCGGTGCAGAGGAGAAGGGAGCTGACAGGAGCTGCAGGAGAGGTAAGTAAGAGCTTCCTGCCAGCCCTCCTCCTACACAGCCCCCAGTCTGTATTATGGCAACGTAAATTGCCATAATACAGACATTGACTCGAGTATAAGTCGAGTTACTTATACTCGAGTATATACGGTACCTACGGTATTATTCTTCATGACATAATCTAATGAAAGGGTTATACAATATAAAAAAAATGATAAAAAATTATAATTATAAAAAAATATAATAAACACAAAAAACATTTCATTGTATTTTTCTAGCTAAAACACTTTTTAAAAGAATACATGAAAGACCATTTTACGTCATGTCCTTTCTTTGAAATTAACTCCATAAACATGACCATTCTCTAGAAAAAGTGATGCTTGCATTTGTTTTGGATAAACACACAGCATGTTACTTACCCCATATATTCAAGGTCTGAGAATATGAGAGTTTTAGTTACATCAAAGCCTAAAGCGATGATGTCTTTGGCATTTTCTATGGAGTACTGGTAAGCTTTCTCAATGGTCAGATCTTTCCACAGATACTTCTCGTCATCTGTCAATTGGACCACCAGGGGGACATTAAACACTTCTTGTAACCACCTGAGAATGGGAAAAAAAATAAAAAGAGAATTTTAAAGCAGAGAACATTATCAAGACTGTCCAGGTGCATTTCAGTATTAAAGCAACAGACAGGTCTCTCTTGGAGATCAAACCGGATAGGGGGAAAGAAGGTTTTTGCAAGGTTAAAGCAGCAATGCCCCACCATGCCCTAAACAGAAAACACATCAACAATAAAAGCTGAGCATTTCACAAAGATAAAATCTCTATGAAACACTCATAAAGATGGTCTTGGAATTTCACTAAAATTCCAACCCAGTGAAAAGATATCATGAGACAAATTGGGGACTACTCGGTCTTCTGTATTTTTCCTATGCTTGACAATAGTTGATGCTACGATTTGCCAAGCCCTCACTAGTGATGGCCGAGGGGGAATAAGGCTTTTTTTATGGAGGATCTTGGGGTTTTGTGGGATCATCTTAGACGTCAGCGTTGTATCTTTGCGCAAGCGACGAGAGTACAGTCCCGACGTCGGTTTCTGGCAGATAAAGGTGTTGCGGAAGATGATAGCGTCTCTCACGAGGGGTCGGTTCAGTTAAGTAAAAACTGCCTTCCCCCTAAACTTCTGGGCCACGCCACAGCAAACGGAGCAGTCATTATCTGGGGTCTGCAGAATATGAGACGCTTTGAAGTAAAAGTCACCTAAAACAAAGTTTAGCTCATTACGATGCTTTACCTAACTATTGAAACAAAAGCTGTTGTTTTCCCTGTTAATCATGTCTATGTAAGGTATTAAGAAACATACTCATCTACCTCCTCCTCTTCTATTTGTCTGTCACCAAGAGGTTCTCCATCGGTCGGAGAGTCCTGTTCACAAGCGATGCATTTTTGTCGTATTTTCTGCCTTGCGCAGATTATGGTATTCAGCGTGAGGCACAGAATAGAACAGAGATACAGGACTCTCGAACATTGTGAAAGAAAGCCTTTAAGGCAGCGTACATGTCTTTCTTGATAAGACTGTCTGTTTTGCAAATGTTGATGGTAAGTAAAAAAACAGAGAAAACCTACAGCTAAAATACAGCTATCTAATGTTATTATTATTCACTATTACATATGGAAACTGTGTTACATTCAAATAGGTTTCTCTTTATAAACACGTAGTGGAACTACCAGTTCCTAATTAAATACACAATTGCAGGTTTTACGGTGGGTAAGCGTTAACCCCTTAAGGAACAAACCTCTGGAGTAAAAGGGAATCATGACATGTCACACACGTCATGTGTCCTTAAGGGGTTAAACTGTGCTGTTTTCACACTTGACTGGAATGGCACATGGCTATTTATTTACGGTTTTATTTTCTACTGGTTAAATACAGACTATTAAAGTATCTGCACCATAACTACTATAACACATTAAAGTGGTTATGGTACCACAATTATATGGGCATCATACCCCGTGTGACACTTACTTGAGGCCTTCGGCCCAGCACTCTTCTTGGAGATCATTAATGCAGAAGTTCCTAAGTTTTTTAAATAAATAACTTATCTGTGCTTCTCAGTATTGTGCTATGGCTTAATTCTCTTTATCAACTAATCCTGTTGCTTGAATACTCTCCCATAAAACTGATTAAGTAAACGTGCACCTAATTAGGATAATTAGCCATCCACCCACTAAGCTCTATAGTGAGTGTACAACTCTACACTGGCTACAAGGCCTGGACACCAACAGAAGTGCTTTGAAAATAAGACATATTTACTAGCATGCATATTTGGGATCTTTACTCCAAATGTGTCTACCTTGCATGTTAACAAATAATTGGCTGGAGTTTCCTTAATATACATCACTTGGTATTATTTTAAACACCGCACACAACATTCCCACTTATCAATATTTGACATATAACATGAACATGTTGATAACTATTTATCTATCCTATAAACATTATCTTCTATCACACTTACTTTGTAAAGATAAAGGGGATGAGGTGGCCAACATGCATTGAATCCGAGGACGGGCCTCTTCCAGTATAGATGTAAAATGGCTTCTTGTTTTCGTATGCATCGAGGATATGATGCATGTCTCTGTTGAGAAACAAAGTCATTTTCTTTGATTTTAGAAGGACAAGTTTATTTAGTCCAACAACCTCTAGGAGGAGGCAGGGAGATCTTTTGATATTGATGTGGTTTGCAGAGAAATATCAGTGGGAGGACTATCAATTGTGTCCTAGGTAGGCTAAGCAGTGTAACATCACTCATAGTCTGGTACTAAAATACGCAATGCTTGGTAAAAACGGTTTATTTTGCTTTTTCCAAAAATGTCCTAAGTGAACGGATATCATTAGCACACAGTTACTTTTGAGTTATTAAGTAATAAGATGATGTTCATCTTCATACAATCATGCATATCAACAACAACAGTGAATAGTCAACAAATTGTCAATATAACAATATAGTTATATAGAATGTATTTTTCTATAAAGTTCTACTCTGCTTTCTTACCTCCAAGATAGACAAATTATTAATCATCCAATAAAACACTTGCCACGGTGCATACCCAATTGAAGCTGCACACCAACCCTGGAGTGTCCCTTTAAAAAACACCAACAATATGCTTAAAGGGACACTCCAGGCACCCAGACCACTTCTGCCCATTAGAGTGGCCTGGGTGCCAACTCCCACTACCCTTAACCCTGCAAGTGTAATTATTGCAGTTTTCATAAACTGCAATATTTACCTTGAAGGGTTAAGCCCTCCTCTAGTAGCTGTCTACTAGACAGCCACTAGAGGACACTTCCATGTTCATAGAACACTAAAAGTGTGTTATATGACGCTGAACGTCCTCACGCTATGTGAGGACATCCAGCGTTACTGATATCCCCATAGGAAAGCATTGAAAGCATTATTCAATGCTTTCTTATGGGGAGGTTAAATGTGCATGCGCGCATGCTCAATAGGTCTCCCCCGCCGGATTACTTCGCGGGGAGGAGCGTGGGTGGACTCTGACCCAGCGCCGAGGGACATCGGCGCGGGATAGCGGTAAGTCCGTGAATGGGGTTTTAACCCCTTCAGCAACATGGGATGGGGGATGGGAGGGCGAGGGGACCTGCAGTGCCAGGAAAACAGTCTGTTTTCCTGGCACTGGAGAGTCCCTTTAAAAGTAAACTAGTTAATGTGTAGTTTTCTTTTTCTAAAGTGTGTGATGCCAACTGTACTACCATATAAAAAGAAATGGTTCATATCTACTAGGCCAGTGAATTGTATTGTACATGCACTTTAAATATACTCCTTGCAGCCCACAATGCCTTGTGCAAAACCATTCATATGCAATTATAGAATTACAGGTCTACCATACCTGCTTACTGCAACCTACTCCCCTCTTAATTCCCAAATGTATATAGTAAAACAATTCAATAACATTTATTTTGCTACTACGATAATTGTACAATAGCATTTAAAAAAAACACAAAAATCCATACCTGTGTGAAAAAAATATCCCCCTTCGTAAAAAGTGATGTGCTTTTTTCCCAGTGACTCTCTCAATACGATCAATAAGTTCCTTGTCAATTTTGCTGCTTCCAAATCGAACTAAATAAAGAAAAGAAAAAAAGGTAAACTTTAATCTTTGAAATATTTGGTGACATCGTTGAATACGTTTAGAAATGTAATGCTTACACTTAAACACAGAAGACAGGCAAAATATTCACAAAGGAAAAGACTACAGTTTGACAATCTGATCTATATAATTTAATTACGCAATAATAAAAACAGCCAAAGAAACAAAATGACAACGATTAAAGGGGCAGCCTAAGCACTTCACGTGGCTGCAGAAACTGGAAAAAATATTTCTTGCCCCTTTTATTTTGCTACAGGCTATATGATCAAATTTAGATGAGATACAGTTTTATTTAAAAATAAATGTTGGCTGAAATCAAAGCGTTTTGCTTGCCAAGCTCTTAAATACCTGGTACTTTAACTTACATTCACAGGGGAGACTTGCATATGCTACTGTTACTAATACAAAATATCTTTGGAATAAAAGATTTTAATCTATTTTGCTGAATTTCAAATGTTTTTTTTTTTTTTTTTTTTTAAACTCATTGGGGAGAAATTTCATCATTAAATGTTATGGCTATTGTTATATGTTGGAGATGTCAGCAAACCGAGTCTGAGAAAAATGATCATTGGAATTTTTGCCTGGGCGAAAAACATAGCGTGATACAAACTCAGCTACATGTGTACAATCTATCTTTACAAAAATAAAAATACAAGGTCAACTGTGTGAACAAAAGCATGGACAAACACATGGGACCTTCTGTACACTTTATTTAGTTTACTTTACTAATACTACACTTTTATTCAAAGTCCCTTGCAGAATTGAGTGGTTAAACACAAGAGACAGGGAAAGGGGGTACATCGTAACCTATGAAAGATGCATATATTATAAAGTTTTTCGTATTCCTTTAAGGCTGGATTTTATGACAAACAAAATATTGTATACCATCTTGTTTTACATATATTTTATTATTCACCTATTAGCTTGTCATAGTCCACTCCTTTTGCACTGCCCGTTTGAACTGTCCATGGATCAACAAAATCGTCTTCGTCATCTGGAGGGCCGTTTTGAATGACAGGAGTGGCATCTGTCGGAGGCGAGCCAGCCTTATAATCTTGCCCAGTTGAAGTCTTGTAGTCCACTTTCAGAGCCAGCAACTGCTTTACGGCTTCATCAATATCACTCTAAAGACAAAAGCAAACCCAAGTAAATGAATAACAGGTTATACTATCCACATGACAACTCGTGACAGATTCTTATAACACGGGATCTGTCTCCAACATGAACTTGTACAATGCTTTTTAATCAGTTAAGGAAGCAGGTTAAGCACTTAAAATTTAAAAAGGTATTATTGAGACATTTCCCAGTTCTATTCCATTGCGGATACTGACAAAACCTGGACTGTTAGTGTCCGTGAGGACTGGGTTGGTAGACACTGGTGTAGAATGTCAAAAGTAAAATGAATACTTGCTTCTGCCCATACAATGTAAACAATAAGATAACTAAAACAATTGTTCCCCTGGAGGGTTTAGATACACCATCTCATAGTCAATGTCTCAAAGCATTCATAAAAATATAGAAGCATGTGGTTATCAGACTGACTAGACTAGAGGCTTCAATTTTTGATGGTCTTCAAGTTCAGCAGAAACACACGCAGCACGTTGACACTGCATAGTGTAAAAGAATCTCTATGATGGATTCAGTGCTTCTCAGTGAGAAAGCTCCAATCAGCAGAGCACGGTTATTGGAACGCATCTGTCCTAGGCCTCCAATGCTTTTTTTTTTTTGTTTTGTTTTTTAAACTAGAAGCCATATATGGGAGTGAGATCACCAGTCCCTTTAATTTGGAAAGATTATATTTTCCACCAAGCCAGCGGTTTTGAAACTTGATGTCAAGTTACACTTACCTTCTTTTTAAACAGACAGTGCCATAAAGCAAAGATAGGCCTAAAAACACACATTCTATTTACATGTTTATTTAAAAAAAAATACAAAATCTTTACCATGAGAATTAATATCCTGAACACAGAAAACAGACATTTGGCAGTAGTGAAAGAGTAAAAAGAGATACTACGAAGTGGATTTTAGCCACTTATGTAATGTGTAACACCCCATTAGCTCATGATAAGCAAAATTGTGCCAACATCACATGCATTTTATAGTTCAAACACGTATGAATCAGAGCACACAACATTAAATATTATAATTAACAGGGCTATTCACTATAGTAATAATTCAAAGTGTGAATTTGAAATTTTACGTCAAAGTAGCTGAACTGGAAGCATAGCTGAATTAGAGAATGTTTCCGTTTCGTCTACTCTGGCCTTAAATTTGAAATTCATTTACTTCAGTGAATAACCCTGTAAGTGTTCTGTGCAACACAGAATTAGTTGAGTGAGGTGGCTGTAATCGTACGTGATGGAATAAAACATTTTTATATTGGAGCAACAATTCCTGGATTTCTTTGGTGTGACCGTTTGTGCACGCTTTTATTTCTGTTAGCTGGGAGGAAGAAAGCAAGCTGAGAATTAAGTGACAAATGAGAATTCCCCTACATACATTGCTCCCTTCTTACAGCAACTATAGCATGTGGACTTTAGTTGTTTAGTTGAGTTTCTTACAAGAGGACTATAGGATAGGAAAGACAAATATCACTCCTATGGCAGGAATGTACTGGCAGAGGAGTTAGTCCCCAGAACTGTGTGCCTTGGTTCTAAAACCTCCCCTGACTGTCAAGCATTAAATTAGTGTACAGCATGGGGTATGTGTTTTTTATCTGGCAAACACCAGTTCCAGTGCTTGCCAACTTCACTTTGTGTCCTGTCATGTGTTGGTTGAGGGTCTGATGATCTCCCCCACTTGCTTAATATTTTTAAAAAAATGTTGCCAGTGGCAGCAATCAGCGCTGAATGCACTTCATTTGTGAAATTTCGTGCAAGATACTTGATCGTTGCTGAATATAGATTTGCTCACAAGTCAGGTATGCAACAAGTGTTTAAAAACAACAACATACCTTCGATGCCTTTTCAGTCTTCAATGTTCGTACTCTGTCCCCTTGGGCTGTCAATCTGTCATACAACTCCAGAGGAGTGAGAGGACCGGATTCATTATCAGCCATTTCTTATCTGAGCACAATGATGCAAAGTTTTCTTGCGAAGCTCAAAAAAGGTTCTGTACTTGTTAAATATTTATCTACAATCCCTATGAATAAACAGAAGAAGCCAGGATGATGCGAGAACAAAGTACCGGTATTAGCATTTCTTAGCAGTAAAAAGGATGATGCAAGAAGGCAGTTTGAAATATTTGTTTAAAACTTATAGAAATTAACAAGGACAACTCAGAATTATTTTTTAGTTTGTATTTGCTGAAGAAATGCATCATTTAAGCTTCATATATAGTCATTGGTTACAAACATGCACAAATGTATTTTACAGAAAGCCACATTTATATTCTCTCTATGGCAAAGTATCTATTCGTACGTGTAGGGGTGCTGCCCCTGACAATCATTTAGAGCAGGGGTTCCCAAACCAGTCCTCGAGTACCCTCTATCAGTTCAGGATTTAGGGATTACCCTGTGGTGTCTAGAGTGTTTTTTTTCTTCTCTCTTCTAAAACACTTTAGACACAACTGGCCAAGCTCTAAATCCTGAAGTGGTAAGGGGTATTTGAGGACTGGGTTGGGAACCACTGATTTAGAGTCATGTTTATCAACTGGTTTCAGAGTTTTTATAAAGATTGTTTTTACCTTGTCAGCTCTTCTAAACAATTGCATAGTTACACAGCAATCTAGCCTGTTAAAAGACTAAAGTCCATCAATCTTGAAGGGAAACTCCAGTGCCAGGAAAACAATCCGTTTTCCTGGCACTGGAGGGTCCCTCTCCCTCCCACCCCCCAATCCCGGTTACTGAAGGGGTGAAAACCCCTTCAGTCACTTACCTCAGGCAGCGACATGTCCCACGTCGCTGCCTGCTCCTCCCCCGCCGCTCCACCTTCTTCCTCCGTCGGCCGGTGGGCGAGACTGATCCCGCCCACCGGCCGAGGAGTCCCAATGCGCATGCGCGGCAATGCCGCGCATGCGCATTGGCGCACCCCATAGGAAAGCATTGAAAATGAATTTCAATGCTTCCCTATGGGGAATAGAGCGACGCTGGAGGTCCTCACACAGCGTGAGGACCTCCAGCGACGCTCTAGCACAGATAATCTGTGCTAGGGACCAGGAAGTTCCCTCTAGTGGCTGTCTAGTAGACAGCCACTAGGGGAGGACTTAACCCTGCCAGGTAATTATTGCAGTTTATAAAAAACTGCAATAATTACACTTGCAGGGTTAAGGGTAGTGGGAGTTGGCACCCAGACCACTCCAATGAGCAGAAGTGGTCTGGGTGCCTGGAGTGTCCCTTTAATAATACATGTATCCTTCTATCGGAAAACTTTGCTTAGCACATGGGCAGATTTATTGTAAGTCCCATTCCAGGGTTTTATTAATAATAATCATAAAAAAATCTATTTGCATAGATCAGTGATTTTGAAAGTAATAAAACCTATTTACCTATCAGCCTTAGTTTATATCATTACATGAAGTAGCCCTGCATGCTTTCTTTGCAATCCTGTGTAGTTTAGCATGTAGCATCTTGTCCCATATTTTGATTGTCATCACAATAAAGAAAATAAATTAATCTCTAGCTCGTTCGGGCAGGGTCCTCATCTACCTATTGTTCCTGTAACATTTTGTAATCATCTCATTTTTTTTGTTAAAATTCCCCCCTTTTTATAATTTTGTAAAGTGCTGCGGAATAAGTTGGCGCTATATAAATTCTAATAATAATAATAATAATAATAATAATCTCTTGGAATCTGGGAAGTAATAACAGTACAATCCTAGCATTCATCTTTCAATCCAAATGAGTGTGTGACTGATATGATAATGTCAGTTTTTCTCCCCTGTATATTAAATTATACTATAATGTGTAATAATTACAAGTTATTCAGTCCAAGACCACTCCCATGTGATTAGATGCAATGTACATATAGCAGAGCTCATGACATGTGCCATATGTCCAGCTCACTATCCCCCCATTATTAAATAAAATACAGCCAGTTGTCCTCTTACAACCATTATTAGCACCATCTCCCTTCCCATCAGCCATCCTCATCCCAGCCCTGACTCTGCCCTAGGAGAATAGCCATATATTCACCATGCGTTCCACGCAGCCAGTCCCTGGATGCTGCAATGCCTTGAAACCGTGCAGCTGTCAGTAAACGCCGTAGGGAAACAAGGACAGCAAGAAAGGTTCCGACCTACAACCAAACCAAGCTCAAATTCACCCTCTGCAACAACAAAATTATTAAATGAAAATTATTGTAGAAGAGCAATGCCTGGTCGTGGACAACCCCTTTCGGGCTTTGTTTTTTTTAATGAGGCTTTGAATGTCTCCATGTTTAAATATTGCGGGAGACCTTAGTCCACAAACATGGATGTATAGAGATGTATGTTGGCCATATAGCCGTGGGTCATATTTGTCTTTATATGCATGCAATTTTTAATTTGAATTATTCCACTTGTAAATGACTTTTTGGGAGGCGGAACGTTTCTCTCGGGGTCTTGTTTCCGAACGGGGAGGTTTGAGGAGTGCACAGTATGAGCTTTATTGACTTGCATGGTCCAGATGGTTTGTGAGCTTCATGCCAGGTACAGGGTGGCTAGCTGTGGGCATGCAGGACCTCCAGGGGCTGGCAATGGGGTATCTGGAGTGCAGTAATCCTGAATTGTTCATTTCACTGAGAGGGCAACTGTTTATAATAAATATAATAATAACAGCTGGTGTGTGGCTGTATATTATGTTTAATTGGGGGGTTTCTGTAAAAGGTGTTTGCCTTAGGGTGAATTCAGTGCTGCCTTGTAGTATTCATAATTCATAAAGGTTTCTCAGTGAGGATACTAATGGTAAATATTTTAACATGGTACTGAAGGTATACATTATATAGGAAATACTTTACTTCTAACAGTGAACTGAGGTTTGTCTCTTTTCGTGTATATTTTTGACGTTCCAGTACTTGAAATTACTAGAAAATTCAGTTATCCTACTACCTCCGGTCTTTAAGGGTGTTTTATTTTTTTTATATACTTATAGTTATGTCAGTATTTTTCTTTTCTCTCATGTACTGTCATAGCATGTCCCGCAATCTTGTCCCATTGTCATGGCAATCTTGTTCTGCAGAGTACATGTATCTCAAATATTGGGGTCTGCTCTGTGCCCTCCAGTACATCTAAGTGGGATATGGTATTACCCTCATCGAATATAGGGAACGATTCCAGGCTAAAACTGCACCACTTCCTCGTTCACCACCTTCTGATTGAGTGCTACCCATGGCCCACTTATCCCTGGTCTTGGTTTTATTTATTTTTTAGCCTAGACATTTACAGGTGATCACAACTGGTATTATGCCCTTGGTACTGCACAAAAGGTGGTGCCATTGATTATGTGTATGTCTGGCTAGTATCCTATTGTCCAGAGAAAAGCAACCCTTGATTAATAATCCATATACCAACAGTTCTACCCTACATCCAGTGGTCTCCTTGGTACAGGCTTTGAATACTGTATAGGATGACCTTTTCTGTGGTTAAATCCCCTATGCGTGTATTTCTAATGCTAAAGAAACACTATAGCACTAGGAATACAAACATAGTCAGATATTGGTCTCCCCCATTTGCAATAAAATAATAAAAAAAAGGTTTCCAGCTGCTGTCCTCTTGAGATGTCACAGAGGAGGCATGACCACCTCTGCCGATGTCCAATCCACTGCTTTCCTATGGGGACTTCGGAGTCAGGTGAATGGTTTTTGTTACTCAGTCAGTGCAGTGGAAGAGACTCTTGTGGCTGTTATACTGACAGGCACTGGAGATGGACTTAAAAGGAAGACTATAGTCACCTAAACAACTTTAGCTTAATGAAGCAGTTTTAGTGTATAGATCATGCCTCTCAGGTTTCACTGCTCAATTCACTGCCATTTAGGAGTAAAATCACTTTGTTTCTGTTTATGCAGCCCTTACCACATATCCCCTTGTTCTGATTGACACAGCCTGCATGAAAAAAAATTGGTTTCACTTTCAATCAGATGTAATTTACCTTAAACAGTTTTATCTCATGCTCTGTAAATTGAACTTTAATCACATACAGGAGACTCTTGCAGGGTCTTGCAAGCTAATATTTTAGCAGAGGATAAGCAGATCTAAATTAAATAGAACTTACAATAAAGGAAGCATAAACATTAGAGATCTCTTTACAGGAAGTGTTTAGACTGTGCAAGTCACATGTATGGAGGTGTGACTAGGGTTAATAAACTAAGTAATTTAACTCCTAAATGGCAGATAATTGAGCATTGAGACTGCAGGGGCATGATCTATACACTAAAACTGTTTAATTAAGCTAAATTTGTTTTGGTGACTAGTGTCCCTTTAACTGTGCAATGTAAATATTGTAGTTTCTAAAGAACTAAATCTAAACCCAGGATGTACACCACAGGAAATACCACTATAGGTGTAGCTTTATTGCCAATAATATGTCACAATGTAGCAAACATAAAGTGATAAGGATAGAAAAAACCATTCATTGACATGAAGAGGTCTGGGTGACTATATTGTCCCTTTAAGAATGTCACGCTATTGAAGTGTATTGGCCAAATACAATTTAGGTTGTTTTGTGGATTTTGACACAGTGCATGCAAGCAGTACCGTAAATGTCCCCACTATGGGAAATCCAGAACACTAAACACCATAATCACTACAGCTTTCTGTAGTGGGAATGTTGTCAGCATGCCCCCTGGTATTATCTACTAGTTCTGCATAATTTTTTTTTTGAGATATGACACAAACTGAGTGTGACGGATCGCCTGGCCCCCCAACCTGGTACCTGCGTCAATTGCTGCTTCCTAGTATTTGCTAGCACCATAAGTACTGCACTGGAACACCATAACCACCGTAAACCCCACAAACCGCCGCAGCTTGGTTGGAGTCTTGCTGTCCTCCATCCACCCTGGACCCAGGATCCAGCTTTCAGTGGGTAGACTTCTCCTAGTCCAGAAAGCGAAGCAGGTTGCTCCTATAAGAGCATGTGTTGTGATCCAAGGGAGTATAGTGATTATAGCAATCCCCAGAGTGGGACTATAGCTCTCCAATTCCCCCAAACATGAGCCTAGACTTCATGAAGGGTAAAACGAATCTCGTTTAATGGCAGCCACAACTGGCCTTTTATGACAGTCCCCATGCAAGGGGCACTCCCCCCTGGACCTGAGAGTAAACCACAGTCGAAACAAATACACAATCACATAGGCTCTCATTCTCAGGACACTCCCATACAAAATAGGTCATCCTCCCCTCCCTCCCTCCCCCCCTCCACCCCCCCACCCCCCCACCATGCCTGGGAGATAGAGTCAAGCAGTATACTAAACTCAATTATCTCCAAACACAAATAAACACACATTTTTTTATAAAACCCCAAAAGTACCTTACAACACACAAAATCCCCACAAAAGTTACATACCTTAATAGCCCTGATCTGGGTGACCAACATATCCAAAAATCCCCGAAATCAGTTCTGAGGTTCAGGAATTCCCTAGAAGTCTTAATCTTGACCGACCGCTCGCCCAGATGGTCCCATGCCCAAAACCGTTCCAGAGAATCAGAGCCTGTGGTCGGTCTAGTTCGGTAGTTTAAAAATGAACAAACTACAGAACAGAGTCAATAATAACACCGCTGCCTGCGTTCATGCGAACAAGATGGCCGCCACCTCGTGGTTTTCCATAGGAATTGCGGACAGCCAGACGAACAATGAGAACACTGCGGTGAGAACTGTTCCAAAGTGTTAATAGGTGTTAACAAGCTGCCGGCTGGTCCCTGGTTCGTGCGGTTGTTCGGTAGTCGAACGGGACAATGTTAGAATAGGAGGGAAATGCAATCTATCAAACAGAATAGAAAAAGGCACCAACAAGGTCAATTCTGAGCCTTTCTGCATGGCCCATTGTCCTGAGGTAAGAGGCTGGCCAGCAGGCCCCACCAAGAATACGTGACGAGGCTCAGTTTGTCACACTGAGGATCCCGGATAACTGTAGTCCAGCCTGTGCGTGGCATTCTTCGGTTGAGTGTGCTCGAATACCTTTTTAGCCAATGAATGCTGTTTACATTCTGGCATTAATTGACATTGCTAATGGTGAATAGCAATATTTTGAGCATAGGAGGACCCTCTCTATATAACACAGAAGAAGTGGAGAACGCGAGGGGCATGCTGGCACCATAACTGCTATATCCTGCACATGGCACGTATTCCTAGCTTTTCCTTGCAGTGGGCACAGTCGATAGACCTCACGATTATCGTAGATACCAAAACAAATAACTGCTTCCTGAGTCAAGAACCTGTCCACGTGCAGAAATTAAGTCCCCTGAACGGATATATCCTCTCCAAATCCCTCCAAACCATTGTTTGTTTAATTATTGGTGTACAGAGAACTTGAAATTCAACCTAATATCTTCTCCGTTAATTCTGGGCTGACCCAGGATGTGTACCCATAAGCCCTCCATCAACCTGGTGATCTCCTACAAAGATGCTTTACAAGTTCTCCCTCAGATGATGAATGTCTTTGGCAGGCAAATCTATGATTGCCCAATAGATCTGCTCCCTCTTAACCCATACTGTGGTATTTACCACTTATCTATACTTAAATGCAAGCCTCTCAAGGAAAAGATATGGAATAATAAATCACATGGGCCTGTCCAACTGACCCATCTACTGTCCAGTCCCATTTAGGGCAGCTCAGACTGCTGTTTGAATGCTCTGGCAGAAGATTTGTCATTTCATCAATCAGCTTATCAAGAAGTAAGTGCGTTTCTACTGGTCAGGCAAACGCAGTATGGTTGTTACTATTTTAAACAACTTTATAGCCAGCTTCTTGGCTAATAAAAAGAGCCATTGGAGCAGTACTATCCAAGGGTGTGGGCAAGGGACATATTACATTATTCTTTTTGTGTTTAGAAATCTTACTTAAAATTAAGATGCATTGTTCTTGTTCTAAATTACATTTTAGTTCCATAAATGATTAATAAGTTACCTAATCTTTCTCATGCAAGCCCTGCTTCTGGCCATATTCACACCCATAAAATTAATGTGTTCCTATTTTCCATCTGAAATTTTGAAAGGTATGCTTTTCTTGATAACAGGGCAATTGGGGCCCATGGTATTAGCTTTGTTGTTATGATGACCAGTTAGGTGACCTTTGTGAAACCTGCATCCAACAGAGCATCATTTACCGGTACTTTAGTACAAATGAGTGACTACATGGTGGCATGAGATTGTAAAGAGGGATTCCAGTGTTTAGATAATACTTTATTTAAATCATGTTTTATTATTGGAATTATTTCTTCATGTATCTTATTTCATTCTTACAGATCCTGCTGCTGTCTTGCCTGCCCAGAATGAGCTCACTGGTAGAATACGATGATTCTGACTCTGAGACGGAAGGAATACCAAATTGCGGATTACCTAGCAATGTACATGCTGAGAATCCCGCTGGACTTGTTATTCCATGTGTAGTTAGTAGGCCTCATTCCTGGAAAAAAGACTCTTCCAGCAAAGTTAGTCAATTATCTTCTGTTGACTTACCTGGAAATCCAGTAGAACGAAAGGAACATGTAGCTAAATTCACTGAACGTAGTTTACCATACAGAAGCCATTTTAACCCTATGACTGTTGCAGGCACATCTGATATTAGGAATCATGGCTCATATATGCAAAAGAGACCTTCTCTAGATGATTCAAATAGTGAGACTGCTGTCAAACCCTATATACCAAAAAGACGGAAGCAAGAGCAGATGTCCTCAGTTGAAGATGGTGGAGGAGCTTCAAACCAGACATCTGTTTCCACAGCTGATATATCTCAAAATATTTTCAGAGTTTCAGATTACCTCGGACCCTATTTGCCTGTAAAATACACTTCCACTGAAATTCCTCAAAAAGTGGTGTTCATGATGAATGAGCACGCGGCTCCAGTGAACAGAGTTCAATGGAATCCTCTACGGCAATACAGTCACCTCCTTCTCTCTGCGTCAATGGACACAACTATCAAGGTAATTGTTACACTGTATTGTTTCTATACGTTGTTGCTTCTTTCACATGAAGTATTTGTTCGTTGTAATGGTGATAAATTGAGAAATGTTTAAATTAGGTTGCGAATCAAACAAGATTCATATCAAGGTGTACGTCCACAGTGTGTTAGGAGTAGTCAATAAAATTGCTTATCTGTTAACCAGATATTGATGTCAAGAAAAGGTTTCGTGCTCGTGCCAGTCTGCTGAAAATCTGATATCTGATATCTGAGCTATAAATAGTGTTTTTGTAATATATGTATTAACAACATTAAGCCACTGATTCTCCAATCAGCCATTAAAAAAACACATATCGTTAGAAATACAAATATTTATTCCCAGTAAGCATTGGTAGGTTAGTGATTATGTGTGGCAAAACATCACTCTGCTATTTGATGAAAGTGCCACTAGAGGCAGGTTAACCCTACAAAGAAAACATTTCATTAAGATGATAGGTTCTGGGTCCTATAGTGTTCCATTAAAACCATCTTAAAGACCCACAAAGTCTTACGCCTTTTTTACAAAAATGTATTTTACATTTTATATAAATGCTGTATGAAGACGGCTGCACTCACGGTCTTAAAGGACCACTATAGGTACCCAGACCACTTTAGCTCAATGAAGTGGTCTGGGTGCCAGGTCCCTCTAGTTTTAACCCAGCAGCTAAAAACATAGCAGTTTCAGAGAAACCGCTATGTTTCACTGAGGGTTAATCCAGCCTCTAGTGGCTGTCTCACTGACAGCCGCTTAAGGCGCTTCTGCGATTCAGTGAAAATCACAGTGAGAAAATGCTGGACGTCTATAGGAAAGTATTGAGTAATGCTTTTCTATGGGCGGTTTGAATGCGTGCGTGGCTTTCTTGAGGATCATAAATATAATTAATTATGATCCTGAAGAAAGTGCCTCATTGGGACTGAAACGTTGATCCTGCTTTTAACAATTTATATAAAAGAACATTTTACTCAAGACAGTGAGTGCAGATGTCTTCATACATCATTTGGATACTGGAGCCTTGGTAGTGCACCCGGCCACTTAATCTACCTACAGCCTGAGTGCAAAGAACTTCATATATATATATATATTAGATTGGATTAGCCGTATTAGTCTAGTAGACAAGATGCCAAAATACCAGAGTATTGCAGTATGCAATTATACCCTTTTTTTTATTGGACTAACATTTTTCAAAGACAAGCTTTCAAGAGTTTCTTCCTCTCTACCTCAGGTCTGAAGCAATACTGATTAATCTGATAGAGTTTAAAGGACCACTCCCTCGGCGCTGGGACTCTCCTCCCTCTTCTGACGTCCCTGGCTAAACGCGCATGCGCGGCAAGAGACGCGAGCGCATTCAGCCAGTCTCATAGGAAAGCATTCTCAATGCTTTCCTATGGACGCTGGCGTCTTCTCACTGTGAAAATCACAGTGAGAAGTGCTGAAGCGCCTTTAGCGGCTGTCAATGAGACAGCCACTAGAGGCTGGATTAACCGATAGGTAAACATAGTAGTTTCTCTGAAACTGCTATGTTTACAGCAAAAGGGTTAAACCTGGCTGGACCTGGCACCAAGACCACTTCATTAAGTGGTCTGGGTGCCTATAGTGGTCCTTTAACACTTAAAACAACTAATATCAATACTCTGGTATTTTGGCATTATAAATACCGTAATTTTCGCTCCATAAGACGCACCTCACCATAAGACGCACCTAGTTTTTAGAGGAAGAAACCCAGAAAAAAAATATTCTGAACAAACTGTCCCATAGTGTTTCTTACTATGGGACAGTTTGTACAGAATATTTTTTTTCTCCCCTGTCCCATAGTGTCCCCCCCTCCCATAGTCTTCTCCTCTCTCCCATAGTCTTCACCCACCCCCTCCCCATAGACTTCATCCCCCCCCTCCCCATAGACTTCATCTCCCCCCCCTCCCCATAGACTTCATCTCCCCCCCCTCCCCATAGACTTCATCTCCCCCCCTCCCCATAGACTTCATCCCCCCCCTCCCCATAGACTTCATCCCCCCTCCCCATAGACTTCATCCCCCCCCTCCCCATAGACTTCATCCCCCCCCTCCCCATAGACTTCATCCCCCCCCTCCCCATAGACTTCATCCCCCCCCTTCCCCATAGACTTCATCCCCCTCCCCATATTCTTCTCTCCCATACTGTCCCCCTCCCCTTGTCCCATAATTACTTACCTGTCTTGTAGCGTTGGCCGGCAGCACAGGGCGCACCGCGGTAGTGGAACTTGAATTTCATGTTACGGTTTCCGGCGGGACTGAAAGGAAGTGCGCACTCAGCTTGTGCACACTTCCTTTCAGTCCCGCCGGAAACCGGAACATGAAATTCAAGTTCCACTACCGCGGTGCGCCCTGTGCTGCCGGCCAACGCTGCAAGACAGGTAAGTAAAGCTTCATATTCGCTCCATAAGACGCACAGACATTTCCCCTCACTTTTGAGGGGAAAAAAAGTGCGTCTTATGGAGCGAAAAATACGGTAATATATATATATTCCATATATTTAAAAAATATACATATTATACATATAACAGCTAATGTCCATCCCCTATTTTACCCCCAAACCCTGTAAATGAAATTAAAACTTACCTGAATCCAGTGCTCAAGCGTTTCTACGCTCTGTCCCGACGTCATACTGCATCACTCCTTTTCCTTCCATAGTCCAATCTAATGCTTCTAATGCATTTGATTGGACTGTTGTTACTGCTTTGAGCTGGTGTGGGGAGGGAGACGGGTAGGACAATGGAGGGAGAGGATTATTTAAAAAAAAATACAAGAAAAAAACAGAGAGCATGGTGGTCAGGAGAGAAGACATTCAAGTTTCCCATTGATGTTGGGTGTGGAAGCTCATAACGTATGATGCCAGTGAGCAGTGTGCGTCTGGCGGCAGACGTCATTTTTGCACATAATTGATATTAGGCAGTCAAAAACAGATGACCAGTTGCTAAGCCACGTGTACTGGGGGTGAAACTAGCCTCTGGTACAAAACTGCAGGTCTCTCCTGTATAGGAACGCTATACATATGGAATTCTTCCTCCTGAAATATTCTAAAAGCAGAAGTGGTCATGGACATTGGAGTAGCCCTTTAAACTAGTGTTAGAAGTGAATAAATACAAATAGGAATTCAGCGCTTGTAAAATACAGTTCAAAAAGGCAGCTTAGTCACCAAATCTGGGGTCTCTCAAAATAAAAGTACTGGTGTAGCGCTTCGGGTGTCCTTAAAAATATACATAACGACAAAAGAAGAGAACTAATAGTATATTAATATGTACAAAATAGTGGATAAAAGTAGTTCACTCACTCACTTTTTAGGAGCTTAGATCAGCTCCAACTTCAACGCTTGGGCAGAATGATCCCCGTCTAGGGATATAATGTGGTGCATGATTTGTGTATAGTCCTTGTATTGGTATTATAAAAAACAAAAACAAAGAATAAAACAATACAAGGTAAAATAAACCGTATATAAAACAATCTTTAGGTACACCTAACACATTCCACCATTAACTGGCTTTATGAAAAGTGTTTACAGACTAGAAGGACCAAAGTTGCTTATAAGGGGGTGAACAATTTGAAAATAACGGTTGTGTGACGTCATAGTCATATGACCTGAAGTTAATTAACATAAACATTCAGAAGATTAAAGGGACACTATAGTCACCGGAACAGCTACAGCTTATTGTATTTGTTCTGGTGAGTTGAATCATTACCTTCAGGCTTTTTGCTGTAAACACTGTCTTTTCAGAGAAAATGCAGTGTTTACATTACAGCCTAGTGATAACTTCACTGGCCACTCCTCAGATGGCTGTTAGAGATCCTTTCTGGGTCATGGCTGCCTAAAATGCATCCAAACATTCAGTATCTCCTCCCGCTGCATGCAGACACTGAACTTTCCTCATAGAAATTCATTGATTCAATTCATCTCTATGAGGAGATGCTGATTGGCCAGGGCTGTGTTTGAATCATGCTGCCTCTGCCCCTGATCTGCCTCTTTCTCAGTCTCAACCAATCCTAAGGGAAAGCATTGTGATTGGATCAGGATACCACTTTTAATGATGTCAGCAGACTGCTTGTTTTTCTGAGTCTAACAGCATGCAGAGTTACAGCTTCAGGCTTGAATACAGTAAGATTTTGCTGTATTTACGGAGGCATGAGGGGCCCAGGGGGGCTAGATGGTGGTTTTAACACTATAGGGTCAGGAATATATGTTTGATCCTTTATATACACCAATAGGGTTTCTAAAAGAAAGTATGGGGCGAGTAAGTGTTAGTGTTTGAAGTGCATGATTTGAAGGAGAAAATAAACCCTGCTTCGCAATATGGGTTATAGATACCTGAAATAACCTCGCAATGGAAGTTGTTAAGGCTAACAGAGTTTATGGATCCACAAATGTTTAGGATATGCTTAAGTCTATCCTGGAGAATTAAAAAAAATCCATCTGAAATGTCAGAATAAAATGTCAGACTAGATTATTAGTCTTATTGATCCTCTGACGCTGTGGCTATTAAAGTTAAGGAAGAAGTAGGTTCTAGGGAATGTTGATGTCAAGGGCATGCAAAGTGTGGCATTCAAAATTCATAGTACCAGGTAGAAACCTGGGAGGATCATCTAATGTTGAAAGAGCTAGTCTCTTAGAGCACCCGCTTTCCCTTCGCAGGTAGTGGTGGATTGCCATGGAGATCCAGCAATTTAAGTGTTAGATCTGGTGCCTCCTGGTCAAATTCATTGAGTTTACAGATATTTTACTCCAGGATATGCAAACACGCGCTGTGCCTCATGGTTTTTCATCACGGGTAGTAAAAAAATCTATTTCTTCCATAACTTCTTATCCTTTCTGCAGCATCAGGTCACTGATGAAAACCTGCCTTTTCCTTTGATCTTAAACATGACTGCTTTTTGTATCTGATGTATCTGTAAGGCTTCGAAATGTCTTGCAGGCAGCACTTAATATAGCCAGGCACATTGCAAATCTTATCGGTTGGCTTTTTTCTAAAGCTACACTTGTTTGCTTTCTGACTTATGGGACCAATTATCCCTTATGTTCACAGCTTTGTGGAAGCAGGATTTGCCTGGGTTCGTGAACCTCTGTAATAACTGAAGGGATAAACTAGATTGGAAACCAGGACTGCAAGTTTATTACTTTGCCATAAAACTCTTGTAGCAAGTTCCTACCAAATAATGTATTTTACGAATTGTTTTAAGGTATTGCAGGGAATGCAAATTGGAACATAGAATAACACATGCACTATATATATTATGCCATATATCGAATATAGTCTTGGTAGCATTTGGTTCTTCAATGTTTCCATTCAACCATTTGCACATTAATGGTATGTTAAGCATTGTGAACTGTGTTGCTCAAAAAGTAGACCAGTCAAGGGGCAGTCTAAGCACCTTTACCATTACAGCTCAGTATAGTGGTTGTGGTGCAAAGAGACACATAGTTTTTTGTTTTGTTTTTGTTTTTTAACAGTTTGAGAGCTGTTTGACAGCAAGGATTGGCTGAAAGTGTCGGGGTGAAGTTAGTATCTGCTGTAAAATCTCAAAAAACACCCAGGGTTTAGACACGCACCTATGATGTTCTATCACACCTGTGATATGCCCGATATATATTTCAGGCACTCACTGTGGTAGATTTAGGCAGGTGTATTGGACACCACAACATTACGACCTGTACCCAGGTCTTTTTCCAGATATATAGGGTATGTCTTTCTCACACAGTTTTGTCAACAGGGAGCGTCAACTGACAATCTCTGCTGTTCAGTGGTGCTCAGTCAGAAGCTTCTTCACTGTAGCTTTCGACCATCACGGAAAGGAGAGGGGCAGAGCAGGTGAATGCCGTCTTTGCAACTATTAGATTAAAACCTTTTGTAAACTAAAAAGGAAGGAAACCGCGCCCTAGACTTGAGAAAGTATATAAATGATATACGTACACAATGGTAGTGGTGGTAGTCTCTATACAATTGACCTCAAAAGATAGAACATAAAGAAATAATAGTGCTGTTAATCAAATACAGTGGGTACGTGAATGGTTACTTGAGATAATTCGCACTCACATTTCCCAGAGTTAACTTAGAGCTCGGCTGTTAATACGCGTGGACGGAACAATCCCCGTCTAAGGATATGTATGAAACAGTAGATATCTTGGCAGCCTCAGGTAGATAATATGTGAAGAGACAGAGAAATCCAAATAGTGCAGTATATACTGATAAAATGAATAAATTAAATAGTAAAATACCGTACTCACATTTGCTAGAGCAGAACTTGCTCTAGTTTGTATAGCATAGGTGGTATAGTCTTTTGTAAACTGCCTAGCGCTTTAAGGCCTTGTTTCTCAAGCAGTGGAACGCATAACCAACGGGGAACATGCATCAAAGGCAGGGGATAGGTCAATAGCTGGCCACCTTAGCGCCCCCTAGGAGGCTAAGGCAAAGTAGGCACCTGTTTACCTGGATGGCCAAATACAGTTCCCATGGGGTGGATGGAGACGGAAGCGGTGAGGGATCTGTAATCTTCATGATCTTTCAGTATGGCTCCCTTGTGCACCCTGCGGTGATGCCGGAAGCTGAATTATGTCACTCTGGCCTTGGCATCCCTAAACAGCGCACAATGGAGAAGGGCTTGAAGAGCACGAAGAATACACAAGCCCCACACTGGACCCCATCGAAAGGATCTACTCCAGCTCTCTAAAAGGTAGGGAGGCTGGGTGTACTTCAATAAAAATAATTTGTGTGTGTCTGTCGGTGAATTTGTGAGTGTCAGTGTTTGTCAAATCAGTAAGAGTGTGTCATTGAGTGTGCATGTCAGGGTGTTATTTTCCTATGTGTGTTAGTGTCCTATGTGTGTAAATGTGTGCTAGTGTCCTTTGAGTGTGTCTGTCAGTATGTGTCTGTCTGTCAGAGAGTGTGTCATCTATGTGTAAGTGTGTGTTTCAGACCTCTGTGTCTAAATGTGTGTGTGTGTCTCTGTCAGTGTGTGTCAAATCAGTGAGTGTGTCCTGTGTGTGTGTAAATGTGTCCGTGTCCTCTATATGTAAATTTGGGTGTATTACATTTTCACTTTCTGACTTTTATACTTTAGATTAATAGTTCCTACTCTCCTCATACTGTCACAATATTCACATTATATCATCTTTATTTCACTAATATTCTTTACTACCTTTTAATAAGGCTTGTTCTCCAATATGAGATGAACTTAAATATCAGTGTCTACACTTTTCATTTTGAATTTAAATCAATAGAAATGGCGTTCGCGTGGCAGTGGTGCTTAGACCTGCAGGGGTAGTTCTCCATCAATCCATCAAAGGTTGAAAAACACTGCCTTAAGGTAACATTGCATTAGAATCTCTTGGCACCATAAACACTTCATTAGGATTATATTGTTATGGTGATTCCCTTTATCCAGAGTGTTCCTTAAACCAAGAGATTTTGCTTTTTTTGTTAAACTGTTGAACTGTTTATTAAAACCAAGTAAACTGGGAAATGTGGAGAACTGATAAGGAAATTGCATATTTTTTGTCAAAAAATAGGCAGGGTGGACAAAAAAAACGGAAACAGAAATTGATATATCTGCTATATAGATCTATAATGTGCAAATCCTTAAGCCAGTCACAAGAGTCCCTGATTTAGTAAATCAATTCCTATATTTATCACTAAGCAAAAAATCTTGAATATCAATACGTTTTTCTTTTCAAATGATTTCCTATAAGCTTTCATTGGCATACTGAGGTGCTGTTCATAGATGTTAGAAATAATTGGCTCAGCTTTATATCCTCATGGGTCAAATTCTTCTTTTTTTCCCCGCGCTAGTGAATGATGAAGATTTTCAACGATCTCCCAATTATTTTTATAAATGGTTGTTCTAAACTTGTTGATATCCAAGGCAACCAGTGGTGACTTGGACGTGAGGAGCTGTATGCTAGACAAACCTCCCAGATGAAAACTGTTTGGATTTCTTTTTTTATCTCCAATATACTTTTTTTGTGAATTTACAGGGCAGCGAATGTTTGCCTCAAGTCTGACTATCCTTTGAGGATGACTTGTTAAAATAGGCAGGACTTGAAATCGACCATTGCTTACTAGGTTGGAAAAGAAAAAGAAATCTTAAACTGCCAACTTTTTTTTTTTTAAACATTCTACAGAAACACTCCATTGAATTCAAAAAAAAAACTTAGTAGATATACTCCCAAAGAAAGCAAGCATGTGTTTTTTTTGTGCTATACGAAAAGCCACTCGCAAAAGCTGCAGATCTCTTATCTGCAGCCTTTACAAGTCCTCGTCTTCTTTCCCTGCCGAGCTTTTCTGTGGCTGTCCAATCACAGACTTCCCAATGAAGATCAATAATAAGTCTTTGCAAGGCAGGTACTCTGGGCTGTTTTAAGTCTGACCTGGAACGGAGTTGTAATAAATTTCTTCGAGAAGATGGAAGGCACACTCTAGCCCAGGGGTAGGCCACCTTCGGCACTCCAGATGTTGTGGACTACAGCTCCCATAATGCTCTTACAGCCATAATGCTGGCAAAGCATCATGGGAGGTGTAGTCCAAAACATCTGCAGTGCCGAAGGATGCCTATCCCTGCGTCTAGCCCAACAGGAGAAACCTACACTGGCGATACGATGGTGACAACTGGCGCTTTTATAAACTCTCTCAAATATGACAGACTCCAGGACCCTGAAGTATTTCAGCACACTAAAACATAATTTAATTCTGGCAGGACTTAAACTCTTTCTCATCTTGGCCTGTAACCTCTAATTATGGCCTATGCTCATTTACACACTTATAACAAATTAGCAGACATATAAGTCTGTCTGATGAGTTTATGTGGAGGGGAACCAACTTGCAAGTGAATTTCATATGGTTGTTATGCATTGGGCAGCATATTAGACTTAATATCTCAGCGTGCATGTATTTTTATTTTTTGAATAGTGTGGTTTGTAGTGACACTTCAAGTACCATAATAACTTTGGGTCCTTCACACATTCTTGGCAATGAAAATGACTTACAACTACAGTCGCTACAACTATAAGACAGTCTACCAGAGCTGTCAATCAGGCATCTGGAATTTTGTTGTTAATGTTTATGGGGCAAGATTCCATAGATCAGAATGAGAGAGTCCTGCTTGATGAATCCTCTTCTTGGTGATGGAGGGGTTTGTCTCCACCTGTAGTCACCTCTCTAAACTGTGCACATTCAGGACCTTGGAAACACATTAAATTATTTTAATTGTACCAGACAAAAACCAGAGGCGCTTCCTGCAGTTTTACAAGTTGGAGTGAATCCATCCAACGTCTAGAAAATCTCCTTAGGCAAGCATTGAGTCACTGCTTTCCTATAGGGAAGGCCAAACGTGCATTTGGTTCCTGTATCGCTGTGATGTCGGTGGAGTAGGAGCACAAAGCAGAGCCGAGATATCAGCGCTGAAATTGGGTTTAAGAAAATAGGCATTCTTACACTTTATAGTACCCTCTACCACCCTCTCACTGGCTGCAAATAATGTTAAGAATACAGTTTTGTATTCTTAACACTATAGATGTTCTTTTAAAGTTGAATTTCTAGAGCAGGAAACAAAAACATCTAAAGTAAATTAACAGCTGATAGAAAATGAAACCATTTTTTTTTACATGCAAACTATGTCGGTCACAGCCAGGGAAGGTTTGATTATGACTGCAATAAACAGAAACAAAAGTGATTTCGCTCCTAAATGGCAGATATTTGAGCCGTGCAAACTGCAGGGGTATGATCTATACATGCAACCTGCTTCATTAAGCTAAAGTTGTTTTGATGCTTACAGTGTCCCTTTAAGGTAAAAAATAACTTAAATGGAAACTCGTCCCATTCAGGTATGTATTCAGTTTGGTCTTCAATTTGAAATTCACTTTGAATTTACTTTGAATTCCCTCAAATTCTTACTTAAGTGAATATCCCTGCTTGTCAAACTTGGTTCCCAATTAAATATGTTTATAGACCAATCAGCACAGACTACAAACACTGGCCATTTAACCCCTTAAGGACCAAACATCTGGAATAAAAGGGAATCATGACATGTCACACATGTCATGTGTCCTTAAGGGGTTAAAGATAATTTTTAAAGTGCAATCGGTAAAGCGCTCAGGTTCTTCATAGGGCGGCTGTCAATGCCGCTCTATGAAGAACGCGATTGGTGCAGCGCGAAGCCGCGCATGCGCACCACATCGCCCTGACGCTTCTCTCAGAGAAGCGTCCTATTGGGCCCCGCGATTTCGTCATTTTGACGAAAAAGGGGGCGCGGCCTGGCTGGGAGCTCGGCGCTGGAACGGAGGTAAGTTTTTAATATAAAAACACCTCGAATTTTTTTTTAATTAAATGTAAGTTCATATAAAAGCAAGAAGGAAGGCTGGGGGACCTGTCTTTCTTGCTTTTATATGTAGACTATAGAGTCCCTTTAATTATAATACAATAATATGACAGGAAAACAAAAACAAAACAATGTTAGAAAGTCATGTGCAGCGGCAAAGTCACATCAAATCCGTTTCCAGCATATGCCGGCTGTCTCAGGTATTATACGAAGAACGATACACCATATTTTCACTACCTAGACAATATTGCCAAGGCAGAATAGTTGAAACGTGGACTTTTTCTTTTTGGTTTGAACCCCATAGCCTAATCTCCTGCAAATTCACCTGGGCTTAAGTTTTACCGAACATTGTGAAAATTGTCTGTTTTTAACACTCTTATGTGGTATTTTTTTATTATTATTATTATTATTTTTTTTAACATTTAGAACTTGCCAAATATTTGCATCAGCATTATATATTGGGAGCACATGTATTAAATTCACAGTAACCAATCTGTGCCATGGGGTGGCACAATTGCTCTAGCAATCAGACTTCATATACTCCTATATGTTTTGGTTCCTGTGTTACGGTAAAAAAAAAGCAAAGGCCCTTAGGACACAAAGGGTGGTTATTGGTATGGAACCACAGGTGGCAATCAGTATCTAATATAATGAATACAAATATGATTTTATCTTTATTGCACACAATGTAACATAACCTAACATAAGTGTTTTAACATAAATGAATAATAAAAAAAAAGTATAGATATATACTGTATAGACCTGTCACAAAATACCACTCTCAAAGCAAAAAGACAAACTGAAAGCAAAAACAGTATAGACTATAGAATTTTAGTCCTGTCCAGTAGGATTGCTGGTTGGAGCTCACCCTAGAGTAGTGTTGCCATGGCCGGGAAATATACATGTATCCATATAAAAAACAAAACAAAAATAAGTAGCAACAACTTAAAAAAAAAAGTCAGTGTTGCTGTCTTTAAAATTCCCCTTTTTTAACTCTCCTCTTTATTATGTAGAAAATAAATGTCCCGTGGTTCACTTTACGTCAGTTAGCCGAGTTCTAATTGGTTTTATGTGCATAGGCCTTGGCGCTGTGCGAGTTAACTGCAGCTCAATTTTTTTTTTTATTTAAAGAAGCAGTAATGCAAATCATGTTCCCAACTTTTCATATCATGCTTTGTATCTGGTGTCTATGTAAGGTGGTTTGCATAGTAACTAAAAGGTCTGACCTCAAGCTTAATTTCCCCCTAGTCTAACGTTTCCCTCTCTATTTGGAAGATGTGTTCTTCTTCTGTTGGAAGAATGTAAACCCCATGTGCATTATGTTATTTCTCTGTTGGTGTTATGAACCACTGGAATCTATTTTAACTTAATTCCGTAAATATTTTCTGTTTTTGAAAAGCGCCTGAGGTAGTATAGGCCAAATTAGATGAGTTGGGGACATTTTTCTAATTAATCTGTTTTGGCTTTTGGCAATCTTGGCTTTCTGGATTTTACTAAGTATTGCCAATATTTACCATGGTGGCATGTCAGAGGTTTTTAAACATTGCCTTATCAATAAGAGCATATAATAAGATGGCGTCTTTGCTACAGACATTACAGACATGTAATAAATGTTTTGGTCTTACCGCTCTTCTGCTCGCCCACGTGGTGCGGCACCTGACGCAGACTCCTTTCACAGGCTAACCTGCAAGTCCCACGCCGGACACTGAAATTACTCCCCTTCTTCTGACGCAACGAATGCGCGTTAACGTTATTACACCGATGACGCCGGTCCGTGTCATTTCACCGGCCCAGACCGTTTTGGGGACATGACTTTAAAGCAATAGACGCTCCCTCATAAAAAGGGCGCCTTTTGCTTTGTTCTTTGCCCCATTGTGGTTCTTAGTGTCCCCTATAGTGCTACTTGATATTTCTCAGTGATTACTTGGTATATTTTGACTCTGCTTGGCTATTGACTCTTCTGTTCTCTGGTTTCCTGACTCGACTTGTATCTTGAATTTTCTCAAGATACAAGTTGAGTCAGATCTGGCTATTCCCGTAGCGCTCTCCTGATTTCTGGCATCCTAACTTATTTGGCTATTGTCAGACTACTCTGTTCAACTTTTATCTGATGGTTTAACCCCAAAATCTTCAATCAGGCGTCCCTCCATATCCATTTGAGTCTGAGGCTTGAAACAGGAAGGCTAGGTCAGCTAACACTCTCAGCCTGTCAGGTAGCCATTAAGAAAATTCCTTGAAGTTATTATAGTGCCCATAGTGTTAATAAGGTGTTCTATGTTGGAGATGAGGAGGGAGTTGGGGGAAAAATGGTCTGTAGGTCTCCTACACTGCATAAACCAAACTTCTAATCTTAGACCAAAATAGGCAACTTGAAAAAAATTACCCAAATCAGCTATTTATTTATTTATTTTTGGGGCCATTTTGGTCTATAATTTGAAATTCACTTTGAATTCCCCACAATTCCAATTTTTTTCTTTTTAGTGATCTTGACAGGTTTCCAAGCTCCTTTATACTCTTACCAGTTCAGAAAGGATAATGTGATGTCAGTAAGCCATGTAACCCTGAATCTATTGCTACCGTGAAAGAACTCAGAGTCAGGGCGCTCCCGTCAATCAGGGGGGGCTTTTATTAATTTCTGAACGTTGCTTGTGAGCAGAGATATAAATTCAAATCGCTTTTGTTTTTATTTCATTTTTTTTTTTTTTTTTACTCTTGTATGCTTTATATCTAATTTAGTGCATATATCTGTCCCCTCTTTTCTTTTAATCCTCAAATGCTAGATGTATGCCCAATGTGCTACGGAATCTGTTGGCGCTATAAAAATGGCAATAATAATAATAACAATAATGCAAAGAGCACAACTCTACATCTGCTGGGTACCAGTCCCTGCTCCTGATAGAGCATCTGTTAGCTCTCCTTAGCTAAACTGTCTCAGCCTATCAGCCCTGTGCTTAGTTTAAGCAGAGAGCTTCTGGGCTATAGAGAGGCAAGGAGCACATAAGCAGGCCCAAGGTTAGAAGCCAATCTGTTGGCAAACAGTTGGAATACTTACATGGGGATGGCGGCCTTCAGTGCTGTAAGGTATTATGAGCGTTCCTTTAATTTCCATTTTTTTAATGCCATTTATAATTTGACCAGTTGATAAGTATTTTTTTATAGAAAATGTATGCACTTTGTACCAGTTTGCTCTCATGTCAGATAATACTGTCATGATATGTGATGTTATGTGGGTGGACGAAAAACTAGTCGCTTATTGTAATGCTCCATCTGACGATATCCTGCAGATACACCACCTGTTAGTTATTTGACCTGCTGGAATTCTGCCGATACGTTTTTGGGTTTAAATCAGACTAGATTATTGTTAGACACTTTAGCTGCCATGGCCTGTGTTTGCCGAGATACTGCTAGCCATGGGGAAAAAAAGACTATAACAGCTGCAGTGCTGGTGGTCAGCTATCCATTTAATTAGTTTTAATGTAGAGTTCCGTTTTCAAACCTGTGTTCATTGAGCTAACATTATTTTTCCCGCATGACTTTGCGGGTTTCCCTTTTCTTTCATTGTTGGGAGACCCATTTGGCAGTTATATTCCAGATGATAATTTTGCAAATTAAATTCTCTTGTAGACTTGCTACATTATTTCAAAACCCTTGTGGTTAAAAGCTAATTTAGATATTACTGGCATAGAAGCCAGCATGTAGACATCATGAGGCCGCTTGCTCTGTTTGACTAAGGACCAAGGGATCGTGTTACTTTAATGCAGGGGTAGGCAGCACTGTGCCGAAGTGAGATTGTGATGTCTTGTAGTGTGCCAGTCCTTTTGGTTTTTTTTTTTACATTGAGGTGTGTATGTTGCTGTATTCTGCTTGTGTTATTTATTCTGCCGTTGCTGTGTATCGTTGTATTTGTGCGTATATGAGCTATTATATTGTATATGTTCATAAGGAGTTTGTGGTATTGTTTATGATATCTATGAATGAGGGCTGTGTTTGGTGGCTGCTTGTGGAGTTGTGTGTGTGAATGGATATGTCACATTGTGTGTTTAGTAGTGTGTGTATCTGTGTGGCTATTTGGGGTATTGCATGTGAGAGGCTGGTTGTGGGGTTGTGTTTGTATGTGGGCTGTTCGTATTATTTGTATGAGGGGAGGTTTATTCTGCATTTCTGTGCATATCTAGCAGTGTGGGTGGCTTCCCTGGGATCCAGTGGGGACCAGGCTGGCCAGGTACCGGTCAAGGACAGGAGCTGCAAGAGGAGCTGCGGGCTGCTCTATTACAGTGGGGATTCACATTCACAAGGGCTGGAATGAAGTGATCTGAAATCACTTCCTCTACGTGCTGCAATGCATAAATTGAGGATTGTCCCACCTTCTCGTATTGGCAGATATCGGAAGTTTCACTGGGACTTCTTATAGGCCAGACCCTGTTTAGCTCTGGCAACCTTGTGTGCCGTGCAAAGACGCCGCAAGTGCATAGGTTGCCTAGCCCTGCTTTAGTGTAACACCCACAAAGCTCCGGAGAAGGCAGTGCTAGAGCAAGGTAAGTAGTTCATATAGCGTGATTTTGTTTTAAATGAGTATCATTTATCACAATTATAAAATTGTATAGTTATAGCTTATGGGCTTCGAGACGGTTAAACCGACCCTAACATGCCAGGTTCATTTTAAAATTAAAAAGAAAAATAAGTAAATAAAAGAAAATGATACCACTAAACAGAAACAAATGTTGGTTCCTCGGATCCCCTCTTAAACAGGAGGGGCCTGACAATGTCCCTCCCATTCATTAATTCCTTCAACTGTAGGGTAACTTTTTGAACAAAAATACATCTTTTTAATCTAATTAATCATTTTGATCGTTAAAGGGACTCTCTAGTTCCAGGAAAACAAATACATTTTCCTGGCACTGCAGAATCCTGCAGTGCCCCCCTCCCTCCCTCCACCACCCATCCCATGTTGCTGAAGGGGTTAAAACCCCTTCAGTGACTTACCTGAATCCAGCGCCGATGTTCCTCGGTGCTGGGTCAGGTTCCGCCCACGCTCCTCCTGGCTGACGTTGGGATGGGAGACCTAATGCGCATGCGTGGCAATGGTCGCGCCCACTCGCATTAGACCTCCCCATAGGAAATCATTATTAAATGCTTTCCTATGGGGATTCCGGCGACGCTGGAGGTCCTCATGCAAGTGATATCTATTAACCCCACCCCTGCCCCTGCCAGTATGCTCAGAGGAGGCACCTTGAAATGTTTCCATTACTAGTCTATCTTGTGAGTGCATTTCAAATAGCACAGTCTATGTACTTGAATTGTATTACACGTGTTACACTATATTATTATTCATTTTTCTGTAGATCCACAGCTGTATCTCAACTACATAGTTGTGTATATTGACTACACACTCCATGCTGTGAGCTTCTCTAGCATTAGAAAGACAATCTTAATGGTAACATCTACACTATGGGTGCATATACCTGAGTGAAAACACAAAAAAAAACCCATAGATTTAAAAGGGAGATCTAGATCTTAAAATCTAAAATTTTTCTCTGTGATTTTATTTAAGTTTTTGGCAAAATCTAGCTCCCAGTTTTTATTGGAATCAAACCATGGCTGTCTCTTTTAAAAATGGGATAGTATCGATAAAACTCATGGCACTGTAGATGATATCGCATATCAAATATTGCTGTTCTTGTCACAATCCTGAACTACGACATGGCTCCGAGCCCTCGTGTCTTATTCGTCAACGCAGAATTTGATTAATGTGCTAGTGTGACGGGGGCTGGAGCCCTTTTTAATATGTGTGACATATATATATATACATAAAGTCATGTCTCCTCACTTATTTTTCCACACGTTCTTCGTTGCATGTCACTTTTCACATGACAATTCTATCATCTTCTATATTATGATTACATGTTACTATTAATAATGCTTTCAGAACATAAACTCAGCCTGTGACGTCATTGGCTTGAAAAAAAATTGTCATCCGTTTTTTGCTAATGAAGTAAGACTGTGTATTCGAGCCTACATGTGTATTATTGTGCAATTTATACATATAAGCAGGTTTATTTTCCACTGAATTTCTTGTCTTACCCTCACCTTATGGAAACATCCATCTTTAAAGGTACACTTTGGACCTCCAAAGCACCTTAACTTGCTGAAATGCTTTTTGTGTAAAAAGTTTGTTCTCTTTGTAAAATGAAAAGGGGGGAGGAGTGCAGGTTGCAATAGAAATTGGCCCTTTTATAAATTAACCTTGTTACAATCCCTGGCTGTCAAACGTGCATTAGGAAGTTTGTGATTGGACAGCTACAGAAAGTCTGGGCGAGGTTAGAAGGGGAGGGCTTAGAAAGGCTTTGTGAAGGATGCATGCATGTTTTCATTTGGCAGTGGAGTGTCCCTTTAACCTCATTAAGGAGCACTGTGCCCACCATCCTACAAAATGAGTATTTCATAAAGGTAAAATCTTTATGAAATACTCATATTGACTGTGTTGGCATTTAACTGAAATTCTAACCCTGTCAAAAGACATGCTAGTAGTATAGTAGCAGGGACTACTTTGTCTCAGTAATTTTCCTACACCTGACATTTCTAGACACTGGGCAGAGCTACCGCCATCCAGAAGTGTCAATCCCCGAGCCGCCATCAGTGACTGCTGCAGGGTACTACTGGCTCTAGACCATGACAGAGCCACTTAAACATCCATTGGCAGTTTTATGTTGTTGTAATCAACTAGTCTTCACAAATACTTTTGCAAGATAGAAATACCTGCTCCATTAACTACTGGACGTCTGTATGAAGCTGCTGCTATTAAATAATTTAGATATTCTACGCTGGTTTAAAAGGCACTAAACTCACCCAAATCACTTCATTTCAATAAAGCGTTTTAGGTGCAGTGTCCCCATCTTTTCAAGCCTCTAATGTAAAACATTGCCATTATGTAGAGGTACTTCTTGTGCTTTAACCGGGTCAAACTCTCTTATACATTGGATCAAGTGTCATTATCAAGTTCAATTCAGTAAAATAAAAACCTTAGTAGCTTGCGTATGCGTGCATGTTTTTTGTTTGTTTAGAGAAATATTATTATTGTTATTGTGTAATTTATGTAGCGCCATCAAATTCCGCAGCGCTTTACAATGGGTGGACGAACAGACATGTAGTTGTAACCAGACAAGTTGGACACACAGGATCAGAGACGGTGAGGGCCCTGCTCAATGAGCCTACGTGCTAGAGGGAGTGGGGTAAAGTGACACAAAGGGTAAGGATAGTATAAGACTAATGACAGTTGCAAGAGAGGAATCAGTCGGGAGCTATTAAAGCAACTTTGTAGAGTAATTGCAACAAAGGTTTCATTATGCATGCCACAAAACATTCACTTTTAACAAAATCTCTACTTATGCATATACAATAAGCATACACATTTAACCAAGCCAAATATATTGAGAGAAAGGATGGGGATAAGTGGTGTGTGCGCGTGTTTTTTGTTTATTTGTTTAGAGAATTTTTATTAATGTTATTGTGTCTAAAAGTGGCAACTTTGTAGAGTAACAAAGGTTTCATTATGCATGCCTCAAAACATTCACCTTTTATCTTGGAACAAAATCTGTTGCTATGCAGGGTCTCTGAAGCTTCGTGGCATGCAGAAGGTAATTAGGGGAGTCTTGCTTAGTCATATTTTTAGCTCTCGCTCTCATGGAAACCTAGAATTCGAGAGAGGAAGAGACAGGTGTAGCCTCATTCAGCTATACCAAACATATACCCTTATAGCAAATCCTAAAACCAGTCCTCACTGATGGCATATCCATTACCTCCTATCGGTTTCACATGGTACCAATATATTAATAATATTAAAAAAATAATAATAATTTGCCCTCCCACAGGTACCTAGTAAAGCTACGCCCGGCTAAGCAGCAGAATATCTAATATTTGAATGTAGCTTAATGTGCTAAAACATAGATTGCCCTAGGTTAGGAAATCGCTATTAGTAGATAAGCTACCACGTCTGTTTAATAAACATAGCAAGTCTGTATTCATTCAGCGCTTCGTATTCTAGAGGTGATGGCAGGGGGATTTCATAACATAATTAAAACGGCCTATTATGCATTTCTCTGGAGAGGCACAATTACATTCTTCAGCTTTGCCAGGCGAGATCTGTGCATGCCAATCATATTGTCAGATGTGATGAGTTTGTTCACAATTCACAGATGTATTTAAATGTTCAACTCCACAAACAAATTACCTCCCACCAATTATCAATGACAAGTCAAAGTTCTGTTAAATTACAGCAGCAAGTGTTTTGTACCAGTCTTGGCATTTGTACTTTTTAAGGAGTTTATCACAATCCAGTATCGATATCCAATCAATTTTCCAAACATCAGGTTGAATTGAGTGTGCTTTTTCAGCAGAGTTTCAATCCAAAAATATTACAAACTTTTTTTGATTTAAAACCGGGTTTGACCCCCAGTCAAGAGCACATCTGTAGCCTGGGTTCAGTGTCCCTGTCATTTTAGCCCTGCAGCTGCAAATATTCAGAGAAATTCCTATGTTTACATAGCAGGGTTAAGAGTTCCTGTAGTCTGTAGCGCAAGGGCGAACATTTTTTCAAGGGCCTTTTTTCTCTACGCACTCTTACTGGCCGACGGCCCAGGCGAGCCCCCAATGTTTCAGGCTAAATAGGAAGCAGAGAGAGGGGTTACGCTTACAGATCAGGAGTGGGGGAAAAAATCTTTATAGTCACACATCAAAGCTCTCAATGCTCCAAAGTGCAAGAAATGAATTACAAATTGCTGACACAGTGGTGCAGGACTCCAGAGATATTGCAACGTATTAAACCGGAGGTGGCGGATGCGCGTTGGAGGTTTGTGTGTGTGTGTGTGTGTGTATTCTGATACATTTGTATCAGAATCATGTAGCTCATGTAAATTCACTTTTATCATCTTTTAAATTGGGTTTATCGATTTTATATAAAACATATATTTATAGATGTAGAAAACAGTAAAAAATTGATAATCACTGAACCAAGGGGGCACACGGGTACCACACATGACACAGAGCTGTTGACAAAGCAGCTTTTCGACCTGTGTGCACACTGGGTTTATAATTTAAAAACATCTTTTTTTACTGTTTGCCACATCTGTAAATATTATTTTTTTTGTGAGAAAATGACTAACCTTTCTGAATAAACTGCAATAATTACACTTGCAGGGTTAAGGGTGATGGGAGTTGGCACCCAGACCACATCAATGGGCAGAAGTGGTCTGGGTGCCTGGAGTGTCCTTTTAATCTATGTGGGTCAAATCATTGAGTAATCACTGCTATGGACAAAAATGGCAGAATATGAAGAAGGAAAAACAAGTCACTCCGTTTAACCATTCATACCCCTCCTGTGCTCACGTATTTATTTGCTAGCAGTGTTATCTGAGCCGCTAGTGTGAGTATTGTTATGTATCATCCATGTTCCTTCCATTATTTATTAATACGATAGGGGATACAGATTGTGAAACCAGCCGCAGATATTATTATTTCCATTCTATCGCACACTTTCTTCATTCAGATCAGTATGATTTTTTTGATGTATGATCTGTATAGTGATGTTGATTAAGAATCAGACAGTCACAGATACATTTATTATTTTTTATTATACAGCAATATACAGGCAGGAATTTTAACATAGCTGCAGTTCTCATGATTAATAATAATATCTGATTGATCCAGAGGATGAAGACTCGCAAGAGAAAATACATTCCTTCCTGACCCCATTTATGGCGATCGGTTTAAAACCCTGGGCCAGCCATCTGATATGTTAAACTGTATATTGCTGAATATATTACACTAAAATGTTAATAGACAGGATACAATTGAGAGAAGGTCTCTGATCAGTGCTCACCGATCTTAGTCTAACATCAACAATACAATACCGAGAATGGATGCCTTTGCTTAAGTCTAATATGAATTGTACAATAATGAGAGGGGATCCCTGCTCCCAGAGCTTACACTTTAATATGAACAATACAATACAGAGAAGGATGCCCCTGCTTACACTCTAATATTAATGGTACAATAATGAAAGGCAGATCCCTGCTCACAGAGCTTACACTCTAAAATTAATTGTACAATAATAAGAGGGGGATCCCTGCTCACAGAACTTACACTCTAATGAGAATAGTACAATACAGAGAGAGAGAGAGAGAGAGTTCCCTGCCTGCTCACAGAGCTAACACTCTAATATGAACATTACAGTACAGAGAATAGATGTTACTGCTCACAATGTAGATTCTAATATGAAAGATAAAGTACACAAATATTTGTGGGAATCTTCATTTCTTTCTTTCTTACCTCCCAATGGATATTTTGCAATAGATGGACATTTTTGTGTTCTTTACAATTCATATCAGAAGAACTGTAATATTTTCATTTTAGAATTTGTCATGGTTTTCTAAGAAACAAAGACTGAATATAAAACAAATAGACAATACAATCCAACTAATTCACTGTGCAAAAATGTCAGTGATGACCATTTGTGACATCAAATCACAGGCATGGCTGGTTGATCTCACAATAGAATAGTTAGCTCCAGTGTCTTTGTGTCTTCAATCAGTACAGGAGATTTACCAGGTAGCTTGTTTTATATTCTGACAAAGAATATTACGCGGACTGTTTATCCTAAAAAATTAAGGTAGTAGGGCAATATAATCTAAATAGTGCTCAAACTGGATCAGGGTACACCAACCCCTGAATGTAATATAGGTAATAAAATCCAACTTAAAAATAATAAGATTACCGGGAGCCAATATTCTTATAATAAAATGCCAAGGATGATAGTAGCAAATAGAGAATAAAAATGATTGCTAATATAATATACACATAAAAATAGGATAGACATAATACTAGAAGGTTATGCTGAGTAGTAAAAGCCAGTGATGAAAGCATATAGCTCTAATTTCGTAAATATTAAAAGTCTCTTAAAATAAATCCACAGTAAATGTAGCAATGGGGATCTGAATACTGGTACAACAAATAATGTAATATATAAATTATGTAATACAATATAACGACACAAGTGGTAATGTTGTGTAAATCAGACCTCTTTGGTTAAATGCAAACTATAATGTCAGAAATATTAGAAACATCCTGACACTATAGTGCTGGTGTGGCCATTTAGGCAAATGGCCCCCCTTTGATCGCCCTAAAAAAGTGAATTTACTCACCTTTTCTCTCACATCTCGCCGCAGCTGGTCCCACCTTCATGGCTAAGATCATCAATTTTGATGATCTCAGCCTATCCAACGCATTCCAATTGGAAAGCATTGGGAGGCTATTGTGCTTCCGCATCTCCTCAGGAATCAATGCATCTCTTTGGGGAACGTCCAGCGTCTCACGCAGGACATGGAAACGCTGAATGCCAGTGCTGCTCTTGACTAGAAAGCACCTATAGTGATTCAGTGCATCTCTATAAGGATATGCTGATTGGTCAGGGTGGTGTTTGGCTCTGCCCCCACCCCGCCTCCTTGGCCGAGATCTTCAGAATTGGAAGCCAAAAAGATGAAGTGGGGGCGGAGCCAAATGCAGCCCTGGCTAATCAGCATATACTCATAGAGATGCTTTAGATCAATGCATCTCTAAAGGTAAAGTCCATACAGGTAAAGTCTCCATACAGAGCGTTGAGACGCTGAATGTCAGTGCTGCACACTGCGCAGCACTGACCCAGGAATCACCGCTAGTGGCCATCTGAGAAGCTGCTAGTGGAGATATCCTTAGCCCTAGACTGTAATGTAAACACTGCACTTTCACTGAAATCCCTTGTTTACAGCAAAAAGCCTGCAGGGACTATACTCACCAGAACAAATGCATTAAGCTGTAGTTGTTCTGGTGACTATAGTGTCCCTTTATTATTTTTAGAGGCTTTGAGCTATCTGCTTTCATCACTTGTTTTTACTACTCTACACAACCTTTGACTATTATATCTATCTATCTATCTATACCTATTTTTATGTGTATATTATTTTAGCAATCTTTTTTTATTCTATATTTACTGCGATCATTTTTTCAATTTTATTTTCTGAATATTGGCTCCTGCCAATCTAACTAGTTTTAGCTGGATTTTATTATCTATTTTACATTCATGGGTTGGTGTACCCTGATCCAGTTTGAGCACTATTTAGATTATATTCCACTACTCCCTCGTTTGGAGAAACACTCCGTGTTACATTCTTTATTAGAATATAAAACAAGCTGCCTGGAAAATCTTCTGCACTAGACGAAGACACAAACACACCTGAGCTAACTGATGAGGTGGTCAACCAGCATTGCCTGTGATATGATGTCACAAACGGTCATCACTAACATTTTGCCTTTTGAATTAGGCTGAGTCCCTGAACATCTTTCTCAAGTTCAAACTGTTTTTGTACTGTTGATCCATGTAAAGGGATCATGAAACAGAATGAAAAAGTAAATACAAATGTTTAATTGTATATTTAACCCCTTAAGACCGCAGCCAAATGTACAAGTTGTGATCCAAAAAAAACCGTAAACAAAACCTGGCATTTGCGCTACATGTCTGTCCAACCGTAATTCACCTCTTTCATATTAAATGCACCCACACTTATTATATATCATTTTATTCAGGGGAAACAGGGCTTTCGTTTAACATCAAATATTTAGGTATGGAACATAATTTAATATGAAAAAAATATTACAAAAATGAGAGAAAATAAGATTTGTTTTAATTTTTTTAGTTCTACGTGACATTCTAACTGTGAATGTCATAATACTGTTTGCTTTTACTGCAATACAATACACATATTTGTATTCAGCGATGTCCCACGTGTAAAACAGTACCCCCTATGTACAGGTTTTATGGTGTTTTGGGAAGTTACAGGGTCAAATATAGCATGTTACATATTTCAGTTTTTTCACATTGAAATTCGCCAGATTGGTTACGTTGCCTTTGAGACCATATGGTAGCCCAGAAATAAGAATGACCCCCATGATGGCATACCATTTGCAAAAGTAGACAACCCAAGGTATTGCAAATGGAGTATGTCCAGTCTTTTTTAGTAGCCACTTGGTCACAAACACTGGCCAAAGTTAGTGTTAATATTTGAAAATGCAAAAAACTAATTTGAACGCAAATTTTGGCCAGTGTTTGTGACTAAGTGGCTACTAAAAAAAAAAACATACCCTATTTGCAATACCCTGGGTTGTCTACTATTGCAAATGGTATGCCATCATGGAGATAATTTTCATTCCTGGGCTACCATACGGTCTCAAAGACAACCTGGCGAATTTTAATGTGAAAAAACTGAAACGCAAACCTTATATTTGACTCTGTAACTTTTGAAAACACCATAAAACCTGTACATGAGGGGTACTGTTATACTCAGGAGACTTCGCTGAACACAAATATTAGTGTTTCAAAACAGTAAAACGTATCACAACAATTATATCGTCAGTGTAAGTGCCATTTGTGTGTGAAAAATGCAAAAAATGTCACTGTCACTGACGATATCGTCGTTGTAATATATTTTACTGTTTTGAAACACTAATATTTGTGTTCAGCGAAGTCTTCCGAGTAAAACAGGACCCCCCATGTACAGGTTTTATGGTGTCTTGGAAAGTTACAGGGTTAAATATAGTGCTAGCAAATTAAATTCCCTATAGTTTCAGCATGGGTTGTCAGGCAGGTCCCGCTAATTGTAATTAATAAAATGACCTAATTATGTAAAATTATTACATAAATATATGCGTAGAATTATTATATATATAGGTGTGTATATATATAAATGTGTGCATATATATGTATATAATTTTTTTTATTATTTTTATTTATATATATAGGTATATATTTAGTGATATATACGTATATACTTATGTATATAGATATATATATTATTTCGTTCTACATGTATTTTGATATCAATATATATATATTAATTTTAAAATACAGTTAGAACGAAATTTCGCACGTTTATATATTTTGTATCTATTTATTTTGTATTATTTTTTTTATTATATTTTTTAACGTATTTATATATTTATTTATTTTTTATTATATATAAATATATATATAATAAAAATGTATATATTTAATCAATGTCATTGTACGTGTATTTTGATATTAATATATATATATATATAATTATGTATATATTAATATTAAAATACATGTAGACAGTGTATGTATATTTATGTATATTTATGTGTATATTTATGTGTATATGTGTATATGTGTATATATATACTTAGATCATATATATAATAAATAATAATGATCTAAGTATATATAATCTTATTTTTACACTGTTTTAACGGATTTTATTTGAATTTCAGACAGCAGGGGGAGTACCTGTCATTACAGGCACTCCCCCTGCTGGCACTGCCTTGGACGGCTATGCCGTCCATGTGATCGCGGGGTCCTCGCAAGGACCTCGCGATCACATGGCCCTGGGGGGGCCGAAGAGGACGGAGGGGGACTCCCTGGGCTCCCAGGTAAGTCCCCCATACCGCGATCGCCGGCGACCGGGTAAGTACATAAGACCGCAGGACGTTCTATGCCGCCCTGCGGATTTTAGAGCCATCTAAATAAGGACGGCATAGAACGTCCTGCGGTCTTAAGGGGTTAAAAGACCACTATAGTGCCAGGAAAACATACTCGTTTTCCTGGCACAATAGTGTCCTGAGGGTGCCCCCACCCTCAGGGTCCCCCTCCCGCCAGGCTCTAGGGGGTGGAACGGGTTAAATTAACCTCTTTCTCCAGCGCCAGGCGGGGAACTGTCCTCCTCCATATCGCCGTCATCGTCTGAATGCGCATGCGCGGCAGGAGCCGCGCACGCATTTAACCAGTCCATAGGAAAGCATTATCAATGCTTTCCTATGGACGCTGGCGTCTTCTCACTGTGAAAATCACAGTGAGAAGCGCGGAAGCGCCTCTAGCGGCTGTCAATGAGACAGCCACTAAGAGGCTGGATTAACCCGTAGGTAAACATAGCGGTTTCTCTGAAACTGCTATGTTTATAGAAGAAAGGGTTAATCCTAGCTGGACCTGGCACCCAGACCACTTCATTGAACTAAAGTGGTCTGGGTGCCTATAGTGATCCTTTAAGTGTAATTAACACACATAACAAACATGGTCTTCCTTCATTACTGTGTTGAAACATCTATATGGCAACAATGTCTGTCTGTCTTTCTCTCTATTACTCTGTACTATCTATCTATCTGTCTGTCTGTCTGTCTATTTATCTGTCTATCTCATACAAGATCCAGTGCACTCACTCATTCACTAAACAACAATTTTAATGCTCACATAGTGTAACAATTGTTTTAAAAAATACCTAACCTAGGCAAGAATAATGGTGGTTTAGTTACAAGGTATGATCATATGCCAATGTACCCCATACTTGGCAGGTCCTGTCCTAGCGACCTAATGCCTGCTCTGTTTAGTGAATGAGTGAGTGCGCTGGATATTGTATGTTGCATTAATTGGCCCCAGCAGCACCCTTGTGATGTATGCATGTTTAGGTGAGTGTGTCACTCTTGGTTTTATATATAAACAAATGATTTACCCCCAGCAAATCGTTAAAAATAAAAAGTAGAAATTAACATAAAATCTTAGTAATTCACTCTGCTAGTATAGTAATTCAACTTTTTGTCCTGGTTAGGTACCGGTAAGAAAACTGGCAACCCACTCAAATTATATTTGACTCCCAGGCAAGCACACAACTCATTTACATACCCTAGCTTTTGTGCCCTTTGTGTACATCTTGAATTTCCGAGATGACCATGAAGGAGGTACATGGCTGGGTGAAGGTCTGACAGTAGAAATTCTAGGCCAGGGCGCAACACCCCTGCCTGCATTAGCCCTCAGAAAGCCGACTGCCCATCTCCGCTCTCAGGCTGCCAGTCACCTTGTGGGCTGAACGGGCCCATAAATTTCCTGGTCGCCATGGCAACCTGGCGCCTGAGGTTTGTCGAGCCCATATTAGGCTGATTATCCCTCCCAGTCACTATGCTGGTAATACGATAAATGGGGTTTTTAACCCCGTAAGGACCAAACTTCTGGAATAAAAGGGAATCATGACATGTCACACATGTCATGTGTCCTTAAGGGGTTAAAAAGGAATATAAGTGATGAGGTAAAAACAGCAAAAATGTATTAATGAAAACATATAGACAATCACAGCACAAAATATGTGCAATATATCAAGAGTATAAAAGCCACAATAGGCTAAGGACCTATAAGTATAGCAGCTCAATATAAAATGGTACCGTACTAAGAAAAGTGCAGATGCTAGAGTGCAAAGCAAATAAAGTGAGAGAGCATAAAGCCAATCACTAATATAGGTGAGCTACACTCAGCCAAAAACAAATAATGCACAAGCAATATATGTATCCAGTATACATGTAAATAAGAAACCGCTGATACCAAATTACAGGGTCCCAGGTTGTGCTCAACGCGTTTCGTCTGTGCGACTTCCTCAGGAAATACACTCAGCCAAAAACAAATAATGCACAAGCAATATATGTAACCAGTATACATGTAAATAAGAAACCGCTGATACCAAATTACAGGGTCCCCGGTTGTGCTCAACGCGTTTCGTCTGTGCGACTTCCTCCCTGAGTGCATTATTTGTGCATTATTTGTTTTTGTCTGAGTGTAGTTCACCTATATTAGTGATTGGATTTATGCTCTCTCACTTTATTTGCTTTGCACTCTAGGATCTGCACTTTTCTCAATACGATACCATGTTATATTGAGCTGCTATACTTATGGGTCCTTAGCCTATTGTGGCTTTTATACTCTTGATATATTGCACATATTTTGTGCTGTGATTGTCTATATGTTTTCATTAATACATTTTTGCTGTTTTTACCTCATCACTTATATTCCTTTTTTAAAACCCCATTTATGGTATTACCAGCATAGTGACTGTGGTGCCCTGTACTTTTTAGTTTTTCTCTTTTGCAATTAGGGTTGGAGTGATCTTTACACAGAGGCTTGCCTGCACTTGAGTCTCACTACTTTTCACCCACCTCTCCATTCTTTTATGATTATCCCTCCCCTCTCACCTTTTGGCCAATTTAAACACTCATTTATATACAAGAGTTTAGAAAAATATTTTTATGTCTTGCTGCGTCTGATAGAAAAATATATATTTTTAAGGCTGGGCCTGTAGCTGTGGGAGGGGCTTGGGTCCCCTTTATAAGGGCCTCCAATCCTCTCTCACTTACCATTGTTGGTCTGGCGAGTTGAGTGTGACTTATTATGATACCACCCCTCACAACATTTGGTTACATTTCTCACTAATGGATTGTTTCACACAGGTATTATACACTTGCCATCTGGTACGCTGGAATGCAATAATTTGCAGACTGCAATAACAGATCCAGAGTCAGTGGATGTACTAATCAGAATTAAGTTAGAACAGGGTTTTGTTTTCGGGCCCTTTAGTTCCCCTCCTATTACTTCTTGGAGAACTAATCCTATTGGTATTGTCATGGGTAAATCTTCACCTAAACACAGACTGATCATTGACCTATTGGCACCACATTTCTCCATGATCCCAAGTCTTAATTCCCTCATTCCCTCTGAAGAATTCTCTCTGCAATACTCCACCATTGACAATGCCATCTGGGTCATTCTGGCTGCTGGGACAGGCTCGTGGCTCAATAAAACGGATATTGTCAATGCATTCAAATTACTTCCCATTCACCCCTCACTTTGACATCTGCACGGCATCAAGTGGCCAGGTTTATATAATTTTTTCTCCCGGCTCACTTTCGGTTCTAAGAGTAGCCCCAAGATATTTGAGATTTGCGCGGAAACCTTATGACTGTTACTACTTAATGTGAGCAGATGCCAGACTGCCATACACTATAAGACGACTTGCTCACAATTGAAGAATACCCAAGCCCCTTGCAGCCTCAGAAACATGATCGCTCTCTTTGAATCCATGGGTATACCAGTCTCCCTAAAAAAGATGGAAGGGTAATATGCAGTCCTGTCTCCCTCATGATAAAATTGAGCGCACCCTATCAAGCATTGAGCTATACGTACAGCTGGGTTCTTCTAACCACAAAGAACTTCAATCTCTGCTTGGTTCGCTTAATTTTTCCATGAGGATCATTCTACAAAGTAGATCTTTCATTTCCTGTGTACTCTTTTTATTCCCGGACCTCCCCTCAGACGTTTACACTCCATTCATACCAGAACCGGTTAAAGAGTTACGGCAGGCATTTCGTGATTTGTCTACATAATTTGATGTATTGTAGTATGAATACATTTTGTATGGTACACTTCTATTTGCCCTCTTTTTTACAGGCCTACTGCATTGTCGCTTCCGGCACACCAGAACCGACTGGTGTTATTTACTATGTTTATTTTAAACAAATTATATTTTATCTAACTATTACAGCAATATTGCCCTGACCACAAATTTAAGGCTAGGCCTGTAGTTGTAGGAGGGGCTTGGGTCCCCTTTAAAAGAGCCTCTAATCTTCTCTTACTTACCGTTGTTGGTCTGGTGAGTTGCCCCTCCCACCACTCCCTTTTTTCACATCACCCTCTAAGGTGGGCCCTCTTTATTGCCTACTGCATTGTCCGTTTCGGCACACCACCACCGACTGGTGTTATTAACTATGTTTATTTTATACAAATTATGTTATTTAACTAATACGGCAATATTGCCCTGACCACAAATATATATATATGTATGTATTTATTTTTTGGGCAATCTTTATTTATGGTTTTCAAAATAAAATAACAATAAAGTACTTAATGTGAAGCAAGTCAGCATGCACAGTCATAGATTGCAGTATACAATGGACTAGAAAATCTAGCAGTGTCATGTGTTAAAAGCGCAAAATCTAATGGTGGAGGAATACAAGGTTATGGTTGATCATATTCAACAGCAGACAGCTAGATCATAGAACGATATGTGAGGAGGAGAGCACCTTTGGACAACATCTTGGTGGACACACTGTCGTCTCGTCGGGGAGTTGGTTGGAATGCTGTACATGGTCAGTAATAGGTAGAGAGAAACTAAATGAGTGAGCTTTGCGGGACACTTCTAATCTATGCTGGCTACACAGGTCTCTACATTGCCCTCCCATGGAAAGGAGCAGACTGATAAGTCCAGAGGTAGAGAATTTTTGCCGGGCCTCAAAGGGAAAATCGAATTTGCAAATTTTTTCTTTTGATCTGACTCATAGCACATTCCAGTAACAACCAAATTAACCTTGACAATGTTGTATTCAGCCAATACACATTTCTCGTATTTAACCCTTCCATTGCTATAATCAGTTATACCACCCCTATTAGGTCACCATTTCTTATACATATCACAGTTTTTAACATTCTTTCTATAGTGCAACAATGAATCATGCTTGCTGTGTATGACAAGCAACATATAAGCAATTTAGTTTGCAATGCTGGACAAGACGTCTGTGTCTGTATGTAGACATGTGCATTCAGTTTCAAATGAATTGTCCAGATTTGTGGCTCAAAATGCATGAAACCTGAGTCTCCCGAACAAAAATGTTTTCGCCGTCCAGTCTAATGTAGTGTTCAACAGTGTAAAATCTGTTAGTGGTATATAAAAATTATGATGGTAATGGTAATAATAGCTCTGTCTCTACTGTGACATTATCTGCTTGACCTCATGAGTATCATCAATTCATTTATAGAAAACCACTTATTAATTGTGAGCAAGGCTTACAATGTAATGCAGGTAGTAGGGCTGCACGACTGGAGCTATGAGATTATGGTGCCTACAAGATTCACATGTATAATTAAACCTTTGTATAAAAGCGTCAGAACTGAAAATTGTTTCACATCGTGGCTGATGAGATTTTAAAAAACCTATTTGCCTCCTGCAGCTTTTTGAAATCTGTCCTTGCATGTACCCCCCCACGCCCCCCAGTCTTCCACTTTCCATTCTAAAATTGTCATTTTAGTCTACCTTCAACAGGATAGTACTTAAAGGGACACTATAGTTACCAGAACCACTACAGCTTAATGTAGTGTTTCTGGTGTCTGTACCTTGACCCTGTAAGCTTTTCAGTGTCAAAGCTGCATTTTCGGAGAAAAGGCATCTTTTACATTGCTGCCTAGTAACACCTCAAGTTGCAGTCTCTCAGACGACTATTAGAGGGGATTCCTATTTCAGTGGTGTACTGTGTGCAGCACCTACGTTCAGTGTTTCCACGCTCTGCATGGAGATACTGATTGTTCCCCATAGAGATGCATTGATTCAGTGCATCTCTATGAGAATTTGCAGAGAATTGAGCAGTGAGACGTCAGGGGAATGATCTATACAATAACATTTCTTCATTAAGATAAAGTTGTTTTGGTGACTGTTTTGGTCCCTTTAAGTTCAATTATCCCCTATATTTTATAAGTATGCATTGTGAGGTCTGAAAAATAAAACCAAATATAAGAATCCATATTCATCTATCCTAGAACTAAGCTCCTTAATTTAGCTCCTTGTCAGTCATTGTTTTGAGTTCTACTCTGTGCACCAATGAATCACAATACAGTGTGTTCCCATGGTGTGTTTTGATTGAGCTTGATTGTAATGTCAGTTGCCTTTAACTGGATCAATTAAAAAAGGTACGTCAAATAAATGTGTTCCTTTCTGTAATTAAAACTTGGTTCTTCTTCAACAACAGGAGCCATCTGACATGCTAAGGCATGATGTATATCGCTGGGATATTTTTAGGCATGCGAGGGAGCCTGTGACTTTGTTGCTCTCGCAAACAGTACATTTAAATTTGACCCTTTTTGCTTGAGGACACAGTGGATTTCGATCTTACCCTGCTCATACCCTTCCATGCTTATCTTTGTAGCTCCATTAGCCACAATTCATTTTGTTCCACCTTGAGATATCTGGAAAGCTGCTATGGGCATACATAGATAAGTATATATAGAATCAAGAGCAAGGAATCTATGCATTTTCCAAGGACAGAGATTTGTGATATATTGTTGGAAAAAAAGCATGATTTAAAAAAAAATATATATATTCCTTCCACGCTTTGTCCTTCGATCCATCCATTTCTTCCCACTGTGAGCTCGTGTTGTTTAATACAACATTCCTTTTTAGAATGTCAAATAGCTCTGCTCAGAAGAATGCACAATGATAAGAAACTGTGGCTAACACGGCATTGTCTTTGGTAATAATGTCTCACATCGCTCACGTATCAGAAATAAGAAATTTTAACAAATGTAATCCGTTATAAAGAAAAGTGTTTTTTATCGGCTCGGTATGTGGCTTTTATTTATTTTTTTGTTAAAGCGGGAATGAACCGCATTATGACGGCTTTTGTAAAATATTTATTTTAAGGTTGAAATAATAAAAATAATAATAAAAACATCTTTGTACATCTAAGAAACTATAATATTCTCTCAAAGAGCAATAAGTGTCCCCTGCTGATGTCTGACTGTCAGATCAAAAATGAGCTATGATAAGAGAGGCATCTAATTTACACAGTAAATGGGGTTATGGTCTCTGTGTCTGTCATCAGTGAGAGTGACACCACAAGAGACATACCATAAAATTCTGCATGGCAGGGCTTAATGGGCACAGCTGGGGGTTTCAGAGTTAATTTAGTTGTCTGTCTTAAACTGGTAAAATAACTGCAACTCCCTCCCAAAAATGCCTGCTAAGCAGCCTCTCAGGATAGTACAAGTACTTGTATCCCCCCGCATCCCCCTCCCACCATGCAGCATAATTAAATGAGGAGTGGGCTAATGCATTGATTTTTTTTCAGAAAGCTGCAGGAAAATATGTTTGGATCCCTTTAATTATATTTTGTTTCATCAGACAGAACTATACATGACAGTGAATCACTTGAATCTTTATTTTCATTGGCTCTATTTCAAGTCAAAACCTATAGCTAGGCGCAACCATATGTAAAATAAACCTTGCTGTTTAACTGTGGTTCCTTGTTGACACAAGAAGCCTGAGAGGCACCTGTTAAGCTAATATAACGTGGTGACACTTTGATGGAGGGTATCATTTAACCTACACGTACAGATGGATAAATGATAGCAAATGCATAGTTTAAGACTTTAAAGGGACAATGTAGTCACCCAGACCACTTCCGCTCAATTAAGTGGTCTGGGTGCCAGGTCCCTCAGGTTTTAACCCTTTAGATGTAAACATAGCAGTTTCAGAGAAACAGCTATGTTTACATTTGGGGTTAATCCAGCCTCTAGTGGCTGTCTTCCTGACAGCCACTAGAGGCGCATCTGCGACGCTGGAGGCAAATTTTGCCTCCATCGCGCAGAGCGTCCATAGGAAAGCAGTGAGAAATTCTTTCCTATGGACACTTTGAATGCGTGCGCGGCACTTGCTGCGCATGCGCATTCGGCTCCACTGACATTGGCGGGGGAGGAGAGGTCACCAGCGCCAAGGGAGCCTGGTGCTGGAATAAGGTAAGCTGCCTGAGTGCACCCTCAGGGCACTATAGTGTCAGGAAAACCACTTTGTTTTCTTGACACTATAGTGATTCTTTAACTTGTACCTGAATGCAGTCTCCAATTAATGTTTTCACATTTGGTGTTCGCTGATTTGTTCTTGTGTATGCTACAACAGAGTTAAAGGGATCCTATAGTGCCAGGAAAGCAAACTCGTTTTCCTGGCACTATAGGCTTTTGGAGAGCCCCCCTCCCTCTGTGCTGAAGGGGTTAAAACGCAGCCGACGTCAGCTCCTGAGTGGACCCAAGTGTGCATGCGCGGCCAGAGGAGCATGAGCATTCAAACCCACCCATATGAAAGCATTACTCAATGTTTTCCCATGGGGATCTTATTTGACGCTGGACTCCGTGAGGACGTGCAGCGTCAGATAAGTGCAATTTACTCAGTGTAAATTGTGGAAGCGGACTCTAGTGGCTGTCAGGGAGACAGCCACTAGAGGCTGGATTAACCCTGCAATGTAAACATTCTCTGAAACTGCCATGTTTTCAGCTGCAGGGTTAAAACTAGGGGGACCTGGCACAAGAGCTGCAACAGACCGATTCATCCCCTACCAAGAAATTGCTCCACCAATCGAGAGCTGGTTTATGGGATTATTTTCTTATCCCATTAACTGGCATACCACAGGCGCGATCTGCCTGGCATAACTCCAGGAACCAGCAGAAACAACATGACTGTATCTCCTTATTTGTTTATCTGCATAATAACTTGCATGCTATTACAGTAGGGTATCGATTATACTGCAGTTTATTATCAATCTTCTTTTATTATCTGCCGACGAGAATTTGTGCACAATCCATCGAAAGAGCAAAAACAATCAATTGATTATGTGTTGTGTCAACCCTGCCTCAATCTTTTTTTACATTGGAAAACTGATCGTCTAATATACACTGTTGGAAATTCAAAACCGCAGAATATGCTAGCAGATGCTGAGAGTTTATGAGCCAAAAATTTCAAAGTTGACACATTATCTTTTAAGTGCAGGAACCACTGGTATCCTTTAGAGCAGGGGCAGACATCCTTTGGCACTCCAGATGTTGTGGACTACATCTCTCATAATGCCATTGATCTAAAATTGGCATTAACATGTCTTTCACATGAATGTTACTGCAACAATTTAAATTTTGGAATTTATTTTGATGGTTTTATAGCCAACCTTAAATGAACATTATAGTATCAGAAATACAAACATATTCCTGAAGCAATAGTCATGAAGTGGCTGTTTAGGTTCCTGGACCCCTGTCTTTGCAGTAAAAAGGGGATTTTACTCAACACTTCAACCATGCCTGTCTTGCTGTGACTGGCCAAGCCTGGCTTTGTCTCCATCGCTGAGATCATCAGTCCTGATGATTTCAGCCAATCCAATGCATTCCCGTAGGAAAGCATTGAGAGACTATTGCGCATGCGCAGCAAAACACAGTGCATTGAATCAATGTATCTCTATGGGGAAGGTTCAGTGTCTCCATGCAGAGCTCTAGTGGTCATCTGAGTGACTGCCACTAGAAGTGTTACTAGCCAGGTATGTAAACAATACAAGGACATGCGATAGACACCATACATTACAGATACATAAAGCTGGTGACTATAGTGTCCCTTTAAGGTCCACCTATTGTACAGTGCTGCAGAATTTGTTTAAATAATCATAATAAAGGAAACCCTTCACAATAAATTATTAATAACTTAACTCCTTAGGACTGAGCCAAATGTACACGTTTTGATCAAATAAAACGTAAACAAAACTTGGAATTTGACTATGTTTGTTCAACCGTAATTCACCTCTTTCACATTAAGTGCACCCACACTTATTATATATAATTGTATTCAGGAGAAATAATACTTTGTGTTTACTGCAATAACATACACATTTGTATTCAGCGACATCCCCTGTGTTAAACAGTACCCCCTATTTACCGATTTTATGGTGTTTTGGGAAGTTACATGGTCAAATACAGCATGTTAAATGTTTCAGTTTTTTCACATTGAAATTCGCCAGATTGGTTACGTTGCCTTTGAGACCATATAGTAGCCCAGGAATGAGAATTACCCCCATGATGGCATACCATTTGCAATAGTAGACAACCCAAGGTATTGCAAATGCGGTATGTGTCAGAATTACTATATGATCCAGCACGTAGAATTATGTTACACAGATGACTAATGGTAATGACACGACGATAAAGGAAAGCCAGAGGTCAAGGATACCAGAAATACAGGGAAGTCAAAATGAAAGCCAAAGTAAAAAAACAGAAGAAACTTGAATCAGGAACGTGCTCTCGGACAACCACTAGGGAAACCATGACAGGACAATGAGGAAAGGTAATTCTAGGTTGTTACACATGCTTTACCTTTCCGATTGGCCGGGATCACTCTTTGATCCCAAAACGTGCGCTCGTGGTGCGTGCGTGACGTCATGTGGACGCCAACATTGTCATTCATGTGAGCGGGTGTGGGGGTATCATTAGCCGTGGATCCGCAGCGGCCGGCGTCCATTAACATGTCGCAAGTGTTAGTCATGCAGACGCACGGCCGCTGACAGCAAGATGAGGAAGAATATGTTACAGTATGTCAAGTCGTTTTTAGTAGCCACTTAGTCACAAACACTGGCCAAAGTTAGCGTTAATATTTGTTTGTGTGTGAAAAATGCAAAAAACTAATTTGAACGCCAATATTGTGGGACCTGCCTGACAACCCAGGCAGTCTCCCTGCAGTCAATCAAGCCGATCTGAATCATGTGATTGTGGTATCACAGCAATCACATGATTCGGATCAGCTGAATTGGCTGCAGCTGAATTGTGCATGGGTTGTCTGGCAGGTATCGTGATTGGCACGGATAGAATATTTGGGCTGGAGGGAGGACCGGATGTTTAGGGTGTGCTATGCCGCCCTAACGTTTGGAAGGGTTAATAACAGATGGAGCCATCAATAGAAATATGAACTTTGTCTTATATCGTTTTCATGTAAGTTATGGACTTGCATAGTATCATCCTTCAAGTTAAGAACCCTCCAGATTCATGATGGACGAAGGAGCTGGGAATCTAACAGAGGTTCCCTGTTGTTTAAACATGATTGATTGTAGATACCATGGAAGATAACTGACTAAATTCTGGTGTGTATGAAATCACTATTACATGTGTTGTGCATTGTGTGTAGGAGTGTTATTGTACTGGAATATAGGATCACAAATCAAGATTGTTCTGCTGGTTGTCAGATTTTGGCCCGCCCGAAGTTGATGGATTACAGCGCCCACAACTCTTTGAATAAGTTATGTGAAAAGTAATCTTACAACATATTGGGGGCACTGGTCTAATTCATGGACCAAGTTGAGTAATTATTCATCCCGACATGGCTGTTGTTAGCATAACTGATCTCCACACCATGTATAACCATTGGCAGCAGACAGTGTTATGAATTTAAGGTATCATTTGAGCATAGGCGTGCACTGCCGATTGCATTAGGGTGTGCTCCCTAAAGCACAAACACACGCCGCGTGTATATGTATGTATGTATGTATGTATATGTGTATGTGTGTGTGTGTGTGTGGGTGCTGTGTGTGTGTGTGAAGGTGCTGTGTGTGTGTGTGTGTGCTGTAAGTTTGGAGGGATTGTGGGGGTGGAGGTGGGGGCAGATTAGTTAATATCCCCCCTCCCTTCTTACCTTATGTAGGGAGGGGGGATCCTTTCCATCCCTGGTGGTCCAGTGGAGAGTGAACTCTAGCCGCGGCAACGCTCAGATCTTGCGAGAGGAACCCGGTGGAGCTGCTGGCTAGAGCTCCCCAGGTCCTCTCCTGCCTCCCTCCATGCCGGTGAGGTAGATATTTGATCTCCCCACCGGCCCATGGAGGCTTAGAGCAGAGCGGGCCCTCGGATAGCGCCGGCTCTGCATGAGCAGACAGGGGAGATCCTGAGATCTCCCCTGCCGGTCTCAATCCATAGGCATGCCGCGGGGATAAGGGTTTGCCCAGGCACAATGTAGACTGATCAAACTCTACTGGTAATTTCCGTTGCTCAGTGGTTGGATCTATTACTTCTTACACCACGTTATTAAGCGGTGTTCATTGGCATTGTATAGACATGTTTTCCAAATGGTAGCTGTGCTCATGTAGCATATATTTTATTTTGGTATGTGCCTTAAACAACCGTAGCAGGAAATGTATCATTTGTATTAAGGTAAAAAGCAGTGTGGATGATCAGTTACTAAACTCTACATCATTTTTATCTGCACACTTTTATTTCCCTCTCTGTCTTTGTCGGTTTTAAAGTCCTGTTGTCAAGGAAACACTAACCTGAAAGCGCTAGTTTTTTTTTTTTTCTTTCTTCTTTTCCTATTCACTGACAGCAGATTGCTCTTGCATGCTTTTCGTCCTGAAGTTGGCAGTATATACACGTAGTTCATCTTCAAATCATTACCAAGAGCAAGAGTAATTACATTTGCTACATAGGATCTTCATTGCAAACAAACCCCGTAACTAGTTCCATCAATTAAATTGGGTTAGTGTAGCACTAACACAACTGTGGATTGCAACGAGCATGCACGCCAATTAACAGGGAAAAATGAAAAAATCTATAATGGGCATCTATAGGACATCTCCGCGCTATAGGAATTATAGGAATTGGCATCTGGCACTCTTTTTGGGGGTGGGTGAGGGAGGGGTATATGACATTTTAACCCCTTAAGGACCAAACTTCTGGAATAAAAGGGAATCATGACATGTCACACATGTCATGTGTCCTTAAGGGGTTAAACACGCATTTCTCATTTATGTAAAATATAATGTGTATTGGTTAAACTGCAAGGCATATATATACATGACTTCTTTTGTAGAGGGCACTTGGCCGCAAACAAATAAATGGAAGACACTTTATGTGAAATTATATTTTATCCATTGATTGGACCATTTACATTGTTTAATTAATAATTCTCAACCGACTGTGTTTTTTTTTTTTTTTTTTTTATCTCCTTTACTGACACAGCAGATTTAATCTACAAAGACTTTTTCATCCATGTCTCTGTGACGTGGACAGTATCCAACAATATTTTACATCAGGGCTCTAGAGCAGTGAGAACCCATGGGAATTTATTTACTTACATTTTTTTTTGTGTTTCTTACTGTGGAGGACAAAGCACTGTTCATAGTACAGTGTACCCACCAACTTTATCTCATTGAAATGGTTATAGTGCCTGGAGTCTGCTGGCAATGTCCAGATGTTCAGTGTCAACCCGTTCTTGAACAAGCCTGAGCATTGATGGGCAGCGCTGATAGGCTGAGAGTGTCAGCGGAATGCTCATAACTTGTTACTACCACCCATTGCAGGTATTAATTACAATGCAGTCTAATGCAGAGACTAATTCCCCATTGGCTATAACCTCTAGTGTGGAGCCGAGCCATGGGCAGACAAGGAAACCTCATTCAGCTTCAAAGTGATCAAAGTTTGACACTGAACAGTGAAATGGTTAGGTGAGGTTGTAATGGTGCTTTTCAGGTACCTATAATGTGGACCTTTAATTGTCCATAATTAAATCATGGCATATGGCCTACTAAGATCCTTAATAATGGCGCTTGTCTTATTTAGCAGAAGAAATGACTGGGTCTGGGATGAGGCATGCAGCCAGCCCGCCAGCAATTCAGACTGTAATCACATAGTATGCAGTCTCTCAGACTCAAAGACTCACTTGGCCATGTCTAACTCTCTCCCTTTGTATTGTTGATGGTTGCATGATAGAGACAGGTCAGTTGTAATGCCATACTAAGAAAGGGGATTTTCAGAAGTTTGAGCTTTCTGCTGTCTAGTAGATAACTCCTTTATTTGGTATCCTCAGGTGGGAATGCGATATTTAAAGAAGCCAGATGATGAGTCTTCCACTTGCAGTGGTCATGAGGTACAGAGGAAGGAGAGTTTTAATTACCTGTACCTTGTTGCCATGGTCTTCCTGCAGGTTCTCTTTTGCTCCTGGTACTTCATCTCCCAGGAGCCCACGTCGGTGCCTGCAATTTTCTTAATTTTGTGCTTTCAACTCTTTAGTAGGTAGCTCCCTAACTTAGAAGAGCCTAGGCAAATCATGGAATTTTAAGCATAGATATGTGGAATTTAAGATACTTGAGATTATGTATCCTGGCATTCCTAGTTCTGTTGAAAGATCCTGAGTCCCAGGAAAGATAGCATTAAATTACCGTTCAGTCCTGGACTAGATCCATGCACATTAAGGCGCTGGAATCAGGTAAGTGACAAAAGCGTTCTTAAAGGGACACTATAGTCACCAGAACAACTACAGCTTATTGAATTTGTTCTGGTGAGTAGAATCATTACCTTCAGGCTTTTTACTGTAAACACTGTATTTTCAGAGAAAAAGCAGGGTTTACATTACAGCTTAGTGATAACTTCACTGGCCACTCCTCAGATAGCTGTTAGAGATCCTTCCTGGGCCATGGCTGCCTAAAATGCATCCAAACATTCAGTATCTCCTCTCTCTGCATGCAGACACTGAACTTTCCTCATAGAGATTCAGTGATTCAATTCATCTCTATGCTGATTAGCCAGGGCTGTGTTTGACTCATGCTGGCTCTGCCCCTGATCTGCCTCTTTGTCAGTCTCAGCTAATCCTATGGGGAAGCACTGTGATTGGACCAGGCTACCACTTCTGATGATGTCAGCAGACTGCTTGTTTTTCTGAGGCAAACAACATGCAGATCTACAGCTTCAAGCTTGAATACAGTAAGATTTTTACTATATTTATGGAGGCATGAAGCTGGTTTTAACACTATAGTGTCAGGAATACATGTTTGTTCCTGACCCTATTGTGATCCTTTAACCTTTTCAGTGCTAGGTGGGGGGAGGGGGAGTAGTGTGCAAGGGAGGGGGGCACAGTGGGCACTATATATAACACAATGTATTCCTTGCAAAATAGTTTCTCTTTAACTTTATTTTATACATTTTCAAAAAGCAAGCAAAGGGGTTTTAAGAAAATAGAAGATGTACTAAATTACTTAAAGGTTGGCAGACAATGTAATAGAGCAGCAGGAAATGCTAGCAGAATGCTTGGTTGTATAGGGAGAGGTATAAGCAGTAGAAAGAGGGAAGTGCTCATGCCATTGTACAGAACACTGGTGAGACCTCACTTGGAGTATTGTACGCAGCACTGGACACCGTATCTTCAGAAGGATATTGATACCTTAGAGAGAGTTCAGAGAAGGGCTACTAAACTGGTTCATGGATTGCAGGATAAAACTTACCAGGAAAGGTTAAAGGATCTTAACATGTATAGCTTGGAGGAAAGACGAGAAAGGGGGGATATGATAGAAACATTTAAATACATAAAGGGAATCAACACAGTAAAGGAGGAGACTATATTTAAAAGAAGAAAAACTACCACAACAAGAGGACATAGTCTTAAATTAGAGGGACAAAGGTTTAAAAATATATCAGGAAGTATTACTTTACTGAGAGGGTAGTGGATGCATGGAAAAGCCTTCCAGCTGAAGTGGTAGAGGTTAACACAGTAAAGGAGTTTAAGCATGCATGGGATAGGCATAAGGCTATCCTAACTATAAGAGAAGGACAGGGACTAATGAAAGTATTTAGAAAATTGGGCAGACTAGATGGGCCGAATGATTCTTATCTGCCGTCACATTCTATGTTTCTATGTTTTACTATTTCAATTTGCCATAAGAACAGCTAGAGCCGTCTATTAAATATAAAGGAAGAGTTTTATGCCAAATTCGGAAGAAATAACCCCTTCTGATTTGTAGCTTGTGGGTATCGAACTAAATAACAACCAAAAACCTACAGAGTAGATTATTATGAAAGTAAATTCAATAACCACAAATAATTTGATAGTTACGATGTACCGGAGGTAAGCTAGTATTGAGGTTAATAGGATATACGATTACTCTGGAGTCATATCAATCACAAATCAAAAAAACTCCATTGACAAGAAGAAACAGGGAGAGACTAGAAGAAACGATGGGAGTAAATTCGTATCATCTTTAGACTTTTTTGTGGTTATTTTCAAATTTTTAAAATGTTAACTTTAAAAAAAAAAAACACAGGCCTACTCTCACTCCCCAACCCCTTTTTATTTACCAATTCCCATCCATTCATGGGGGGAGAGTCGTATGATGATACCTGATTTATTCAGTGTATTCAATAATGCTTTTATCACGCTTATTTCCATTTTGTATGCATGCAGCAAGCCTAATACATCAAATAATAAAACCAACATACACAGTCTATAAATATGTATTGTGTCCCTTTAAAGCCACTCTTAGAATGTTGTGATGCTGTAACTCTCAGCTGTCTAGCTTTTCCTGTCCGAGCATCATGGGAATTGCAATTCGGTCACTGCGGTAAGAGCTGCCGTTTGGCTATGCTTAATTTAATCACTATATCGAGTTGTTAAAAGGGATCTGTTTGTGCTGCAGTTTAGTTGCCTGTTTTGTATGCTGGTTGTGTCCTATTTCATAGCATTCCTGTGGTGTCTGTTCCCCCGAGTACTGCTCCTTAGTGTCATGGTACTTTATGGCAGACATTTGGAGGTTTTTCATTATTATCTCTGGAGTCCACTATTTATTTCCTAAGCCCTTTAAAATTGCATTAATTGAAAGTTGTGACAGGTTTATTGAGTAGCGTTGAGTACACATTACTCAACACATTAATAAAAGCCTTTTATTATAATGGGTTCTAACAATGAATTGTGGGGTTCCCTATCTCAATGTAGCACTGGGTGCACGTGGCTAGGGCTGCCTTAGGTTGTTGGAAATTAAACTCCCAGTAAAGATTAATTGCTGCCACCATTAAGTCTATCCATCTCTATTTAGGCGAGTGAGACATCATATCTCTCTGCTCAGTGCTTAGCATGGCATATTACAAGGTTATGGAGACTTCCAAAATATCTGTGTCACTAAAATCCTTTGATGGTATTATTTTCTCACAATGCATTCTCTATCTTTTACTTTTTTCATATTTTTAGTTCTAGGCTTGCTCTGTTTATGTGCTCTATAAATCCATAGATAAATAGATCTAGATTAATGAGACCACTCGCAGGACTTGAATTAATTAAAAATTGACCATGCTACTTTAATCCCCATTAAAATCATGTCAAAGTGTCTGTTTCACATTTGGACCTTTGTCAATTGCTTCGGTTTTTTTTTTCTTAAAGGGTGCTAAACATACAAAGAACACAAAACTGACTGACCCACATTAAAGCGGCTCTATCACCAGAAAAAAATATTGTGAGCGTTTTATGAAGATAACATGTTTATGAAATGCTCATAAAGCCTGTGTAGGACTATCAATAGAATTCCTATGCAGTCAAAAGATAACATAATATAAATTAGGGACTACTTTGTCGTATGTATTTTTCCTACACTTGACAAAAAGGCAGAGTTATTGCTGTCAGATATTGTCACTTCCAACAGCCGTCGCTCATTGCAAGACAACATCTATAGAGGCTCCCACAGTTTTGCAGGAACATGCACAGATGATAGTGCTGTGCTCTTAAGAATGCGCAATAGATGAAGTGCCAGCAGCTGAAGAAAGAAGGAGACGCCCACGGGGACAACTCACCTCTGTGGCACCGCTGGGCCACCGCTCACCAATCGGCAATGTCATTATCGGTGGTCTTTGCAAAAGTATGCAGAGACACCAGAAGGTGACAAAGCTGTTTTAAAGGATCACTATAGGGTCAGGAACACAAACATGTATTCCTGACCCTATAGTGTTTAACCCACCATTTAGGTGGCTTGCCCCCATATAAATGTTTAAAACCCTTATTTCAAGTGCCACGCAGGTCTGCCGGCACTGGCTCTCCTCCCCCCCCTTTTGTGACTTCATCAAAATGGCAGATTTTTTGCCAATTCAATGCTTTCCCATAGGGTTTGGTTAAAATCGGCACAGGGGCGGGGGCCAAATGCCATTTTGGCCAATCAGGAACTCCTCATAGAGATGCATTGAATTAAAATTCAGCATTTCCATGCAAAACGTGGGGACGCTGAATGGCAGGGCTGCTTACAGTGCAGCCCTGGGCCAGGAATCCCCTCCAGTGGCCATCTAAGGAGTGGCCATTTGGAGGTGTCCCTAGGGGCAATGTGAACACAGCCTTTTCTCTGAAAGGGCATTGTTTACATGAAAATGCCTGAAGGGAGCTATTATATTTACCAATTCGGATTATCTATGAGGGAAAGTACAGTGTCTCCATGCAGAGGGTAAAGACACTGAATGTCAGTCACAGTGTGCAGCACTTCCCCTGGAAGCACCTATAGTAGCCATCTGAGGAGTGGACAGTGGAGGTATCTCTAGGATGTAATCTAAACACTGCATTTTCTCTGACAAGATAGTGTTTACTGCAAAACGCCTGAAGGGAATGATTTTACTCAGAACAAATTCAATAAGCTGTAGATGTTCTGGTCACTATAGTGTCCTTTTAATCTTCATTGTGCTGTATCTGCTTTTTGGAGAGACACAAAGTGAAGATTTTTAGGATAATGCCTGTAAATGCCAACTGTAATTTTTGGTACTTTCTCCGTAATGGTCAGACTGAGGTTGGTACTTTGTTGATTTATTAATAAGCATGTTGCCATAGTAATAAAATAGTGCAGAACAGAGACAGCTAATGGTAATATATTGTTGCTTCATGAAGGTGTGTACATTCTTATGACACATTGTATCATTGTTACCTGCCTAAGAGCATGTGTAGATGTCATAATCAATGTTATTTTATTTATTTTTTCTCTTAGGATGACATTTAATGGACTTTACTACTGTTTTATGTTACTTGCTTCCTAAATAACAAACCTTAGTTAAGCCCATTTCAAATTCAAGGCCAAATTAGCCAACCTTGAAAAATCCTCAGCCCGTTATGTTTCCAGTTCAGCTACTTGGGCCTTAAATTTGAAATTCACTTTGAATTCCTGACAGTTCTCCCTTCAGTAAATAACTCTGTTTTGGATCGGAAGTGTCATGGTACCCACCTCTGTGGTGCTTCCTTGGCGTACCCAGGCTCTAGTTACAACTTTCTTGGATCAATTTTGATGCTGGATCCTGCTCAAATTGTGTCAGTACCCTATATCATTCTAGCTTGGTGGGTTTCATGGTGTCATTCCAGGGTTAATTTACAGGGATTTTCTGGCACAGGAAAAGGGATGCCGGCCAATATGAAATACCCTGTTGCCATATAAACCCCATTCTCCTTGTTCTCCCCGTTGTGCTTTTTGTACCCTACAGTGCATAATTTATGTTTGTGTTCCTGGGTTTCACTTTTTGCTTATCCTGACTAGTCTAATGGTCTAAATCCAGTACACATACACACACATATATATATATATATATATATATATCCCTTTAAAGCTATCTCGTCACTTTCTCCCCTCTCCATCCACCATTCTATGATATGTCTCCCCAGTTCCCAATCTCCGCCCCCCCCCCTCCTGCCCTCCCAATGAATACGAGTGGTGGCCTGGAAACAGATTAAATTGTCTATTTTTCATGTCCTGCTTGTCTCACTGGGCCACAGTGCCATCATCTTTGTGTTTCTAAAATGGTGCTCGCTGGAGGTCCCACCTCTTCCCTTCCTAAGGCATGTACGTCGGACCTTGGGAGCCTAGCTTTGCACAGTGACTCTCAGAATCTCACGAGAGTTAACACAGAGTGACGGTGAGTCGGTGACGCAATGCTGGAGGGAGGCGAGGGAGTTGTGGTCAGCCACTGACAAAGTTGACAAAGGACATGGAACACTAAATCTCCACTCTTTGTTAACCTGCAAGTTCTAAATAAGAACTCGTTTTTCTTATGTATACGATTTGAAATAATAATTATTTGAAGAAATTAAAAAACAGAAAAACAAAAGTGGGGCTTCCAAGTGGGACAAAATGCATCACATAATAATAAAAAATAAATAGTGTAAAAAATAAATAAAAATAAAATAAAAAAAAAGGCCGAGCTGCTTTAGAAGCATTGGAAGTGTTAATAAATATGTAAATCTATGCAAGGATACAGGAAATCATGTTATGAATATTCATCTACACACATCCTTTCTAACCATATGTTACCATTTATAGTGGGAAAGGTCCCCTGGCTTTTTGATGCTTCTGTTTCTTGTCTCTGGCTATGCTGTTGTCAAGGGAACCGTTATCTTTACATAATTTCTCAGATTAGAGAGAACACTTTTGTTTACACTGTTGTTTTTCTTAAAGGGAAATTAAGGCTTGATTATAACATTGTTTTCAGTATCACATTGTTAGCTTGTATCTTCGGGGGATAGTTATCAGTGTTCTGAAAAGTGGCGGTTCTATCTGCCATTATTTTAATCATATTTATTAAGGATTTCTAAAAGTGATATGTTTTACTTTCTGAATGTGATGGGCGGCAGGGAGGGGGGTTTCTCAGTAATTTGCATCAGTCTGTTGCGTTGCCTAAAAAATTTCGTACATTCAAAAATGTTGGTTAGGGTGCAAAAGAAGCAACAGATGATAAACCCCACAGATTTCATAGAAAACTAGACGTAACTGTTTTGGCAACACTTTGTTAAATTGTATTTTAGATACCGTATATCAAACATTAGTAAAAATTAAATACGGTACTTTTAGGGCTATCCACTAAAGTGAGAATTCAAAGTACATTTCCAATTTAAAGGCATAGTAGCTAAAAAGAAAGCCTAAGTGACTCAAATGTTAATTTTTTTTTTTGCCTTAAATGGGAAAATTTCTCTGAGTTCACTTTGAATTTGTAAATAACTTTGTTAGACATAGTCTTTGCTGTGTGCCCTTGTGGCCTACCTTCCCACTACTTGGGAGTGACGGCCTCTATTTATAAATTTTTTTTTCCAATCCCGATATTCATCTTTTCTGCAAGCTCCTAATTGCTGTGTTCACGTTTATGCCTTAAAACTCTAAACAATCTGTCTTCAAACTATGACAAAGGGAACTGGAATTGCAATGCCCCTGTTGGTCCGTGTGAATTATTGTCAGATAAGGACCAATAATAAGTTAGTCTGCCTGGAAAGCTCTTACTACAAATACGTATTAATATGGCACACCCGAGCCATTGAGCACTAGCAGTGGGTGCGTTGACTGTCAGCCAGTTACCTTTAATGTTTTGTGTTGAAAGACCGTGAGATAAAAGTAAGCGAATATTGGTGACCAGGTCAGTGAGTACAGGCTGCCTTGCATAGTGTAAAATGGCATGCATGTAACACAGCTTACACTGTTTAGCCTAATGCTTTTAAATGATTTCTCTTTGCATCCTAACTACTCTTTAGTCCGCTATAGTGCTTCTTATGCCAGGAGTAGCTTGGTGCTGTTCCCTGGTCAGGAGGCAAACTGTTTTCAAATAGCTTACCTGTTATCGGGGACCTGCCGGATGCCGAGCCTCCTCTTGTGTCTAGCACATGCGCATTTAGAGCTGAGAGGCGGATCGGGGAGGTGAGATCTCCAGCGCCATGGGAGCCCTGTGCTGGAGAAAGGTAAGTGCTGAAGGGGTTTTAACCACACACACACACACTCTCACGAACAGACGCATACACACTAGCTAACAGGCACACACATTTACGAACACTCAGTGACAGACATACACACTCACTGATAGACAGACACACATACTCACTTACAAAACAGACACACACAAACTAACACACTCAGTAACAGACACACACTCACTGACACACAAACTAACACACACACACTGACACTCACTAGCAGACTGTCAGGATCGGGACAGGGATCCAACACGCAGAGTACAAACGGGTACAGGGTACGTATACCGGACCTTAGAATGGCCGGACTAACGTAAGTAGTAAGTAAAGAATGGTCTAGAGACAAGCCGAGGTCGAGGGAACGAGAGAGCAGGTAAGCGAGAGACAAGCCGAGTCAAAGGGTAATAGAGGTAAACAAGGTAGAACAGACAAGCCGGGTCAAAACCAAAGAAACTAACAGAATACAAGAGCACTGAGTGACTAGACAAGCTAGAACCACGACAGGGCAATGAACAAATGTAGAAAGCCCTATTTTATACCCTGGTTCCAAACAGGTAATCACGCCCCCGACGAATCCTCATTCGTGCTTGGGGCTTGATTGACAGATCGGGTTGGGTTGTCGTCATGACGTCGGCTACTGAACGCCGCGTCATAAAAGGTAGTGGATCCCTCGCGGCCGGCATGTAAACGACCGAGGGAACCGCGAGGAACGAGTGATTCAACCCTTTTGCGAGGAAGAACGTCCAAGTGTCTCACCTCCACAGAGGTAGAGACAACAGGTACCCTGACAGTACCCCCCCCCCCCCTCAGAAACGCCCACCGGGCGGAAGGAACCGGGACGAGATGGAAAACGGGAGTGAAAAGCCCTGCGGAGGCGAGGCGCATGCACATCCTCCTGAGGTATCCAAGACCTCTCCTCAGGACCATATCCCTTCCAATCAACCAGATATTGTAACTTCCCCCGGGAGATACGAGAATCGATGATGGAATTGATTTCATACTCCTCTTGTCCCTCAACCTGAACAGGGCGAGGAGAGGATGCAGTGGACGAAAACTTGTTACATATTAGGGGTTTTAACAAGGAAACATGAAAGGAGTTAGGAATGCGTAAGGCAGATGGAAGAGCCAGACGATACGCAACTGGGTTAATTCGAGTCAGGACCTTGTAAGGTCCAATGTAACGAGGAGCGAATTTCATAGAAGGAACCTTCAAGCGAATGTTTTTGGTACTCAACCATACCCTGTCCCCTGGAACAAAGACTGGAGCCGCCCTTCTATGTTTATCAGCGTGTTTCTTGAACAACATGGAATTATGCAGAAGAATTTGTCGAGTCTGATCCCACAACTTCCTCAAATTGGCAACATGAACATCAACCGACGGTACTCCTTGGGAAGGAGAAACCGAGGGAAGAATGGAGGGATGAAAGCCATAATTCATGAAAAAGGGTCTAGAACGAGTAGAATCACAAACGAGATTGTTGTGTGCGAACTCTGCCCAAGGAATCAGACCAACCCAATCGTCCTGGTGTTCGGAGACGAAACAACGCAAATATTGTTCGATCTTTTGATTAGTGCGTTCAGCAGCTCCGTTAGACTGGGGATGATAGGCAGAAGAGAAATTCAATTTGATACCCATTTGAGAGCAGAATGACTTCCAAAAACGGGAAACAAATTGGGAACCTCTATCAGAAACAATTTCGGAAGGTATCCCATGTAAACGAAATATCTCTTTAGCGAATATCTCAGCCAATTCAGGAGAAGATGGAAGTTTAGGTAAGGGCACGAAATGAGCCATCTTAGTAAACCTGTCAACCACCGTGAGAATCACAGTCTGTTTTTTAGAAACAGGTAAATCGACAATGAAGTCCATAGCTAAACAGGTCCATGGTTTCTCGGGAATTTCCAAGGGATGCAAAAGCCCACATGGAAGCGTCTGAGGTCGTTTAGTCTTCATAAAGACCTCACATGCTTCGACGAAATCCCTAATATCTTTACGTAAGGAGGGCCACCAGAAATCTTTGGCTATTAAGGAGCATGTCTTACGAATGCCAGGATGCCCAGCCACCTTACTATTGTGAAAGCATTGTAGCAGTTCTAGTTGGAGTTCAGCCGGAACAAAATACCGTGACTCAGGACTCTGTCTAGGAGCCAGATGTTGTAGCTTCATAATCTCGGCAAGCAATGGAGAATGAATCCTGAGGCTAGTGTTGGCGATAATATTGCACTTGGGAACTATAGAAGACAAAACCGTCTCAGATATAGTAGAAGGTTCATGTTGGCGAGACAAAGCATCGGCCTTAGAGTTCTTAGAACCAGGTCTATAAGTGAGCACGTAATTGAAATGGGTGAGGAACAAGGACCAACGAGCTTGTCTGGCGGATAAGCGCTTGGCCTCCCCAATATAAGACAAGTTCTTGTGATCCGTCAGAATAGTAACAGGATGCAAGGTCCCCTCCAATAAATGTCTCCACTCCTTTAAAGCCATGATAACAGCTAGTAGTTCCCTGTCACCAATATCATATCTGCTTTCAGTCCCAGATAGTTTCTTGGAAAAAAAAACACATGGATGTAATGCTTTATCCACGCCTAACCTTTGAGACAAGATGGCACCTATACCTGTCTCTGAGGCGTCTACCTCGAGTAGGAAAGGTAAAGTTGTATCGGGGTGAACTAAAATTGGTGCAGAAGCAAAAAGTTCTTTAAGTGTCTTGAAGGCAACGAGAGCTTCAGTAGACCAAGTCTTAGTGTCGGCCCCCTGTCTGGTCATATTGGTAATAGGAGCAATAATGGAAGAGTATCCTTTAATGAAGCGCCTATAATAATTGGAGAATCCAATAAACCTCTGAATGGCCTTGAGACCCCTGGGTAATGGCCAATCTAAAATAGACTGGAGCTTATCCGGATCCATCTTAAAGCCTTCCCCAGAAATCACGTAACCAAGAAAGTTTATCTGAGATTGGTCAAAACGACATTTCTCCAATTTGCAGTACAACCCATGTTGTAGGAGTTTGCGCAATACCCTTCTGACTTGTCTGTGGTGGGTCTCAATTTCTCTAGAGTGTATTAGTATATCATCCAAATATACAATAACACAATCCTGTTGAAATTCCCTAAGAACTTCATTGATCAGATCCTGAAATACTGCCGGTGCATTACAGAGACCAAAAGGCATTACCGTGTACTCATAGTGCCCATATCGAGTATTGAACGCTGTTTTCCACTCGTCTCCCTGCTGAATTCTCACCAAGTTATACGCCCCTCTGAGATCTAACTTGGTGAAAATCTTGGAACCCTTTAAACGATCAAAGAGCTCAGTAATCAAAGGAATTGGGTATGCATTTCTGATAGTTATTTTATTCAAACCTCGGTAATCAATGCAAGGCCTTAACGTACCATCCTTCTTATTCACAAAAAAAAAACGGCCCCGGCAGGCGAGGATGATCTCCTAATGAATCCCTTGTCTAGATTCTCACGGATATACTCCTCTAAGACTAAGTTCTCCTTAGTGGATAAAGGATATACATTGCCCCTCGGAGGCATAGTACCAGGTAGGAGATTAATCTTGCAATCAAAGGACCTGTGTGGAGGTAAAGTATCAGCATTCTTCTTGTCAAAGACTGCCTTTAAATCTATATACCGAGACGGTATTTGTAAGTCTGTAGACTGGGTGGAGTTAACCGGTGTATTACCTACGCAAAGTGGTGAGACTTTCTGTAAACACCTGTCCTGGCAACCCTGACCCCATGAAGTTATCTCCCCTAGCTCCCAATCAATAATAGGGTTATGTTTCTTTAGCCATGGATACCCCAGAACTATAAGAACAGAAGGGGACGAGATAAGCATAAGGGATATACCCTCCTCGTGTAAGATACCAACAGTCAAAATAACAGGTATAGTCTCATGAGAAATCACAGGTTCAGATAATGGTCTACCATCTATGGCCTCAACGGCCTAGGGGGTGTCTCTTAGCTGAGATGGGATAGAGTGTTTAGAAACAAAAACTTGGTCAATAAAGCTCTCAGCAGCTCCGGAGTCTTTATTACTCCCTTCTCCCATGCTAAAGAAACAGGTAGCAGAAGCCTGTGGTCTTTATAATTGTGTATAGAGGACAAAATAGAAACACCCAAGGCCTGTCCTCTAGAGAAACTTAGGTGCGAGCGTTTCCCGGACGATTAGGACAATTTAGGCGAAGGTGCCCTCTTACTCCACAATACATACACAACCCCTCCTTTCTCCTGTACTGTCTCTCTTCTTCTGAGAGGCGAGTATTGCCTATCTGCATAGGTTCCGAAAAAACTGGGATAGTGGTTTGAGTACTTTGAAATAAAGGAGCTAGTTTAAAGGAAGGTCTACGAATATTATCTCGAGTGTTCTGTCTCTCTCTTAAACGTTCGTCAATACGAGAAATAAAAGAAATTAAATCCTCCAAATTTTCAGGAAGCTCTCTAGTAGCTACCTCGTCTAGAATTACATCAGATAATCCGTTTACAAATACGTCTATATAGGCCTGTTCATTCCACTTAACTTCTGCCGCCAAAGACCTGAACTCTAGTGCATAATCCACAAGGGTTTGGTTATCTTGTCTAAGGCGCAATAGTAATCTAGCTGCATTGACCTTTCTACCTGGAGGGTCAAAAGTTCTTCTAAAAGCAGCGACAAAGGCATTATAATTATAGACTAACGGGTTATCATTCTCCCACAGAGGATTGGCCCATCTCAGAGCCTTATCAATGAGGAGTGTGATAATGAATCCAACCTTTGCCCTATCTGTAGGGTAAGAGCGAGGTTGTAATTCAAAATGAATACCAATTTGGTTTAAGAAACCACGGCACTTCTCCGGAGAACCACCATAACGTACAGGAGGTGTAATACGGGAAGAAGCACCTACAGTGGCTACTTCTAGACCTGAACTTACAGAGGAGATGGACGTGGCTCGCATCTCTTCCGGTGGATTACTAGATCGAGATAATAAAGCTTGCAGCGCTAGAGCCATCTGGTCCATTCTGTGATCCATGGCATCAAATCTAGAATCGGAAGAACCAACCTGAGTGTTTGTACCTGCAGGATCCATTGGCCCTGTCGTAATGTCAGGATCGGGACAGGGATCCAACACGCAGAGTACAAACAGGTACAGGGTACGTATACCGGACCTTAGAATGGCCGGACTAACGTAAGTAGTAAGTAAAGAATGGTCTAGAGACAAGCCGAGGTCGAGGGAACGAGAGAGCAGGTAAGCGAGAGACAAGCCGAGTCAAAGGGTAATAGAGGTAAACAAGGTAGAACAGACAAGCCGGGTCAAAACCAAAGAAACTAACAGAATACAAGAGCACTGAGTGACTAGACAAGCTAGAACCACGACAGGGCAATGAACAAATGTAGAAAGCCCTATTTTATACCCTGGTTCCAAACAGGTAATCACGCCCCCGACGAATCCTCATTCGTGCTTGGGGCTTGATTGACAGATCGGGTTGGGTTGTCGTCATGACGTCGGCTACTGAACGCCGCGTCATAAAAGGAAGTGGATCCCTCGCGGCCGGCGTGTAAACGACCGAGGGAACCGCGAGGAACGAGTGATTCAACCCTTTTGCGAGGAAGAACGTCCAAGTGTCTCACCTCCACAGAGGTAGAGACAACAGGTACCCTGACACAGACACACACACACACACACTCACTGACATACTAACACTCATACACACTCACATTTTTTTTAAAATCTAATCCCCCAGTCTCCCTACCTTTGGGAGTGCTGAGGGGATTCCAAATTTCCCTGGGGTCCAGTGGGGCTGCTGGGCGGCCGGTCCATCAGCCGGCGAGGAAGCACTGATCCTCCTGTTCAGCTCTCTCGCGCACCGCTTACTGATGCCAGAGCCAGAGTGACGTTATATTCCGGCTCCGGCATCTCTGCGGTACGCGTGAGGGACCTGGGCAGAGAGCGCTCAGGGGAGAGTGCTCCCTCGCGCGCCCGCCTGGTGACACCACTGCCAGCCTCGGGGAGCCCTGAGGTGGCCAGCTCCTGGGCCTCCCAGGAGAAGAGACTGGCAAACTGGCGTACATACCCGGGTCGCAGGGCAGCCGGGCTCCCTGGTGAGCTGGGCCCAGTCGCAGCTGCGATCCCTGCATCCGCGGTATGTATGCAAGTGGTTGGGGAGCTCAAAAGGTTGATTGCCAGATGTTTTAAAACTTCAGCTTTAATGATGCTTTGACATTCCAAAGGCATGCAAAGCATTATGGGAGTTGCAGTTTTGCAACATCTACCTTTTGGGTACCCCTGGTCTAAAGTTTTTTTTTTTTTTTTTTTCTTACGCAGCCTCCCCTTCTCTACCAAGTGCACCTCTTTCCCACAACCTTATTGTTATCATATATTGTCATCTTATTGTTATATCAGTTCACTCTATAGACATCTATCCAGGTGAGGGAACGACCATATAAAGTTTCAAAAAATACATATATTTTACATTTAATGAAAAAACAAAAAATGAAACATAGATTTACTGGCAACTCTGCTAGCACAACATATAGATGGAATTTAATGCTCTTTAATTTTAACCTAGCGTGCATTATTGTGCGGTATTTTGCACAATTAGATGATTAATTGCAAGTATATAGTTGTAGTTATTGTATTTTCAATTTAATATCCACATAATCTTTTACACTAATTAATTGGATCATTTATGTGTGAAATCTCATCTAGATGCATTTATCTATTTCTATTAATTGGTATAATTTCTTTTTATGGTTAATCATCTGGAAATTAGAGTGGAATTATCACCAATTTTCCATTTGCTTGTCTAATAGGTATGTACTAAATGAGCCTATGATGATGATCTTTTTGTTAACTATGTGAGTAATTTCATGGCTGTAGAAAAGGTAAACATCTATGAAACTTTATTGCTACTCTGTTATGAAATACGGCTGTAAGAGGTTTTAAGCATGAGCTAGAACGATCATATTCGGCTCGGTTTCTAGTTGGGCTTTTTTTTGTTTCTCCCATGGATTTGCATTTAAGAATACAGTACAAGCACAAAAAATTTAAATAATCCAGATGAAAATAATGCTTTGTTCTAGAAATATTATTGATATTTGCACAGCTCCTTGTATAGTTGCTTGCATAGGGTCGGAATGTAGGGTTTGTATCCTGTAGTAGTTTTGCAGATGGTTCCTCACCCTTTGTAAAACCCCAAGGTCCTATGAAATAACTTTAAAGGTGCCAATAAGACAAGTTGATGTAAAACCTGTCATGTTTTGTGAAGTTCAAGTCCTGGATCATTTCAGCAACACAATATAGGGAAAGACCTGCTTGAATCTTATAAGCTAGAAGATGGGATGTATAAGAATATGCAAGCAAGATCCGTGTGAAGGTTAAGAAGCTATGTAAGTGTGGGATGTTCCTCTTGTGTCGGGGATTGGGTTACAGTTTGATAACCAGGCAAGCAAAGATGTGTCTTCAAGGGACGCTCCAAGTACCATACCAGCCTATACTACTTGCATAGATTATGTTGCAAGGAAGTCCTATGTCCATGTGAGTCTACACACTCTGTTTTTCAACTGTCGCACACACACAGATAGTACAGGAGGAAACTAATACCTCTCACTGCCAATTTTAGTAGATGTGTGTGCTGTCTTCAGTAATAGACTTGTTCACATTTTTCGGAGAAAGAGGCAATTGCGTAAATGGAGTGGTTCATCTGCCATCAGCAAAGGTAACAGTTTCTTTAAAGGAACACTATAGTCACCAGAACAGCTACAGCTTATTTAATTTGTTTTGTTGAGTAGAATCATTACCTTCAGGCTTTTTGCTGTAAACACTGTCTTTTCAGAGAAAATGCAGTGTTTACATTACAGCCTAGTGATAACTTCACTGGCCACTCCTCAGATGGCTGTTAGAGATCCTTCCTGGGTCATAGCTGCCTAAAATGCATCCAAACATTCAGTATCTCCTCCCTCTGCATGCAGACACTGAACTTTCCTCATAGAGATTCATTGATTCAATTCATCTCTATGAGGAGATGCTGATTGGCCAGGGCTGTGTTTGAATTGTGCTGGCTCTGCCCCTAATCTGCCTCTGTCAGTCTCAGCCAATCCTATGGGGAAGCACTGTGATTGGATCAGGCTACTGATACCGGAGAAACTGACGGAAGCCAAGCACAGAGAGATGGACACAGGTTTCTTCAGGAAGGAAGAGATTCTTTATTGGATCACCGATCGGGACTCAGAGGGACTAGCGTCACCAAAATACAGCAAAGTCTGAGTACTGAATACATAGAGTACATTCCTTATATAGCACTGTAGCTCCTCCCACAATTAACTACACCCACACATACCCTTAACCTATTTAATGAATAGAGTCTAAACTCATCCATCCGGTCTAACCACGTGGCTCATCTGATACAAAGGAGAGGGACGCGTAATTCCAGTTCTTACATTCCTGCACCTGGTCAGTACAGTGATGACAGTATCTTAGCTACGTGTAATTAACCAACTGATACTACAAACACATATACATACATATGCCTTGTGGCAATCTTAGCCTGCTAAACTTGTATTTTACTGGAATTACATCACATTCCCCCCTTTGATGCCTCTGATATTTCACAATTACTTGAGGCATCACTTAACCTTGGTTTGCATATACCTCAGGTTACCATGAACCAGACCAGACTTATCTTATGATGTGAATCTTCAACATTCATCTTCTTGCATTGGTTCTCCCTGATCTAGAGCCTTATACTTATATATCGCCATTATCTGTGCAGCAGCCTTCCTCTCTGCTATACTTCCTATCAGGCTTTGCACAGACCTAACTACTAAGGGTATAAGACACGGTAGGAGTAGACACAACAGTAAAATCAGTAGGACTCCACCTACCACTGCCTTAAGCCCTCCAAACCACTCATACCAGCTACCAAACCAACTACTTGGATTGTACCCTTTCCATACCTGAGTAGGCACATGCGCTAGTTTAACCATATGGCTAGTAAGCTCAGCTATTGCTTGCCCTTCGTCATCTATTTGAAGACAGCAATTACTTAGGTTAAACTTCCCACATACACCTCCCTCTACTGCCAAAAGGTAATCCAAGGCTAATCTATTTTGGTAGACTGCTGTCCTCATCCTGGTGTTATGCTTCGCTAGAAGATTGAGCGCTTGTGATGTCTCATTTGTGATAATCTCAACCACCGCCTGTAATCTTATAATACGGTTGAGCATATAAATAGGGGTTCTATAACCAAAGGTACCATCCTCAGCCCACGTGGCTGGCCCATAGTAATCTATAATACGCTGGGGAGGCCATTCATCATCTTCCCAGGCGCCTATCTCTATGGGTCCCCTTTTCTTCCTATGATTCACATCATACACTTTAACACCTAAAGTCTCACCTGTTTCAATCGGTAACAAGAAGAAGGATGGTTTGAGCATACCCAACACACATGCCCCTTCCCAGTCCTGTGGCAGCTCCGAATAGGCTTTCTTACCACAGATCCAGTACAAATTTGCTGGGGCTCTCCAGGTAGATGTGATGGATAGATCAAACCACACGTCCTTTAAATTGGCATATCTAGCAAACGGGTTAGATGGTTCTGAGACATTTGAAGCCGACCACCAAGTTGTATTCTTTGTATCATCATCATAAGCTTTTTGCCCTAGACAAGTTAATTCTCCTACAGAAGTATTATACATTATTCCTTTCCTTGCTATGCAAACATAACCTATGATGGAGGTCTTTAATCTCCACTCAGATTTACCTCTAACACTCATATGATAATCGGCTTGTGTAGATATTAATTGGTCAACTGCCTCAGAACCGGACATTACCTCCTTTGCTTCCCAAGGCCATTGGTCTCCCATGTTAGTACCTCCACACACATAGCAGTTGGTAACATTAAGACTACCGGCAATACTTTCAGCTAAATCGATGAACAGGTTTTTAGCATTATGGGGGATCTTATTATCTATACTCATCTCTTCGTAAAAGGAATGGTATACTTGATGAGTCTGGGAGGATACCGTATCAGTCTCTATTCCTATAAACAATAATGTCCCAGGATCTAAACCCGTCCCGTATATTTGAAACCCAAATAAATTTCCATACTTATCTAAGAACTTGTCGGGGTTATTAATGAGTATATGGACTGGGTTGCATTCCATAGACTTACAATAAGGGCTAGTCGGCAACTTAGTCACTATCATGTCTTTGTCTACTGTCTGTCCCCAAGTTGCCCACCCCACACAAGACCAATATGGACAAAAGTTATAATCTCTATTTGGGCATCTAGGACTCACATATTTATTTTTGCTACTGGGACAAATATATTTATCGTTAGACCCATACGTCCTCTCCCATCTAAGATCCCCACATACATTCCACGGCTTTCTACCACTCGATATCGCTTTACACGCATCAAATAGCAGAACACCCGAAGAATGTACGGATTCTAACACCGTTTTATTAATTAGGGTCCCCTGAGGATCTCCATTCCTGAGAGTCAACCAAATTGTACGAGGCTGATACTCCGGACTGAAGCACTTAGGTTCTCCTACTCCTAAATGGCACACACTATAATCTATATTTAAGTATCTACATCTCGATACATCTCCTTTACATTCGTATTGTGAATGCCAAATTAGGGTTTGGGAAATATGGTTACCTGTTCTCGTAGTCTTAATGCATACCTCACAGCTAGGAGTGTCGGTACCTCTACCTTCCTGAATATAAAAACACATGTAAATAAACACAATCAAAAGCACATCTTTCGCCGTCATCCTCAGTCTTCGTCCGTGCGATGGCGCCTCAGCTTCCAGGATGTGAGGGGCTGCAGGGAATGGAGTTCTGCTCGTCTTCACAGGTGTCCCTTCGAGACTTTCCTGGCTTATACACTATGTGATGGTAAGCGGACAGGCTTTATTATGGCCTTCTCACTCACACCTGTAACAATAAAATTTGTAATCCACAATAATTCCTCGTTACTCCGACTGAGTAGTGCGTTTTAACCGGATCTTGCAGGGATTCTCTGGATCTGCTGTAACTTGCCAAGAATCGACTGCTGCTGGTTTAACCCTGGAGTGATGTATCCACGGAGTCACTTCTGCTACTTTTATTGCTGTAGGGGTAGACAAAAGAACAACATAAGGACCTCTCCACTTGGGCCCTAACGGTACAGTATTCCACTCTTTAATCCACACTTGGTCTCCTGGATGGTAACTATGAACAGGGGGATAAATATTCACAGGTAATCTATCTTGTACCCATTTCTGTACCTCCTCCATAGTTTTACCCAACTCTACAACCTGCTGCCGAGTAATTCCTTCTCCCAACTGACTCAAGTCCCCCCTTAAGTTACCAAGTACGGGAGGTGGTCGCCCATACATGATTTCAAAAGGAGAGAGGCCCATCCTTCTGGTAGGGGTACTGCGGATTCGCAATAAAGCTATGGGTAAGAGAACGTTCCACTTAAGTTGGGTTTCCTGACACATTTTAGCCAACTGGTTCTTTATAGTTCTATTCATTCTCTCTACCTTACCAGAACTCTGGGGTCTATATGCAGTATGAAGCCTCCACTTTATACCAAGCATATGAGTCAGTTGTTGTAGGCACTGGTGAACAAAAGCTGGACCATTGTCCGATCCTATAGAACAGGGTAGTCCATATCGGGGTATTATTTCTCGTAGCAGGAATCTCACAACTTCTCCTGCTTTCTCTGTACGAGTAGGACATGCTTCTACCCAGCCTGAATAGGTGCACACAATTACCAGCAGGTAACGATGTCCACCCGATTTAGGCATCACTGTAAAGTCTATTTGTAGATCGGACATGGGGAGTCCCCCCATAAACTAACTCCTGGTGGCTTTACTGGTCCTTGTCTTGCATTATTCTTAGCACACGTTACACATCTACGTACAATGGCCTGAGTCAAGTTGGACAATCTTGGTATGTAGAAATGTTTTCTAAGAGATTCTTCAGTACTGTCTCTCCCAGAATGTGTCCCGTTGTGATAATTTTGGACAATTTCTACCGCTAGCGATGCTGGTATAACTATTCTTCCATCTTCTAGCTGATACCACTTGTTCTCCAGATACTTTCCCGGTTCAGTCTTTAACCACTCCTCTTCTTGAGCTGTATAAACTGGAGTCCATTGGGACAGTGGAGTTGGTATAAGAGCAGCTATATGCCCCACATACTCCTGTCTTCCTGATTCAGCAGCACGCTTAGCTGCACTATCTGCCATCCGATTTCCCTTGGTTACATCACCATCACCTCTCAGATGTGCTCGACAATGAATAATACCGACTTCTTTCGGCTCCCACACTGCTTCCAATAGTTGTAGGATTTCAGCTGCGTACTTGATTTCTTTGCCTTCTGAATTCAGTAGTCCTCTTTCTTTATACAAAGCTCCGTGGGCATGAGTGGTTAAAAACGCATACTTAGAGTCCGTATAGATATTTACTCTTAAACCTTCAGCCAATTGTAACGCTCGTGTCAGTGCTATCAATTCTGCCTTTTGTGCTGATGTTCCTTTCGCCAGTGGCCGAGCTTCTATCACCTTGTCTATGGTTGTTACTGCATATCCTGCATAGCGGATCCCTTCTTTCACATAACTACTGCCGTCGGTGTAATATTGAACATCGGGGTTCTGGATGGGAAAATCACGAAGATCTGGTCTACTTGAGAATACTTCATCCATTACTTCCAAACAATCATGTTGACTTTCAGTAGGTTGTGGCAAAAGGGTAGCTGGATTTAAGGTGTTTACAGTCTCTAAATGCACTCTTGGGTTTTCACACAACATTGCTTGATACTTGGTCATACGGCTGTTACTAAACCAATGATTTCCTTTGTAATCCAACAACGTCTGTACTGCATGTGGGACTCGTACATAAAGTTCTTGACCCAGAGTGAGTTTATCGGCTTCAGCTACTAGCAGGGCGGCTGCAGCTACGGCTCTTAGACAAGGTGGAAGTCCGCTGGCCACTGCATCCAGTTGCTTAGACATGTAGGCAACAGGTCTTTGCCATGATCCCAAGTACTGTGTCAATACTCCCACAGCCATTCTTCTTTGCTCGTGTACATATAAGTAGAATGGTCGTGTGTGATCAGGTAGACCTAATGCTGGGGCACTCATCAAAGCCTTCTTCACATCTTCAAATGCCGTTTGCTGTTCTTGGGTCCATAAGAAGGGGTCGTGCTCTGTACCTTTGATAGCTGCGTACAGAGGTTTTGCTAGTATCGCATAACTGGGAATCCATATCCTACAGAAGCCTGCTGCCCCCAAGAATTCTCGCACTTGTCTTCTATTCTTGGGTATTGGTATTTGGCAGACAGCTTCTTTTCTCTCTGGCCCCATAATTCTTTGACCTTCAGAGATATGGAACCCCAGATACTTGACAGTTGGCAAACACAACTGAGCCTTCTTTCTAGACACCTTGTATCCTGCCTTCCAGAGAATGTGTAGTAGATCGTGCGTTGCTTGCTGACAGATTTCTTTTGTAACTGCTGCTATCAACAAGTCATCTACATATTGTAACAATACACACTCTCCTGGGATGGACTCGAAATCCAATAGATCTTGACTTAGGGCTGAACCAAATAGGGTAGGTGAATTTTTAAACCCTTGGGGCAGTCTTGTCCAAGTCATTTGGCGTTTTGAGCCCGTTACAGCGTTCTCCCATTGGAAAGCGAAAATACATTGACTTTCTGCGGCAATTCGGAGGCAAAAGAAGGCATCTTTGAGATCTAAGACTGTGAAGTAAGTAGCCCCGCCCGGAATTAAAGCAAGCAGGTTATATGGATTGGGTACAACTGGATGTATGCTAACAACCGCATCATTGACTGCTCTTAAGTCCTGCACAGGTCGATACTCATCTGTGCCGGGCTTTTGAACAGGCAGCAATGGGGTGTTCCAGGGGGAAGTACAGAATTTTAGGATACCATACCGTATGAACTTATCCAGATAGGATTGGATGTTCTTCTTAGCCTTCTGCGGAATGTGATATTGTCTTAGGCTCACTGGATAAACCCCATATTTCAGTTCAATTTTTATTGGTGGAATATTGCGGGCCAGTCCTGGTGGGTTGTTCTCTGCCCAAACTCCTGGTATGTTAAACAATGTCTCATCACTCCTAGGGTTTTGGCTAGTCAACACTGTATAAAGTCGCCACTCTTCTTCCTTTGGTACGGATAAAGTCATAATACCTGAAGGTCCATTAAACTTTAAAGATGTTGTTCCATCTGGTAGGAACGTAATCTGCGCTTGTAATTTGGATAGCATATCACGTCCCAGCAATTGGACTGGACATTCAGGCATATAAAGGAATTGGTGTTTTACTACGTGGCCTCCCAATGTACAGAGTCGACTTTTAAGAACCGGTTTTTCAGCACTTCTTCCAGTTGCTCCTATCACAGTAATAGTCCTTCCAGATGGAGGAGCAACTAGATTAGTCACCACTGAATGTTCAGCACCAGTGTCGATCATGAACGCACTCCTTTTCCCCCCTATTGATACATCGACCATAGGCTCCGCTCGACCAAGGGGGATGGAGCCCGGTCGGTATCAATAGTCCTCCATGACCGTGTCAGCCAATCCTACGAAGTCCCTACCTTCTCTATCGCGGGACCTTTGCGCTGCTGGAATATATCTGTCTTCCCTAACACTTCCTCTGTTCCCATTACTCCCTCTATAACCATTACTCCCTCCGGGACCTCCTCTACCTCTCGCTCTGCCTCTAAAGTTTCCGTAGCCTGCCCTGGGTTGGTCTCTCTCGTACTGCTCTCTTTGCGGACATTCGTTCCTCCAATGCCCTTCTTCCTTGCAATACGCACACTGATCCCTACTCAAAGGCTCCCTACTCCATCTATTATTGCCTCTATCTGGGCCCCGTTTATCTACGCCTGCGATCGCTACCGCTAGCATATCAGCCTTTTTACGCATCTTGCGCTCCTCCTCTTTCTTGCTTTCTGTTTCCCTATTCATATACACCTTATTAGCTACCTCCATTAGTTGGGAGATTGACATACCTGCAAACCCTTCTAACTTTTGTAGCTTGCGCTTAATATCTCCGTAAGCTTGGCTGACAAAGGCGGAGTTAACCATTCGGGAATTGTCTGCGTCTTCCGGATTAAAGGGGGTGTACAAGCGGTACGCCTCCAATAATCGGTCATAAAAGACACTGGGCGCTTCATCGCTTTTCTGAATCACCTCAACTGTCTTTGACATATTAATAGCCTTCTTTCCTCCGGCTTTCATGCCAGCAATTATAGCGTCTCTATAGGCTCTGAGTTGAACCATATCAGCACCATTTACGTTCCAATCGGGATCAGTGTTGGGATAATGTGTTGCGGCCCATGCTGCTGGATTAGCTTGGTTCAAAGCACGGGCTCTATCTTCTAATGCTTTAATGGCTGCTTGATTTATTCTTGTCCTTTCCTCATTGTTAAATAAAGTCATTAGTAACTGCTGGCAATCAGCCCATGTCGGATTATGCGTCTGTACTATTGAGGTGAACAGATCAGTCATGGCTTGTGGTTTCTCAGTATACGAGGAATTATGGGTCTTCCAGTTTAAAAGGTCGGTAGTGGTGAAAGGGACATATACGAAGACAGGGTCAGCGTGTGCCATTTGACCTGCGGCATCGATATAAGCTGACCCGGGATTTAAGCGAAGAGGCATCTGATAGTGCTTTAATTGTTGGGCACCAGTCAACTGTCGGGTTTGGATGGGGCTACGTAGGGAAGCGTCAGTCATGGGTTCCGGTCGGGGAGATATAGGGTATGGGGATGTGGGAGGTTGGTTTTGGGAAAAGGTAGTGAATAGAACACTTCGGGCCGAGCTAGATGAAGCTTGACCGGAAGTCTGAAGTGGCGCCAAATCAGGATATTCGTTTCTAATGGGGGTGGGTTCTGGTTCCGGAAGGGGAGATTTAGTACGAGGGGGGGTGGATCCTGTACTGGAGGAGGAAGCGGAAGTGGATGAGGGTAATGAGGGAAGGGTTACAGGACTTCCTGTATTTGCGTCACTTCCTCTTACCGGAAAGTAAGGGGGCGGCAAAGGGATCTCGGACTCAGGGGGCGTGTCCAAAATGGGCCTAACACCAGCCCTAGTGGACGAACAAGTCCTAGCTACCATGAGGCGACACTGTTCCTCGTGGCATGTCCGGAGCCATTTTGGCGAGTCATTTACGGCCTGTCTCCAACAATCAATATAAGGAAACTGGCCGTAAAGTTCAGGCCTACCTGATACAGCCACGTGTAAGCGCTGTACCAGAGTTGGATCCAAACTGCCACGTGGCGGCCATGCCGCAACCAAAGTAGGCCACTCCCTAGTGCACAAAGTGACCAAACGTACAGGGGACATCTTAACCCCAAAATCACAAACTTTGAATCCCTTTTTAAAATTCTTAACCATACATCCTAAGGGATCCGGAATCGTTGACTGCGACGCACCCATATTTAACAGTGGAACGTCGTCGACAACGATTACTATACACGCGTACTATTCAACAGTCACACCCGTTTCCTCTGGCAACAGCACCACGTGGTACGGTTACCAAGTGAAACGTACACAATAACAATAAACACTCAGGGAATTCCCGTACACACACAGCTGCTACACCAGTCACTATATAATCAATATTATGCCCTTTGGCGTAACTACACAGTCACCCACGCTATAATTCTCTATATACGAATTACCCGTCTATAACACACCCCAGTAACATCGTCTTTTACAAATAGCGGTTACAGTACGGTTAGCATAGGTCAAAGCACAAGTTAAGGTCACAATACAATTATTAGTGGTTATGGTGTTAAACATGCAATGGACGACAATGATTAGTACTTATTATATAATGTCAGTAAATATACAGGGTTATGGTACCGTGCACTATAATACAGCAACACACTATTAACACTCTCGCTAGACGGCTGAGCTCGCGCTATCTAACAAGATATACACTTTACTAAAACAATCGTTAACACATTTACAATTCCCAACTAAACTATTGGCCAGTACCTTGAATGGACTACCTAAAACTATATACACCCGTTTTGGTTAGCCACACTGCCCAATCACCACATATATAGCGAGCTAGAGAACCGAATTTACACAGACGCCTCTTAGTCGCACTATACAACGAGCTAGAGAACCGAATTTACACAGGCGCCTCTTAGTCGTACTATCAAAAGTCTAGTGGGTTCCAAATTTACACGCCTTCCCACTTAGCCCAGATAGGATGAGAACTAGCGAACCGAATTTACACAGGCGCCGCTTAGTCTCCCGGTCCCTCCGACCTAGCGAACGTAATATACACCCTAGAACGCTAGTCTAGACAAGACACCGGTGTCCGGCTAGGGCTATCTTACACCAGGACCCCGCCTGACTAACCAAATCAAACGGTCTGACTAAAGAGCGTTCGATCGAGCGGTGCGCCTTCGCTCCTTCCCTCCGACAGAGGGGGCAGATACAGATTCAAAAACCCCTTTGGGCCTACCGCACAATTGGTATACCCCTAGCGGGTCCTGCCGTCTAAAACAGCAGTTATCTTACCTCCTCGTTCCTGAACCTGAGTTCACACTCATCGACGGGGACACCCCAGCACTTCTCACGTAGAGGCCGATGATCTCCTGGACAACAGACCAGTGGCGCCGAGACGAAGGGAGGTCCACGCAGAAGTTCAGGGGTGCAGCCGTAGAGAACGTGGGCAAAGATAGACCGTCTCACGCCTCTGCCTCTCAGCTACCGTTGAACGATGAGCTTCCCGGCCAATGCACCAAATGATACCGGAGAAACTGACGGAAGCCAAGCACAGAGAGATGGACACAGGTTTCTTCAGGAAGGAAGAGATTCTTTATTGGATCACCGATCGGGACTCAGAGGGACTAGCGTCACCAAAATACAGCAAAGTCTGAGTACTGAATACATAGAGTACATTCCTTATATAGCACTGTAGCTCCTCCCACAATTAACTACACCCACACATACCCTTAACCTATTTAATGAATAGAGTCTAAACTCATCCATCCGGTCTAACCACGTGGCTCATCTGATACAAAGGAGAGGGACGCGTAATTCCAGTTCTTACATTCCTGCACCTGGTCAGTACAGTGATGACAGTATCTTAGCTACGTGTAATTAACCAACTGATACTACAAACACATATACATACATATGCCTTGTGGCAATCTTAGCCTGCTAAACTTGTATTTTACTGGAATTACATCACACTACCACTTCTGATGATGTCAGCAGACAGGTTTTGACTATTGACTATTTTGAGCCAAACAGCATGCAGAGCTACAGCTTCAGGCTTGAATAAAAGTGAGAAAAATAAGAGGCATGAGGGGCCCAGGGGGGCTAGATGGTGGTTTTAACACTATAGGGTCAGGAATACATGTTTGTGTAAATGTTTAAATGTTTTGTTATTGCAATACAATGTGACAGTTCTTGACTGACATTGTAGGTAAACGCAAAGAGAAAGGGAGAACATTTTTAACAGTCTAAAAGGCAGGCCCACTGTGTGAAGGAAAAATACCCCAAATGGCAGCTACAAATTGAAGTGCTTTAAAAATAGAAATAAAATCATGGTGTGATTTAAAAAAATAAATAAATAAATCAAAAATGGCAAAGCCGGGCATTTACTGTGCATTCGGTATTATTCTCCATTTGATTGATCCTGCTGAATCCGTGCTATTTGAAGCAGTTTGCACATGTTTAAGGTTGACTTACATCACTCATGTTAGGGCCTGTCAAACGGAGAGGAGGGATAGTCATTAATATCTACAGACCCTAGCGTTGTGGTGAATGAATTCACTTCCCTTTGAGAGAACAGAATGAACACAGAGCTGTCACGTTCTCTTGAAAAGGGTTCCAAACTGAATTAGGAGGAAAATACATATCCTGGGACTTTTAGACAGTAGAACTAACCACTTATCAAACGATGTACATTATTCTCTGTTAAATAAAGAGAATCAGTGGTTAAGTAGAGCACAAACAGTACAGAACTTCATTCAGTAATGTGTGGGAAGGCAAAGCATAGAGTTATTACAGGGAAAAACATAAAGTGTTCAAAGATATTATGGAACACAGAATACTCATTGTGACACTTTTAACGTTTTTGTATTTTACTTTTTATAATTGTATAGGTATAGTAAAGCGTACGCAGCAGACAATGGCTTTTAGAATCTGACAGTATAGCATAATGTCCAGATACCAGGAGGGAGGGAAACAATAATTTGAGAAACACAGTATAAGGGAAGCAGATTGATTAACAGTCATAGGCAACAAACTGGGGTTTATGGGGAGACTGGGCATAGTATATAGACAAGATTAGTTGTGGATGCGTGGTCAGGACAAGGGAGCACAGGTTCACGTTTAGAGTATAAAGATCTGATAACTGGAAGTGTGCAACTGATAGACAGCCAATAAGGTGTAGGCAAGGATATCATTTGGTTGAAGGGTCTGAAGCTCTGGATGCACAAAGCCTGTGGTCCCACAGATGGAGGTACCTGATGACCTGGCCAGGTATTGAATATGGTTTGCATGCATTACAACTTCACGTGGTAGACAAGCAGACTGCTATACATATCAATCCAAGATTAAGCCACAGATTTCTCAATGTTCAGGTTTGGGATTTTCCTGATGTGTTGGTAAAAGGGTGGTCAACATCACAGATTTACAGATGTAGGTTTATTTATTTTTTTTGCAAAGATTTTGTTAGGAGACTTATTGTTAACATCATTGAATTTTATGTAGTAACTTCAACCTTCGCATTTGTATAGACCTTTTTTTTTTCTCTCCTTTTAATCCCTTCTTTAACACATGCACTAGTGTGTAATACCAAATAATAGGACACGCTACACTAAAGGGACACACTCTGTACTATAGCTACTTCATCTCTTCGAAGTGGTTATTGCAAGTGGACACTTGCAGGCCTCCTACCTGTCCTGGTTTCAGTGGGACAGTCCCTACTTTGGAGTCCTCTCTTGGGTTGGTTCCCCGGTGTCCTGCATCCAGAAAAGAAGGGAACTAATCTCAGCCAGCACAGCGTTCAGGCATCTTTAGTTGTGCACACACTGTGCTGAGGGCGCTAGGACTATGGAAGTAGAATTTCAACAATGCTCTCGGCGTGGTCTGCTGTATTTGTTGCTGGCTGGGATGCTGTTAATCAACCTGGCATGCGTTGACACCAGACTGGGAGGTCTCTCCTGTGGGATATCGAATATTCTTTCTGGATATTACGTGTTCCATCCATACACTGAACAAATTTATAAACGCAACACTTTTGTTTTTGTCCCCATTTTTCATGAGCTGAACTGAAAGATCTAAGATGCCAATTGCACTCTCCCTCAAAACATTGTGATATCTGTGGTATTGTGTTGTGTGATAAAACTGCACATTTTAGAGTGGTCTTTTATTGTGGCCTGCCTAAGGCACACCTGTGCAATAATCATGCTGTCTAATCAGCATCTTGCTATGCCACACCTGTGAGGTGAATGGATTATCTCGGCAAAGGAATAGTGCTAACACAGATTGAGAAAGGTTTGTGAGCAATATTTGAGAGAAATAGGCATTTTGTGTACATAGAAAACGTCTTAGATTTTTTTTTTTTTCCTCTGTGAGTGTTTTCTTTTTTTTTTCCTGGGTGTGCTTGTGTCACTGTGAGGGCATGTCCAGTTCATATTCAATTTTGAGTGAGGGCTTGTATAAATGCATCGCCCAGTTTCTTCCTATGCCAGTGTGAGTGTACGTCACTTGGCACTTTCTGTGTATGCAATTTGAGTCTGAGTGCATGTCAATGTTTCTGTGCATGTAAAGATAGTGTGAGTGCATATCAGCTTCTGTGTTTCATTGTAAGTGTGAGTGCATGTCAGTGTTTCTGTGTATACAGTGTCAGCTTGAGTGCATGACAGCTTCTATGTTCGCAATGTTAGTGTGAGCGCATATCTGTGTTTCTGTGTATTTAGTGCGAATGTGAATGCATGGCAGTTTCTGTGTATGCAATGCAAGTGTGAGTGCACGTAACTTGTAACTTTATGTGTATGCAATGTGAGTGTGAGTGCATGTCAATGTTTTTGTGCATGTAAAGATAGTGTGAGTGCATGTCAGCTTCTGTGTTTCTGTGTATAAATCGCTGGTAAGACCACACCTTGAATATGCTGTGCAATTTTGGGTGCCTGTTCTAAAGAAGGAAATCATGGCACTAGAAAAAGTCCAGAGACGAGCTACAAAATTGATAAAAGGAATGGAGCATTTTAGTTATGAAGAAAGGTTAAAAAAATTTAATCTGTTTAGTTTGGAAAAATGGCGCCTGAGAGGGGATATGATAACTTTATACAAATATATTCGGGGCCAGTACAAACCATTATCTGGAAATCTATTCATAAACAGGGCTATACATAGGACACGAGTTTGCACATTTAGGCTGGAAGAACGGAGATTTCATCTCAAGGCAAAGAAAAGGTTTTTTTTACAGTAAGAGCAATAAGGATATGGAATTCTCTGCCTGAAGAGGTGGTTTTGTCAGAGTCACTACAGATGTAAAAACTGCAATTAGATAAATACTTACAAAAACATAACATACAGTGATATTATTTCTAATTAGTGGGGTAATAACGGCTTGATCCAAGGAGACATCTGACTGCTATTTTGGGGTCAAGAAGAATTTTTTTTCCTAGTTTGTGGCAAAATTGGAAGCGCTTCAGACCAGGTTTTTTGCCTTCTTTTGGATCAACTGCAACAACATATGTGAGGAAGGCTGAACCTGATGTACGGAAGTCTCTTTTCAGCTATGTAACTATGTAACTAATCTTTGGATTCACTAGGTGCACCAGTTGTGCTTGAGCTGGTACACTTGAAATATCTGAACTGGCTCGGGGTTTGTTGAGTGTCACGTTTGCCTGCATGTTAGAAATATGGCTAAGTCAAAAGAATGGTCCACAAAGAGAAGAGATCACCGCCCTTTACCAACAAGGAACAGGATACAAAAAGATAGCAAAGACGCTGAATGTTACTAGAGACACTGTTGGAAGCATAGTTTGCAAGTTTAAAGTTAAACTTGAGAACTTGTGATGCAGAAAAAGGAAGCGATCAATGGCTGCAGTCAGATTTCTGAGAAGGCAGGTTGTAAAAAACTATCGAGTGACTGCAAAAGACCTGCAGCAAGAACTCGTGGCATCAGGCACTGAGGTTTCAGTGAGCACAGTAAGGCACGTACTAAACACAGAAGGTTTCCATGCCAGAACTTCAAGACGTACAGCGCTACTGACCCAAAAGCACAAGAAAATTTGGCTCCAATTTGCTTAAAATATCATAAATAAGCCACAGAGGTTTTGGGATTCTGTTCTGTGGAGAGATGAAACAAAACTGGAACTTTTCCGCCCAATGGATCAATGGTATGTTTGAAGGGAAAAGAATGAAGCATACATTGAAAAGAACACTGCCTACAGTTAAGCATGGTGGTGGCTCGGTAATGCTCTGAGGCTGCTTTGCATCATCTGGCACTGGAAACTTGCATTATGTGGAAGGCAAGATGGATTTACTGAAGTTTTAGGAAATCCTACGAGAATACGTCATGCCATCTTTGAGTAAGCTGAAGCTTGGGCACCATCAGACCTTCCAACAAGACAATGATCCCAAGCATACCTCAAATTCCACCAAGGCTTTTTTTTGCAGAAGAAGTTCTGAAAAATTCTACAGTGGCTATCACAGTCACCTGACTTGAACCCATAGAAAATCTCTGGTGGGATTTAAAGACGGTTGTAGCACGCAATTCCAAGGATATTACTGAACGTCTATTGCTTATGAGCAATGGACTAAGATTCCTAAGGAATGCTGCCAGAAGCTGGTATCTGGCTATGCATCTCATCTGCAGCAGATCATAACTGCAAAAACGTGCTCTACGAAGTACTAAAGATGCTTGCCATGAAGTGGTTGAGTAATTTTGAGACTGAAAAGTTATTTTATGTTGCATTTTCAGTTGAATTTGGGGAAACCACTTGAAGCTTTCATTACGTCGAGCTATTTCCATTGCCTTTTGTATGATTTGTTCATTGTAAACAGCTGTAAGTCTGTAAATTGTGACAATGAATCTGATTTTCAACTGGGGTTGTATAATTTTGATTACAACTGTATATGGACATTATTAGTACTTCCGTTTTTTTCCTCCAAGTGTAAAATTGGAAGAGGTCAATTACTCCTCTCTGCAACGAAGATCTGTTTCTGGTGATAGCTCTCTGCCTTAGGTGTGACTAAATCCTGCTAAGGACGGAGAGACTGGTAAGCCGATAGCTGAGCTGGCTGCACAGTAATATGTAATTGACTTTGCTTGCTGGTTAGCCCATTTCATCAGTTTATGTAGGTTTAGCAAAAGCTCAAATGCAAACATTGCAATAATATTTTTCAACCAGAAATTAGAATGAGAAACCGTAATTTGTTAGGATTTTTAATCTTCTGTTTATCTATCCTATAAAGATAACCAATATGTTTTTGTGAAGTCTGGAAAATAAAAATAAATGTAGAAATCTATGCTTCTTTTCTGGGAATATGTTCACCTCCATCTTGGCTTTTTGTTCTCCTCCACATTTGCATTATGTGCCCTGGCTTTGCCTGGACTATACTGGATTGTGATATAATTTGCTGAATATTTGATATACATTTTAAAAGAAAAAAAACATCAGATAAATAAAACAGATTAAAGCAGTGGTGGGGAACCTTGGTCCCTCTTGTCAGGATTGTAATTGATCCAGCATGCAGAATAGCATCACACCTAGGACTAAGGATAACGTCTAACCGGATCTTAGAATGGCCTGTCTTAAATGACCACTATAGTGCCCTGAGGGTGCCCCCACCCTCAGGGCCCCACTCTCGTGGCGCTGATGGGGGGAGGAAGGGGTTAATCCCTTACCTTTTTTCCTGCGCCGGGCTCTGGGACTCTTCTTCCGTCATCGGCTGAATGCACATGCGCGGCAAGAGACACGCGCACATTCAGCCAGTCCATAGGAAAGCATTCTCAATGCTTTCCTATGGACGCTGGCGTCTTCTCACTGTGAAAATCACAGTGAGAAGCGCGGAAGCGCCTATAGCCACTGTCAATGAGACAGCCACTAGAGGCTGGATTTACCCTAATGTAAACATAGCAATTTCTCTGAAACCGCTATGTTTACAGCAAAAAGGGTTAAACCTAGCTGGACCAGGCACCCAGACCACTTCATTAAGTTGAAGTGGTCTGGGTGCCTATAGTGGTCCTTTAATGTACCTGTGAATAGTCAAAATACTTGCCGAGGTCAAGGACACAGAATGAGACACAATGAAGTCAAGGATACCAGAAATCAGGAAAGTCAAAATGAAGCAAAAGTCAAATACCAGAAAAACGCAATCCGGAACACACTCTCGGAGAACCAGCTAGTGGAAACCACGACAGGGCACTGGCAGAAAGGTTTAAATAACCCTTCTTAGGCTGTAATTGGCTGTCTTTGACCTCTGACCCCAAAACGTGCGTGCCCAACTATGACGTGATGTCGCACTCACGTTGGTGCCATCTTTGATGTGGGCGAAGGTAAGTTTCCTATAAAAAATCTGTACCGCAGCGGCCAGTGTTCCTAAGAACGTTGCACCAGCTGGGGACCGGAACGGAGGTTAGTCAGAAATATCTCTGTCTGCGTGGCCGCTTAGTTTTTGTGCAGCCACGCTGGCAGAGGAGCCGGGAGACGTGACCCCTCCAGATGTTGTGGACTGCATTTCCCTTGATGCTTTACTAGCATTATGGCTGGAAGAGCATTATGGGAGATGTAGTCCAAAACATCTGGAAGGCCAAAGGTTCCCCACCCCTTTGTTAAAGGGACTCTATAGTCACCAGAACAACTACAGCTTCATGTAGTTGTTTTGGTGTCTATAGCATGTCCCTGGAGGCATTTTAATGTAAACACTGCCCTTTCAGAGAAAAGACAATGTTTACATTGCTTCCTAGGGACACCTCCAGTGGAAGCTTCCTGGGTCAGTGCTACACTGCCGTTCAGCGTCTCCACGCTCTGCATGGAGACCGTGAACTTTCCCCATAGAGCTGCATTGTTTCGATGCATATTTGTCAGAAGATGCTAATTGGCTAGTGTGGCTAGTGTGGCTGAAGCATAAAGATCTAAAGAAGAGCGGCAGAAAGAGGATTGCGGCACCTGTGAGGGATATGTTCAGGTAATTTAATCTCACCTTTGTCTGCCCCTCTTGTCACCGGACCCCGAGCGGCGATGTTACCTTCGGGCATCTTTGCAAATTAGGCAAAGACCCCAGACAGTGAAATATCCCTTTTAATGTTTGGTCCTACACTTTGGAGTTGACTGTCAGATTGAGACACTAGAAGCATGTACTTCTTAAGAACTTTGAAAATTGAAGCACTGGATTGGCAGAACATTGGCATTTGCCATGCATGCGCCCTATGTGCCCAGTACTTCTTTATGAGAAGCACTGAATTGGACATAGATCACCAGAAATATTTTAAATAGGGGGCTCTGAATCTAAAATAAAAAGGGAGTCTATAACATTAAAATAAAAATATATTTAGAATTTTCAAGTGTCTCTTTACTTTAAGGAAACTACCTTGCGTTTTGTGTGAACTTGCAACTATTTGCTCCCTTCTAAACTCTCTACATGAACATTATTTTCCTTGTTTATTTTCCTTGTTGCGAGTACGTCAGTCACCAACAAAGTGCTAGTGTCCAATTTTAGACCATGGAATATAACCACTTCAGAGAGATGCATTGTAAGAGTAATTGTACAATGATGGGCAGATGGGTAAGGATCCTTTGTAGCAAAGGAACCGTGTGAAGCTTCAGATGAGAATTCTGCATTGTGTTGAAATAGTCAATCTAAGAAAGAGACCACTGAATCTAGCTAGAAAATAGGTCTTCACGTTTTGGGATGCTGCTGACAAAATCACTGTATTGTATAGAGTTAGAAGAGAAGTTACATCATTGTTCAAAGTTGTCAAAAAGATCATTTGGTTTGTTCGACGCTAGGAAGAGGTCTTCACACAGTAAAAACGTGTAGAGGTCTCTGTACTGTGAGAAGCCAGGGGACAAAGCCTCTGTATTGTAAGACCATATGAAAAAAGTCTCGGCTTTGTATAACCCTATGGATGAGGTCTCTGCATTGTGCAAAACTCATTGTGTGAAGTTAAAAGAAGCTTGGTGGAGAGAAAGTGCAAAGCCCAGAAAATAGAGTTTACATTTTTGAAATGTTTAATTCTTATAAAGCTTTTATTTGTTGAACATTTTTCTTCTTTGCAAGGTTAATGCACAGGTTTCAATGTTTTTTGTGTTTTTTTTGCCATAAGTAATACAGCTTTGAGCTTTTCTGTTCTCTTTTCCACAATGAGCAGAAACATGTTTTAAAATAGCACTGAAAACATAAAACAAGCAGGTTAAGCCTTCAACTGTGTTAAGACACTACCTGGAAGTAAGACAAGCCACGTGATTGACCACTAACTGCTGTCTTACTGTGTATTGTTGCTTTACATCAGGAGTCCGCAACCTAAGGCACATATTCCATACATGGCACTCAAGGCTGCTAGAGCCAAACAGGCTCTAACCTGAGACCCTGCAGGTCGCATTGCAGTTTTTAGAGGAAGCGATCTCAGAAAACTTCCTCTCTGCACTTGTGAACTTGGAATTGGGACACTGGAGTAGAGCAACCCACAGTAGCTCCTTCCCATGACCTGTACCTGGCCAGCCGGTCCCCACTCAACACCAGGAAAGCCACCCACACTGCTAGATATACACAAAGCTGCAGAAGAATCTTCCCCTTCATACAAATAATCCAAACAGCCCGCACACAAACAGAGAGTCCCCACAAACACAACACCACTGAAAATCAACATACATGCACACAACTCCACAAGCAGCCTCTCACATGCAATACCATAAACAGCCCCACACATACACACGCCACCAAAAACAATGTAACATATCCAGAAACACAATTCCTCAAGCAGCCCGCATACACAGCCTTCATAGGTCTCATACACAAAACCGCACACTACTCCTGAACATATACAATATAACAGCCCACATACGCACAAACACAAAGTTACAAAGCAACTGCAAAACCCATAAATAACACAAGCACAATACAGCAACATACAAACTTCAATTTAAAAAAGTTATTTCATGAAAACACAGTAGCAAATAAAAGAAGGCAGTGAGTACTAACTACCATTTTGCATACGTGGTGCAATTTTTTTGATAATTATTTTTTTTTGTGGTGGGGGGCGACAATGGAAGTAATGCTAACGTTTTCTGCGTTTGTACTGTTTTTTTCTGCAAATGCCCGGGTGAGCAGCTCAGGCTATCATGGGGCAGTTATGTTACCCTAAACAAGGGAAATGGTAGCGTATACCTGGATGATAGAATGAGGAGCGGTTACTCCTCAATATTGATCCACTAGTCGTCCTAAAGAGATTTATTTTTATTAATTTAGGCATTTACACAATAAAAGAGGAATGTTTCAGCCAAGTGCCCATGTGAGGCTGAAACGTTGTCTCTTGTGAAGTGCACATAAGAAGTGCTGGACCTTTATTCCTACTAGTAGATATATTGGATTGTTGTTCTGGGATATCTATACCTCCTACTGTGATTGTTGTGCTGTTGCTTTAACGCAGGGTCACGTGAGTGACCCCGGCGTTTAGATAAATGTGCCGGCTCCCAGCGTGCAGCGTTATACATGCTGCCGCTGGGAGGAGAGGAGGACGCGGCGAGCGGCGCATCAAGCAGAGAGGACGCCGCTCGCCGACAGGTAAGTGAAGAGGGGACCGCGGGCGGCGACGGACCGAGGGTGAGTGCTGCGAGAGGATTGCAGCCTCCCCTCACAGCCACCTGCGGAGCCCTGACAGTACTCATTACATACATATATAATATAGTATTCTTCCTCCACACATACATACAGTTAGAACCTGAGTTTGGCTTTTAAAGTCGAATGTAAATATGAAAATTACACATGGACTATTGCATACTTACAACGCAATTCAAGATACATTTTGGCAGAGATCTTATAGTAGTGTTTAATTCCAGTAATGTATAAATCTCTTATATAATGTCAATATCTCTTCCGCTCAACAAAAACCTTACTGCAGTATTAATTATTACTGTTAAAATGTATTCCTTTCTATGTAATCAGTGATTGCACTGCGATGGGTTTACTTGACTAACGTCTGTTGTTATGCTTATGATTCGTTTCTGCTTAAAATTATGTGCAATTTTGTAACCATATATTTAACTAGATTCCAAGGCTTGTGAGTGATAAAATGCCACGTTAGCATAACTTGTCACAATGGATAGTCCTTGATGACATCATGCCATATTCAACCAATACAAAGTGCTTATAGTATAAAAGGTTAAATCACTCAGAGAGTAATGAGGTCCCTTGAAGTGAGTTGTGATATGGAGCAGGCATAAGAGTGGAAATAAAACAGTACTGAACGGGTAGGATCAAAGAATCTCTAGCATCAAAGCCACAGGAATAGCAGTAATGAGGTCAGGGCACACAAACATGCTGCATCGGCCAAAGAACAAGTCTGGGGTCAAATCGCAAATGAAGAATAATAAGATCAGTACAGGCAGGAAAGTAGAACAAGAGAGTAGGATAGGCAACGTTTAGTAGGCAGGTATCACACTCAAACTCTGCAGGGAATTTGCAAGCTAGATCTTAGCCAAGGTACTGGTGTGACTGGCAAAACGGCTTCCTTATTTCAATGACAAAGTCAGATCTACAAAGGTGTCCCTATCACTTCTCCATGTGCAGGCCACAAACACTTGCACAGGACCCCGACGGTGAATGTACGTTCACCGCCCTAGAAGGGACTTTGTCCACAAACTGGCTTTGTGATTGCGGACCATGTAGTCCTGACATCGATGAACTGTGTTTTCAAATGAAAACAATGTATAGAGCTTAACCGTTTACCTCTAATAGTGGGTTTATGATGTCACTAAATGTGTTTTGTTCATTGTTTTAGGTCAGGGGCGACCAAAAGGTAGATCCCCAGATGTTGTGGAACAACAACTCACGTGATGCTTTGCATGCCTTTAGAGTGAAAAAGCATCATGGAATCTGTAATTTCGAAACATCTAGGGATCTACCTATTGGGCACCACTGTATAGCCCAATAAACAGATCCCATTTTCCAGTTGACAACTGATTCCACATGCACTTACCAATGGCTAGATCCTTTTTAGTGAATTCTTGGTTTGCTATATAGACCTTGATGACAAATGGATTTAATCGGTTATTGTCTTAATGGTCTCTCCTTGGAGAAAGCTGTTGGTATATTATTCACTTACAGAGTTGTGCGAAATTAAATAAAATGTTCTTGTCATCCACAAAGTAACCATTACAGTCAACGTTTTTGCGTGGTGTTTCCAATCTTGCTAATTTGCATTTGTTTTTACTGACATTTAATTACTGAAATCACATTATAATTACTGATTTTGTTACTTTTTTTTATTTTTTTTATTGCTTATCATATTTAATGTGCGCTAAAAATTCAATTCCAATATAATTTAAATGGATCACGCTATGTAGTAGGTTATACAGATGATGCTTGGAATACAGAACTATTTATTATATACAATTAGGTATTCACATTAGAATGTCCAGTGTTTGCTGCAAATCCCCACAGTATGAAGAGGAAATAGCGGAGTTTGGCTAGGTATCACTGATCCTTACTTTGTTTCCCCCAGTGGAAGTGTTGGGCATATCCCACTAAACCCTGTGCACTCTTATATTAAAGGGACATTTTTTGACAGCTTATAAAATGACCAATTTCCATAGAAATCGTCACTTTTAGAACTGATGTCAAAAACCTCTCCCGGCTGTCTGAGTGTCACACAGACAGCTAGGGAGGTTTTCTTCTGCTTTCGTTAGCTCCACAGATATAATGGAAGTGGCAAGTGTGTGTCTGGAAATCCACAATCGCGCGTACACGTTGGCGACTTAACCACAGAGGCTTCTCAAAGAGAAGGTTCTCACTGGTGTAATCCCCAGCACAAACTGGGTTAAAAGAAAGGGATTTCAAAGGCTGCAGATAACAGGTCTGCAGCTTTTGAATGCAGTTTTTATTGTAAACGCCCAAAGAAAACATGCAGGAAACTGCAATGTGTTTTTTTTTTTTTAATCGCTTTTACTATCTGTAATAGAATAAGTGGTGACAGTGATCTCGTTGCAACCGGACCTATGGAAGGAGCCTAAGTGGTTATAGTGCTCGATGAATAATCCCTTTAATATGTGATAGTCTTAGACACTTAGATATTATAAACTACACATTAAACTTTTTGCTTAATTCGTAGGTTCCTGAAAGCAGGCACAGGTGCAGATATGATGACCATTTCTGACTCAGGATGGGCCAGCTTTGGCCCACCACTTGTTAGTCTACATTTTCCATATTTTATGCCATTCACTCTGATTTTAGCAGAAATAATTAAAACTGCTCTTGCTGTTGTCTTCTGTTTTTTTATGTTTACAATTTATATAGGGCACTTTGGATAGATGCTCTAACAGGCATAGGCAACCTTCGGCACTTCAGATGTTTTGTGATTGTAATTGGGCAGACTAGATGGGCCGAATGGTTCTTATCTGCCATCACATTCTATGTTTCTATGTTTTGGACTACACCTCCCATGATTCTTTGCCAGCATTATGGGTGTAAGAGCATTATGGGGGATGTAGTCCACAACATCTAGAATTCCGAAGGTTGCCTATCCCAGCTCTGAAGAGTACTGTTTATATACAAAAACAAACAAACAAGGAAACAAAGCAAAATCCTTCAGTCCTTGTCTAGGTCATGGTGGATGGAGGTTTCCTGTCCTTGTCTGCTTTCTCGGTTTTCTACAACTGCCCTCAGTCTAATATGTAACAGTGGACAGACATGGTTTCTAGTGTCTCATTGAACTGAGTTTACCTGCAGCGTGGATATATGCCATTCAAGTCCCCAACACCCGAAAACACGAAAAGGCCTCTTGTTAAAGAAATACTACATGCACCACAGCTGCTACAGCAGGCTGTAGTGGCTATGGTGCCAGGAGTGTCTTTGCATCTTTCACTGTACGAAGTCAAACCATTTTGGAATGGTTTGATCTTTCAACTGGTGTCTCCTGAGTTAACCTGTGCAATGCAGGACTAGCTTGTTGGCTGAGAGCAATCAGCTGACCTTGAGCTAAGCCTGCGCCACTTCCAGCTCTCCATAAGAAGTATGGACCCCAGATAAGCAGTCAAATCATTCTGAAAAAGATTGATTCCTTACAATGGAGTGGCGCCATGGCACTACTGGCACCATAATCACTACAGCAAGATTGTGTTGTCGTGCTTGAGTGTTCTTTTAAGATGAGAATTGACGGTTAGCAGATCTAAATTTCAGCTGGCTCCTTTAAGCCCAAGCTTAGTTTAATCAGTTTAATTTGTGTCTGTGCATGAACTAAACTGTTGCCAATGCTGAGCTGCAAATCACGCTAGATTTTTACTTTAGCAAAACAAAGCTGTTAGGAAAGTCTCCAACACCGCAGCCCCTCTGGTGCCTCCTATTTGTTTTTTGGAGCTCAAGGAGGACATTATTACTCTCACTGGCCGCATCAAAGCAGCCAAGGAAGTGGTTTCTGACACATGCCAACAGTCAGTGGCTGCCCAGATCTCTGAGCAGCATGCATTTAAAGCAGATCTACTATTGATCGTTCACACAAGCTGTCAGAGAAATCTATCTAATCTAAGTTTCTAAACCCCCCATGGCATTTACTGCTTGAAATGTCATTGTCCACTTCTAGAACTTGGCGAAAAATGCTGTTAATGTTTGAATCGTTCAAGTCTCCTTTATGCAGCATATTTGCCGGTGTACTCTGTGTCAAGTCACCAAATGCTGAAGGGAATCGAATATTTAAAGGACACCTGTCATGACTCACCTGACCCTAAGCTCCTTATCGTTAGTGATACTTGCTCTCCCCTAGCGGAGATGTGAGGCTGTCAATGCAAGTTAACTTGGAAACCCAGGTTCGAACCCTGTCTGACTAGGAAGTGTCCCTGGGCAAGAAACGTTTCTGATATATATCTACCTACCACAAATCCTCATAGATTGTTAGCTTGTTTGAGCAGAGTCGTCAAATATATATCCCCTTGCTATAATTGTAAAGTGCTGCAGAATATGTTGGCGTTATAGAAAGGCTAATCTTGGTGGCAGTCTTATATCTTCAGGTCCTGTTTTAAACAAAGGGCTAGTTAGCCCAATGTTAACTTTTATTTCAATATTTGTTTTATACTTATGACAACACTCTACTCCATATATGAGAATTCTACTTCCCTGCAATATTTATTTGAAGTGTAACACTAGAATCCTAAACAGATATTTGGATAGAAAGGTTCAATGCATTTGTTTTTGTCTGAAACTGGCCATGGCACCTACCGAATATTTATACTATATGTGTTTATCAAAATGTTAGCACGTTCCTTTTTACACTTTAAAATGGGTAGTAAACAAAATGGTAACTCTTGACTATCCCGCAGCATGCTTATTTGTTTGAATTGTCCATCCTATAGAAATAGAATGTATACATCTTCATTTTGTGCCTGTTACTAGGTGAAAGCAGTTGATAGCTGTCAACCAACTCTCTCAGCTAAAGGTGCGCAGAATTGATATTTTGCGCAAGTATGAACCTCTGATTTAGGATATTTGTGCAGGTGAGAAGGGCGGCATGCGACCGAAAGAACCAGGTAAATTGCAATCTATTCGTAAATGGTTTGACGGATTACCCTCGGACTGTGCCAAGGGACTCCTGGCACCATAACCACTAAAGCGCACAGTATCCCTTTAAGAAAGACACACACACAAAAAAAAAACACATTTTTTTTTGGTAAATCATTAACTTTTCATATCCTCTGCAGTATTTCTTTTCTCAGATCAGTCTTCCATAAGTCTGTTCTTTTCCTCACTTGTCTGAACAATCATATTTTATCTTTTTGGAAGTACTTTAACATAATTGCAAAGCTGAATCCTTCAAACGAGGTAACCGTAATTATTTTCTTGAAGAAGATGATACATTTGGTTGAATAAAAATGTTAATCAGATCACCAATTAATGCTTCTTGACAGTAAAGACATATGGAAAGATACCGTAGTAAAGAGAATGCATTGTCAAATGGTTTTATATTTTTCCTTAATTTTATACATTTTTTTTTCTTCTATAAAAAAAATAAAGCATAATGCTTTGGGGACCTCATTTATAATCTCAAAGCTTCAACTTTAAATAGCTTCTGTTCCTTTCATGTCTTGGGAGCTTTTCAGCTCATTTAATTTTCCGTTTGATGGCCGTTTAACCCATATTTTGCAGGCACCATATATTTAGAATTTATTGAAAACATCCTAGGTACATGTATATTAAACCTGGCACTTTATTCAGGGCTGAAGATAACTTATTCTTATTGGTTTAATAAACATAAAATCACATCCAATTTTAAAGGGACATTGTAGTCACCAGAACAACTACAGCTTAATGAGGTTGTCCTGGTGAGTACAGTCAATCCCTGCAGAATTTTTGCAGTAATCGCTGTCTTTTCAGAGAAAAGGCAGTGTTTACATTACCGCCTAGGGACAGTTCCAGTGGCCACCCCTCAGATGGGGTGTGCTTATTGGGGCATGAGTCTTTAAAACAGCCATAGCACCAGATAGGGCCAGCCTTAGGGATGTGTGGCCAACACAAGTCACACATGGCTGGATGTGAAGTGTGTGCATCTGCTATTCGGATGGAGGATTTCATTTTTTTCCACCCGGGTAGCTGACTATCCCCCAAAAAAATGCTTAAAAAAAAACCAAAACAAAACCCTGGGGAAGTTTTTTTTTTGGCAAATTAGCATGATTTGTGTGCATAATAGCTTGGCAACAATAAATGCACTTGTATATTGCATTGCTTCACTAGTGACAGCTAATCATAAAGATGGAATTTCAGATGAAGAGATGTGTTTTCTGACTGTGTATGCCATATTTCTTCTCGTCATACCTGTGCAGGGGGACACTTTGTTTATTATCTACACAAGAGGTTCCCAACCTAGTCTTAAAGTCCCCCCTAACAGTACAGGACAGGATTAAGGGATTACCCTGTTGTGTCTAAAGTGTTTTTCTTCTTTCTTTCTTTCTTTCTTTCTTTCTTTCTTTCTTTCTTTCTTTCTTTCTTTCTTTCTTTCTTTCTTTCTTTCTTTCTTTCTTTCTTTCTTTCTTTCTTTCTTTCTTTCTTTCTTTCCTTCTTTCCTTCCTTCCTTCCTTCCTTCCTTCCTTCCTTCCTTCCTTCCTTCCTTCCTTCCTTCCTTCCTTCCTTCCTTCCTTCCTTCCTTCCTTCCTTCCTTCCTTCCTTCCTTCCTTCCTTCCTTCCTTCCTTCCTTCCTTCCTTCCTTCCTTCCTTCCTTCCTTCCTTCCTTCCTTCCTTCCTTCCTTCCTTCCTTCCTTCCTTCCTTCCTTCCTTCCTTCCTTCCTTCCTTCCTTCCTTCCTTCCTTCCTTCCTTCCTTCCTTCCTTCCTTCCTTCCTTCCCTCCCTCCCTCCCTCCCTCCCTCCCTCCCTCCCTCCCTCCCTCCCTCCCTCCCTCCCTCCCTCCCTCCCTCCCTCCCTCCTCCTCCCTCCCTCCCTCCCTCCCTCCCTCCCTCCCTCCCTCCCTCCCTCCCTCCCCCCCCCTCCCCCCTCCCCTTCCCTCCCTCCCTCCCTTCCTCCCTCCCTCCCCTCCCTCCCTTTCTCCCATCCCTCCCTTTCTCCCATCCCTTCCTTCCCTTTCTCCCATCCCTTCCCTCCCTTTCTCCCATCCCTTCCCCCCCCTTTCTCCCATTCCTTCCCTCCCTTTCTCCCATTCCTTCCCTCCCTTTCTCCCATCCCTTCCCTCCCTTTCTCCCATCCCTTCCCTCCCTTTCTCCCATCCCTTCCCTCCCTTTCTCCCATCCCTTCCCTCCCTTCATCCTAGACTGGTAGGCTGTACTTGAGGACTGGGTCTGGAATTGCTAATCTACACTATTCATAGAACCAAATTTATGAATTGCATCCTTGTCATTTAATACACCTGATTCATTGCCCGCATCTCTCCTAACAAATATGTTTAAAAAAAAAAAAAACCTGCAGACTTCCTGGCGTTCACATGAGGATTCCAAAGACCAAAACTGTTGCAAGGTGGTCACAACAGAAGATCACTATCAATCTCAGATAAATCTATCAGATTATTACAACTAAATTTCCCAGTGATTAAACTGTTTCTAGATGATCATAAGAGATGAAAATTGAGGGCAAACTATTGAAAATTGATCATAACACGGGCAAAAATATTAAGTTAGGCCTCCTAACTGCTTTATTTTCCAACTGTAGATGTTGCTGGACAAATTGACATGCTATTCTCTTTGCTTAATATTTCTTTCCAAGCGGATTTGTAAGCATTTTCTTGAAGAGATGTGTTTTCTGACTGTGTATGCCATATTTCTTCTCGTCATACCTGTGCAGGGGGACACTTTGTTTATTATCTACACAAGAGGTTCCCAACCTAGTCTTAAAGTCCCCCCTAACAGTACAGGACAGGATTAAGGGATTACCCTGTTGTGTCTAAAGTGTTTTTCTTCTTTCTTTCTTTCTTTCTTTCTTTCTTTCTTTCTTTCTTTCTTTCCTTCCTTCCTTCCTTCCTTCCTTCCTTCCTTCCTTCCTTCCTTCCTTCCTTCCTTCCTTCCTTCCTTCCTTCCTTCCTTCCTTCCTTCCTTCCTTCCTTCCTTCCTTCCTTCCTTCCTTCCTTCCTTCCTTCCTTCCTTCCTTCCTTCCTTCCTTCCTTCCTTCCTTCCTTCCTTCCTTCCTTCCTTCCTTCCTTCCTTCCTTCCTTCCTTCCTTCCTTCCTTCCTTCCTTCCTTCCTTCCTTCCTTCCTTCCTTCCTTCCTTCCTTCCTTCCTTCCTTCCTTCCTTCCTTCCTTCCTTCCTTCCTTCCTTCCTTCCTTCCTTCCTTCCTTCCTTCCTTCCTTCCTTCCTTCCTTCCTTCCTTCCTTCCTTCCTTCCTCCCTCCCTCCCTCCCTCCCTCCCTCCCTCCCTCCCTCCCTCCCTCCCTCCCTCCCTCCCTCCCTCCCTCCCTCCCTCCCTCCCTCCCTCCCTCCCTCCCTCCCTCCCTCCCTCCCTCCCTCCCTCCCTCCCTCCCTCCCTCCCTCCCTCCCTCCCTCCCTCCCTCCCTCCCTCCCTCCCTCCCTCCCTCCCTCCCTCCCTCCCTCCCTCCCTCCCTCCCTCCCTCCCTCCCTCCCTCCCTCCCTCCCTCCCTCCCTCCCTCCCTCCCTCCCTCCCTCCCTCCCTCCCTCCCTCCCTCCCTCCCTCCCTCCCTCCCTCCCTCCCTCCCTCCCCCCTCCCCTTCCCTCCCTCCCTCCCTCCCTCCCTCCCTCCCCTCCCTCCCCTCCCTCCCTTTCTCCCATCCCTTCCCCCCCCTTTCTCCCATTCCTTCCCTCCCTTTCTCCCATTCCTTCCCTCCCTTTCTCCCATCCCTTCCCTCCCTTTCTCCCATCCCTTCCCTCCCTTTCTCCCATCCCTTCCCTCCCTTTCTCCCATCCCTTCCCTCCCTTCATCCTAGACTGGTAGGCTGTACTTGAGGACTGGGTCTGGAATTGCTAATCTACACTATTCATAGAACCAAATTTATGAATTGCATCCTTGTCATTTAATACACCTGATTCATTGCCCGCATCTCTCCTAACAAATATGTTTAAAAAAAAAAAAAACCTGCAGACTTCCTGGCGTTCACATGAGGATTCCAAAGACCAAAACTGTTGCAAGGTGGTCACAACAGAAGATCACTATCAATCTCAGATAAATCTATCAGATTATTACAACTAAATTTCCCAGTGATTAAACTGTTTCTAGATGATCATAAGAGATGAAAATTGAGGGCAAACTATTGAAAATTGATCATAACACGGGCAAAAATATTAAGTTAGGCCTCCTAACTGCTTTATTTTCCAACTGTAGATGTTGCTGGACAAATTGACATGCTATTCTCTTTGCTTAATATTTCTTTCCAAGCGGATTTGTAAGCATTTTCTTTAATTATTCCAATTCACTTTATGAATATTTTTTAAGAGACTGGTTTGTGTTTATAAGAAAGAAACCTACTATCACTCAATGCATGCTACATTTTTGATCACTTGTGTGTTTTGTAAATGCCACCCTAGAGGGAACAGACTCGCATATCTGCCAAGATGTTAGGTGTCTTCAAGATAAGGTCTAAATACAATGAAAGGTGAACGTAACATCTTTCTTCCAACTCCCAGTGGATCAGTTGCAATCTGGTTTCTTCATTCACTATCTCATTTATATTACACAGACATGTTCTCCTTGCTATGTCAAGGCAGAGGTGTTTTCCCCAGTCAACAAGAGCTGCTTACTCTATCTGCTGCAAATTTCAGGGAATCTCATTGCAATCCTCTGCTGTGCTTGCCGTGGGTTGTGTATGCTTTTCTAGGCAAATCCACACGTTGGGATGGTAGCAGCCACTTTAAAATGCAGTATTGTTTTGGATTAGGTAAGCAAGAAAACACTATCTGTTTACCTTGCACTGAGACATATTTGTAAGAATAATTAAGGTTCTAACTTTGAGAAGAAAAGCACACAATTAAGACATCTGTTAAGAAGCATAATCAATTCAAACTCCTCAATGAAAGTCTTCAATGCTCGCCTCATAATATAGTTAATAAACTCATATAATACTAATGGCAATGATAATATTTTCATATAAATACCTTGGTATGAAATTAAAGCAAAACTCTCATAGATGAGATTTTTGAGTAACCAGATAGATAACTTAATTACTTTAGGACATTCCACCACTGCTACAGGTTTCTCTTACCTTCCACACAACTAGTACACTATTGTCCATGCTTTGGGAACAGTTCTCCAATCAGAGTGCATCTCCTACACCAAACCAATATGCGGACTTCAATGATGTTACATGTCACTTTGTGCCGATACTGTTCTATACATATGCATTCTAGAGCAGTGGTTCCCAAACAAGTCCTCATGGCCCACCAATACAGGGATATAGATACACTATCACAGTGATAGTATCTTTGAAGGTTCATTTGGGCACAATTTAAATTTTGTCTTAATTCTATTTAAGACTAAGCTGTCTAAACTTAGCCTCGATCGCCCCGTTCTTTTTAAATCTATTTTTCATAATAATTGGTCTACGATACGACCAATTATTTTGTGCTACACTGGTTTGCACATTCTCTCTTTTTCACATTTATTTTTATGTGTATATTTTAGTTCTATAATACTATTAATAATGTTTATTTTGATTTGCCATTACCTTAAAATGACTTTAACCTGGAGGTAATTTCAGTGAGGTTAGGCCCTTTCTCTTTTGATGGGATCCTTCCCTCATTTTCTTGTTCATTAACTTTCATTTCTGAGTTATGCCCATATTACCTCTTCAACCCACTCTACAGATTGAGTAGATCTTATATCTGAAGCTTCTAATATAGTCTTTCTCTAGAAAAATGCTGAATATAGCCTCTACTATTTGGCCAAATCAATACCCGGTCAATCGCTTCTGGAAATGTTTTGGTTTCAGGGCATTACATAGTTTAACAGCTTATGGATAGCCCCATTCATGATTTTCCCTGAATGTAGCTATGGAAGCCTGCTGCTTCATGGAACGCTATTATTTCAGCCTTCACAGATACCCTAACTCGTGTTGACACTAGAACACCTGCATGATCTTGCTCTTTCTTTGTCTTTTTTAATTTTCCATTTTTGTTTAGCTGTTTCAGTGCAGACGTTTCTATGTAAGCTGCCGCTACCACCATCTTTTCCATGGCAACTCCTGCCGGGTGTTTTTGAGTGATGTCAATGACTCGTGGTGCGTAATATTTCTATCTACGTCACAATAACTGTAAGAGTTCTTTCCTGATCCCAACCGCGATAGTGGCTGATATATAACATAGATTGTCCGCGTATATCAGCGACTGATGCAAAAAAATCAGGATTCTGTTCCCTAATTCAAAAAACGACATCATTTGTAGTCGGGGACAAAAGCCGTATACATGATAAGTTAGATATATGAGCAAGTCTAATATGTATAAGGGGAGAGGTGGGAGGGATGAACCAGGCAGCATCAGCCCTGTGGTGTAGGGGGCCTGAGTTTAAATAGCCGGGTAACCCCTCCCACAACTTCAGGCTACGCCTTCCAATTTGTAGTCGGGGACAAAAGCCGTATACATGATAAGTTAGATATATGAGCAAGTCGGTTGTGGTGTGCCGAAACCGACGTATCGGGTAGGCCTGTAATAAAAGAGGGCAAAAAGTTGAATAAGATACCTTATTACACATCGTTACGTTGCAAGATTCATAACGGCTTTACCTACTCAACTCTAGCTCTGGTTGTGGTATGTATCTAGTATTATACTGTGGATTTCCAGCGTCCTAATGTTTATGGTGTGAGCAGGGATATTTTTCTGGAAGCAGCTGATGCTGCCCTGATTCTGGAGGAATGTCCCGAAAAGGGGTTGAGTCCCCGCCTAGTTAAGAGGGTTCTGAGGTACATTATGAATTTAGCTGTAGTGAGTGGTTTGCCCTGCAGTTAAATAGGGGCATATTGAGATTTGGTCCTGTGAGTGATAACCTGTAAAGGTCTGACATTTTGACCGGCACCTTATTGCCCGTAGGATTGTCCCTACGTATTACATATGGCAAGAGGATGTGAACTGTTTGGTACTAGGATGGGCACTTAAGACATGGTGTAGCCAGCCAGGTAAGTTTTGTAGTGTTAAGAGAGATTTTATAAATTGTGTGGGCAAAAAGGAGAGGAGTGTCGCAATGGTGACTAGTGAACGAATATCGGTTTTATAGTAATCGGTGGTAAACTTGTTGTAAAGGTGAAATCTCTATTGTATGCTTGTGATGTATAATCAGAGAGGGCAGCTCAATCCAGAAATCTGCCAAATGCCATGAGGCGAGTTAGTGCAGTATTAAGCCATGGAATGTGGGTATAGCCTGCTGCTTTATTGTCAGAAAATCCCTTGACTGCCCCTATCCGATCATACCTCCCCAGGCCTTGTAGGCGGCCACTATGGGGCAGATTCCAAAGAAATGTTGACGAGGAATAGAAATTATTATTTTTTTTTTTTTTTTTAAGAGTCTCAACTGGCCAGGCAACTCAGAACCAAAAGTCACCAAATTGGCTGTGAAATCAGTGTGTGCGGACGCATTGGTCCATGTAACTGGGAAATGATGAGAAATGGCGGGAATAACCTGGCCCCCAATCCAATGTGGTATGAACCTGAGCCATATGTGTAGGTCTGCTTACAACTAGTGCCAGAATGCAACTGTCAGTGGGAAGAAGACTCAGCGGTCGGGAAATAAATGTGCAGAATAATTCTCATGGCAAACCTCAATGTGCCCAGTAGGACTGTAGATCCATTCTCCCCCCACCCTCCCCGCTTGTTCTTCAGAAGGAAAGGTTCCCAGGACTCCGATGCGCTGTACCTTCTCTGTAGGTGGACATGTTCTGTAGCTTATTAGTGTCAAGATGAATGCCTAAGAAGGTCAGTTTGTGAAAGTGGAACCCATAGTGAGGAAAAGTGCCATCGTCTTGTGAATACTAACCAGAGCGGAGTGAGGGCGTTCTATCGTGAGGAAGTTATCTAAGATAACCGGTGACTGCAGGACATTCGCTAATATTGAGTGTTAGTCAACATAGTGTGTAAGCAAATAAGATAAACAGCTTGGGGTTACTCTTTGCTCTAAAAGTTACACGTGTAGGAAATTCATGACAATCCCTCCATAAAATGCCATGAACATGCCCTTGGGATGGCTGAATAGGTAGAAGCTTGGAGGCATAGGAAATGTCTGTCTTGCCCACCCAAGCTCTGGTCAACCCCTTTGGCATAGTGCTGGGAGAATTCTTTAGAGGAAATCAATGAGTTGAGGCTAGGGGTGGGTAATTAATATGGTTGAATACCTTCTTAAGCAACGTGATTGTGTTGCGGGGTCTATTAATGCAGACAGAAGGTTCTGACACTCGTGAATACCGGACAGGAGTGTGACCAGACCTGTGTGGAACTGGTGTGTGGAAACCTTGATGTAGAAGTCGACTGAGTGACAGAAAGGCTGTGCTTAGAGGTAAAACTCCAGGTTGTTGATGCAAACCTTCTCTATGGTGAGGAGAAGTAGAGCCACTTACATCACAAAAGTCTGAAGGCTAGGATGAATTCTGGGATAGTGAGTTTCTGATTGAGTCTGGGATTCTGGTGTATAGAACGACGTACAGATCATCGTAGTAGTAAGACTTGTACTCCAAGACATCGTGGGAGGCAATGAGTAAGGAGACTAAATTAACCTTTCCAGATGTCTTTGCGTATGGTCAGGGACACAAAGTATGAGGGAGTAATAATGTAAACCGATGTGCTAAGGGAGGGATTTGAAAGGATAACATAACCATGAGAGGGATTTGGGAGTCCTGTGGCTGGGATGTGCATCAGTGCCTGTGGAGATTCCAGTTTCTGTAGTCCATCGTTAATGTTATGTATGGAGGCAAGTAGAGTGGATATCAACGGTTTGACTTCATGTGATTTGGACTAGTGGGCAGGGGCCACTGAAAGGTGTGGCAAGAACGTTGGCCTCTTGGGGACTGTAAAAAGAGTCAATATAAGAGGCCATGCTGGGTGAGGCCCTAACTCGTAACCTGGAGAGGTTGATGTGAGGCGTTAGCTATGTGTTGGGCCGAGGGGCTTGTACCTCCATATGCGGATGAAGATGGGTGTTGGCCTCACGGAACTGATAATGATGAGGCTAGTTACTGGCATAGCTGGGTACCAGGCCGATAGCTGACATAGCGGATCCGAGAATGGGACGGGTAATGGGTAGTAGCTTGGGGTAGAATGTGGTTTCCTTGCCAGAGGAATGAGATATTGGAGAACCTAAAGGGAAATGATGGTGGGAGGCAAGTTGGAACTGGAATTGGGCTTGACTTACTGTGAACGAAATACGCCTGTATAATCGGGGTGGTTGTTCTTGAGGCTGGTCTATGAATAGGTAACCTGAGGACATAGTTGTTAGAATCCTGACCCTACGATGGTGGGTACAAGATTCATAGGACATAAATCAAATATCCCTATAAGTGAGTAGGGTGAGGATCCTAGGCCATTACCAGAGACCATGGGGAGTGTTTAACCAATACTGCGACAATAATGGGGGATAGGCAGAGTCATGAGTGACCGCTAATTGGTCCTGTGACTTCTTTAGCTAAAATACATATAGGGGGATATGGAATACCAAGCTATGATGGCAGTTTTGAGCTATCCCGGTAGGACTTAGAATATTTAATTATGGTCGTGCCAGCATGGGAAGGAGGGTGTATGTGTGGGGAATTAAGGATCCCCGGGCGTGGGCCTGTGTAAGGCCTGGCAAAGGAATTGCGTGCCAGCGTTGGCTGATGTAACATAGAACAGTTAGAGTGGAGTTGCTGTAGGTTTAGTGATACAAGGGTCGGTTAGGATGATGAACTTGCTTGAGTAGAATATAGCATCAATGAGTAAATAACCTTTAGTGCATAATACGTGATTATTTTGACGTAGAGTCAGGGGGAACATATGATGGTATGGTAAAGCCTGGTACACTAGGGTTTGTCCCAGGGAACATGACGATACATATGAACATAGGAGTGTGGCGTGTTACAAAAAAGGTTTAGCGAATAGGTGATCGTCCTCCAAATAAGTAATATACCTATCGTGGAAGCAAGTATACAGATTGGCCATAACACATGGTAACAAATGTGAACGTGATGACTGCCTCAGAACAGTACCAGGTCCATAAGTGATAGAATAAGACATATGCGATATATGATGGTAATGCTATATATGTAGTGAATATTAAATGCTTACCAGAGCTGAATTAGTAATGGGAAACTGACAATATCCATGCACAATCGTAAATAATAACAAGAAACATAGCAAATATAACAGAACTACAGGGGGCATGTAAGGATAACTAGTAGCAGGCTAAAGAACCTGGACATTTCATGTATCAGGGAACAGTGTAAAACTAACGAATTGGTACTATGATTGTGGTGGCCGTTGATGGAAGCATGGAATGGAAGATGGAAGCATGTAATTGAGATAGACTGGAGACTAGTTCGGTAGAAATTTGACGAAAAGAAACTAGCGAATAGGAATGGAACAAAGAGCAGGCAGGAGTAGGTGAACTGACTTAAGTCCTGAACGGGAAAAAGTCCAGAATAGACGGTATGTAATAACGTAAACGTGTGAACAATTGTGTGTTCATGGATTTGGCCCGTACAGGCAGACTCACGGTTCGTGGATTTGACTGGTACAGGAAACAAACGAGAGGTCAGCTATGTGGCTGGAAAGTACCCAGACTTGGTGGACACGGAGGTTTGGTCCAGGAAAAGGCCCGATAAGCCGGTAAGGGGTCTCATAGCGTCAGCGGGAACGAACAGCCAGTTCTGGAGAGGAGGTGAGTAGTCTCTGACTGCGTGTGGCTGGAACAGCGTGATGGGAGTTGTTGGAGCAGGGAAAACTTGGTCCGATCAGCGTGGGAGTCAATGACCGCATGTGGCTGGAACAGCGTGATGGGAGTTGTTGGAGCTGGGAGAACTTGGTCCGATCGGCGTGGGAGTCTGACCGCATGTGGCTGGAACAGCATGATGGGAGTTGTTGGAGCTGGGAGAACTTGGTCCGATCGGCGTGGGAGTCTGACCGCATGTGGCTGGAACAGCGTGATGGGAGTTGTTGGAGCAGGGAGAACTTGTCCAATCGACTTGGGAGACTTTGACCGTATGTGGCTGGAACAGCGTGATGGGAGTTGTTGGACCAGGGAGAACTCGGTCCAATCATCGTGGGAGTCTCTTACTGCATGTGGCTGGAACAGCATGATGGGAGTTGTTGGAGCAGAGAGAACTTGGTCCGATCGTCCTGGGAGTCTCTGACCGCATGCGGCTGGAACAGCGTGATGGGAGTTGTTGGAGCAGGGAGAACTTGGACCAATCAGCGTGGGAGTCTCTGACCGCATGTGGCTGGAACAGCAGGATGGGAGTTGTTGGAGCAGGGAAAAACTTGGTCCGATCGGCATGGGAGCCACAGTAGGCCCAGACCAGCTTGTTTGGAGTTTTAGGCAGTCTGTGTTCATGACCTTTGAACCGGAAGTAGTCATGAACCAGGCAGCATCAGCCCTGTGGTGTAGGGGGCCTGAGTTTAAATAGCCGGGTAACCCCTCCCACAACTTCAGGCTACGCCTTCCAATTTGTCCTTTCCTTTCATGGCCCCTTTAAAAAGCATTCAGCGTAAAGAAAAAGGAAATTGCCTTACCCAAACCCCAGTGCTTCTATTTTCATTATTTCTCTCGTGCCAATGAGGATTCCTAACTGATTGAAGTCTTCTCCTCCATGCTAAATTTATATGATAATGCCTCCCGTGGGACCTTAAACCATGAAGAGCAAATTCATCTCAGACTTTTAATCACATTATCAGGAATTTCAATTTTCTTTCTATTTTATGACGATATTTATATTTGCCCTGATATGTATTAGGCCACAGAATGTGTATGGATGCATAGCTTTTTGTGTCATTGTGACTGGTTCATAGTTACAGATTTAATAATCAAAATGAAGGGAAACAAGATCATAGGTAGATATTATGCTCGATGTGCCTTTTAAAGTGTCACATCCCTGGATTTCTAATATGTTTAATAATCCCTATATGTAACGAAGCACTATAGCATTAGGAATACAAACCATATTCCTAATGCTTTATTGTTCTCCTATGCATTTAGTTTAAAGTGTACCCCCTTTCCCCAAAACATGATCCAGTCCCTGCACCCACTAGATCTACCTCCTGTGATGTTAGACACTCCAGTCACCATAACAACTTCATTTAAATGAAGTTGTTATGGTGCCAAGAGGCCCCCAGACTCACTCTTACCTTAAGGGCATCAACTGTTAAAGAATGGTTTAACCCGAAAGTGTCCCTCCAGCACCGATCCAGCAACCTCAGTTTCAAAAAGCGTGCAGTGCCGCTGATAGACCTAGAACGGTCAGCTGAGCTCTAAGCCACAGTGGCACCCCTGCCCAGATTAAGAAGCCGGATGCTGCCCGAAGGCACACTTTGGGGTAAAACTGTTCGGGAATGGTTTAACCCCCGTACGATAAATTGGCGCCAGGGGGCCTCTTGGCACCATAATAACTCAATTTAGATTAAATTGTTATGGTGACCAGTGTCCCTTTAGGCCGACTCTTTTCTTTTGTCCAGCCCAGTGCTCCCCATTGAGGAGAATTAGGGATTAAGAAGCACAGGCTTGGCCAGCATTGTGCTTCGCCAATGAAATTAAGTCTTGCTTACTCTATTCTCACAGGTAAGTGCCTCTAGTGGCTTATCTACAAAATGGCAATGCATTGCAGGGTTATGACTAAAGGATCACTGCACCCACAACACTCCACTGGACGATTTAGCAAACTTTCCATATAAAAAAAAAAAAAAAAAAGATGGGTTTTGTTTATTGAGAGTTTAGGTAGAGGGAAAATCAACTTTAAAACCAGTTTCAGAACAAATTTTAATGGAACAGAGACCCAAAATATATATTTTTTCAGAACAGTGATAACTCTCACCCAGTGTTTCCGTTTTTCAAATGTGCCCTGGCTCTGCCAGGAATGAACAGGGTTGTGATATCTTTAACACACTGTGCATTTTAAAGAAAGCATGTTATGGAAAAAAAAATGTGCAAGATATTGGTAATGTTTCACGGTTTTATTCAGTGGTAAATTTCCAAAAAAAGTGGTGATTCCTCTTTAACTCCATTCAAGCGTTAGCGAGAGTCTTGAATCCCTCTCAGTTGCTGAAAAATATTACATACAATTAATGTTTGCTACATTGGCTTTGTTCGACCCTGTCTGCACTCCATTTCACAGAGTTGTGTTAAATACAGTGCCACTGGCATTTTGTGTCATTAATCAGAATGATTTATTGCGGCATGGGGTGGCATTACTTTCTAATGTGCAAATGCAGGTTTTAGTGTCTATTCCAAAAATGCATATTCTAGAATATGACATTTTCAAACAAAGATGATCACTTTCCTTGGTTAAAATAAAATTGGTTTCTAATTAAATGCCTATGGTGTTACATGCTACAGATAGCCCCTAAAGCAAATTATTAGCAATTTATAATACATGGCAAAAGTTAAAACACACAGCAATACTGCAACCCTAGAACTTGCTGGTTTCCAGCATGTGAAAATGCTTTTGTAACATGTTATAGGCAATGTAAGATATTTATCAAAGTGGTGTGTTTTGAAAAGTGGTGCAAAGATGTGGAAGGTGATCTATCACCAGTGGAATGTGTCTGGTTCCATTAGTTTCCATGGTAATTGCTTCATATTTAGTACTTTGCACCATTTTCAGGACATGGCAGTTTGATGAATCCTCCTTAATATCCTTTTTATTTATTTTTTTTTAACTTACTTTTATATTGTGAAGCCTTAATGTCTAGAAATGCTCAGATTTATTTGTAAATTTACTTTTTGGCCATTTTGTCCATCGTCTCTGTGTCCTAGGCATTGGTTTAAAGAAAGTAAAAACAAAAATAAAAACTATAAAATAAAACAAGTCTTACAACTATGGTGTTGTGGTGCATATAGATGCTAGACATTTTACCTTTACATTCTAAGCACTGTAGCTTTCTTTCCAAGTCAGCTTATCCTTTCACATTGTATATTGCTTTGGGTGTAGTCCAGTAAGCTAGAGTATCTACACAGAAATTATTAAAGGACCACTCTAGTGCCAGGAAAACACACTCGTTTTCCTGGCACTAGAGTGCCCTGAGGGTGCCCCCACCCTCAGGGACCCACTCCCGCCGGGCTCTGGGGGGAGGAAGGGGTTAAACTTACCTCTTTCTCCAGCGCCGGGCGGGGAGCTTTCCTCCTCCTCTCCTTCTTCCTTGCGACGTCATCGGCAGAATGCGCATGCGCGGCAGGAGCCAAGCTCGCATTCAGCCAGTCGCATAGGAAAGCATTTACAGTGCTTTCCTATGGACGCTTGCGTGCTCTCACTGTGATTTTCACAGTGAGAAGCACGCAAGCGCCTCTAGCGGCTGTCAATGAGACAGCCACTAGAGGTTTTGGAGGCTGGATTAACCCTCAGTATAAACATAGCAGTTTCTCTGAAACTGCTATGTTTATATAAAAAAAGGGTTAATCCTAGAGGGACCTGGCACCCAGACCACCTCATTAAGCTGAAGTGGTCTGGGTGCCTAGAGTGGTCCTTTATTTGTGCAAATTAAAGGGACGTTATAGTTACCAGAAAAACTACAGCTTATTGTATTTGTTCTGGTGAGTAGAATCATTCCATTCAGGCTCTTTGCAGTAAACACTGTATTTTCAGAGAAAATGCAGTGTTTACATTACGGCCTAGGGATACATCCACTGAACACACTACAGATGGCTGCCAGAGGTGCTTCCTAGGGCAGTGCTGCACAGCGTATAGCACTGGCATGCAGTGTTTCCACCCTCTGCATGGAGACACTGAACTTTCCTCATAGAGATGCATTGATTCAATGACTCTCGGTGAGGAGATGCTGATTGGCCAGGGCTGTGTTTGGCTTCTGCTGACTCTGCCCTTGATCTGCCTCCTTGACAACCTCAGCCAATCCTATGGGAAAGGATTGTGAGTGGCTTTGATCAAGACTGCTGATGATGTCAGCCAAGTTACACACAAACACATACACTGCACCCCTCAATGCAGTATGTGTGTGTGTATTCAGCAGTCTGTGTGTATTCTGCAGACTGTGTGTGTGTATTTTGCGGACTGTGTGTGTGTATTTTGCAGACTGTGTCTGTGTATGTATTCAGCAGACTGTGTGTATGTATTCAGCAGACTGTGTGTGCGTATGTATTCAGCAGACACTGTGTGTGTATGTATTCAGCAGACTGTGTGTATGTATTCAGCAGACTGTGTGTATGTATTCAGCAGTCTGTGTGTACTCAGCAGTGTGTGTATTCAGCGGAATGTGTGTGTGTATTCAGCGGACTGTATGTATTCAGCGGACTCTGTGTGTGTGTGTGTATTCAGCGGACTCTGTGTGTGTGTGTGTGTGTGTATTCAGCAGACTGTGTGTGTGTGTGTATTCAGCAGACTGTGTGTGTGTGTGTATGTATTCAGCAGACTGTGAGTGTGTGTGTGTGTGTGTGTGTATGTATTCAGCAGACTGTTTGTATGTATTCAGCAGTCTGTGAGCGTGTGTATTCAGCAGTCTGTGTGTGTGTGTATTCAGCAGTCTGCGTGTGTGTGTATTCAGCAGTCTGCGTGTGTGTGTACTCAGCAGTCTGCGTGTGTGTGTACTCAGCAGTCTGTCTGTATGTGTATTCAGCAGTGTATGTATTTAGCAGACTGTGTGTATGTATTTAGAAGTCTGTGTGTGTATGTATTCAGCAGTCTGTGTGTATGTATTCAGCAGTCTGTCTGTGTGTGTGTATGTATTCAGCAGTCTGTCTGTGTGTGTGTATGTATTCAGCAGTCTGTGTGTGTATGTATTTAGCAGTCTGTGTGTGTATGTATTTAGCAGTCTGTGTGTGTATGTATTTAGCAGTCTGTGTGTGTAGGTATTTAGCAGTCTGTGTGTGTATGTATTCATTAGTCTGTGTGTGTATGTATTCAGCAGTCTGTGTGTGTGTATTCAGCAGTCTGTGTATTCAGCAGTGTGAGTATTCAGCGGACTGTGTATGTGTATTCAGCGGACTGTGTATGTGTACTTAGCGATCTGTCTATGTGTATTTAGCGGTCTGTGTGTGTGTATTAAATGACCACTCTAGGTACCCAGACCACTTCAGCTTAATGAAGTGGTCTGGGTGCCAGGTCCTTCTAGGGTTAACCCATTTTTTCATAAACATAGCAGTTTCAGAGAAACTGCTATGTTTGTGAATGGGTTAAGCCTTCCCCTATTTCCTCTAGTGGCTGTCTCACTGACAGCCGCTAGAGGCGCTTGCGTGATTCTCACTGTGAAAATCACAGTGAGAGCACGCAAGCGTCCATAGGAAAGCATTATGAATGCTTTCCTATGTGACCGGCTGAATGCGCGCGCAGCTCTTGACGCGCGTGCGCATTCAGCCGACGGGGAGGAGAAGAGGAGGATCGGAGGAGGAGAGCTCTCCGCCCACCGCTGGAAAAAGGTAAGTTTTTACCCCTTTCCAGAGCCGGGCGGGAGGGGGTCCCTGAGGGTGGGGGCACCCTCAGGGCACTCTAGTGCCAGGAAAACGAGTATGTTTTCCTGGCACTAGAGTGGTCCTTTAAGCACTCGGTGTGTGTGTGTATTAAGCAGTCGGTGTGTGTATGTATTAAGCAGTCTGTATGTATTTATTGCATTTGTTGGAGATACTAATAAATATAAGCTTAATTTAATTATTTATATCATTATTTAAATTGTGTGTCACAGAACTCTCTGTTGTTTTCTTCTTTTAAAACAAAAGTTGTTAATTAGTTCGGACAACTTTACGACTAGTTTTTTTCTGAACTTAAACCTCAGTATTCAGGTTTAATTGCCGTGTTGGCACTTTGGTACAAAAAAAAAAGTTGGCATGTATTGTGGTTTGGGCACTCGGGCTCAAAAAGGTTTGCCTTCACTGCCATAGGGTCAGAAATACATGTTTGTGTTCCTGACACTATAGTGTTCCTTTATTAAAGTTCAGCCAAGCCTGAAATGGGCATGAAGTGGAAAATTGTTAGCTATACAGTTTGATATGTCAGACTTTCTCACATCGGTTTTTGCAGTTGATCCAAAAAAGGCACAAAACCCTATTAGAAGCGCTTTATAGTTATGCAACAAACTAGAGGAAAAATCCTTCTTGACCCCATTAATGGCAGTCAGATCTCTCCTTGCATCAAGAAGCTGTTAAAGCACATATTAAAAATATATCTGAACATTTTGTTTTTGCAAGTTTTTATCCAGTTGCTGTTTATACATCTGTATGGACTCTGATAAAACTACCTCTTCAAGCAGAGAATTCCATATCCTTATTGTTCCTACTGTAAGAACCATTTCCTTCTTCTTTCTTCCAGTCTAAATGGGTGATCTCATGTCCTGTGTATAGTCCTATTTATGAATATTTTTTTCAGACACTGGCTTGCATTGGCCCCAAATATAGTTGAACAACAAATCCCAGGATTTCTACTATAACCCTCTGTAATAGAAATGGGTAGATCACAACCACTGGGTTAATTAATGCCTGTTTGGAGAATCACTGCAGTGGGCCGCAGTCTTGTATAAAGTCCCTGGTTTTCCATTTGAAGCAAAATAAATGGACAAAATAATAAATTCCATAATAAGCTCTTTACATCATTTGAATTAGTATGAAGGAAGACATATTGATGTGTATTTAAATACAAATAAGAGGTAAGGAAAACTTAGAGGATACAATAGATATACCCTCCTGATAGACACAAAATTAGGGAGTATGAGAAGGCACAACGAAATAAAAAGAAATATAATACCCCACTACAACTGGTAAATATAAAAGCCCCCACCCAAAGCTAGGTAATAGCAAATATAATAGCACAAGAAAAACCTAATGCAGCGTCCAGGAGTAGGTTAAAGTGGAAATATTAAAAGAAAGAAAACAATTATTGAACAAATAAATAAAATAAAAATATAAAGATAAAAAAGGGGATTTGTCCACTAAGCAGTGATTATATTCTGCTACAACCAAATTGGCTAAAAGTCCAGATAGGTAATGTTTGTCCATGTCTATATTGCACATAAGAGAGGGTAATATATGTTGCAAAATGTAGTAATAGTGGTACAGTCTATGCAACAATGTATCAGCTGGATGAGGCATTAAATACAAGGGCTCCTGTTACACAAACAAACAGGAGACCTTTGGTTATGCTGAAATAGTATAGTATCAGACTTCGTTCCTGGCTATAAATATAAGCACTGATACACAGATATAAAAACGATAAAAGACTGGAGACCAGGTGGATAATCCAAAGCTTCAACATCAAATTGATCTATGAAGGAAAAAACAAGGCCATAGTGCTCTTTGTATTGCTTTATTGCAAAAAGGATAACGGATAAAAAATACACTCACAAAGGTGCAGGGCAGTCAGGCATAAATATCGGAGTCCAACTCCCATCAACCGTGGTACCACTCTGGACTCCTTCCTAATTTGCCAGCTTGGAAAGGAGGAGAAGGGGTACAGGAGAGGTTCACTGCTCGCTGGTCTCATTGTTCTGCTGCATTCGTTCCACTGCCGATCATGCGTTCCACTGCACTGCACTTTTCAGTTTCTCCAAGATGATGATGATAATAATAATAATAATAATAATAATAATAATAACAAAGTATTTAATCAGGAAAGGTACATTCAGATTACTCAAAGATAGATGCAGCCTTACGCGTTTTGTGATTGCTACGATCACTTCATCAGAGGTTACCAGCGAGCAGGGAACCTCTGATTTCAAAATTGTAATGGTTATAATTGGTACAACTGAATATACCCAGGAACAAAACATTTCAAAAGATATTAGTTGAGCCACGGATAATGGATAATTATGGCATGGTTAAATTAATAATGCACAATTTCTCTATGCTGTTTACCTCTAAAGGCAGTTAATACTCAGCCCTGAAGGTGGTTCTAAAACCTTGTAATTATTTTTTCCAGATGAGAGAGGACATTGACAAACATTGGAAAGATAAACTGAGTATGCCTTTTGGCCAAAACATACACTGTTGTTGTCAGAAAGGTCAGATTGGAAATCGAGTACCAATTACATGTAGAGAGATCTTTCAACTTACTGCATAATTGGACCTCCAGTGTAGACAACTGTATGTGACAGTTGGAATATGGTCATATCATGAACACCAAATAATGAAGTCATTTGGAACAAGTGTTGCGGAACTGTGTTTTGATTACTGTGGGTGTATATCTTCCAGATGACTTGTTATCTGGTGTAATGGTTATTTAACACTTATTTTTCTACTGTTCTTCCTGATGCCAAAAAAACCCCAACACATTTTTGTTAAAAAAAAAAAAAACGAAAAACAAAATGTGTATAACCTGTTCTCTATTCATTAAAATTGTCAACATGTTACCTTTCTTACTTCCCTGACTATACTGTCAATTAAAACTATAAAAATCAATAAAAAATAATATTTAAAAAAATAAAATAAAAAAAATAATGTGTATATTAGGATTTATTTGTGAAAAAAATCTGTCTTTAATGTAGAGCAATTAAACATACCCTTTTGTTGGTTTCAGTGGTGATTGCTGCAATTTTAGAGCCTTGCCTTATTTTGTCATATTGTGTTATTTTCTTCCTCTTCTAAATGTTATGCTTTTTAGAATAATAAACTACCAATCAAAAATTGCCTCGCCGATAATGGGAGTATAATATTTGTGTTATCCATGAATCGACACAGGAGGCAGGATAGAGGTGTCAGAGAGAGAGACATTTTTCTGTCAACCCACTCCTAAAAAAACACTTGGAGACAGCACCCCCAAACTGTATTACATTAAGTGGTTGTCGTCCATGGGGTGATCTTTTAAGCATTCATTTTCATGACCTTTACAAGTATCATTTGTGTACCTTTAAATGTGAATCAGCAATTCATATATATAAATATATATATATATATATATATATATATATATATATATACAAATACAAAAAGAGAAGTCCTGCGCTTAAGCAGCAAGGACTACAACACACATCAGCCCCAATATATAGTAAAAACCAAAGAAAAGAAAAACGTTACCTGCGCTTTCTCCTTAATCCCTATGTATATTTAGACAAATGGAGGTCATTTAGTTGCTCCAATGGCCATTGGAGGAATGCCCGCCTGCCAACGTCAAGGCAGACCCCCCTAAGCGGGTCCTAACACTGACCCTTCAGCCTGCTTCCTTGAATATATATATATATATATGTTCTAATTGTTTTTCAGATTTGGGATGCAGTGGATTCTGGGAAGTGTTTAAAGACCCTCTCACATCACTGTCAAGCAGCACGAGACGCTCAGTGGTCTTCGTGTGGACATAAAATTCTCAGTGGCGGATTTGACTCTACTCTTTATTTAACAGATGTTGAAACAGGTAAATTGCATATAAATTCATATGTAACTATTAAATTGAATTTTCACATTTCGTTTTATTTTTGTTTCCCTGAATGATTAGAGACACAATTCTAAAATATCTCTCTCATCTAGTGATTGGCATTGTCTTGTAGCCAAGTGCAGGATAGCATCTAAATCCACTTCCATCTTGGACTGTGAAATAGTTTAAGGGCTTTAAGTGGACAATCCATACAACACCTAGCAAAATCTTCTCTTTACAGTCCAACTTAGCTTGGAAGTTCTAGAGATCCATGGCCTTTTTCCCTAATGTATGTTCATGTATTGTGCCCTATTGTATGTAAGGTTGTGTAACAGGATTGTGAAGTTCACTATGTATTTCAAAATATTTTGTGTCCTCCCAAAACCTATGTTTATTGTAGGATATATAATGTAACTTGGGATACAATGGTCACGTCTCTGGTGGTCTTTTGGGGAAGCAGTCACGGGGGTGCAGAATTGTACCCATGACTATTCATAAAAGAATCCTATCTTCTCTCCCTTGGCATGTATCCTTCTGGTATCTGTACTGTAGTGGGTTCATGTCTGCTCCCCCATCAGTGGCCATAAAATATGAAGGCAGACGTTATTTTGTAGCTGATCACATTAAATCCATTTTGACTATGCCTATGTTTGTATCCCTGTTGTATTTTGCTATTATTATAGCAACATTTTTATTATTTACTATGATGTCTCACATATTGTGAAATCTTTATTTTTTTATTATATTCTGGTATACAAAATCACCCTTCAATTTATTTTCATATGCAGTTTTCTGTTGCTGTTTTAACTTTTCTGAGTTAAATGAAGAAATTAGCACTATCCGTAGTACCCTGCCAAGACAACTTCCATTCTCTATAACACACAGCCTGTTATAATGGATGCGTGTTCTTCTAACCATTTATTATAAGTTTTTTGCTATGCCAGCTTGCACTGTGTTTTACATTTCTTTCATTTGCTTGCAGAGTTTTTCTGGTATTTAATTTAGCGTTACAGGTCACAAAAAACGCTTCCAAAAGTCATTACCCCTCGGAAAGGAGGGAGAATATACTGACAGCAGAATATGCCACTTTGCATTCACGTAGTAATTAGGGTAGAAAACCTTTAAATTGCAACGGACTCCAAATCACACACAGCGGCTTACGATGTTATATTTTCCTTCACATGTCATTCGGTTTCCCAAGGTTTTGTTAATAAACTTTTTGTATATAACTACTGACTCGTGTTCAAATCTTGTACATAATTGCATCTCAAACAGTGTAGCCATAGTAACCACTTTTTTTCCTCCCATTTAATATGTTTCTGTTATTCTCCTTAGGGAAATTAAGGGAGACCAGCTTCACATTTAACACTTTACATTAAAATGAAGGAATGAATACAATTTGCTCTTAATTATGTATTGGGGTACACATTGTACTTAGGTTACACATGGCCTATTTTAGCATCAAAAAGAATTACAGGTTGTTTTAACCCTTCGCCTTCCAAAATGGTAAATAGACATCGTTACAGAGCCATTTCGAAGCACAAATAATTCATTATTTACATTCGGGATATTCGCAAGGTAGATCCACAGCTGAGCACCTGTGGGTTTTGACCACCCTTGCTTTAGATTATTCTCCCTGTGTGCCGTCATTAATTATTTTCATAATTCGTTCTTTCAGGCAAGCAAATATACAAATCAAAAACTGATTTCAAGGTCAGTGTGGTCCGCTTCCAGCCTCAAGACCTTAATGTTTTTCTTTGTGGAGGATTCTCACCTGAGTTAAAAGCGTGGGATATAAGGATGGAAAAGGTATGTCACTTCAATTTTTCAATTTCTGGTTGTGTATTTGTTTAATGTATCATTAAGTGTATAATGTAGGCCTTACGTGCATCAGAAGATCCATTTACATGTATTTTCATACACAGACAGATTTGCAGGTCCATATGATAAAATAATCCGGATTATTTAAAGAGGCAGGAACAGCAAAACAATTGATAACTGGGGGTGAGTTAAATACATAATTGTTAATTTACCATGAGTTTCTAGTTCTCACAAATTTATGGATGACACTATTTCGTACGTTCCACCCCCTCGACTCACCTAATGATCCACCTGACTTGGCCTTAATTTAATATTGTTTGCTATTCAAATAATGTGATACTTTGTGGCTAAACTTTAGAAAATAATTTTTTTATTTCAACTTATTAAAATATCAAAAATATATTGTATATTTAAAAAAATATAAAAAAAAAATTAACATAAATAATTTAAAAATGTTATCTAAAACTATAAAACAAAACTATAATTTGGAAAGAAAGGCATAAATAGTCATTCTTTACTCCCCCACAACGACTCTATCAGTGTTTGGAAAAAGTGCAGGTGACATAAAAAAAAAGGGAAGAGACTATATGGTTTCTTTTAAAAGTCTCGTAGGATAGTCAAATTCATAATGAAGTCAGTATTGATCATACAAGAGCATGAACAAATACATTAGTAACTATTATGAAGTAAATATTATAATTGTGAGCTTTTCAATGCATCCTCAAAGTCCATTATATTACTGCAATATAACAGTTATTATAATTTATATGGTAGATGATGATGATATTGATAAAAAAAAAAAAGTAACCAAAGTGTATATGAAGTCACAGCATATTTATCTGATATCATTTGTACAGCTATGAAAGGCACAGCTAAACTCAGTCATTTTGTTAATTTTCAATGCTGATATATATCATGTCTCCCAGCTATCCTGGATCTTGGAGGGCAGGTCATGATTTTGGACCACTGTCCCACCATGCTGTTTTTTGTTTTTTTTTCTTGAGTGTACTGCATCACAAAAGACCAGAGAACAGTAGCTATAATACACACCTCAAGCGCGAGTCATTAAACTTGGCCTTTGTGAATTGTCAGCCCTAGTTGACTGCCTGTTAAGTTTCTACTCAACTATGCCGAAATGCTTAAAGTGATTTGCATTTCATAAAATTGTGAAGCGTTAGAAAATCTCTTTTTTTTTTTTACCTTCTAATTCTGTTATTTATCTCTTTAAATGCTCTTGTTCTCTGATCTCCTTCAATGATTCGCTAGTTCCTTAGGCCATTTTGTTATGTGGTGGTGATGGCGTTGTATTCTGGTTTTGTTAAAACTGTGTGGATCGTGTTCCTAAAGCAGGTGTAGGCAACCTTCATAACTCCAGGTGTTGTGAACTACATCTCCCATAATGCTGGCAAAGCATCAGGGCAGATATAGTCCATAATATCTGGAGCGCCGAAGGTTTCCTACCTAAAGTTTACAGGTAGAATTAATATACATTGATGCAGATTTGCTTTATTACTGTTTGTATAAACCGGAGATGGTCTCTTTCTTAAATTTTTGACTCAGAAGAACAACATCCTACCCTCTGGGCACGAGGCATGGTTTCAGGGCACCAGCTCTAGATCTTTAGAAATGACTACTGAAATAGTCTAGAATTGATCAACACATGGTACCGACCGTGTGCCTTAACAGACCTTATCATTTGATGAATATTATATGACGAATTTTAATCTGGCGACTTTGATACATTGATATTATTTAATTTCCCATTTCCAAGTGTGTTACAGATATAAATGAACATGGTGCATTTGTTCGGCTCCGAGACTGCCAGAAAACAATTGGCAGGGGCCTTTTGATTGCTCACATTTGTTTGCTTAAATGATGAATAACAATCTAGGCCTAACAGTTGTGCGTTGCAGACAGCATGTTGGCCAACGTCCTGGTCACAACGCACATCTACATAATATGTTAGGCAAGAATTATTCTGATTAATTACCACTGAATGGCATATCTTTCCCATAATGACCCATTAGAACAAACAGACGAATAAAGCGTAGAGACAGTGACCTTTCTCAAATGCCTTTGTTCGTTTGATATTAATTAATGCAGTCACCACTTCAGTCCAGCGTTGCATTGTTTTCATAGAATACATCAGCACGATTAGCTGTGAATGTGCCTTATTAGCCTCATAATAAACTGTGATATTTTTAATAATGCTATTTGTGCTCCCCCTTCTTCATCCACCCTCTATGCACTGTGCAATAGACAAAATAATAGCAGATATTTAGTAGCTTACTGGTGTTTTTGTCTGACAAGACGCGTAGATGGAACTGCTGACAAGGACCAGAGGTGGCGCTACCTTCTCCTTGTGAAATTGTACATTAAAATGTTAAAAGGAGAGGAACATACAAGTGCAGTATGATGAACATGTATGATATATTGCCTTACTGTATTTATAAGAACGTAAAAGACAAAAATAAATGTGTTACTCTGCTTGTATGTTAAATGCATCAAATGTGTTATAGCTGGGCCACCTCGATATATTTTTTTTCTCTTTTTGCTATAATCCCATTAACAGCTAGGGCTGCTAAACATAAGGGACTAATCGTTCTGTTTGGAGATTTATGCTAACCGGTGTCATTGTGCACATTTTCATGATCAGTCTGATAATTAAAGGGACACTACAGTCACTAAAACATCTTTAGCTTAATGAAGCAGTTTTTGTGTATAGATCATGCCTCTGAAGTTTCACTGCTCAATTTACTGCCATTTGGAGGTTAAATTACTTTTGTTTGTTTATGTAGCCATAGCCACACCTCCCCTGGCTGTGACTGCACAGCCTGCATGAAGAAAATGGTTTCATTTTCAATCAGATGTCACTTGCTTTAAAAGTTTTTAATTCCTGCTTTGTAAATTAAACTTCAATTACATAGAGGAGGATCCTGCAGGGTCTAGAAAGCTATCAACAGAGCAGGAGATAAGACATTCAAAATCAAACAGAATTTGGAATAAAGGAAGTGTAAACATTAGATGACTCTTTACAGGATGTGTTCAGGAAGACTGTGTAAGTCACATGCAGGGAGGTGTGGCTAGGGATTCATAAACAAAGTGATTTAACTCCTAAATTTCAGAGAATTGAACAGTGAGACTGCAGGAGCATGATCTATACACCAAAACTGTTTTATGAAATGAAAGTTGTTTTGGTGACTATAATGTCCCTTTAATAATGTGTACTGCATTTATCATAATTGTTATAATTTGGATCTTTTCTATTCTTTATGTGAATGTGTGGGCTTACTATAGGTTAATTATATACTTTTGCAGTGGTCAGGGTGTTTTTTTTTAAGACTTTGATAATGAAGGAGTGGCAAAGGCTTCTGAGAATTTAAAGGTACTGAGTGCCTTGTAAACTAGGTTGAACGACTAGTGGAACGGGGCTCTTGGGATGAGGGCCTGTGATTTAAAAGGACTTTTCAGCCTTGTACAAAGGTACTCCGGGTAGCTATGAACCCACTGCAGGTAAATCTTCTATTTCTTCTGGGCTATTTCTTCTTGATGTAATCTGCCAAATGTCCACTTTATGATGCATTCAATTGCAATACTAGTGTAAAACGTCATGCGGCTTGACTATATCTTGATTGAGGGACATGTCAAAAACTATCTTTGAGTGTGATGGGTCATGTGGGATTCTGCTTAGCATGACTGCTTCAGCTATCCTTCCATTTTTTTTATTTCTTGGAAAGTATGTCAAACATCGTAATCCCCCACCATGGCAACTGATTTGACCTAGTGATCCATCAGGAGGTGTAAAAGAATGGTTGTCTTGCTATGTTCCTTATCAGGTTTCATGGCTGACCTTATGTTTTTAAACCTCCCTGTAGGTATAAACTTCTCTGATCATGTTGGGCTAATCTCTTTTAATAAACCTTCCTTTGGCTTCCAATAGATATGTATTGTCACTAAGTTAATATATAATATACAGCCTGTTGCACAATGTGTGTATTAAATTATAGTAGATTTGCAGAAACACATTTATTCAATTTTGGTTGGCATAATTTGGCTGACATTCTCTGTATTTACTATCCTCCAAATATAGCAGAATTTAGCCATGACAAATTAGAGGTACAATTTCACCTAGCCCATAAATATAAAATGGACCCATGTACTGCACATTTAAATGTCACTTAAAGACACTAGGACAGGGAAACCGGGGGAAGGATTGGCAGAGTTAGGATTAATGATATGTGTGTCTATATGTTTTTCAAATCCATTCCAAATGTATCAAACATGTTCAGTTATGGTATTTTATATAGAATTATAGATTGAGCACTGTTGTGTCTGACAAAACCCACTATTTTGCATATGTCAAAGATATCCCCATTCATGTTTTCCCCATTCGGGAGCTACCATCTCCCGACCACCGACCACCCCTGGCTAATTAAACATTAAAGAAACCACAGAATTAAGTGCTCTCTCGGTGTGGCCGCAGTTCGTATAACCGAACACCACGTGCTGGAGAAAACTGCGGGCATCTTGTCGCATGAACCCAGGCAGCTGGACTTGGTCGTTGAGTGTTTGGAACTAAAAGTCGGACACTCGACGGCATGAACACCTGTGAAAGTATACAAACGCCTGCTTCTTTCCGTGATAAGCCAGGAGAGCGCTTTTCAGTCAGTTTGTAGGCACGAACAAGGCAAACAAACACTACCTATTTTGTGCTTTTTTGAAACTCCTGATATTGACCGACCGCTACCCCTGAAACTCTGGAACTGATTTGGGCAGACGCCTCATGTGTGGTCAGTCAAAACTTTACCCCCAGTGGCGATTGAACTGTATTTGTGGGATCTGAGCGCTATTTGGACAACTTGGGGGCTCAGATCGAGGATATCCGGGGATAAAATATTTGTAGAAGTTCCTATATGTCTTATATGTATTTTTATGTCTTTTTAATATTTTATGTTTTTATGCCTAGTTGTTCAGACACAGAAATTCATGGGCATGTTGTGGGAGTGTTCTGGGCGTGTTTGACTGTACCCTTGCTGTGTATATAGGTGGGCCATCTGGCCATAATAAAACCAGTTCTTATATACCCTTCATCAAGTCTAGGCTGATGTTTGGGTAGCTCGGAGTTATAATCACTATTTCACTTGGGACTCGGGAGATTGACAACGGATATACTCAGCCGGAATATAGGGGATGCGTTACAGTGTCATGTGAAAAACATAGCACTGACCTTTCCTACTTAATTGAGTGGAATTATACATAGATTCTAAAAATAGCTTGGAGTTAACGCACACCGGATGGACTATCAAATATGTCCATGCATTAATGGGACTCTGAACCGAAGTCATGGAAGCAGTTCAACAGGAACATTCTGAATGGAACGCAAAGGCCCGTGAATTGAGACTTTAAGAATAAAACTAGCAGATGGTCCATAGTGCTCTGAACGAGCTGACTGTCATACTTCAGCACCTCTCAGTGACACCCCGCCATAAGCCTCAAGGAAGCAGACCTTGCGTAAAACAGAGAATAAATCTGTCATCTCTCTGCTGAAATGACTCTGGCAAACAGCGCCTTTTACATTTCTTTTTTTCTTAAGAGATTTAAAAAAGGTCCGTGTGGCTGACTTCTGTTTGTGAAGATTTAACTATATACGGGATTAGCACTCGAGTCACTCTTTGGAAAGAAAAAGTCACACTTTTCTGCTCAGCTATTTACTCTTTCTATGTAATAGCCTTTGGGCTAATCTACCTTTGAAATGCATAAACAGAGCTAGCAGATAAACCCCAAATGGCAAAAATGTATGCACTGTTTCCTATGGCTAGGCTTCAGCAAAAGCAGACAGGCAAATTCAACTCTTGCTGACTTTTTCTCTGCAGAATACATGAGTTGGTCTCTATTGAAAAGGAGTTGGACAGTTTAATGCAGTGTGTCCTGTTATGTAGGGAATATTTGTAGATGACATGTTTATATATAGCGACCATTCTTCATTTGCTTTCCATATTCATGATGGCAGCTTGTTCATTTGAATATATTGAGAAAATGTTGCGAAATACTACCCTGCTCAAAAGATTGTAAGCTCTTTGGAAAATTTAACACTAATGCCTTATCCTGTTATGCAAAAGGACAAATAACTTTACAGACAAAGGTATTATCAATTGTATACTGTAATTTATATTTTATTTAATAGCCCCTCTTATACCTCTAGCTTAGTGTCTGAGATTGAGCTGTGAGCTTCGTGTTATCCCTGAGGAAGTCCCACATTTTATCGGACGAAACACGTTGGATTTTCTCCTTATGGACTTTTGATTTATGTTTTATTCTATATTTTATTATTTATTTGTATTTGGCTGCCTTCATATATCTGCTCCTGGATTTCTGACCACGCTATTGAGTTCCATGTTATATGGAGACACGCTCTTCTTAAGATTCTTATGTGTAAGTGCGACCAATAAATGTGATTTTGCATTTTTATAACAAACTTCACTATATCTGATTTCCTTTATTCACATATATTCCATTGGATGATAATTCAAGCTCATACTCATCATACATCACATTACCCCTGAGAGGGTGAGAAGCCTGATTTCACGCTTGTTTGTGAGTGTATCCATCATCACATTTATTATACACTCTATTTAAATACTGTATTACGCTATGTTAGCTTTCTGATTCTTTCATACAGATCATATTCACAGATATTTTACGTTATTTCAGGTTGTTCAATTTATTTTAGATATATTTTACGTATTTTGGGTGTTTTCCACTTTTTGCTTGATTATCAATTGTATACTGTAATTTATATTTTATTTAATAGCCACTCTTATACCTCTAGCGTAGTGTCTTAGATTGAGCTGTGAGCTTCGTGTTATGCAAACTAGTTGGCATGAACCTTACTAAACTGACCATAAGACATTATTTTAGTTAAACATAACTTTTATATATATAAATATAAACTTTTATATATATATGAATGTGTGTTGTGGAATTCACTCACAATGTATATATAAAAAAACTGACCTTGCCATTCACACGCAAACCTCCTAAGTTTCCCTATTTAGGAGGGACAGTCAGTTTTTTGGACCTTAATTCCTCTGTATTATCCTAATGAATATAATCCTCTTTTGTAGGAGCTCCATATTGTTGGTATGTCTGAATGTATAGAAGAGCTATCTACAATCTACAATAAATGTGTTTGGAAATCAGTCTGTGTAAATAAGATACATTGTTCTCATTCTAAATTACATTTTAGCTACACAAATTATTAATAAGTCAACTGAAATGTGTCAGAAAGTGCGGCACCTGGCCACATCCCCACTAACACTGCTTTTTTAAGCACAGCCCCATAGTATGGGGTCCAGGACAAGTTTATAGGGAATTTTCCCAAGATGCATTGGGTCAGAGAGATAATTGAGCTGGGAATTTTAGATAACTCAATGATCTCTCGGTTACATGAAATAAATAAATAATATAAAACACCCCAACAACATAATAAAACAAACACAGACTCCCCTTGGCTCTTAGGTAGCGAATGCTCCCCCCCCAGTAGGTAGATCATATCTCCCGAACGTGGTTCGTGTAGTTGTTTGGGAAAGTCTACAGGCAGCAGTACCATCTTAACCGGGATTCACAAAAACGTGTAGCCCAAATTAGTTCCATGCACTCGATGACTAAGTACCGCTGCCTGTATTCGGGAGACAAGATGCATTTGTGTTACAAACGGCGGCCAACCAGGGAAAGCACTCAAGTACTCCTTAATTGCGGTTAACAGCCAGGGGTGGTCGGTGGTCTAAGTCAATAACAGGGGGGCACCACACATGTTCTGCTCGGTTCCCGAACAGGGGGGTACAGATCTGTTCGCAAGAACTCAATATGGGTTCAGGCAACCCCGGGGACTGATGCCAGGTCCGCCACAGCCACCACTGCCTCTGATGCGATGAGTGGAGAGTATATTAGTGATGTAATCCATATCCCCATACTGGTAAAACTATATATAATAGAAACTCGCCTTAGAAAGTCTATTTTATTTTGAACATTGCCGACTTCATCCTCTTGTCCTAGTGTTATAACACTGCTTTTTTGATGTCTTGATGCAGACTTAGACTGTATGGATTACTAGAGGTAAAACAATAAATTGTAATAAAAAATAAGCTGTACATATAGCCTGCCAAGTGGGTTGATCCGAAGCATGAGATCTTAGACAACTTTGATGGAATTTCAGTTTTGTTATCTCTATGATGAAACAAGTGCCATAAAACCACTGTGTGGGAACTACTGCTTTTATTTGTTTGTGGTACATATCTCTTTTTCATTCTTGTTTTTTGGAAAAAATATACTTGCAGTAATTTGAGAATGCTTAATAGACAGTTCATTAACTGCAGTGTTTTTGCAAAACACAAAAACCACTTCAGCATTAAAGGGAGCCTTCCACCACTTACCCGACCCTCTGATCTCCGAAGCAATCTCATTATAGAGGTGGATGTCACACTTCTGTAGCACCCACTACCAGTCTGCACTAGCTCCTCTTGTGGTCTTCACTGATTTGCCATGCTTGTGGGCCATGGATGGTCATGTTTGTATGTTCTGTTCTGTTCCTGATTTATTTATGTATTTATTTATTTATAAAATATTTAATGAGGAAGGATACATTGAGATTTTTCTCGTTTTCAAGTCTGTCCTGGGTCCACAAAACATTGCATTGTTACAATAGGATGCAATATTACAAAAAGAAAAATAATAATAATATACTATATATATATATATATATATATATGTATATATATATATAACTTTAACACATAATAGGTAATAAATATATTCAACAATGACAGGTGCATTCTGTGCTCAGGTATATTGCCTGCAACGTGTCACTGCTTGACTTTCTTCCATCTCTGACTGGATGTCCTCCCGCATTCTGAACTCAATCTCTCTAAAACTGAGCTCCTTGTCTTTCCTCCTCCTAATACTGATCCTCCTCTTTCGCTCTCCCTTCAAGTTTGTGGTACCCACATCAGTCCATCCTTGCAAGCGCGCTGTCTTGGTGTCATACTTGATTCTGGCCTCACTTTTGAGCCTCACATCCAGGATGTTGCCAAATCCTGTAGATTCCATCTTAAAAACATAGCCCGCATCCGCCCCTTTCTTGCACCAGATACTACCAAGGAGCTTGTCCATGCTCTAGTAATTTCCCGCATGGATTATTGTAACCCTCTCCCGATTGGTCTTCCCAAAAGCTGTACTGCACAGCTACAGTCCGTTATGAACGCTGCTGCCAGACTGATTTTCCTCTCTAGTCGTTTCTCTCAAACCTCACCCCTCTGTCAGTCCTTACATTGGCTTCCTGTATGCTATAGGAGTCAATTCAAGGTACTAACTCACACCTATAAAGCACTGAACAACTCTAGCCCCTCTTATATCTCCTCACAGATCCATAGGTATGTCCCTTCTCGGTCTCTCCGCTCTGCCCGTGACCACCTCCTGTCCGTTGTCCGCACCTGTACGGCCAACTCACGCTTGCAGGACTTCTCGCAGACGGCTCCCTTCCTATGGAATAGCCTGCCTACCGCCATCAGACTCTCACCTAGTCTTGCATCTTTTAAGAAGTGCCTTAAAACCCATCTCTTTAGGAAAGCTTATGACCTCCCAGACTAACCTCTACCTCACATACCTGTCTCTTGCTCTCTCCTAAAGGGCAGCACACCTTATTTGACTGCAAATTCCTGTCCTAATATGTTTTACAACCCACCTCATATAGAATGTAAGCTCGATTGAGCAGGGTCCTCTTGAACCTATTGTTCCCGTAAGTTTATTTGTAATTGTCCTATTTATAGTTAAATCCCCCTCTCATAATATTGTAAATCGCTACGAAATCTGTTGGCGCTATATAAATGGCAATAATAATAATAATAATAGATCTCTTAAAATATTTTAGATTGAAGGAAGATTTGACTGTGTCCCTGCGGTTATTCCATAATTGCGATGCTTGAAGGAAAACAAGGATCGAGCCACTTTATTTTTGTATTGCAGTATGCTAAATATCATGCTAGTATTGGATTGGAGGTTATAGGAGGTGGGAAGAGTTGGGGGGAATCATTCAACTTCGGTAGGGTGGGAGCTTCCCAGAGAACCTCTTATGCAAGAGGCTGGAAAGATGAAGAGTGCGTCCGGATTCCAGCAATTGCCAGTTTAGCTCTTTTAACATAGAAACATAGAATGTGACGACAGATAAGAACCATTCGGCCCATCTAGTCTGCCCAGTTTTCGAAATACTATAATTCCCTGGCCTTATCTTAATAATTAAGTCCCTTATCTTAATACTTTAACTCCCTGGCCTTATCGTAAGTCTAGGATAGCCTTATGCCTATCCCACTCACGGTTAAACTCCCTCACTGTGTTAACTTCTACTACTTCAGCTGGAAGGCTATTCCATGCGTCCACTACCCTCTTTGTAAAGTAATACTTCCTGATATTATTTTTAAAACTTCACCCCTCTACTTTAAGACTATGTCCTCTTGTTGTGGTAATTTTTCTTCTTTTAAATATAGTCTCCTCCCATACTGTCCCTTTATGTCACAATGGTGGGTCAACTAATTCAATTCTAGTACAAAGCGGCAGAATGATTAATATAATGTATTAAGTTCATGAAGGTGGTTTGCAATACACTACATCCCCGTAATCAATGCCTGGCATTAGCATTTTTTGCACTATCGGTTTCCTTACTGTAGGGCTTAGGCAGTATTTGTTTCTGTATATGGCACCTAGTTTTGTATGAAGAGATGTTTTCATTTATTTATTCTCGTTTTGTTTCATTTTATAAATGTATATAGCTAGATAGAGAAATGAATAAACAGAAAAGTCTTTCAGCTTAATTCAATGTGCAAACATGTTGGTGCTATGACCATTTGTGACATCATATTACAGACATGGCAGTTGATGACCTCAAAATAGAATAATTATCTCCAGTGTTCCAGATCTGCTTTGTTTGTTCATTCAGTGCAGGAGGTTTACCAGTCAGCTTGTTTTATATTCAGTCTTTACTTCCGGCCATGAAAAATTAATGTTTCCAAGAAGTTTCTTGAGTGGAAATATTGCTTCTAATGTGAATTATAAAGAATACAAATGTCCATCTACTGCAAAAGATTCATTGGGAGGTAAGAAAGGAAGGAATGAAGAAGAAATGAAGATTCTGAAGAACACACGTGTACATTATGTTTAATATATGATAATAGAGTGTGATCAGGGACCACCCCCTCTGCATTGTACCATTCCTATTAGAGTGTAAGCTCTGTGAGCAGGGACCTCTCTCTCTGTATTGTACTTTTCATATTAGATGTAAGCTCTGTGAGCAGGGACCTCTCTCTCTGTATTGTACCATTCTCATTAGAGTGTAAGCTCTGTGAGCAGGGACCTCTCTCTCTGTATTGTACCATTCTCATTAGAGTGTAAGCTCTGTGAGCAGGGACCTCTCTCTCTCTGTATTGTACCATTCTCATTAGAGTGTAAGCTCTGTGAGCAGGGACCTCTCTCTTTGTATTGTATTGTATAATGTTTATTAGAGTGTAAGCTCTGTGAGCAGGGACCTCTTTATTTGTATTGTATTGTATAATTCTTATTAGAGTGTAAGCTCTGTAAGCAGGGACCTCTCTCTCTGTATTGTACCATTCAGATTAGAGTGTAAACTCTGTGAGCAGGGACCTCTCTGTGTATTGCACCATTCTTATTAGAGTGGAAGAAAGAAGGAGGGCTTAAGGGAGGTAAGAAAGGAAGGAAAGAAGAAGAAATGAAGATTCTGAAGAACACACGTGTACATTACGTTTAATATATGATAATAGAGTGTGATCAGGGACCACCCCCTCTGCATTGGACCATTCCTATTAGAGTGTAAGCTCTGTGAGCAGGGACCTCTCTCTCTGTATTGTACCATTCTTATTAGATGTAAGCTCTGTGAGCAGGGACCTCTCTCTCTGTATTGTACCATTCTCATTAGAGTGTAAGCTCTGTGAGCAGGGATCTCTCTATTTGTATTGTATTGTATAATTCTTATTAGAGTGTAAGCTCTGTGAGCAGGGACCTCTCTGTGTATTGCACCATTCTTATTAGAGTGGAAGAAAGAAGGAGGGCTTAAGGGAGGTATATAAGGAAGGAAAGAAGAAAAATTGAAGATTCTCAAGAATACATGTGTACTTTATCTTTGTTATTAGATTATACACTGTGAGTAGGGAACACTCTCTCTGTGTTGTACCATTCATATTAGAGTGTAAGCTCTGTGAGCAGGGACCTCTCTCTCTGTATTGTACCATGCTTATTAGAATGTAAGCTCTGTGAACAAGGACCTCTTTCTCTGTATTGTAACATTGTTATTAGAATCTAAGAAACAAGCAGAGGGTAAGGGAGAGAAGGAAAGAAGAAGAAATGAAGATTCTCAAGAATTCATATGTACTTTATCTTTCATATTAGATTATACATTGCATTGTACCATTCATATTCGAGTGTAAGCTCTGTGATCAGAGACCTCTCTCTATATTGTAACATTTGTATTAGAGTGTAAGCTCTGTGAGCAGGGACCTCTCTCTCTGTATTGTACCATTCATATTAGATGTACCGGTAAGCTCTGTGAGCAGGGACCTCTCTCTCTGTATTGTACCATTCTTATTAGAGTGTAAGCTCTGTGAGCAGGGACCTCTCTCTCTGTATTGTACCATTCTTATTAGATGTAAGCTCTGTGAGCAAAGACCTCTCTCTCTCTCTGTATTGTACAATTCTCATTAGAGTGTAAGCTCTGTGAGCAGGGACCTCTCTCTCTCATATTAGATGTAAGCTCTGTGAGCAGGGACCTCTCTCTCTGTATTGTACCATTCTTATTAGATGTAAGCTCTGTGAGCAGGGACCTCTCTCTCTCATATTAGATGTAAGCTCTGTGAGCAGGGACCTCTCTCTCTGTATTGTACCATTCTTATTAGATGTAAGCTCTGTGAGCAGGGACCTCTCTCTCTGTATTGTACCATTCTCATTAGAGTGTAAGCTCTGTGAGCAGGGACCTCTCTCTCTGTATTGTACCATTCTCATTAGAGTGTATGCTCTGTGAGCAGGGATCTCTCTATTTGTATTGTATTGTATAATTCTTATTAGAGTGTAAGCTCTGTGAGCAGGGACCTCTCTGTGTATTGCACCATTCTTATTAGAGTGGAAGAAAGAAGGAGGGCTTAAGGGAGGTATATAAGGAAGGAAAGAAGAAAAATTGAAGATTCTCAAGAATACATGTGTACTTTATCTTTGTTATTAGATTATACACTGTGAGTAGGGAACACTCTCTCTGTGTTGTACCATTCATATTAGAGTGTAAGCTCTGTGAGCAGGGACCTCTCTCTCTGTATTGTACCATGCTTATTAGAATGTAAGCTCTGTGAACAAGGACCTCTTTCTCTGTATTGTAACATTGTTATTAGAATCTAAGAAACAAGCAGAGGGTAAGGGAGAGAAGGAAAGAAGAAGAAATGAAGATTCTCAAGAATTCATATGTACTTTATCTTTCATATTAGATTATACATTGCATTGTACCATTCATATTCGAGTGTAAGCTCTGTGATCAGAGACCTCTCTCTATATTGTAACATTTGTATTAGAGTGTAAGCTCTGTGAGCAGGGACCTCATTGTCTGTATTGTACCATTCATATTAGAATGTAAGCTCTGTGAGCAGGGACCACTCTCTCTGTATTGTACCATTATTATTAGAGTGTAAGCTCTGTGAGCAGGGACCTCTCTCATGGGATGGGCAGCAGCATTGTAACAAGGCTGTTTGATATAAAAAGTGAATACAAATACAAAAAGATAAGTCCTGCGCTCACACAGATTTGTTACAAAGCTGCTGCCCATCCCATGTATTCCCTATTAAGTGTTAATAAGCATATAGGGATGTGTATAAAAAAAATTCTGTCTCATTAGAGATATCTTTGCCAGAATCTCAAGGAAGCAAGATGAAGGGTCAGTGTAGGACCCGCTTAGGGGGGTCTGCCTTGACGTTGGCAGGCGGGCATTCCCTCCAATGTCCATTGGAGAAATTAAATGACCTCCATTTGTCTAAATATATATAGGGATTAAGGAGAGAGCACAGGTAACTCTTTTTCTTTTTTTCCCTTTGGTTTTTACTATATATTGGGGCTGATGTGTACTGTGGTCGTTGCTGCCGCCCAGGAGTGATGGGAGTGAGCACAGGACTTATCTTTTTTCATGTTTGTATGTTTGTTCTGTTCTTTATTTATTTATGTATTTATTTATAAAATATTTAATGAGGAAGGATACATTGAGATTTTTCTTGTTTTCAAGTCTGTCCTGGGTCCACAAAACATTGCATTGTTACAATAGGATACAATATTACAAAAAGAAAAATAATAATAATATACTATATATATATTTATATCTTTAACACATAATAGGTAATAAATATAATTAACCATGAACGGTGCATTCTGTGCTCAAGTATATTGCCATAGATCTCTTAAAAGATTTTAGATTGAATGAAGATTTGACTGTGTCCCTAAGATTATTCTATGATTGCGGTGCTTGAAGGAAAACAAGGATCGAGCCACTTTGTTTTTGTATTGCGGTGATGCTAAATATTGTGCTAGTACTGTATCGGAAGTTATAGGAGGTGGGGAGAGCATTCTACTCTGGTAGGGTGGGAGCTTCCCAGAGAACCTCGTATGCACCATCTAGTCTGCCCAGTTTTCGAAATACTTTAATTAGTCCCTGGCCTTATCTTAAGTCTAGTATAGCCTTATGCCTATCCCACTCATGCTTAAACTCCCTCACTGTGTTAACCTCTACCACTTCAGCTGGAAGGCTATTCCATGCATCCACTACCTTTGCCCCTCTAATTTAAGACTATGTTCTCTTGTTGTGGTCGTTTTTCTTCTTTTAAATATAGTCTCCTCCCATACTGTGTCTTATGTCACAATGGTGGGTCAAGTAATTAAATTCTAGTACAAAGCGGCAGAATGATTAATATAATGTATTATGTATTACGTTTATGGAGGTGGTTTGCGATTCTCTATCCCCGTAATCAATGACCAGCATTAGCATTTGTTGCACTATCGATTTCCTTACTGTAGGGCTTAGGCAGTATTTGTTTCTGTACAGGGAACCTAGTTTTTTATAACTTTTTGAAGAGATGTTTTTCATTTATTTATTCTCTTTTTGTTTCATTGTATTCATGTATATAGCTAGATAGAGATATGGATAAACAGAAAAAAGTTTGAACTTAAGAAAGATATGGCGCGGGGACTTTCAGCTTAATTCAATGTGCAAACATGTTGGTACTATGACCATTTGTGACATCATATTACAGACATGGCAGTTGATGACCTCAAAATAGAATAATTATCTCCAGTGTTCCAGATCTGCTTTGTTTGTTCATTCAGTGCAGGAGGTTTACCAGTCAGCTTGTTTTATATTCAATCTTTACTTCCGGGGAAGCCATGAAAAATTAATGTTTCCAAGACGTTTCTTGAGTGGAAATATTGCTTCTAATGTGAATTATAAAGAATACAAATGTCCATCTATTGCAAAAGATTCATTGGGAGGTAAGAAAGGAAGGAAAGAAGAAGAAATGAAGATTCTCAAGAAAACACGTGTACATTACGTTTAAACTATGATCAGGGACCACCCCCTCTGCATTGGACCATTCCTATTAGAGTGTAAGCTCTGTGAGCAGGGACCTCTCTCTCTGTATTGTACTTTTCATATTAGATGTAAGCTCTGTGAGCAGGGACCTCTCTCTCTGTATTGTACCATTCTCATTAGAGTGTAAGCTCTGTGAGCAGGGACCTCTCTCTTTGTATTGTATTGTATAATGTTTATTAGAGTGTAAGCTCTGTGAGCAGGGACCTCTCTATTTGTATTGTATTGTATAATTCTTATTAGAGTGTAAGCTCTGTGAGCAGGGACCTCTCTCTCTGTATTGTACCATTCAGATTAGAATGTAAGCTCTGTGAGCAGGGACCTCTCTCTCTGTATTGTACCTTTGTTATTAGATTGTAAACTCTGTAAGCAGGGACCTCTCTCTCTGTATTGTACCATTCAGATTAGAGTGTAAGCTCTGTGAGCAGGGACCTCTCTGTGTATTGCACCATTCTTATTAGAGTGGAAGAAAGAAGGAGGGCATAAGGGAGGTATACAAGGAAGGAAAGAAGAACAATTGAATATTCTCAAGAATACATGTGTACTTCATCGTTGTTATTAGATTATACACTGTTAGCAGGGACCTCTCTCTCTGTATTGTACCATTCAGATTAGAGTGTAAGCTCTGTGAGCAGGAACCTCTCTCTCTGTATTGTACCATTCATATTAGATGTACCGGTAAGCTCTGTTAGCAGGGACCTCTCTCTCGCTATTGTACCATTCATATTCGATGTACCGGTAAGCTCTATGAGCAGGGACCTCTCTCTCTGTATTGTACCATTCTTATTAGAGTGTAAGCTCTGTGAGCAGGGACCCTTCTCTCTGTATTGTACCTTTCTTATTAGATGTAAGCTCTATGAGCAGGGACCTCTCTCTCTGTATTGTACCATTCAGATTAGAGTGTAAGCTCTGTGAGCAGGGACCTCTCTCTCTGTATTGTACCATTCATATTAGATGTACCGGTAAGCTCTGTGAGCAGGGACCTCTCTCTCTGTATTTTACCATTCAGATTAGAATGTAAGCTCTGTGAGCAGGGACCTCTCTCTCTGTATTGTACCATTCAGATTAGAGTGCAAGCTCTGTGAGCAGGGACCTCTGTCTCTGTATTGTACCATTCATATTAGATGTACCGGTAAGCTCTGTGAGCAGGGACCTCTCTCTCGGTATTGTACCATTCATATTAGATGTACCGGTAAGCTCTATGAGCAGGGACCTCTCTCTCTGTATTGTACCATTCTTATTAGATGTAAGCTCTATGAGCAGGGACCTATCTCTCTGTATTGTACCATTCTTATTAGATGTAAGCTCTATGAGCAGGGACCTCTCTCTCCGTATTGTACCATTCTTATTAGATGTAAGCTCTATGAGCAGGGACCTCTCTCTCCGTATTGTACCATTCTTATTAGATGTAAGCTCTATGAGCAGGGACCTCTCTCTCCGTATTGTACCATTCTTATTAGATGTAAGCTCTGTGGGCAGGGACCTCTCTCTCGGTATTGTACCATTCATATTAGATGTACCGGTAAGCTCTATGAGCAGGGACCTCTCTCTCTGTATTGTACCATTCTTATTAGAGTGTAAGCTCTGTGAGCAGGGACCTCTCTCTCTGTATTGTACCATTCTTATTAGATGTAAGCTCTATGAGCAGGGACCTATCTCTCTGTATTGTACCATTCTTATTAGATGTAAGCTCTATGAGCAGGGACCTCTCTCTCCGTATTGTACCATTCTTATTAGATGTAAGCTCTATGAGCAGGGACCTCTCTCTCCGTATTGTACCATTCTTATTAGATGTAAGCTCTATGAGCAGGGACCTCTCTCTCCGTATTGTACCATTCTTATTAGATGTAAGCTCTGTGGGCAGGGACCTCTCTCTCTGTATTGTACCATTCTTATTAGATGTAAGCTCTATGAGCAGGGACCTCTCTCTCTGTATTGTACCATTCTTATTAGATGTAAGCTCTATGAGCAGGGACCTCTCTCTCTGTATTGTACCATTCTTATTAGATGTAAGCTCTATGAGCAGGGACCTCTCTCTCTGTATTGTACCATTCTTATTAGATGTAAGCTCTGTGAGCAGGGACCTCTCTCTCTGTATTGTACCATTCTTATTAGATGTAAGCTCTATGAGCAGGGACCTCTCTCTCCGTATTGTACCATTCTTATTAGATGTAAGCTCTGTGAGCAGGGACCTCTCTCTCTGTATTGTACCATTCTTATTAGATGTAAGCTCTATGAGCAGGGACCTCTCTCTCCGTATTGTACCATTCTTATTAGATGTAAGCTCTGTGGGCAGGGACCTCTCTCTCTGTATTGTACCATTCTTATTAGATGTAAGCTCTATGAGCAGGGACCTCTCTCTCTGTATTGTACCATTCTTATTAGATGTAAGCTCTATGAGCAGGGACCTATCTCTCTGTATTGTACCATTCTTATTAGATGTAAGCTCTGTGGGCAGGGACCTCTCTCTCTGTATTGTACCATTCTTATTAGATGTAAGCTCTGTGAGCAGGGACCTCTCTCTCTGTATTGTACCATTCTTATTAGAGTGTAAGCTCTGTGAGCAGGGACCTCTCTCTCTGTATTGTACCATTCATATTAGATGTAAGCTCTGTGAGCAGGGACCTCTCTCTCTGTATTGTACCATTCTTATTAGATGTAAGCTCTATGAGCAGGGACCTCTCTCTCTGTATTGTACCATTCTTATTAGAGTGGAAGAAAGAAGGAGGGCATAAGGGAGGTATATAAGGAAGGAAAGAAGAAAAATTGAATATTCTCAAGAATACATGTGTACTTTATCTTTGTTATTAGATTATACACTGTTAGCAGGGACCTCTCTCTCTGTATTGTACCATTGTTATTAGATTGTAAACTCTGTAAGCAGGGACCTCTCTCTCTGTATTATACCATTCAGATTAGAGTGTAAGCTCTGTGAGCAGGGACCTCTCTCTCTCCGTATTGTACCATTCTTATTAGATGTAAGCTCTGTGGGCAGGGACCTCTCTCTCTGTATTGTACCATTCTTATTAGATGTAAGCTCTATGAGCAGGGACCTATCTCTCTGTATTGTACCATTCTTATTAGATGTAAGCTCTGTGAGCAGGGACCTCTCTCTCTGTATTGTACCATTCTTATTAGAGTGTAAGCTCTGTGAGCAGGGACCTCTCTCTCTGTATTGTACCATTCATATTAGATGTAAGCTCTGTGAGCAGGGACCTCTCTCTCTGTATTGTACCATTCTTATTAGATGTAAGCTCTATGAGCAGGGACCTCTCTCTCTGTATTGTACCATTCTTATTAGAGTGGAAGAAAGAAGGAGGGCATAAGGGAGGTATATAAGGAAGGAAAGAAGAAAAATTGAATATTCTCAAGAATACATGTGTACTTTATCTTTGTTATTAGATTATACACTGTTAGCAGGGACCTCTCTCTCTGTATTGTACCATTGTTATTAGATTGTAAACTCTGTAAGCAGGGATCTCTCTCTCTGTATTGTACCATTCAGATTAGAGTGTAAGCTCTGTGAGCAGGGACCTCTCTCTCTGTATTGTACCAGTCAGATTAGAGTGTAAGCTCTGTGAGCAGGGACCTCTCTGTCTGTATTGTACCATTCATATTAGATGTACCGGTAAGCTCTGTGAGCAGGGACCTCTCTCTCTGTATTGTACCATTCAGAATAGAATGTAAGCTCTGTGAGCAGGGACCTCTCTCTTTGTATTGTATTGTATAATGTTTATTAGAGTGTAAGCTCTGTGAGCAGGGACCTCTTTATTTGTATTGTATTGTATAATTCTTATTAGAGTGTAAGCTCTGTGAGCAGGGACCTCTCTCTCTGTATTGTACCATTCATATTAGATGTACCGGTAAGCTCTGTGCACAGGGACCCCTCTCTCTGTATTGTACCATTCTTATTAGATGTAAGCTCTGTGAGCAAAGACCTCTCTCTCTGTATTGTACCATTCTCATTAGAGTGTATGCTCTGTGAGCAGAGACCTCTCTCTCGGTATTGTACCATTCTTATTAGATGTAAGCTCTGTGAGCAAAGACCTCTCTCTCTGTATTGTACCATTCTCATTAGAGTGTAAGCTCTGTGAGCAGGGACCTCTCTCTCCGTATTGTACCATTCTTATTAGATGTAAGCTCTGTGAGCAAAGACCTCTCTCTCTGTATTGTACCATTCTCATTAGAGTGTAAGCTCTGTGAGCAGGGACCTCATTCTCTGTATTGTACTATTCATATTAGAGTGTAAGCTCTGTGAGCAGGGACCTCTCTCTCTGTATTGTACCATTCAGATTAGAGTGTAAGCTCTGTGAGCAGGGACCTCTCTCTCTGTATTGTACCATTCAGATTAGAATGTAAGCTCTGTGAGCAGGAACCTCTCTCTCTTTATTGTACCATTCTTATTAGATGTAAGCTCTGTGAGCAGGGACCTCTCTCTCTGTATTGTACCATTCTTATTAGATGTAAGCTCTGTGAGCAAAGACCTCTCTCTCTGTATTGTACCATTCAGATTAGAATGTAAGCTCTGTGAGCAGGAACCTCTCTCTCTGTATTGTACCATTCTCATTAGAATGTAAGCTCTATGAGCAGGGACCTCTCTCTCTGTATTGTACCATTCTTATTAGATGTAAGCTCTGTGAGCAAAGACCTCTCTCTCTGTATTGTACCATTCTCATTAGAGTGTAAGCTCTGTGAGCAGGGACCTCTCTCTCTGTATTGTACCATTCAGATTAGAGTGTAAGCTCTGTGAGCAGGGACCTCTCTCTCTGTATTGTACCATTCAGATTAGAATGTAAGCTCTGTGAGCAGGAACCTCTCTCTCTGTATTGTACCATTCTCATTAGAGTGTAAGCTCTGTGAGCAGGGACCTCTCTCTCTGTATTGTACCATTCAGATTAGAGTGTAAGCTCTGTGAGCAGGGACCTCTCTCTCTGTATTGTACCATTCTTATTAGATGTAAGCTCTGTGAGCAAAGACCTCTCTCTCTGTATTGTATCATTCTTATTAGATGTAAGCTCTGTGAGCAGAGACCTCTCTCTCTGTATTGTACCATTCTCATTAGAGTGTAAGCTCTATGAGCAGGGACCTCTCTCTCTCATTTTCGATGTAAGCTCGATAAGCAGGGACCACTCTCTCTGTATTGTACTATTCATATTAGATGTAAGCTCTGTGAGCAGGGACCTCATTCTCTGTATTGTACTATTCATATTAGAGTGTAAGCTCTGTGAGCAGGGACCTCATTTTCTGTATTGTAACATTGTTATTAGAATCTAAGAAAAAAAAGAGAGGGTAAGGGAAAGAAGGAAAGAAGAAGAAAATCTATATTAGAGTGTAAGCTCTGCACTGTACCATTCTTATTAGAGTGTAAGCTATGTGAGCAGGGACCTCTCTCTCTGTATTGTACCATTCTTATTAGAGTGTAAGCTCTATGAGCAGGGACCTCTCTCTCTGTATTGTACCATTCAGATTAGAGTGTAAGCTCTGTGAGCAGGGACCTCTCTCTCTGTATTGTACCATTCAGATTAGAATGTAAGCTCTGTGAGCAGGAACCTCTCTCTCTTTATTGTACCATTCTTATTAGATGTAAGCTCTGTGAGCAGGGACCTCTCTCTCTGTATTGTACCATTCTCATTAGAATGTAAGCTCTATGAGCAGGGACCTCTCTCTCTGTATTGTACCATTCTTATTAGATGTAAGCTCTGTGAGCAAAGACCTCTCTCTCTGTATTGTACCATTCTCATTAGAGTGTAAGCTCTGTGAGCAGGGACCTCTCTCTCTGTATTGTACCATTCAGATTAGAGTGTAAGCTCTGTGAGCAGGGACCTCTCTCTCTGTATTGTACCATTCAGATTAGAATGTAAGCTCTGTGAGCAGGAACCTCTCTCTCTGTATTGTACCATTCTCATTAGAGTGTAAGCTCTGTGAGCAGGGACCTCTCTCTCTGTATTGTACCATTCAGATTAGAGTGTAAGCTCTGTGAGCAGGGACCTCTCTCTCTGTATTGTACCATTCTTATTAGATGTAAGCTCTGTGAGCAAAGACCTCTCTCTCTGTATTGTATCATTCTTATTAGATGTAAGCTCTGTGAGCAGAGACCTCTCTCTCTGTATTGTACCATTCTCATTAGAGTGTAAGCTCTATGAGCAGGGACCTCTCTCTCTCATTTTCGATGTAAGCTCGATAAGCAGGGACCACTCTCTCTGTATTGTACTATTCATATCAGATGTAAATTCGTTGAGCAGGGACCTCTCACTCTGTATTGTACTATTCATATTAGATGTAAGCTCTGTGAGCAGGGACCTCATTCTCTGTATTGTACTATTCATATTAGAGTGTAAGCTCTGTGAGCAGGGACCTCATTTTCTGTATTGTAACATTGTTATTAGAATCTAAGAAAAAAAAGAGAGGGTAAGGGAAAGAAGGAAAGAAGAAGAAAATCTATATTAGAGTGTAAGCTCTGCACTGTACCATTCTTATTAGAGTGTAAGCTATGTGAGCAGGGACCTCTCTCTCTGTATTGTACCATTCTTATTAGAGTGTAAGCTCTATGAGCAGGGACCTCTCTCTCTGTATTGTACCATTCAGATTAGAGTGTAAGCTCTGTGAGCAGGGACCTCTCTCTCTGTATTGTACCATTCAGATTAGAATGTAAGCTCTGTGAGCAGGAACCTCTCTCTCTTTATTGTACCATTCTTATTAGATGTAAGCTCTGTGAGCAGGGACCTCTCTCTCTGTATTGTACCATTCTCATTAGAATGTAAGCTCTATGAGCAGGGACCTCTCTCTCTGTATTGTACCATTCTTATTAGATGTAAGCTCTGTGAGCAAAGACCTCTCTCTCTGTATTGTACCATTCTCATTAGAGTGTAAGCTCTGTGAGCAGGGACCTCTCTCTCTGTATTGTACCATTCAGATTAGAGTGTAAGCTCTGTGAGCAGGGACCTCTCTCTCTGTATTGTACCATTCAGATTAGAATGTAAGCTCTGTGAGCAGGAACCTCTCTCTCTGTATTGTACCATTCTCATTAGAGTGTAAGCTCTGTGAGCAGGGACCTCTCTCTCTGTATTGTACCATTCAGATTAGAGTGTAAGCTCTGTGAGCAGGGACCTCTCTCTCTGTATTGTACCATTCTTATTAGATGTAAGCTCTGTGAGCAAAGACCTCTCTCTCTGTATTGTATCATTCTTATTAGATGTAAGCTCTGTGAGCAGAGACCTCTCTCTCTGTATTGTACCATTCTCATTAGAGTGTAAGCTCTATGAGCAGGGACCTCTCTCTCTCATTTTCGATGTAAGCTCGATAAGCAGGGACCACTCTCTCTGTATTGTACTATTCATATCAGATGTAAATTCGTTGAGCAGGGACCTCTCACTCTGTATTGTACTATTCATATTAGATGTAAGCTCTGTGAGCAGGGACCTCATTCTCTGTATTGTACTATTCATATTAGAGTGTAAGCTCTGTGAGCAGGGACCTCATTTTCTGTATTGTAACATTGTTATTAGAATCTAAGAAAAAAAAGAGAGGGTAAGGGAAAGAAGGAAAGAAGAAGAAAATCTATATTAGAGTGTAAGCTCTGCACTGTACCATTCTTATTAGAGTGTAAGCTCTGTGAGCAGGGACCTCTCTCTCTGTATTGTACCATTCTTATTAGAGTGTAAGCTCTATGAGCAGGGACCTCTCTCTCTGTATTGTACCATTCGGATTAGAGTGTAAGCTCTGTGAGCAGGGACCTCTCTCTCTGTATTGTACCATTCTCATTAGAATGTAAGCTCTATGAGCAGGGACCTCTCTCTCTGTATTGTACCATTCTTATTAGCTGTAAGCTCTGTGAGCAGGGACCTCTATCTGTATTGTACCATTCTCATTAGAGTGTAAGCTCTATGAGCAGGGACCTCTCTCTCTGTATTGTACCATTCTTATTAGATGTAAGCTCTGTGAGCAGGGACCTCTCTGTGTATTGCACCATTCTTATTAGAGTGGAAGAAAGAAGGAGTGCATAAGGGAGGTATATAAGGAAGGAAAGAAGAAAAATTGAATATTCTCAAGAATACATGTGTACTTTATCTTTGTTATTAGATTATACACTGTTAGCAGGGACCTCTCTCTCTGTATTGTACCATTCAGATTAGAGTGTAAGCTCTGTGAGCAGGGACCTCTCTCTCTGTATTGTACCATTCAGATTAGAATGTAAGCTCTGTGAGCAGGAACCTCTCTCTCTGTATTGTACCATTCTTATTAGATGTAAGCTCTGTGAGCAAAGACCTCTCTCTCTCTGTATTGTACCATTCTCATTAGAATGTAAGCTCTATGAGCAGGGACCTCTCTCTCTGTATTGTACCATTCTCATTAGAGTGTAAGCTCTATGAGCAGGGACCTCTCTCTCTCTCATTTTAGATGTAAGCTCGATAAGCAGGGACCACTCTCTCTGTATTGTACTATTCATATCAGATGTAAGTTCGGTGAGCAGGGACCTCTCTCTCTGTATTGTACTATTCATATTAGATGTAAGCTCTGTGAGCAGGGACCTCATTCTCTGTATTGTACTATTCATATTAGAGTGTAAGCTCTGTGAGCAGGGACCTCATTTTCTGTATTGTAACATTGTTATTAGAATCTAAGAAAAAATAGAGAGTAAGGGAAAGAAGAAGAAAATCTATATTAGAGTGTAAGCTCTGTACTGTACCATTCTTATTCGAGTGTAAGCTCTCTGTATTGTACCATTCTTATTAGAGTGTAAGCTCTCTGTATTGTACCATTCTTATTAGAGTGTAAGCTCTGTGAGCAGGGACCTCTCTCTCTGTATTGTACCATTCTTATTAGAGTGTAAGCTCTGTGAGCAGGGACCTCTCTCTCTGTATTGTACCATTCTTATTAGAGTGTAAGCTCTGTGAGCAGAGTCCTCTTTCTCTGTATTGTATAATTCTTATTAGAGTGTAAGCTCTATGAGCAGGGACCTCTCTCTCTGTATTGTACCATTCTTATTAGATGTAAGCTTTGTATTGTTATTAGACTGCAAGATCTGTGAGGAGATACCATCTCTAAAATATGTATCCTTTCTATTAACATGTTGGTATAATATATTCAGCAATATACAGTTTAACTTATTAGGTGGTTGGTCCAGGGTTTTAAACCGATCGCCATAAATGGGGTCAGGAAGGAATTTTTTTCCCCCCTGTGAGTCATCTTCCATCGGGGTTTTTGTTTGCCTTCCTCTGGATCAATCTATTATTATTATTAATCATGAGAATTGCAGCTATGTTTAAATTCCTGCCTGTATATTGCTGTGTAATAATAATAAAAATAATAAATAAATCTGTGACTTTCTGATTTTTGATTGATATCACTATTCAGATCATACATCAAGAAATAACACTGACTGAATGAAGAAAGCGTGTGATATATGGAAACTGGTGATTCTAGAAACAGTACACACGGGGGAAATATGATACCACAGTCAAAACTCAGGGGGCATTATAATTTCCACCATCATATTAGTGGGGGTTTGAGGGGTAATAGCGGCTGTAGTGGCTGGAGGGGAGTAGGTGCTTTAGTGGGATGCAGGGAGTAATAGAAGCTATAGTGGGTGCAGGGGAGTAGGTGCTTTAGTGCGGTGCAGGTGGGGTAGGGACTTTAGTGGGATGCACTGGGGGAGAGAAGGGGAAGGGACTGTAGTGGATGCAGGGAGCCTAGGGACTGTTGTGGATACCGGAGGATAGAAGCTTTAGTGGGACACAGGGAGTAATAGGAGCTATAGTGGGTGCAGGGGGGTAGGGCCTGTGGTTGGTGCAGGTGGTAATAGGAACTGTTGAGGTGGCAGTGAGTTAATAGGGATTGCAGTGGGTGGGGATAATAGGTGGTTTAGTGGGTGTTGGGGATTTGAGGGATAAGCGCTGTGGTGGGGGTAGGAGCTGTAGTAAGGGGAAATTATATAGGTTTAAAAACTTAAAACCAAAAAAACAACAAACATTATAAGACCATTTATTCCCTCTGAGCCTTACCTTTGGTTAGTGAGGGGGGAATCCTTATCCCTGGTGGTCCGGAGGTGGCAGAATTTTCTTGTCTGCAGCCCCCAGTGGGTGCAGACAGTTCTTTCCAGTCCGACCCCTTCCTGGGTCAGCGCAGGGGCATGTATCAGTGTTGCCGGTACTCTCTGAAACAGTAGGTTCTCCCTCCTGCCACTCGGCATCGATGCAGCCCAGCTGGTGACACATAACAATACTCACACTAACAACCCAGAACTCATATATACTTCACTGCTATCAAATGAAGTGAGCACAGGGGTGGCATTAATGGTCACACCGAGTGTCTGATGTACAATCTAGATGCAAATATCTTGCAGAAAATAATTGAAAAATATTGTAGGAAATTGGGATTAATGGACATTCACATCCTGAGCCAAATTTATATTAACGCATGGGGCCCAATAATCTAAATCGTTAGTAGAATACTGTAGTATTAGAAATATGTTAATTAAAAAAAGAATGAGTTAAGAGAAATCAATTGGCATATTTAATAAACAGTGAGTATGGTGTGAGGTAACTACAGATTTTGATGCATGTCAGTATTTTCTTTTTTTTTTTAAATATTGCCACTCAAGAATTCGGCCAACATAGAGCAGTTAACCTTCTCCGATATTTTCACTTTGGAGGGGATAGCAAGCATCACACCCACTATGAATGATCACACATGTAAAATGTCCTGTGACGAGGACTGGCCTTGGACCTTTAGACGCCCTGTGCTAAACATTTTCACAGCGCCTTCTGGCCTCATCCCTCTATAGCCACTCCCTGTTCCCTGCTAGTGTCTAGTGCCAGTGTGTTTGTAGTGTCAGTGTGTGTAATTTCAGAGTAAAACGTCTAAGTGGCACAACCGTGTGTGTGCATGTTCAAATTTAGGTGAGTACTTGTATGGAATGTCAATTTTTATGTGTATACACGGCCGACCTGTCTATAGAGCCTAATGGGGCCATAGCCACGGTACTGTGACAGAGGCGGTATATTGCCGCCCCTTGGGGAAAGCACTCACTAATTTTCCCAAATCAGCCCCTCTGTCGTGATAGACTTGGGTGGCCATCAAAAACTAAAAAAAATCTGGGACTTCTGGGGCACACCACATCCCCAGCATACACACAGAAACACACACTTCATCCCCAGCATACACAGACACATACAAACTACATCCCCAGCATACACAGACTCATACAAACTACATCCCCAGCATACACAGACACATTTCACTCAAGCACACACATATACAAACTACATCCTCAGCACACACAGACTCATTTCACTCAAGCACAAACACATACAAACTACATCCTCAGCACACACATACACATTTCACTCAAGCACAAACACATACAAACTACATCCTCAGCACACACAGACACATTTCACTCAAGCACAAACACATACAAACTACATCCTCAGCACACACAGACACATTTCACTCAAGCACAAACACATACAAACTACATCCTCAGCACACACACACTGCATCCAAAAGCACTCACACAGGCACTGTACCCCTTATCTAATTCTATATCCCCAACACACACTGAATCATAAACACACACACACTGCATCCCTAGCAAATATACACTACCTCCACACACACAGTAACTCCCATTTCCCTCACAGTGTGCGCTTTCCTCCCACCCAGAGTGTGCCCATATTATTCACCTATTATTTTGTGCAGGTTGTGCTGGCCAGGAGTGATAGGAATAGATCTTCCTGTGCTCTAGCTCGCAGAGCTCCTCAGTAGCAGGAAGCTATTCTCTGCATTCTCTGTGTGGGAGTAGGGATATAGCTTCTGCAAGGCAGTGGGCAGTCAGAAATCCCCCTGTGCACTCTCTGTCTCAGACTCTAATAGGGAGCGCTCAGCTGGTCCTGCAACTCCGAGGTGAGAGGTACGTCCTGGCACCACCCAATCCCTAAAACAGTCTGTCTGCCAGTATAACTTGCAAGCTGTGTCGGCCCAATGGAGCCCCTGTTGCTAATGCGCCCTGTGCGGCCGCACAGCTCGCACACCTCTAAGGCTGGCCCTGTCTGTGACCATATAAGAACAGAGACCATACAAAGGATAGAAAAATCATATAGGAGTAGATTTTAGCCCCTGAATCTCACACCACAAAAATAGATCTCCATGTCATCATAGTGAGTCTTCATTGGTAGGACTAGGTAAACCAGTACCTCCACATTAATGGAGGCACATTTGATCATGTAAAGAGAGTCTAGTGCTGATGTTTTGGAAATGTTGTTGTTGTTTTTATTTTTTATTTGTAATATACTTTTATTTATTTAATTATTTTTTACTGAGATAAAGCTCAAGGACAGATACGTGAAACAAACACATTACGTCTCAAACAAAGGAGTCATATACAATTCAGAAAAGGAAAACTTACAAAAGGTTACAATGTGTTCCACAAAAGTAGAATACAAAGACGATCAATTAGAATGTTTCAATAATTAACCAGATAAAGCATCATCGTGGTGTCTCCGAATTAACCTGATCTGCCAGCAGAGTCTCACGCTAAGTGGGGAAGGTTCTCCACTTGACGTACCTCGTGCAAGTAGGCAATAACTTGAGGAAATTGAGAGAACTGCAGGAAATATAGCTCCCTCTGTCTCGCTTCCCGCACTCCCCCATGGTGGTAAATAAAGAGACACTGCACCTAGACCACTTCAATTAGCTGAAGTGGTCTGGGTGCCTATAGGGTCCCTTTAAAACATTAATAGGGTTACAACATTCATGAACAGTTTATCTCCAAAATCTGTGCTCCAGCTGCATTGCGCTCTGCCCCCTGTCCTTCGACTTTCTAAAGTTCCTCATAAAGGATTGGCATAGAGAGTCATCCGTGCAGGCTATCCTTGGCATTGCCAAAGTTAATTCGGCCAACTTACGACCACAAAGACTTTGTTATTGGTTGTGAATGCCAACCTTGTATAATGGGGTTTGTGGTAGAAGTTTTGTTTGTGTGTTTGGTTATTTTGTGTCACATCACCTGAAACTCAGATCAGGGCTTTCCTAAATTCTGCACCTCTAACTAGAATCTCAGTTTAGTATTTTCACCTGGCTTTGTCTTCTTTTCATCCAGTCTACTGCCTTCTCCCAGAACAGGTAGAGTTAACACCAGTCAGGAGCCTTTCATTTTTGTTTATGAGGTCTAATATTATTCCATTAACCTCTGTCGAGAGGGGGTTTATAAAATGTGTATTCCAGTTGCCAACAGATCCCTTAGACTAATGAACGGAGCTGCTGAATAAGCTTGTAACAGCCATATTGTCCACTCTCAGGGTATCATTGACAGCTCACAATTTTGGCAATGGGGTTATGCGCGGCGTTTGTTCAAATAAAGGTGCTGTCTTGGCTTGAACTTTTCCAAGAGCCACACAGATTTGAAATGTGTGTACCCACAGCCTGCTCATGTCATACAAATGTATGTATGACTTCAGACAAGAAAGAGGCAGGCGTCTAGCTGCAGTATTATTTGCCTATTGTTTGAGTTTTATAGGCAACTAGGTTTAATGAGACATAGATCCCCATTTTCTATAATGTGTGCGATTAGCATACGAGCATAGGTTGTTATGGTGCCGCATGTGTCCCTTTAAGCTTGTTATGGTGTTATGTAAAGATAGTCAACTGTAGCACCAGAGCCCACAAATATTACACTTCCAAGCAAAAGTATTCTTTATTTACTATTTATTTATTTTCCTAGATGGTCTTATTCTAAAATACCTGTTGCAAAAACACTCACACACTCACAGCCTGCAAAAAAACAAAAACAGAACTGCACCATTTATGTCCGTAGTCTTTTTACAGGAACATAAGGTACATAGAGATCCAAGGATTCCATTTAGAGTGCATTGTTCTAGCCACTCACTATGTTTAAAGCTTCATTATAGGTTTGTGAAATGCTAATGAATGTATACATTGCATCTCCGCTTCAGCAGTTTCCTTGGAAACGTCTTCACATTGTGATCCTTTGTCATAGCAGCGATATCGGGAGGCCTGCTTGACAGGTTGTGGGAAGAAAAATATAGTCAAGAACGTTGATGCATTCATCAATAGTTGATAATGCAGTACTGTGAATTTAAGCTGCAATAACATGATAATAGTTTACTATGCAAAGTACCAAATCTTTGGTTTCTATGGCAATGGTTTGTGCACATTGTGGTCAGGTAGAAAGCAATATTATTCTGCTTCCGTAAAAATCATGTGAAGTAATTGTCCTTATACAGAGAAGTTAATTCACCGGGCCAATAACTCACATTCATGCAAAATCAATTTTTAACAAGACATGTCAGAAATAAAAATGATAGCTTGAATGCCAACATCAAATTTGTGAAGTGTTACTGGTTAAAAATGTAGGCGTCAATCAAAATAATTGTAGTACTAGTGTCTTCTTTTTTTTATTAAATTCTAGTAAATGTTTGGCTGGATAAAATGCACAGAATTTTGAAGAGATTTCCTAAATACATCAATAAACTAAATTATGTTTATTTGTATAATATGCATAGATGCATATTTGTGACCGGTAAATATTATTAATTGTTTTATTCCTTTTATAAGACACAAGTCGTCTCTAAGTATACTTGTTAACTTACAAGGAATTTTGATTGTGGCCAAAAATATTTTTTTTTTATCAGCTATATACGAATCAATTTAAAGGAACACTCTGGGCACCATAAAAAAACTGAATCAGAATTAAGTTGTTATGGTGCAAAGAGGTGCCTGGGCGCAGGTTTACCTGGAGGGGTAAAACCGTTCCTTAAAGACTTTCATGTACATTTCTCATTTTGTGAGAGAGCTACTGAAAGGCCGCGTTAACTGATGCTTGCAGGCTATCAGTAGGCCCACGTCCTGGCCTGATTAAAACCTCGGACTGCGGCACAAAGTGATTGGCAGGCCGATCAGGTGCCAGATTTAACACTGTGAAGTTAATCTGATTGTTATTTAACCTATTGAGGTAAGCAGGTGCCCGGGGACCTCCTTGCACCATAACAACTTGATTCCAATTAAGTTGTTATGGCATCCGGAGTGTTTCTTTAACTAGAAGGGATACAAATCTGTTTTGAATAAAACCTGCAAACCAGAGGAATAAAGATACTGTACAGTCGATGCATTGACCCACTAAACTATCTAACAGGATGTATGTTAAATAACTGAATGTTATCCTGTGATGTTAAATACATTTCACACGGTGATGCATATAGAAGTTGCAAGTGGCCCTCTGCAATTGTGAACATTGAATGATAACAACACGCTTTTAGAGTCAGTTAAAGGGACACTGCTGAGCCCTAGGGCACTTCAGCTTGCTTCAGATTTCAGTAGAAGTTAGCACTTTTATCAATTAACCTTGTTACACTCTCCCCCCGGTGGTCAATCAGACACTCAGGCCTGTTACTTTCTGGTTTGGTTAGCTCAGTAAAGTTAACTGAAGGGGCAGCAATTGCTCAGAGCAAAGACTTTTCATTGAGCTGCATTGGAAAGTCTGTGATTGGACTTGGACAGCCACATAAAGTATGGCCTGGGGAAGAAGGGGAGGGATTGCAAAGGCAACAGACAAGAGATCTGCATGGTTTGCAAGGGTTTTTTAGATATAACCTCAATGAAAAAATGCATACGCAAATATGCAGGAGTGAGTAAAATCCAGTATGGGATGTGCCACAGGAGATAATAGGATATACAAATTGGAAATATGTAAATATAAAAAAGTCCAAGAGAGAAAAAAAAACAACTTTATATTCACGCCAATGATTTCTTTGGGATGTGTTCAGGGTGGACTATGGGTTCTTAGGGTCTGGGGTTAGGGTGATCAGTCTCTCTGGTATGCGATAACATACTCACAATGTACCGAGCTATAGCTAGCTCTAGCATCAAGCGCGTGTAGTGGTACAATCCCCACCGCAGGATATAATGTGAGTATCCTCATTCTTGAGAGCTCAGCGACAACTGGGGCTCAAATGACTATAAGGGGTAGGGATGTGGCAATAGTGCTCTACGGAGATAAAAACAGTGTGATCAGAATATAATAAAATATACTCACAAATTAGAGAGCAGGCCAACTGCTCTGTGGTATCAGCTTTGGTGGTATGATCTCCACCTCAGATTTATTTGGAGTGATGATAAAAAAAAAAAAAAGTAGGAAACGATAAAAAAAATAAGAAAATAAAAATATAAAATAGTTTAAAGGAATTTGGCACAAACCTTGGTATATTGTCTGAAAAAAAAGGTTCCTTTATTGTACATATATACAAAGTAAATAAAACATCCAATAATCCGTTTCGCCACGGAGGCTTAATCAAAATGGGGTAAGAACAAACATCCTGGCTTATTGAGAATTTATAGGTGAAAGCTAATTAAAATTGGCACCAGAAATAGAATCATAGGTAGCCAGCCAATCAGAAAAATTGCTTAATACAAACTTGAAATAATGTCTAAAATATGAAAGAGGTAAAAATTAAACTTTATAAAATGAGGATTGTTATTAAATTAAAATGATATTAGAACGACTTAATGATACTGAAGTGTACGAAAAACTCCCTTCAGACCCCACACAAAAATACAGAGTATTTTATCTTCCCTTTTAAACAGTGGCCTAGAATCTAATATTTTAACCAAGCAAGAATTTAACTATGTTAACATAAAATTCCGAAAAATCCCCGTTATTTATTTTTTGCCCAAGATACATAAAAATGAAACAAAACCCCCGGGCAGACCAATCGTGTCAGGGATTGGTTCCTTGTTGTGTAACCTATCCCAATACCATCCGTTAAGGAGATGAGATCTTTTTTAAAAGACTCCATGTCACTTATAAGGTTTTTAAATAATTTTACATGGCAGACAAATTTTATGCTAGTGACATGTGATGCAACATCTTTATATACTATTATCCCTCAAAATATAGGGTTTTTGCTGTCAAGCTGTAAAACGTGTTCTGTCTGAGAAAAAAAGAATTCCAAATGCCCAGAAAGATTTTCTTACAATTATTATTTTTTGTTCTTTTTAATTCTTTATTTTTATCTTAATGGGTACAGCAAATAGACAGTAACTTTTGGCTTGCGCAGAAGCCGTAACATGAGTATTTTTAATATCACATAATACAAATACAAGAAAATTGAGAGAAGGTTTTTTACTGCTTATAGCCAGGCTGTTAAGCAACTTAATGGAGCCCTTACTTATCGAAGACTACACTTGCCCTTAGGCTTCCCTGTTCCTCCAGCGTTTGAATCACACCTGGCAGAAAATAAAAACCTCTTGCCCTTGAAAAACAGGGCCTGGAGGCGGGAGTTGCATTGTCGGCCGCAGGCTCGGGTAGCAATCCAGGCTTCCCCATGTCTCCTGCGCACATGACGCCTGCCATCTTGATTGCGGCTGTCGTGCCCCCCAACCTCGGTCGCTGCATCAGAGTCTGGGCCTTGGGGTGAGAACCGGGATAACCCCCCGGTCCATGGGGGCGGGGGGACACCGGGCCGGGTCCGTTCAGGGTCATGGCTCAGGCTGGGTATTGTGTTGCAGGATAGCGGGGCAGCGGCCGTCTGCCCCGCTCACCGCCGGAGAGGGCCTCAGTTAGGGCAACGATGATCTCTCCTCCAGGGGACTGAAACTCAGTGAGCCAGCCTCTCCCTGGTTCCAGTCTCCCCTCAGTGTTAAGGGCCTTCGCTGCTGGTCTGTAATTAAGTTGATTTTCACAATTTTCATGGATATAAGCTTGTATGCAGCAGGAGCTAGTCCTGCTTGCAACCGTTCAGCTTGGCGGTCTGGCACCGCCCCCTGGTGACAACATTTTTTGGGGACCAGGCTGTGCATATATAGATCTTTGTTTTTTAAATGTGTTATTTGTAATAGCATTCAAGCTTTTCTGTAAATATATATTTATAGTTGATAAATAGATCTCTTAAGCTGAAGGAATAGTGCAAGTAAATTGTTTGTTTTATAATATTTTATAATATTTTTTGGGAACTTGTTTTTCTATGGAAATTACTATAAACCACGGTTTTAAATTAGTTTGTATGTATAGAAATAGATGGTCTTGGATACTGGTATCAAAATTTATTTTGTTGTTTTGTTATTTTGTTGGAACACATGACATTGCGACAGGATAAGCCCTACTGCCAGGAGATGGAATGCATACTGTTGTTCTTGGAGCGTGATGACATCATTGTTGATTGGAAATGAAGGATTGCAATCAGCTGGAAGGAACAACCAATCAGAATGGATTCAGAATAATTAAGAGTTTAAAAAGGACACTAGATGGGAGGAGGGATTTGTATTTGTTTTTGTACTGTGTGCACATTTGAATAGTCCCAGACGAAACGCATAGGACCACTTGCATGATTCTTTTAACTACCCCTGCTGTTTTTACTTCAATGTAAGTGAAACAAATACCATTTATAATGAGACTGAATACTGATCTGGAACATTAGATACATCCATTATTGGAGCATTACCTAGAAGGCACGCATTTGGCATACAATTGGAAAATACCCACTTATATTTATTTATACACAATTTATTTTTTTTCATATACAAATTGTGCACAGTTTGACTTTGGTTTTGATTGTCAAATAACACATATAATTTATATATAAAAAATCTGATTGAATATTCCCTGCAATTTGATTACTTATGGATATAGTTTTATAGTATTTTATGACTTCTGGTGCTGTCCTTTTTGCCAAGAGGCCATGTTCTCAGCTTCTGCTGAATCTGGCAAACATACCAGTTTTGGAGCCGTGGAGTGTCCCTTTAATTAAGTCTAGAAAGCAATGCAGTATGCCAGCATGCCAGCCTGTAATATGAAGGTGAGAATTAGGTGATTTTATGCCAAAATAGGTCAATTGGAGATTTTTTCTTATACAGCTATTCAGGCCTAAAATGATCAATTTGCTTGTCAATCATCCACAATTACTGACTTGTTAATGACCCAATTGAATACAAATATGTATTCATAACACTTTAGTATTGGACTACCCGCTTAGGTGTCTGCCCCTTCCCAATGGAGTAAAAATGTATTTTGCTTACCTTTTCCCCATCGCTGCGCTGGTCTTGCCATGGCTGGCTCCGCCTCCATGACTGAGATCTTCAGTCTTGATGATCTCAGCCAATATAATGCTTTCCCATAGGAAAAACGCCATGCTGCGCCAGTCAGCATATTCTCATAGATATGCATTGAATCAATGCTTTTCTATGGGGAGCGTTCAGCGTCTCCATGCAGAGCGTGGAAACTCTGAATGTAGGTGCTGCATGCAGTGCAACAAAGCGATATAAAGCACCTCTCGTAGACGTCTGAGTGACTGCCACAAGGATTGTTACTAGGCAGTGATGTAAACACTGCCTTTTCTCTTAAAAGGCAGTCTTTGCAGTGCTAAGTATACAGAGAAAGGATACATTAAGCTGTATTTGTTCTGGTGACTATAGAGCCCCTTTAATTCAGTTGAAATACCCATGTCTTTGTGGAGGCAGGAATGTCTGTCAATCACCTGCTATAGACAACAGTGCTTTTAATTACCTCTATTCAGAGAGAGATTTAAGTCATAGTAATTTCACTGTGAATTACACATTTCTTTTAAAACATTTTTTTTTATACATTAAACTTGTGTAGGTGAGCCTCACCAGGAACTGTTTATTCTGTCATTGTGTTCTCTTTAACTGCTTAATATCCCATTGCATACCGTACCGTCTTCATAATCTTGTTTATGCATACGTAACGTCACCTTGGAATCCTGTATTTAGTGTTCGCAGTTCTCTACTGTACGGCATTCCTCGTCGACCTGGGGTTTGTAAGGGTCACTGTTAGGATCATATGAATTGTTACTTGCCATTGGCAAGTCAAGACATTTGCACTTAGTATCAATAAACAGCGTGCAGATATTTTTTACTCTCCCTACCTATTTTCCCCGTGCAGTTTTATGCAGTCTATTTCTGTATGAGCGAAGGATTGCAAGCTGAGAAATTTGGAACAAATCCCTAACAAGACTTTTGACCTTCAAATGGGTATTTTGCTTAAAAGCTACGTTTGACAGCTTGGAGGCAAAATCAGTGACCTGAACTTGCTGAGGAATCAATATGTGCCCATTTAATTGTTTGCTGGCAAGGGTTTGGTTATAAAGCAATTGTATGTGCTATTTATAGGAACTGGCAAAATTGAGTGTTCACAGCTGTTATGGCATTTGTATTTTTAAAGGGACACGCCTTGCTGTAAGTGACCCATATTTTCATTGCATAGAGACCCAAGGATTCCATTTAGAGTGCATTGTTCTAGCCACTCACCTATTAAAAAAACAAAAAACGAGAAAAGGGAAATTAAAGGAGCACTGTAGCCGCTTTATCTCATTGAAGTGGTTATAGTGTTTGGAGTCCCTTGGCACAGACCTTCCATTGAGCATTAAAGGGAAACTCCAGTGCCAGGAAAACAATCAGTTTTCCTGGCACTGCAGGTCCCCTCTCTCTCTCCCACCCCCCAATCCCCGGTAGCTGAAGGGGTGAAAACCCCTTCAGTTACTTACCAGAGGCAGCGACATGTCCCACGTCGATGCTTTTTTCTCCGCCGCCGCTCCTCCCAGTGATTGCATTGGCCGGTGGGCGACACTGATCCTGCCCACCGGCCTGGGAGACCTAATGCACATGCGCGGCAAAAAACTGCAATAATTACACTTTCAGGGTTAAGAGTAGTGGGAGATGGCACCCAGACCACTCCAATGGGCAGAAGTGGGCTGGGTGCCTGGAGTGTCCCTTTAATGAGTTTTTAGTGCTAAACAGGAGACCCTAGCAGCTTATCCCCTCTGTGCTGCTTGGACTAATGAGGAGGCTTAATGAAGTGAATGGATATAGTGCCTACAGTGTCCGTTTAATATAAAAAATAATTAACATTTTCTGCTGAAAATCCACTAGCAAATAGCAGAAAAAGATCACGAAGAGGTTCCACCAACCAGGAGCCTCTAATTATAGTCTGTGCAGTCTGATCTTATACTGTAAATCCCTGGTCAGGTATTTGTATTATATGTAATTAAGCTCCCTATCGCAGTTCTGATCTGATGACCGGAACTGCTGCATAAGCTGGTAGTGTGGTCATGCTATACAAATATTTGTACAGTCAAAGGAAGATGTGTAGCTTCCTTTTTTTAATATCAGAGGAAAAGGAGTGGATTTAGAAGTGCTGCAATTTTTGAATATTGCTGCAATTACAAGCAACCTGTGTGCAATGAGACAATGACATGGACAGGGATCCAAAATATAAACAGACCTCTGAGGATGACAGAGCCACTTTAAATAAGTCTGTCTCTCATAATGGACAGCTTCCAGAATGATAAAGCCCTGTTGTGGGCCGAAACGTTGCTTTTCATCTGCTTTAATAAATCTGCTCACTGGATTTACCTTGAGTTCCTGGACCATCATTACTTTTCTTTATATTACGTTGTGAGGATTGATCAACCTCAGATCCCGTTGCACCCTTGGATCCAGGAGAGTGTGGCATTCGTTTCGGTAATTAATACTTAAAGAGTGAAACTATTCTGATGCTGATAGATCCGTTCACATGTTTTATTCCGATTTCATTCGGGGTTTCTGATGGTATTGATTCAGAAGGTCCTCCAAGCTCTTTGTTTTGTGTTCTGGAGCAGGCTTTTACAGAATTCATTTTGTGATATTCAATTAATATCCGGACCTATTGATACAAGGCTTCCGGTTTCAAGCCTTGGACTCAAATGGAGGGGGGATAGGCAGAACTCGACTATTTAATTCCTGAAGTTAAAATGCAAACCTACTGGCACCATAACAAATTTATTCTGAAGTTGTCTCTGTGCCCAGTGTTTTTTATGAAACTACTCCGAATATAATGTATTTTAAACTTACAATAACCACCCCCTGAAGATCTGGCAGTGATGATGCAAATTATGTTTTGCTTATATAAATGTGGCAGAGAAGCTGAAAAACACAAAACGTATTAAGACTTGCCTGTTTTTACTTAATTGCCCCAGGATGTCTTTATCTCATAGCACACTGAGAATACCGTTTTCTTTTATTTTTTTAGTGTTATTTATTAGTTCCCAAAGTTCCATGTGCACAGAAGTGCAACTAGGCAAAAACAACGCCTGCTATGCCCCTGCCAATTAGTGTGTTTTACCTTCATAAAGCTGCACCAACATGTGAAACATAGGAAAGAAAAATGTGTCTTAAATTGAGTGCTCAGCTGTAATCTAACTACTGTGTATTGCTGCATGAAAAAGCATCATCTAAGTTGTAGTTCTAAAAGATCTGGGTATCAACCTGTTCGACACCTCTGCCTTTTAGAGTGTCGTATGTAAACTGGTGCATGACAAATTCACGTTGGATATTAGCACACCACTTTAAGTCAAGAAAGCTCAAATATTAAAGTATTATACAAAACAAACATTGAGGGACAGGTGGGAAAGAAACGTGTATAATGTGAAATACATAAAAAAACAAAACAAAGAAAAACTTTTCTTCATATGACAATTCATACTTCAAAGGAATGATTTTAAAAAAATGTATTTTAACTATACATGTGTTAACATAGTATACATTATTTAGTACATTCACTAGAAAGGTTGTCTTGCGTTTTGCTATACAGATCAAAGTGTAGTCGATGTTTGTGTATATATATATAACTCCTTTCCTGATCCCGTGTACATTTCCACGCAGACACTTGCCTCTTTGGCCTTTAGAATGTTCCTCGGTTTGGGGTGCAGGTTTAATAAGGGATTGTGTGGGGAAGCTTCGATACACATTTACTTGTTTGGATCTTTAAAACAAAAATCCTCTGTAGTCATCAGCAGAGTAAACAGATTGCTGATTAAGGGACTGAGAAGGATGTCTGCAATCAGAGCGCACAACAGAAGGAAAAGGCATTAACTTAACCTTCTGAGAGGGAGCTTTTTCTGTGACGCACCAGAGTTCCAGGCTTCCCTGAGAAGAAGAAGTTTTATCTTTGCAAAGGCATTTTCTATGCTCAGCATGAACAGAATGGATCAAGAAAAAACGGAGAGAGCCAGTCTACTTTGTGTTCTAAATATAGTATTGCAGCAGGGAGCAGATAAACACCGTGCAGGACTGTGGAAAAGCTAGAAACAAAGCAGAAAAAAAACACATTCATGTACAGTTTCACCATCTAATGCCAAGAAAAGACCGAACATTTGTGTTGTTGGCAGGCTCAAGTAACCTAGAGCGTTTATTCTAACAAAATTGACAGCAAAAGCACATATTGAAGGGACACCCAAGAACAAGGAAAATGTTCCTGCAAAATTGCCCTTTAATTCCTTATATTTTTTTATCAAAAGGGAGAATCTAGGCACCATAACCTCTTTACCTTTTTAAAGTGGTTATGGTGCATGGAGTCCCAGGTTGCTTTTTTTACAGGCGGCCTCCCGAGGCTCTTCCTTCAGTGCCATACCACCTGAGATTGGTTAGATATTGAACAGTGGGGTGGCACCACAACCACTTTATTTTAATGAAATGGTTATGATGCCTCCAGTATCCCTTTGAATGAACACTCAAGCATTTTAAATAAATACAATTTTAATGCTGGAGTGTTTTGAACACTGTTTAAATGTAGGACAAAAAAGCAGTGAGTGGGTCCCTCGCCACTGCTCCACTACGCCTCCAGGAGGTCATCACTAGTGATGATCTGCCAGGGAGTATAACGTTTCTTATAGGGAATCTTTGAAACCAATGCTTATCTATGAGAAGGTCTTACTTCCAACTTGAGTAAGCACACACTCCCAGCTGCCTCATTAATAGCCATGACAAGTTAGCAAGGTGGGATTTTACAAGTGCCAATTTCTTATGAAATTGTCTTCCCTCCGCAATACATGCCAACTTTTTTTTCCTCAAAGTGCCAATACAGCAATTAAACCTGAATACTGAGGTTTAAGTTTAGAAAAAAACAACTCGTACAGTTGTCCAAACTAATTAACATCTTTTGTTTAAAAAAAAAAAACCACAAGAACAGAGTTCAATGATACAAATATTAAATATTGATATAATATTGATAAATAATATATAAAATTAAGCTTATATTTTAGTATCTTCAACAAATGCAATACACACATACAATACATACACACAGACTGCTGAATACATACACACACACACAGTCAGCTGAATACACATACAGACAGTCTGCTGGATACACACATACTGCATTGAGTGGTGTGTCGGTGAGGGCGCTGTATGTGTGGGAGGATAGGAGTGCTGCATGTGTGTTTTGGGCGGGCAGGTGCCTACTCTGTATTGCTGCCGACCGGCACCAGCACCCCTCCTCCCCCCGGCGACCTATGGCTGGGTGGGTGCCCACAGAGAGGGCCATCACTGGCCTATAGTGTATCTAGAAGAAAAACGGTCATTGTTTTTCATTGTTTAAAAATGAAAGATCACATGTATTAAAGTCTCTTTCATGGTTATTCAGTAAAGTCAGAATTGTTGAGCAATGCAAAGTGAATTTTAAATGCGGGGTCAAAACAGTTGAACTAGAAAATTCTCCATGTCAGCTATGTCTCCAGTCCAGCTATTTTGAAATTCACTTTGAATTCTTGACAGTGAATAACCCTGTTTGTGTATTAATTTTTAATTCATATATATATATATATATATAAGTAAATACCTTCAGTCCATATGCTTTTGTGTGGACGGCCATCTTGATGTGCTCTTTGATCAGAATCACCAATGTATCTGTCAAGACCACGCTGAAATCCAGCGCAATGGTTAGCCAGAAAATGCACGAAAACATGGTACTTACTTGTATGAATGCATTATCAAATGAAACACAAAGAGGATAAAATAAATGTTGAGTCTTAGCACTAGAAATGAAAGGAACGCTATAACCACCCAGACCACTACATCTCAATGAAATGATCTGGGTGAAATGAAAACACAAATCAAATGAAACACAAAGAGGTTAAATATATATTGAGTCTTGGCACTAGATATTAAAGGACCACTACATCTCAATGAAATGATAAGTCCTTTTAACTCTACAGTGAGAGAAACTGTAAAGTTCATATTGTAGGGTTAAGACTGCGCATGCACATTTGGTTTCCCCGTGCTGACATCGAAAGAGGAGACTCCGCGCTGGAGTCCGGTAAGTGTTTAGAGGGTTTTTAACCCTTTCGAATAATACAAAATATACCGCACTCAAGTTGAACTTGACACGAGAGGGACACAATAGTGTTAGGAATACTACTTTGTATTCCTAATACTATAGTGTTCCTTTAAGTCCTCCTCTAGTTGCTGGCATACTGACTGCCACTAGCTGCTCTTCTACTGCACTGACAGAATAAAATGGGAGAGATTCTTCATATGTATAGATTACTTCTCCCTCTTACCAGCGTAGGATGCGTAGAGGACTTGACCGCTTCTTCATTAGGCTCAGTTAAATAAAGCACAACTGTAGGACTTGTCCACTTCATATTGTTTGTGCAAATCAATCCTTATATAGTTCTGTAATTAATAAATGTAACACACTTGTGTTGGGTAATCATGCTACCGATGCTGGGATATTTCTGAAAATGAAAGTCAAATCTCAATGCATTGTTCCTTTAAAAATACTTTTTTGAATCCGCTCCTGAATTATTATTATTTTTTTTACATACTCACACACGCTCCTCCTGGCACTAAAAAGGTTAAACAAATCTCCGTGATACAGTGTTGTTGTCTCTGTGTTGGATTTCATCTTGTACCTACATTTAATCCCCAAATAAATGCTTGTCTTACAGGCAATTCACACGTATAAAGCTGCTGTTCAGCAGCATTTTGAAATCCTCTTTCTTCCCGGTGGAAATGAATTCCTGAGCACTACAGATTCTGTGAGTCGGGATTCTGCAGACCGCACCATCATCGCATGGGATTTTGGCACCACCGCAAAAATCTCCAACCAAATATTTCATGTAAGTTTACTCAAGCAGTGATGGCTAATATTACAGTTTTTTTGGATTGCATCTCCCTTAAAGGAAACCATCTCTACTGTGGAATTTATAGCTTAGATGTAGAAAAAAAAGTAACACATTGAAAATCACCTATAGCATGTGTTAATCATTTTTTATTTTTTATATGAGATGCTCTGGTTTTCACTTACATTTAAGATTTAGCAAATTACATCATAGCCAACCTCAGACAGGGCATAGGAGGAGAAATAGAAACATTGCTTAATTTTTCCTCTTCTCTGTATGCTTTCTCTATGCTGACTGACAGGTACAACAGACAGAGCTTATAATAATGATTGACAGGGAGCACCCAGTTGCAGGATAAAGAGGTGTGGATTTCAGCATTTAATTTTGTTTCTCACAACTCACAAATACATATTTTAAAGGGACATCAGAACAACTACAGCTTATTGTATTTTTTTCTGGTGAGTATAATCATTACCTTCAGGCTTTTGCAGAGAAAATGCAGTGTTTACATTACAATCTAGGGACACCTCCACTGGCCACTCCTCAGATGGCTACATGAGGTGCTTCCTGGGGCAGTACTGCACATACCAGTCAGTGTATCCACCCTCTGCATGGCGAAGCTGAACTTTTCAATTTTCCTCATAGAGATGCATTGATTCAATTCATCTCTATGAGGAGATGTTGATTGGCCAGGGATGTGTTTGGCTTGTGCTGGCTCTGACGCCATGACAGCCTCAGTCAATCCAATGCTTTCCTATGAGAAAGCATTGTGATGGGCTCAGAGAAACACTTCTGATTATGTCAGCCAAGCAGGCTGATCAGGGGCAGAGCCAGCAGCAGCAGATGACTGGAATAAAAGTAAGATTTTACTATCTTTAGGGGGGCAAGGGGGACCATGGAGGCTAGGTGGTGGTTTTAACACTATATGGTCATGAATACGTTTGTGTTCCTGACCCTTTAGTATTCCTTTAAATATAGGGATAGTACAAAAAAGTCCCAGGGAGGGCATCAATAAACAACAAATAGATAGTGGTTTAAAAATAAATAAATATATATATATATATATATATATATATATATATATATATATATTTCAACAATCCCCGGTGCTTGTCCCTGGTGCAATATTATACAGATTCCAAATAGATAGCACTCCAGTTACTTTCTCTAACAAAGTTAAAACTTCGCTTTTAATGCTTACATAGATAAAAAAAATCAACGTTTCAGTCTGCCCCATCAAAGCCTTGATGAAAGTCTGCTGGGGCAGACTAAAATGGTGATTTTTATCTATGTAAGCATTAAAAGCTAAGTTTTAACTTTCTTGGAGAAAGTCCCTGGAGTGCTATCTATTTGGAATTTGTGTGTAAATATATATATATATGACGCACTCACTACCTCGAACTGGAGCCCAGACGTCCAGGTGTGGTAAGATCCAATAGCATCCAAGAAAAACAGGCAATAATGCAGGATGATAGAATCCACACGTATAGTTTAAAACTTAACTTATTCAGACCATAAGGTATTAAAATGGGAGAGAAAAACATCACAAAGGAAACAAATTAAAAAAGTGAAAATATCCGCAGTAAAAACGCCTAAAGTGTTTTGTGCTAAAAGCACTTAATCTTAGGCTGGCAAACTGACAAAGTTATAAACTTCAGCCGCAGCAGTCCCTTAATTAAAGAAAAAGCCTTTCACCATTACAAAGCTAAAAAATGTAATGGGCCTATATTTGGTATGGCAGTGTCAGACTCAGATTTAAGCAGACAGGCTACCGTTTTAAAAGCAATCGAATAAATGTAGTCAAATAAACAAATATATACATAAATATAAAAGTAATACATTTGCTAAAAAGTAACAAACCAACCCTGTATAGGGATTAATTATCATTAAATAGAACATTTTCTACTCAAACCATCGGGACGCTCATTCCTGATAAATCCTTATATAGTTATCAATACAAAATCTAAAATGCAGACACCAAAAATAGAAATAAAAAATTAATAATTGGGAACGTCAATTTCACTATTTACAACATGAGGTCGCCGTGTATGTATATCCACTTTACCTTTGAGCAGTTTAATTTAGACCTACCAAATTAACACAATATAATTGATATAACATCTGTAAATAATAAAACAGGGTGAATGTACTCCCAAAGATACGGGACTCCTCAAAGCATCCAATACAGGGGTTGGCATATGATGGGGCAAAATTGGTTCCCATCGCAATCCCCCATCTCTGGAGGTAGAACATACCATCAACAAAAATAGATTATGATGTAACGAAAACCAAATGGCACCCAGCATAAAAAGTTTTAAAAGCTTGTCATGCTTAGAATAACGATCCAGATTATTTTCAAAGGCGTGGATACTTTTGGATACCTTTGTCATGAGGAATGCAGTAGTATAGGGAGGGAACATCAAGCGTGACCCACCAATACCCTGGCTTCCACTAAGTATTTGATAACACTCTTAACACGTTTGGTGTCATGCATATGTGAATATAAATGCACCCTATGGGTTGTAAATGGATTACAATCATGTTCACTCAATGATCCAATGCCCGACACAATAGGTCTGCCCAATGTCACAGTACCAGGTTTGTGGACCTTGGACAGATGGTAGAATATGGGAGTGATGGCATCGGACCTTCAAACAAACAGCAACATTGGGAGTGATGACAAAGTTACCGTATTTTTCGCTCCATAAGACGCACCACACCATAAGACGCACCTAGTTTTTAGAGGAGGAAACCTAGAACAAAAAATATTATGAACAAACTGCCCCATAGTGTTTCTTACTATTGGAAAGTTTGTTCAGAATATTTTTTTTTCTCCCCTGTCCCATAGTGTTCCTTACCACCCACTCCCCTCTCCTGTCCCATAATGATCTTTAACCCCTGTAACGGACCGTTTCAGCACACAAGGGTTTAAAATCCGTTTAGGCGATATCCCCCCTTCAGATATAAAGGCAGCTACTGTAGAACACCAAACTCCCGAATTGAATACAAGGGAATGCACCAAACTCCCGAACTGCATACAATGGAATAAGGTAGCACTCCAAACTCCCGAACCGGAACCTCACAAATAGACGAATAGGAAAAGCATCCAAGCGGCTTACACTCCTAGCAATCAGTCTCTATCAGCATACAGTGAATTCCCCCAAGAACGAGACAAAGCTCCGTGTTGAGGGTCAAGCAGTGGTCTGCTTAATGGCACAAAAATAACCTTCTTTTATGACAGTTTCCCTTAGGTAGGACCACCCACAGGGTGTTACAAAATAACCAATCAAAGACGTACATTACAAAAGACACTCCCAGCATTTACACACAAAATCCTCCCCTCTGCCTGTGATATAATTACGTTACAAAATGGTTTAACATAATTATCACAGACAGTAAAAATATAGTTTTTCCGCATACACTCTAACTTTAAAACCATACATCCAATCTCCATATTTAAACTCAGCATACTTTAAACAAAAACACTCTCAAAAATCATACAAATCCCCCCAGTAGATAAAAAGATAGCCGGAAGTCCTTTATGGTCAATTTCCTGTAGAAAAATGGCTAAGTCCCATTCGAAGGCACAAACAGGTCCGTTCGTGCAAATAGCACATTAAAACAGTATGTTCGAATTGTCGAACGTACTTCGACTTTTACCGAAGTGTCGAAGTGGAGGCGACGGTAAGGGTCAGAGGTGTTTGTGTATTTGCGTAGCCGATTTTAGTTCCACGGTAATGGTGACAGTAAGGGTCAGAGGTGTTCGTGTATTTGTGTAGCCGATTTTAGATTCTTTAGCATACACCGCTGACCGCGTTCGACTAAATTAAAATGGCCGCCGCCACGTGTTCGTTTGTCGAATGGCGGCCACTTCAACGACTTCGGCACTTCGATTGCATCCGAAGTGCCATATAAACAGTGTCAATCCTTCCCCACAGTAGTTAAAGGGACAGAATGGGTGACATACACTCTGGTATGGCCGAATACTGTTTTTAAAGGGCCCAATCTCCCAGGGCCATAGTCCAAAAGCAGCAGGCGGGCAACCAGGCTTCTCCAATGCAATGTGGCGAGATTGCTCTCGTCACAACCCCCCCCCTCCCCTGTCCCATAATGATTTCTAATCCCCTCTCCCCTGTCCCATAGTGATTTCTAACCCCCTCTCCCCTGTCCCATAGTGATTTTTAACCCCCCCTCCCCTGGTCCAAGTGTTCTTTAACACCCTCCCCTTGTCCAATAGTGTTTCCCCCTCTCCACATCCAATAGTGTTCTCCCCCCTTCCCGTAGTATTCTCTCCCCCCCTTGTCCAATAGTGTTCCCCCCTCTCCTCATCCAATAGTGTTCTCCCCTTTCCCATAATATTCTCCCCCCCTCCCCTTGTCAAATAGTGTTCCCCCCTCTCTTCATCCCATAGTATTCTCCCCCCTCCCCTTGTCCAATAGTGTCGTCCCCTCTCCTCATCAATAGTGTTCTCCCCTTTCCCATAATATTCTCCCCCCTCTCCTCATCCAATAGTGTTCTCCCCCTTCCCATAGTATTCTCCCCCCTCCCCTTGTCCAATAGTGTTCCCCCCTTCCCATAGTATTCTCCCCAGCTTCCCTTGTCCCATAGTGCACTTTCCCCTCCCCTCCCCCATAGTGTGCCATAATTACTTACCTGTCTTGTAGTGTTGGCCGGCAGCACAGTGCGCACCGCGGTACTGGAACTTCAATATCAGGTTCCGGTTTCCCGCGGGACTGAAAGGAAGTGTGCACTCAGTGTGCGCACTTCCTTTCAGTCCCGCGGGAACCGGAACCTGAAATTGAAGTTCCAGTACCGCGGTGCACGCTGTGCTGCCGGCCAACGCTACAAGACAGGTAAGTAAACCTTCACATTCGCTCCATAAGACGCACAGACATTTCCCCTCACTTTTGAGGGGGAAAAAAGTGCGTCTTATGGAGCGAAAAATACGGTATATACCGCTGCATCAATTAGTTGAAAAAACTCCTGATAATCAGCCCATGGGATGAGACCTAAGACATAAATAGGTCACTTCATCTCTCAGCTGATGAGAAGCTTCATTGAGATAATCGCATTTATTGAGGACAACCACCCTTTTCTGCTTTCCATATAACTACCGTATGTCATCATCATCCCTGAGTTGTTTAATAGCCAGTTTTTCGATGTGAGACAAATTACCTCAGAAATTCCTACCCTTATATACCATATTAGCAAGGGTGCATAGCTCCTTTCCAACCCATGTGTTCCCTATTAAGGGTTAATAAGTAAAGGGGTGTATATAAAAAATACCCCTTTCTGTCTCATTAGAGATATCTTTGCCAGAAGCTCAAGGAAGCAGGCTGAAGGGTCAGTGTTAGGACCCGCTTAGGGGGGTCTGCCTTGACGTTGGCAGGCGGGCATCCCTCCAATGGCCATTGGAGCAACTAAATGACCTCCATTTGTCTAAATATACATAGGGATTAAGGAGAAAGCGCAAGTAACATTTTCTTTTCCTTTCCAACCAAGGCCTGATATAATTCAATAATTTTAACCCTTGAGTGAAAGGTACTCTTATTTGAAACCTGTTTTGAAGCGCAACTTTGACAACCCCAACATCGGAGAGCAAGGGCTTTAGAAAGAAACTGCCCTTAGTGTCTAATGACATGTGTCCGGTACATATTTATTCAAGGAAACAATAAGGAACTGCACTCTAAGCCAGGGTGCAACCAAACTGGGACTCAGCACCAGGTCCCAAACACAGTATATGTATGAAGTAGAAAAGGGTTTAGGCACTCCAAGGTTCAGAAATGGCAAGTTATTGAAGCCCAATGTCACACAATGTTTTGACCTACACGGTCTTTGTCAAGTGCTGTGTGACATTGGGCTTCCATAAATTGCCGTTCTGAACCTGCATACGGTACACATTTATTAACAGCTTGAGTCTTAGAACTATTCATCCAAACCTTCCTGGTAAAAATGACCAGAGAGGGTTAACTTGCGAACAAATCTGTTAACATCAACCCAAGTATTAAAGTTATTTGATGGGGCAAAGGTGAGATCTTTTTCCAAAACTCGAGTGGCGGCCAGGATCCTATTTAAAAAATTCAATACTCTGGGATTCTTTCCATTTGGTCACAGTAGATATTTCGTTCTTTTTCTTTTTCTTTTTACTCAAATCAGATTGATTTAACCGATTTGTGATGACTTAAACGATCCTAATGTTGAAACAATTATATTTATCTCTGATTGGCTATACTTGTGGATTATGGTAGCCCGGCGTTGTTGCCTATTTTTCCTAAATATAGGAATAAGTAATCATAATCGTAAAATAAACAAAAAAACTGGGAAGTTAGTTTCCCTTTAATCCTTTGCCAGCCTAAAGTTGTTTGCATTTTTTTAATTCTCTCCCCTGTAGAAAGATATACATTTTTTTTAATATTGCAGTCATGTGCCAGTAAAAGAATATCTGAGCATTATTTACTCTATCGAGGAAACTGGCTCCTACAAGGTTCGAGAGCCACCTCCGTAAAACCTTTATAGTACTTTACATAATAAGCGGCTATAGGAAGTCTGCCTACTGCAAAATAACATTCATTAGGAAGTAGAACCTATTAATATACTCCAGACTGAACGCTAAAGAAAGCGTTGGTTGGGTTTAGCTTTTATTGATTGTAATTCATGAGTTTTCTCTAAATGTGTATATTTGCCATTCATCAGGCCCTTGTCTTCAATTAGAAACACCACTTAGGATACACTCTACTTCCACCATAGAGAGACACACCAGAAATTACCAAAGAGACAAACATGGCATTTTTTTATGATCCAATTCATTCTGAAACACAGACGTACGTGTAGTTAAAGAATTTTGAGATCATTGTTGTTGCGAGGTGTCATGGTGGTAGTAGATTTCATTCCATATAGTTTAGTATGGTGATCCACAAAATACCAGTTCATTTTTCAAGTGACATGAAGCAAACATCTTTCAAAATATTGTATATTATATACAGAACATTTTTTTTTTTTTTGGAGAGGGAGAATGAGGATTTGCAAAGTAAGTAGTTTACCAATCATGTCTTGAGTTTTTTAGATCATGAAAGAAAGCAAAAGGCGAGGCAATTGCTTATTTGCTAGCATAAATCCGGCTTAATGGTGGTAGGAGTCTGCACTGCCCCCATTCTGTGAAGCCATTTGACCACCCAGTGCCTAGTCCCTTGTTTACCGGATTGCTAATACAGAAGCTCCACTTCCACATTAGCAATGTCAGCTTTTGGGTGATTAGAGTGCCCGTTTAGTTTTCAGATTGCAAATTTAAATATGCTGGAGACAACTTAACAACGCAGAACCGATAAACACATTTTAACAAATCTGGAAGGAGTTTATGCAAAAGACAACTATAAGCACCCAGACTACTTCATCTGAATTTTCAATGCAGGGTTTACACACCTCTAGAGGCTCTCATACTGAATAACTGAGTCAGACTTGGTAATTCAATCGATTGCTGCTCATAGAGACCATTTGACTGGTGCGGCTTGGTGTATTTACGCGCATGCACACTAGCCTCTCAATGCTTCCCTAGAGGAAGCATTGGATTGGCTGAGATCATCATGGTTGGATTGGCAGTAGCAAGACCAGAGCACTGCTGGATATAGGTAGCCAAATCTTTAATTAACCCTTCCAAGGGGGGTCCTGAACAACTAAATAGTGAGGAGAACATGTTTGCAGTCCTAAAGCCATATTGTTCCTTTAATGTGATTGATTTTCTATGAAATCCTTAATAAAATAACCACATTTCTTATGAGCTAAGCTTTTACCTCATGTGTAAACTGTTACATAGAACACGTACGTCTCTGCCTTTGATTTAAATGTGTTTGTGTTCTTCTCGTGTCCTTTTACAAGGAAAAATATATATTTTGTTGTAATAAACTGAATTTTAAAATATTTTTAATTTATTTGTTTTAGGAACGCTACACTTGCCCAAGCCTTGCCTCGCATCCGAAAGAAAGTGTCTTTATTGCTCAAACAAATGGAAACTACATAGCTTTATTTTCAAACCAGCGTCCGTACAAAATGAATAAGAAAAAGCGATTTGAAGGACACAAGGTATTACTTTGAAATTGATTTTCAATCTGGGTCAGTGGAATATGTCACTGGGAAGCTGGTTACACGGCTACATGTAAAAGTTAAATGAACTAGGCCATTCTACGAAAGCAAGGCTCAATCGATCAAAATAGTTGCAGTAACGGTCTAAATGCTAAACTGTTTAACTTAATTTGAGTGTTATAACGAGATATTGGGAGTTCCACATTTTGTGTTTCGTTTGAGTTAGGGTTTTGTGTCACCCTTTTTATGAGGGTGTACCACGTGAAATTTTTTAAAATTACCAAATACTATAATATGCAGCTTTTACCTAATACCGGAGCGCCTTAAATACAATGACTAACTACCAAAATAATCTTTCCTTTATGAAATTGCCGTATGTAATTAACTCAAAAATGGCAATTGTTTACATTGCAGATCTTAGTCTGGCTCCAGTGGCGGTCTCCCAGACAGCCACTAGAGGGTTTCCTGGATTGAAACGGACCTTTAGTATGGTATCTGACACTGGATGTCCTTGACTGGGGAGGGGGGGGCACATGAGGGAGGGATAGTGCCATGAATACTGCTTTTGTATTCTTGTCACTATAGTAGGGTGTCATAGAAAGTTACAGAGTTAAAAATACAGTGCTAGCAAATTAAATTCTCTGGACTTTCGGCCTGGGTTGGCAGGCAGATCCCTCAAATTGCAATCAATAAAATTACTTAATTATGTAAAAATATTACATAAATACCCACGTAGAAATTAAATATATATGCATATTTATATATTTGAAGTCTACGTGTATATTTATGAAATTATTTATGTAATTTTGTATATGGATATATATATATATATTCCGTATTATTTTGATTTATGTATATATAATTTCATTCTAAGTGTATTTTGGTATAAATATATATTAATATCAAAATACAGTTAGAATCAAATTTCATATAGATATAATTTGTTTTATTATTATTTTTACGTTTTAAATTTTATATATATATATATACACGTGTGTAATTTAATTATAAGTGTATTTTTATATTAATATATCTATATATTAATATAAAAATACTTAGTATGACATAGATATAATATATGTCTATATATACACATATATTTATATATATATGTACACATATAGAATGATATTTTTTTACTAACATTAACATTTTTATTTTACACATGCAGGGAGACTGCCTTAGCTGTTCAGGCTAATGCTTCATTAGCACAGAGGGCATGAGCTGCTGGGAGATTCTTGTTCAGCATTAAAGGACCACTATAGATACCCAGACCACTTCAGCTCAATGAAGTGGTCTGGGTGCCAGGTTCCCCTAGTTTTAACCCTGCAGCTGAAACCATAGCAGTTTCAGAGAAACTGCTATGTTTACATTGAGGGTTAATCCAGCCACTAGAGGCGCTTCCGCAATTCTCTGCTAGAAAATCGCATTGAACTCATGCAGCGTGAGTTCAGATTCCCATAGTAATGCTTTCCTATGGTTAGTTTGAATGCGAGCGCGGCTCTGGCCGAGCATGCACATTCGGCTCCACTCGGGAGCTGATGTCGACAGGGGTAGGAGAGGTCACCAGCCCCGAGGGAGCCCAGCCCTGGATTAAGGTAAGTGGCTGAAGGACTTTTAACCCCTTCGGCCCGCATGGGGGGGGGGGGGGGGGAGGGGAGTACCTAATAATAAATGGGTTTGTTTTCCTGGCACCATAGTGCTCCTTTAAAACATTAAAAATTGTTTAACACTGAAAGGAGGGATTGAGACAGGGAACTTCATACACTATAACCTCTTCAATGAGATTAAGCTGTTGCAGTGCCTATGGTGGCCCTTTAATGTAGTGGTTTTGATGCACAAATGCTGCCCCTTTTTTGCCTGGCAGTGGACACTTTCTAATCAAGACATTTATGTTGATGCTGTGTGTGATGACGCCGAACGCATCCAATGCTTCTCATACAGAAGCATTGAATTTAATGCATATCTATGATAAGCATGGGAGTGACAGAATTTGGCAATAACTGCACATGTGCTGTAGGTCCCCAATGCTTTGCTATGATCAGCATTGGAGTGAACCCACAATCATCAGTCATAGCCACCTCATTGAGTGAGGAGAGGTACATTTACCTACATTCCCTACAATTCTCATTTTAGTGAGTAACCCTGGTAAAATCCATTAAAAATAAATAAATAATAAATTCAGTAATCTAAATACAGTGAGGACCATTGGAATGTCATGAATAAATATTTATTTTTAATGTCCACATGTTCCGTTAATCTGATGTACATACGCATTCCTATACTTTACTTTTATGGAACACTTCAAGCACCATAAGCACTGCAGCACACTGTAGGGGTTATAGTGCCAGGAGTTACCACTCCAGGGAAAATAGTGGTATGACAAATTACTTGAGTTTCGCTTGTTGCCTCCTTGGAGCATTGCCGAGCTCTTCCGAGTGTATGTCTGTGTGTATCTGTATGTGTCAGTGTGTACCTGTGTACCTGTGTATGTGTCCGTGTTGGTATCTGTATGTGTCAGTATGTGTATGTGTATGTGTATATCTGTGTGTATTTGTTGTGTTAGTATCTGTATATCTATGTATGTCTCAGTATGTCTGTGTTCGTTTCAGTGTTGGTATCTGTATGTCTGTGTATGTGTCAGTGTGTCCGTATCTGTATGTCTGTGTATGTGTCTTTATGTCTCTGTATGTGTGTATATCTGTATGTATGTGTCCGTGTGTGTATGGGTCAGTGTTGGTATCTGTGTGTATGTGTCTGTGTCAGAGTCGGCGTGTGTATCCTTTTTTCTGTATGTGTCATTGTCGGTGTGTATCTTAATGTCTGTATATCTATCTGTGTGTCTATCTCTGTGTATCAGTATGTCAGTGTTTGTATCTGTATGTGTCAGTATGTGTATCTGTGTACACAGAGGCACACATACAGATACACTTAAAGTAATTGAGAAGGGCTGATTTTTGTTTCTTGGTAACAGGGTGCACATCACATGTTGCATTCATAGTTTGAAACAGAGCTCATTGTGGGTTTTAAGTTGTAATAATGTATGTAACAACATCTGTTGATTGTAGATTGCACAGCCCCCAGCACCACAATAGCTGTCGTTTTCAGCTTCTACAATCTATATACCCAGACATGGCTGGTTGAGGTTAATCTGAGAAGTAGTTTAAAACCACCCACAGTATCCTTTAGAATGATATTGGATTCCTTGTCTCTATAAAGGCTTAGACAGTTGTGAAAAGCTGCCATACATCAAATCCAAGTCTCTGCTACCCTAGGGATATTGACGTAGTCTGAGGTTCCGTTAGAACCATTATTTAAATTCAGGAAATGTAAACGCTGTCTGGACCATTTATTATTAATGCAATTGCAAGAACTTTTCATTAACCTGTAGTTTGAAAGAAACATTTGTGTATGTATAATTCATTTCAGATTAAATTATTTACTCAAAGATCGAATTCTCCAGGATAGCCACTAAAAATCGATTCAAACTGTTTCCCTTTACATGATGAATTCAGCACCCACAAAATAGGATAACCAAGTCATCTGGGGACAGGCAATTGCCACTGTGATTTCCTGGGCACATATTAAAGTTACTAACTGATGGTCAGTACTCAAAGAGTGCTAATCTCCAGTAAGTAGCATTCATGTGCTGCAGGAATTAAGTCAGTTTGTAAATCAAGGAGAAATCCCAAAGATATGGTACTGGCTAAACATTTCTAACTCATTTCTTTTGTTACTTACTCAGGTGGAAGGATTTGCAGTACAATGTGAATTCTCGCCCGACGGGTCTCTCATCGTAACTGGAAGTTCTGAGGGCAAAGTCTTCTTCTACAACTACCATACATCAAAACTTCTTCGATCCATCCCTGGCGATGACAGCGCTTGTGTCAGCGTCACTTTCCATCCTGTTCTCCCATCACTCCTTGCATCATCTTACTGGGATGGGAACATCAGAGTATGGCAGTAACCAAAGAGCGTGATTACATCCCAACGGAATGCTGTGTGGATACATGTATGTCTGTTGTGTTAAAGTGTGCCTGCCGTGGCACTGACAACAGAGTCCTGTAATGTAGAGCTGTTATTTCTAGCAATTCTAAGTTCAAATAGCAACAAACACTCAAAGCACTGTTACCATAACCATCACAGACCTCTGTAGTGGTTATGGTGGCAGGTGTGCCCTCCCACAGTTAGTTGTCATACAGGTCAAGAACAATTTAATCTTTTCAACCATTCCAGCATGGTTTGACACTTATTTGGCAATACCTGTGCTGCATCCAGTCTTCTATTGAACCAAACAGAAGACTGGATGCAGTGTGTGTGCCAGACTGGACCCAGGTAAATGTCAAACTGTGCTAAAATGCTAGTATGGTGCCCAGCCCCCCTCGGCACTCTTTAGAAAGGTAATAAACTTACCTTTCAGCACCGAGAGGGACTGACATGGCTTGCCCTGCCACCTTGGCTGAGATCATTTGCCCCAACCTAATGCTTTCCCATAATTTTGGAGAATTCCCAAAGAAATAGCAAATTCTAGGTTAAATTAGCCAAACTGGGGGGAAAAAAACCCAAGCTAGAATATTTGCAATTTTTCTGTCAATTCTGCACAATTCCTAATTAAGCAAAGAGCACTATAATATATATTATGACAGTTTCACAGATTTACTGATTTAGGGATACATTTCCTTAGGTGACAAGTTTACATGTCAAGAGGAGTTTTATTGCCTAGCACAGTGTTAAAGCAATATAAGGACCACTCCACCATAACAACTTTATCGCAATTATGTTGTTATGGTGCAGTAAGTCCCAGGTGCTGGCTTACCTGAGGGGGTGAGACCACAAAGTCTGCAAGACAGCACCTGATCGCCCTTCCCCTCCACTTCCTCTGAAGATTGGAGGCTTCCTGATTGCTTCATAGTAAGTGGAGGGGAAGAGCATTCAGGCCCCGTTTTCCAGACTTTAAGGTTAAACCATTCATTCATAGTTTAACCACGTCAGGTAAGACAACCCCTGGGACCGCTTTGCAGGATAACGTCATAGAAATAAAGTTGTTATGGTGCCCAGAATGGTCATTTAATTCTTTGTGTTAGGCAATAATACTCCTCTGGTTAATAATAAGGTGCCATGATCATGGACACAATCCAAATTAACTTTCAGTACGTATACACGAATGTATTTATTTCTGGTTGAAAATTATCTACTGGTTGTCAGCTGCAAGATAGATTGTACAGAAAGTATATTTTTATATTTGTAAAATATTTTAGATTTCTAAATACTACACGTTGCCATCATCTGTATGTCACTTAACTCCAGCATAATTAAACTTCTAATTAAAAGCTGTACATAAAGCAGTGTTTCTTAGCCTCTGGATTCGTACTTGGATTGCCAGATCGCTATGTATACGGTCGGCCAGCATGCCTGTATGTGGACTTGAGCAACTGGTGAGAAATCGATTAATTAATCACAGCAATACTATTCTCTATTTGTTAACTGATCTCACATCAGAAGAGCATGACCATTGTAAGTAGTGGAATTTTGTCCTTTAACCCTTTAAGGACCAAACTTCTGGTATAAAAGGGAATCATGACATGTCACACATGTCATGTGTCCTTAAGGGGTTAAAGAAACACACCAAGCACCATAACCACTACAGCTCACTGAAGTGCTTATACTGAAATAAGTGCCTTGATGCCATCCCTCCCATTTTAAGTAGAACAGTTTGACTTCTTACCTGGGGACTTCCCGATGCCATTCTCCCACCACCACTACAACTGCAGAAACTCCATGTGAGCAAACAGAGTGGTGCAAAGCTTAACTCACCGGCTGAGAGCAATAAGCTGATGCTCTACAGGAAAAAACAGGACTTTGTCAATTCCAGAGAAGGTCCTTCACTCTGTTACTTCATCTCTGCAACTGCTGGGAAAAAAAAAAGTACTTACCTGCACTGCACTTCCTTGTTGCAGTGACTCCCGTAGCCAATAGAAAAATTTCGTACACTCGGTTATTATTTTCTGATGCAGTTCTGTACGTGTGCACAGCACTGCAAACAATAAATTGCGACCCCCATTCTTTGGTGAATAAGTAGTTGTACCACCAAATAAAGCTACATTGCTGTTTGGTATTGGATCTTCCCTTTAATTAAATTATAATTCCTATCAAGATCAGCACAATATTATAGTTTTGTGCATGGCAGATTCTGTAGTCCAATGCAAATTAATAATACCAAAATTCTAATAAAATGGCTAATAAAATTGCACTAGTATTTCCAGGACAATAATTTTTAATATTACATCTTTATCACACAAAGCTTTTTTGATAAATAACCAATTAGTACTTTTTGTAATTTTCTATTCCTTTATATCTTTTTTTTTTCCTTGCCAGAGGGCCAGGCAACATGTTGCATTACAAATGTGCCATCCCTTTTAGGATCAAAGGCAACTAAAGCCAGTGATCTCTAATTACATGAAAGAATATTTTAATACGCAATGAGTTTCCTTCTGATTTCCACTTCTTCTTGTCTTTCCAGATGTCAGGGAAGGTCTGTCAAATACTGAACAAAGTAAATCCATATACAGTTACCCTCGCTATCATTTTCATTGTGGTTGACATGATTAACGAGATACTTTGGGGCTAATAGACTAATCTCATCTCCAAATGGAAAAAGTTGGCAAGCAGTTCGGAAGCAAATGCAGAGATTAAACAAAAGCTAGATATTAAATGTGCCAATTATGTTCTGCTTAAAAAAAAAAAAAAAAACTCCTATTGGGCTAATCTGATTTCTGAAAGGGAAGATCCAATACCAAACAGCAACGTAGCTTTATTTGGTGGTACAACAGTAGCCAGAGTTAAAGGGACAGTCTAAGTTCTCTGAAAGATCACTTGAAAGGAACACTCTGGCAAACCAAAATCTTGTTGTTATAATGCCAGGAGGTTCCTGGCGCTTTCTTACCATCAGAAGTTAAATAGTTCACGAATGGTTTAAACCCAAAATTTGTGCTCCAGCGCAAGATGCTTTGCCCTCGTGTCCTTCCGCTTTCCAAAATTTTTCACACCGGAAGCCTCGGGCAGGGGTGCCGCCGATTGGCCAAGAGCAATCAGCTGATGCTTTAAGCCAATCAGGAGCTCCCCATTCATAAAAACGTCTTGGAAAAAGGTGTGTGCCCAATGCTTCCTGAGTCTTCCATTCTTAAGAATTTTTGAAAGCGGAAGGACAGGGGAGCAGAGTGATCTGGCACTGGAAATGGTTTAACCCCTAGTGGTAAGAAAGCGCCAGGGGCGTCTTAACACCATAACAACATAATTTGTATGAAGCCTGGTGTTCCTTTCACTAAAACATGGAAAATCACCTATAATTTGCATTGGCCCTTTAATATACTTTTAAAATAAAACAGAGCATCATGTCAATAAAAAAGGTTATTTATTTATTATAACCACTACAGCTCGCTTGTAGTGGTTATGGTGCCAGGAGTTTCCTGGAGTCTTCCCACGCAAAGTGATCAAACTGTTTTCAATCTATCATTTAGCTTGGTCCCCCGGGTACTTCCTGTCCAGCCTCCTTTTGTAATGTACCTAAAGTGGAAGATCCACATCAGGTACATCAATTTCATCCCTATTTGGACATGGGTTGACTTATCTCAATCAATAAATTCCATCCAAACATGGGTGAAATTAAGGTATACTGTTTAAATGGGAACTTCCGCATTATCAATATCAGAAAAAGAGGCTGGATGCACCACGAGACCAAGATAACTGTTAAACCATTCAAACGGTTAAACTACTTACCATTGGACAGCACATGGGAACTTCATTCACTATAACCACAGTGAGCAGTATTGGTTATGGTACCTAGAATGCCCTTGTCTCTATGCTGCCTTTTCTTGATCGTTTTTAAATGGAAAACTTCAAGTACCATAATCACTATAGCCCATTGCAGTGGTTATCGTGTCAGTGTGCCCTGGCCTCCTTCCAGGGTAAGTATTTAAACTATTTGAAATGGGTTTAGCAGCTTACCTGGAGTGAGTGATGCTAATGTAAACTCCATGCAAAAACTTTCATTAACATGGAAAGAGGTGCCCAGTGGACCCCAAATAAGCTGTAAACCATTCTCAAACTATTTGACCCCATGAGGGTCCCAGGGCACTCCTGGCACCATCACCAATGCAGTGGGCTGGAGTGCTCATTTAAACTCACTGAGCAGTACTACCTGTATCCCCCTCGACTTTTACAGAGCACACGCCTTCATATCCAGCATATCAAGTCCATGAAGGGTAGATACCACCCTTACCAGGGGGGAATTTCTAGTCGCCAAGGGAACCATTTTTGTCTTGCAAAATGTCCACCATCAGCGCTATCATGATGACAATACTGAATTTAGGGTGTTAAAACTAAATTTCTAAACTGCATTTCACTTTCAAATGCTTCACAAGATGGTGACAGGACAGTAGTATTACATTTAATGTTATCTTCTATAAATGGAATGTGTGGCTTTGCTTTTTTTAAAGCAGCTTTATCATAATAAATACATAGCATTAATAAAATAAAATATATAATCTTTATCTAATACCCACATGTGACTGTTGGAATTTCACTGAAATGCCAACTCACTCGTAAGATATACAGAGACAAAGTATGGATTATTTTGTTTTATACATTTTTCCTAGGCTTGACAAAAAAGCAGAGCTAGCTGGTCAAAGCGTAGGGGAGAAAACGACTTTGTCCATGGAGTCTACCATGGTCTCGCAAGATCCTCCATAGACATCAGTGATGTATTCCCGCACATGTGTGAGAGTACAGTCCTGGCAAATGAAGTTCTAGGAGCTGAAGAGGATCATGTGGAAAAGTAGGCAGCAGCAGCGAGGAACAGATTCAGGTAAATAAAACTTACTTTTCCCTGCACCCCATGGCCATCGTACTACCAGTGGCAAAGTCACCGTTTGGGTCTTTGCAAAATAAGCAAGGATCCCAGAAGGTGAGAGACTTGCTTTAAAGGACCACTATAGTCACCCAGACCACTTCGGCTCAATGAAGTGATCTGGGTGCCAGGTCCCCCAGGTTTTAACCCTGCAGCTTGTAAACATAGCAGTTTCAAAGAAACTACTATGTTTACATTGCAGGGTTAATCCAGCCTCTAGTGAGTGTCTTCCTGACAGCCGCTAGCAGCGTTTCCGCGACGCTCAATGCGAAAATCGCATTGAGCACGCAGAACGTCCATAGGAAAGCATTAAGTAATGCTTTCCTATGGGCGGTTTCAATGCGCGTGCGGCTCTAGACACACATGCGCATTTGGCTCCACTCGGAAGCTGATGTCGGAGGGGGAGGAGAGGTCACCAGCACCGAGGGAGCCCGGCGCTGGATTAAGGTAAGTGGCTGAAGGGGTTTCAACCCCTTCAACCCAGCGGGAGGGGACACTAAGGACTATATAGTGCCTGGAAAAATTGTTTGTTTTCCTGGTACTATAGTGGTTCTTTAATGTTCCTTTTTATAGAAATTTATTTTCATAGTTCCTGTTCCTTTTAATGCAATTAACCACTCATCATCATCCCAACTCTATTACTGGACACAAAGCACCGCTTCTCATTTAGTCAATTGATAGACACCAGAGAACTTACAAAGACACATCTAAAAGCCTAGCTGTGAATCCAGGCCAAGTTCTTTAAAAAAAATAAAATATTTTTTTGACTCTTATACTATAGGATCTCACTCGTCCAAATGATTGACAGAGAATAGCAATTAAACAGTCAGGCTACACAAAAAGCGACAAATAGGTCAATTCTTCATCTTACACTGGGCTACAGTGTGCTTTTAGAATGTGAATCCTGTGATGTTACTGACCTCCTTCCATTAAGCATAAATCCTATATTATACTGTATCCAGATTTGAATAGCTGCACATTAAACATTAAATACTTGGAACCTGCTCATTTTAGCAAATTAAGAGAATTTACTCCATGTCCAGACATTAGTTCCTCTGGTAAATGCAAAGCCAGCAGTAAAGGATAGGTAGAAATATATTTGATGCTGTATATAAAGCACACCTATCATCCACAAATGGTATGATGGCACTTCGTAGTGAATAAAAGGTTATCTTTACCTTGTGCTAGCAAACAGCCAACGCTCTCATTATAGAGAGATACCTGTTTAGAGGAGAAAGTCTGTAAGAAGGGCTTATGTATCGGTTTGTTGGAGTTTTTACCCACCTGAAATTGGCGTCATATTGGTGAAATTGGTGTCTCACATATCTAGATTAATGGAACTCAAACCAAGATATGAATGTCTGCTTAATAGATCTTGTAAAAGGACCTCTGTAACGTGAAAACAATTTAGCATTAATAAAGAGTTTAAAAGCAAAAAACAGTTTTGTGTTTGTTTTATTATTTGTTTAACCCCTTACGGACCAAGCTTCTGGAATAAAAGGGAATCATGACATGTCACACGTCATGTGTCCTTAAGGGGTTAAGCCCTTTTTAACAGCCTTTACCCTCCAAGCTACCTATATATCACAATCATAGCCATATATTAGCACACAATGACTGCCTCCTTATTGTAAACCCCTCGATTCAAATTAAGAGCAGATATGTGCTTGCATGGACCTTCTCATTGTTGGATACGTACTTACGTGTAAGAATGCATTGATAGGCATGTTAATTTTCAGGATGGAATTTATGTGATAAATATTGTATACTAGAAGTGAATGAAAGCATTTGGATACATGTGAATCCATAAACATCATGTAAGTTGAAGTCATAAATATCTAAAATAATACTCTGTTTTAGATCCCATCGAGTAATAAAACAATACAAATCCCATCAGATTTGGGAAAATTATTGAAAATATTCACAACTGTGTTTTTTTTTTTTTTTATTACTGAAAATAAAATATTACATGTAATAAAGCCTAGTGATATTATTTTATAATAAAAATATATACGTTAATGATTATTTTAAGTTAATCTCCTGACTTACCCTTATGTGGGGGCAACCATATTTAGTCTCTGTGGTTGGAAGCACCACTGATATGCTAAGACCATGCTCAAACTAACCCAGGATATGCACTGGAAAATAGATATTTAGTTATAGATATGCATTACAACATAATACACACAGATGCTATAATGTATGTATGATTTTATATTATGTAATAAAACCACACTTTTTATGTCTTAAAACAATGTGTAGGTTTTAATTTCTACAGAGACAAAGCTATATCTTCCATTTTTTTCCTGCCCCTTTATTGAAAGCAGAAATAATCAAAAACAGCAAGCTGTATAATTTGTGTCTCATTACAGTTTTTAAATATTATAACTTTCCTAAATCAGTCTGCATACATGGGATTCTGGGATTGAACTCCAAACACTATAAGGTACATGCAGGTCATTGGACATCCCTCAGCACAGTGCAAACCAAGACATACAGATTCTGTCTTTAAATCTATGCACCTATTGGCATTGTTTCTATGCAACTTTGCACATGGATTGGTAAGAATTACCATTTTTGAATACACATCACACAAACCCTGCAGCGTAAATTATATTTTTGTTTATTTTAAGAGTTTTTTTGTCATTGAAAATTACAAAATATTCCAAAATGCATTCTTCATATTTGTCCAAAATAATTGAAAGTTCACAGTTAGAAGAATATACATATATATATATATATTTTTTTAAGGGCAGGAGAGACGAGCATAGGATGTGACCAAAAAAAGCCAAGACCAACGCATTTCACTACATATTTTGCTTTCTATCAATCTACACAAATTTGAGGAAATCAGTTTTAGTTATCTATCCTTTTTTTTTTATCGTTGACTTAATTGGCTTCAATGTGTTTTATTGATCTTTCATACCTTTAGGACATGGCTGATTTTCACCACCATGATCATATCTGAAATGTCTAAAGGTTTGATACATTGTTGCCAAGTCTCCATTAGGCAACACGCCTCGAACCCCTTACATCTGTTCCGGACCCATTTATCAGAAGCCTCGCTTGTCTTCAGACACCAATCCCCTAACTTCAACTCTTTACTGCTATTCCACACCCAACTGTTAACCAATACACGTAGTTATGCCTTTTTCTGGTACTGCTGCACCCCCTACCTAAAATCAGAGAATGGGGAGAACAGGCCAAAATTCCCAGCTATACCCATGATCCTTGGTCAATGTTAGCAGTTGACAGAGGACAATGTGGAGGACCTCTGTTTAAACTACTCTGCTTTATAAATCCCTTTGGCACTGGCAACATATAATTCTAATACTAATGTTTGCCTTACCCAGACTTTTTTTTTTTTTTACATAGTTTTTAATAATGCCTTTCAGTTGTTCAAAAGAGACATATTCCTGAGAAAACATACTTAGAACATGAGATAAATGTAACAATGAATACATTTAGTGCCTCCAAATTAAAGGAAGATTATAAACATTGGAGTGACATAATTAAGTGGTTCGGAACTGCAGTGCAGGAGGTCGCTATCCATACATACATCGAGTAAGCTTAATATTTATTAAACACATTTCTATAAACACATCTTCATAAAAAAATGGAACGTTTCCAATTGTTGCTTTTATTTAGTAATGCAAAATACGACACTATCGAAGACAGTTCATGCGTTATTACCAATAGAAATGCAAGCTTATAGGAAAACATAAACAAGGAACCCCTCAATTACTTCAGAGGTAGTAGACGAGGAGTTACATTGAAAGAAAACCCCAAAATAATGAAAGTAGAATTCAAACAACTTTGTCCTTTCTGAGGTTTCATTGACAAAACCCCTCCATCAACCTATCTGTTGGTCCTTTCATAAAAACAAGTAGGCTATAATTGGTGCTACCTTGTAACTAGAACCAGATTCTAATAATTGAGATTTGGGACACAGGTAATTGTATACGTTTTGTCCATAATCATGTATATTCTTTAGGGAAGAGCAAAAAGGCTTAAGGACATAAAAAATAACTATACATTGTGCTATTACAATAGTAGATCAACATACAGATCAAAAGACAAAAGGCTGATGTTCGCTACGCCTATTCGCATCATCATTTTGTAGCACCATATGTAAATAAATTATTCGTATTGGTGTAGAGAGGATACGACAAAAAGGTTGCCATGTGCACAGGATTGGTCATATAACTCTCATTTTTAAATGTCTGTCGGATTTTGTTAAAGAGGAAGAGGTGGGGAAAGTCGAGACACTACCACACTTTTTTTTCATCTTATTTTGTAAATGTAGTTTAATTTTAAATAGTGTTTGCAAAAATGAATGGATTAAAATGAATTAAGAAATTGTTAATTATATTGTGTTACTAGGGAGCTCTTTCTACTTAGGATTGATCCGAGTGGGTTGCATGACACGCACTTTACATGATATATAGTTCTATGGTCATACTATACGCATAGAACGAATGACAGTATGTCACATGACTTTCAGTGCATTGTGATATATCTGCTAGGAAAGGTCTCCCCTCCCCAACCCACAAATGTCTATTTTCTCTTGTTTCCTTATCCTTAATTCCTCTTCCTCTAATTCTTTGTGACCCTTACATTTAGCGCTCTTCTCTCTGTTTCTGTGCATATTTCCCTTTCAATTTTTTTAAATCCTATGTCTGTTCCATTCAGAAAACTAATACAATGTAAAAATTAGACTTGCATTAGTTTTTGGCTGAATTGCAAAGTGTCAGAATTAGGGCCAACCTGCAGGTCGTCCAATCCCGTAACTCTAAAATGACCATGTAACCGAACAAATGACTCATGCAGTGTCCGAGCATGTTTGTTTGTTTTGTAATTCGGGGTTACATCCGTGGCGCAATTTTTTTTTTAAAAAAAATGGGGTAAAATTGATGGGAGGAAAAAAGGATTGTTGTTGGTTAGTCTATTTATGTATTAAATACACGTGTGTGTGTGTGTGTGTGTGTGTGTGTGTGTATATATATATATATATATACACACATACATACACACATTTTATTTCTCCTCCTCTATTGATTACTTTTTCTCACTTGGTCTGTGAACCAAAACAAAAATTAAATCAAAATACGAGAAAATATATACCGGTAGATATTTATGTTTTGCAGTACAGAGATTGGCCCATTTTCATGCCTTTTGTATGGACCATATTCACATAATTGGCTACCCGAACAGTTATTTTTAAAAAAAATAGGTTTTTTTGGGGGGGGGTTTGGACAAAGTGATTTGGCAGAACCAAATTATTCCACCATGCACAAGTTTAATAAATATGCAATTTTAAACGTCTTCTCCATTTTGCTTACCTTCTCAGCAGAGAGAGGGGCGTCATCCCTATGGTAAGCAGGTGGTGCTAGTGGTAGGCACAGTCCACTTATCCGGCTGGGTAGGACTTCAGGAATAGTCTTGGTGCCAGCCAGGATATCGCACTATATTTCAGAGAGACCTTTCCGCCTGATACTAGGTAAAAGATCACTTTATGCCATTATACACACAAAAACATGAGCTATTTGAGCTATCAAGAAAAAAAACCTGATCTTGGTTTTGTTGTGTCTAAATTGCAAACAGTGCATTATTTCCCAATCACAGTCAGGGGATTTCCATGTGGTGCTACTTGTAGATGACACTATGGGTCTTCTAATCTAGAACCATTTGACTTTTGATGTGTACATTTCCTGGATGTTCTTATTGTAAACATAGTTTAGGTGACAGAGTCCATTTAAAGGCTTAACACAACAATAAATATAAGGTGCTTTCAGAACTCTGTATTTCACCTCTAAACAGCTACTCTAAATATTGGTTCATTCAAACTGATTAACTGTTAACACTTGATTGATTAGCACTGCTTTTTGCCAGAGTAGCCCTTTTAGTAAAGGTCCACCTCCCGGCACCCCAAGTTTAAAAAAACAGATGCTAAAAACTCACCTCCATTGCAGAGTCCGAGTTATCCCTGCTGCAGCTTGACCCATTGGCTCATGTCATGCCCGCTGACCTGAGGGGGGAGGAAACCAAGGAGGAAGAGCCAAGTGAAGGACAGTGGCAGTACAGAGCAGTTGGCCATGTTGACATTGGCTGTCTGGCACCAGCATTCGGTGCGTTCAAGTGTCAGACTACAGACTCCAGGTACCATGACAACTTAAAATCAATTAACTGGTCATGATGCTTGAAGTAACCCGTTAACGAGACACTGTAGTCACCCAGACAACTTCAGTTAATTGAAGTGGTCTGGGTGCTGTGACCCTTTTGCACTTAGTGCTGCAATGTAAAACATTGCAATTGCAGCTCTAAGTCTGCCCTTTGTAGCTGTCTAACAGACAGCCACTAGAGGGCTTCCGGAATCCAAACTGAGTTTTGGTTCGTTATCTGACGCTGGACATCCTCACGGACCTACAGCGTCAGATTTTCCCCATAGGAAATTATTGAATAATGCTGTCCTATGGGGAAGTCGAATGCGTGCGTGGCTGTTGCCGCGCATGCGCATTAGGTTTCCCCAGCCGGCTGTCAGTGCGGGAGGAGTGTGGGCAGAGCCTGACCCAGCACTGAGGGACATCGGCGCTGGATTTAGGCAAGTGGCTGAAAGGGTTTTAACCCCTTCAGCCCCATGGGAGGGGGGGCCCCGTGGGAGAAGGTCACTCCAGTAGCCCGTAGTGCCAGGAAAACGGACTTGTTTTCCTGGCACTATAGGATGCCTGGATGTCCTTATCACAGACCATCACAGATCTAGTACTTTTAGTACTTTGTTGGAAAACAAAAACATGAGTTTTGAGTGATGACTGCTTTTTAACTACAATGCCAAAAACTTGGCAGAACATTGCCCCATCCTACTTTGACAATGCCAAAAACTTGGCAGAACATTGTGAGAAATGTAACTCACGGTATCTCAATTGCCAAAGCATAGCCATCACCGTACTATGCAGTGGGACATCCAATATCCACAAACCGAATAACACAAACAAAAATACTTTATATAAGTAATGCAATTCAAGTTAATATGGTTCAGAATTGTTATTAACATGTAAATACAATTTTGTTAGAAAGAGAGTATTTGAAAATATACAGATTTTTGTTGAATGATTCACATTTATCGGAGAGCAAAAAGAAAACGTTAACCTCGGTGCCTAGTTACGAGATACAATGGAATTTTGCTTTGGTTCAAAGCAGCACCAGATTTATCCAGTTTTTTTTTTAAATTAAAAACTAGTATGTGGATATAATCTAAAAAAAACATGGATAAATCCATTCATAGAATATTGAAAAATCCTAAATATATGTATATATATAGTAACGTATTTGGGCACATTTCACATTGCCACTTCCGAGACCTGATTCATTAATTTTCCTGCTCAGGTATAGTAAAACTGCATTAATTCTTTTTTTATTCCGTCTTTGAGAATCTTTTTTAGATGGCTTGAACTGTTGTCTTGGTTTCAGACTTTGGTTAAAACATGAAATTCTATGTCTGTTTTTTTAAATGAAGTCCCAGCCTTATTCATATGTGCACAAAATTTATAAAACCGTGATCTGTGGCGTAAACAGGATTTTGTCTGTAGTAAGAAACCATTATTTAGATGACCTTATGCACATATTTAATGAGGTAAATTGCATACGTACAAGGTCATAGTAGACACATTTAAGGGGCATTGTCAAGAAAGTGCAAGATACACAAATACTCAAAGAATTACCAGGTTGTTCCGTCCTGCCACCAACAGCAGACCCCTGTTAAATGCAACATATCTCACATTGACTTTTTTTTTTATCACTTCGAGTTTCTCCATTCTCTCGTTTATTGCAATCTGGAAGATCTTTAATTCAAAAGGGTCCCATACAATTGTGCTTTTGTCAGGCTATCTTTTCTGGTTAAACCAATGCTCCCAGTTCTTTGAAACTGCTGGGGTTTGCCATGAAAACCTGCATGTCCTTGGTCGATGGAAGACTGGTGCATGTCCGAACCCTCTATAGGGCTTTGAGTGAGAGATTCGGCAGAGCTATTGGGGCTGACATCCACATATTCCCTCTTGGCTGCTGCACCAGTATCTACGTTTTTATTTGCCATCTGGACCGACATGCGTTCACCTTTTTGGTCTCTTACTTCCTTCGCTTTAAACGTAGACAACATTTCTTTTTGGCAGCTGGCACTGATATCTATTTTTAAGCCAGAGTCTGTTCTCAGAAAACAGGAATCCCCCATCCTACTTTGACAAACTTCTTCGCCTTCCGAAAAACTATCCTGTTTGTAACTTGCATACAAGGGACTCATCCTACTTTCTAACTGCTTAACAGGGCTATGAGCGAAATACTGTTCCGTAAAACTACATGGTGATAAACGTCCAGTATTGCTGTAGGAGTAAGCTCCAATGTCCTCGACACTTAGCTGACGCCAACGTGTTGGTAAGTCGTCTTCTGATAGGTGGGAGCTCCTACACTCGCTGTGTGATTTATGAGCACTTAATGTCTGTTGTGTGCGCATTCTGGTGAAATTGAAAGGTTCTTCTACATAGGAAGATGATCTAGTAAAATTGGGTGATGCAGTATTTTCAGGGCTGTGCTCCATGTGCTGGACAGACTTCGATTTTACAAATCTTGGACTTGCTGAATGCTCGTAACCTGTTGTTGACTTTCTCTCAAAAAGATCATCTCTGTTACCCATATATATGGCCTGTTGAGAGGCAGTTAGAGTGTTGGTTTGGTTGTTCTCTTTCTCTTCTGAAGTTGCACTGAAGCTCGAATATGAACTGGAGGTTGGTAATGATGCTACATATTCATTGAAGGCTTCATGTGAGAAACTTGAGTGAAAACCATCTTCTACAGTGCTATCTGTAGAGTTTTGAGATCTTAAAAACACCTCATCTTTCACTTGTACATCAAAACTTTGACGTCTGTCTCTTCTCCTCTCTTCGGGGCAGTATAGAGCAGTGTCGCTGCAGTAGATTTCCGACTTGAACTGTGGCCGTTGGCGAAGTTTGTCATCGGCTTCTTGACTGCCATGCTCATAACTAAGGTCTCTCATTGAAGCACTTGATAGATGTGAAGACAGACTATTAGGATCAGGTTTTTCCAACACCTTAGCAATGACACAAGTAGGAATTCCATCAGCATATGATGTGTTACAAAGAGGCACAGTAAGGCTACATCCAAATTTTTCCATATGTTGACTTACTCTTTCCTGGAAGTCTGTTGGCAGCTGCAGACAAACAAAAAGATGAGCTAATTAAAAAGTGTGTTAATTTGAATGAAAACAGAAATTATAACTATGGAAAATCAGCAGTTGTTTTAAAGTGCACCTATCATGAAAGATTGATATAATACCCCTTTCTTCTATAACAAGCCAAATCAAGTCCATGTGGGTGTCCATTTTGCAAGAGCAAGCTTCAGCTAAGTCTATATCTATTCTAGACATTGGCTGGTGGCTGTAAAACTATGTCTAGATTTATCATTGAAGGACAACTGTCACCTCAAAATTTTTAATATAATAATCATTTCATCATAAATTGAAAGGACAATTATTTTCTCATAAATAAGGTAAATGTAAAAAAATAAAAATAGAAAAACACATCCCTTCCTTTAGTATACAACAAGACCCTTCAGCCATATACATGCCCCTTGGGTCAGACAGCGTTTGAAAATAGTTAGTCTCTATGGTGTTTCCTGCTTTACTTCCTGCACAGAAGCAGGGAAGATCATAGAGACTAATTGTCAGTTTTCATTCACTGTCTGACACCAGGTGCATGTACATGACTGGTAGATCTCCATTGCCGTGTTGTAGGACATTAACGCCCACAGTGCTGTGCCAGTCTCAATTGAAAGCTTTTATTTGAAATTCCATCAAATAAAGAGATTAAATAAATTCCTTTGTTTTAACTTTTTTTTTTTAAATTAATCTCAACTTTCCAGCTTACATGATGTATTTCTAATGAATCAGGGCCCTATTATTTCTTCTTATTTTTAAAGATGTAGCACGTAGAACATGACATCCCATGCTTGGTAAACAACAAAGATGGCTCATGCTTCCCGTACCCTCAAATTAAGCTGCCAAGTAATGATTCATCTGATCCACTTATTTAAGAAGCATGTTGAATTAGAATTAAATCGATGTAGTTCGATCTGAGAACATGAAGATTTTTTGCCCCTTTGGGGGGCAATCTGAGTTCAGCCCTGAAGATCAAACCTTCTCTATGGGGAACATTCAGTTCCTCCATGCGGAGTGTGTGGACGCTGAACATGAGTGCTACACATTGTGCAGCACTGACCCAGGAAGCACCTCTAATGACCGTCTCAGTGACTGCCACTAGAAGTGTTCCTAGGCAGTTAAGTAAACACTGCCTTTTCTCTAAAAATACTGTGTTTACATTAAAATGCCTGCATGGACAATGTATAGACACCAGAACCCCTACATTAATCTGTAGTTGTTCTGGTGACTATAATGTCCCTTTAAGTATTTAACTGTCCTTATTCAAGGTTGTTATAATTGCCATATCCCAGTCCATCCCTTTTCCTTTCTTTATTAATGCGAGGAAAAGGAGACTCACTGATGTTGCAAATTGCTCCCAAGTCTTTGGTAATTTGTGTTTTACCATAACTGGATCCTGACTGTGCTTTTTCCATGGGGATACTATGCATCTTGTTTAGCAATCTTTATTGAAAAGCTAACATTCTCAATACACTAAGCATTACTCTGCAACATTTATTGTATATATAAGCTTTGCCCCTGTGCTCAAAATTGCTGGCCAACTTGGGTTTCACCTGGTTTCATCAACTTCCAGGGTAGTTATTAGGACTATTGATGACCTAGTCCCTTGGACCTCTATCTACTTTATGCCCCTTATCAACTCACATATAAGAGAGGAAAATAAAGTGAATGTGTACATTCTCAAGTACGGCAATCTAATAATAAACAACTTATCTCGGAAACTGTACCCCCCCCCCCCATAGAAATATGAACATATCATAGTGACAATGTTTCATGCTTTATCAAATTATATGAAGTGCTCGCTTTAATGCAATTCCCCTTGACCTGTATAGCAGGAAATCAATATCTATTTATTAAATAATAGCCGTTCTCTTACCTCTGATAATTTGTGTGCTCGGAAGTAACTCTTACTGCACTGCAGCAGCTGAGAGGCTAAATTGCAATCTTTTCTATACAGCTCCTAAATGCAAACACAGAAAACATTAAAATACTTAGAACTACCTATTTATTCACAATATGGACAACATGTATTTATTGTCAATTATGCTTTTCTTATTTGGTTTATTTGGGGGGGGGGGGGGGGGGGAGAGAGGCACACAAAGTGCCTGGAAGGGGAGGAAGTGCCACACAAAGGGCCTGGAAGGGTAGGAAGAGCCACACAAAGAGCCTAGAAGGGGAGGAAGAGCCACACAAAGGGCCTGGGAGGGGAGGAATAGCCACACAAAGGGCTTGGGAGGGGAGGAAGAGCCACACAAAGGGCCTGGGAGGGTTGAAGGAGCCACACAAAGGGCCTGGGAGGGGAGGAAGAGCCACACAAAGATCCTGGTAGGGGAGAAAGAGTAACACAAAGGGGGTGAAAGGGACAGAGAAATGGGTCTGGGGTAAAATGGGCACCAAAATGGGGCTGGTAGGGTTTAAGAGATACAAATGGGACTCGGGGTGAAAGGGACACAGAAATGGGTCTGGGGTGAAAGGGACACAGAAATGGGTCTGGGGGTGAAAGGGACACAGAAATGGGTCTGGGGGTGAAAGGGACACAGAAATGGGTCTGGGGGTGAAAGGGACACAGAAATGGGTCTGGGGTAAAAGGGACACAGAAATGGGGCTGTGGTAAAAGGGACACGGAAATGGGGCTGGGGTAAAAGGGACACAGAGATGGGTGGGGTAAAAGGGACACAGAAATGGGGCAGGGGTAAAAGGGACACAGAAATGGGGCAAGGGTAAAAGGGACACAGACATGAGGCTGGGGTAAAAGGGGCACAGACATGAGGCTGGGGTAAAAGGGACACAGACATGAGGCTGGGGTAAAAGGGACACAGACATGAGGCTGGGGTAAAAGGGACACAGACATGAGGCTGGGGTAAAAGGGACACAGACATGAGGCTGGGGTAAAAGGGACACAGACATGAGGCTGGGGTAAAAGGGGCACAGAAATGGTGCCGGGGTGTAAGAGACACAGAAATGGGGCTAGGGTGGAAGAGCCAAGGAAATGGGGCCGGGGTGGAAGGGACACAGAAATGGGGCTTGAGGTGAAAGGGACACATAAATGGGGCTGGGGTGAAAGCGATACAGAAATGGTGCTGTAAAGTACATAAAACAAAAATGGGGCTGATGGGGAAGTAAGCGATACATAAGCGGGTATTCTAAAAAGATACACAAGGAAGTGTAAGACACAAAAAAGGGAGAAAAAGATACTCTAAAGGGTGTGTAAGACAAACATTTGGGTAAAAGAGGGCAATACATTCAAAATAGGGGATAAGAAACACAAATGGGGCTAAAGAAGGCAAGACATCTAAAAGGGGCCTTACAAGACACAGGTAAAGACATATTTTTTGGGGAGGGGGGTGGTAAAATGCATCTTTTGTAGCCAAAAATCTTTGCACTGACCCTGGATGGAGGCACCCAGTTCAGGATAAAGAGATCTGGATTTCTAAATTTAATAAAATTTTCCATTGTAACAAATAACATGTTTGTTAAACATATTTCCCCTCCAGAGAAGTGACAGTGTTACTCCCCTTCTCAATGCACACACATTTCAAAATACATAAAGCAATACATTATGTAACAAAGCAGAACCTGGGCTTTTAATTCAGGATGAATACAATACAAACATGTAAGGGTCGTGTCTACCATATTTCCACCTGGACTATGTTTTACCCCAAATATATTGATATTGAAAGATAACTGCAACAAGAGGACATAGTCTTAAATTAGAGGGGCAAAGGTTTAAAAATAATATCAGGAAGTATTACTTTACTGAGAGGGTAGTGGATGCATGGAATAGCCTTCCAGCTGAAGTGGTAGAGGTTAACACAGTAAAGGAGTTTAAGCATGCATGGGATAGGCATAAGGCTATCCTAACTATAAGATAAGGCCAGGGACTAATGAAAGTATTTAGACAATTGGGCAGACTAGATGGGCCGAATGGTTCTTATCTGCCGTCACATTCTATGTTTCTAAGTTACTAATACTACTCTCTTTAGCAGAAAGATTTAGCAAGCTGAAAATAAATCTTTAAAGGGGCACTCTCGTCAATGTAACCAATTTCTTTCATTTAAGTGGTTATAGTGCCTGGAGTCCCCTGGCTCTGTCCTTCCATTCCTTGTTCAACGGTTTTTAATGGTTAAATACTATATGAGAGTCCCCAGCATTTTATATCTTCTGTGTCGCTCAGCCATACCTTAGCCAAACCTCCAGTGGTTTGACATGGAATGAAGGAACAGGCACTATAACCACTTCAGTTAGATGAAATGGCTACACTGCCTACAGTGTCCCTTTACCAGCATAAAATCTAGCAGAGTATTAAGAAACATGGACCAAAAACAACTTTGACATGTTTACCGGGCACTGGTATAGATTTCCCCAGAAGTGAAATGTTGGAGATGGAAAGTGTTAGGTCCAAGCTATTTCAGATCATTGCTTGTTGCTCATTGACAAAAGTATTTACTCATTTTGGAACAAAAATAAAAGACAATACAATACAAAGCCCTAACAAAGAACATGTCGGAAGCATCATACATGTCTTTACGGAATGTATATACAAGTCTTACGTTTGTAAACCTATATGGGTTAAAAATGGAAATGGTTAAAGAAACAATATTTCACTTGATTTATTTATAGGAGTAAGATACTCATGGATCTTGTCTTTTCCGTAAAATAAATTAAATTGGAAATTCACATGTTCCGATCGACACCAACCACCCCTTCAGCATTCTCTTTATACCCATGTATTTAGTTTACTGGTAACAGAAACAAAACAACAAGGCTGTTAACTGGAGTCACAGGTTACACTAGCCACAAGCACTTCTTAATTGTGTTTTTTAGTCTGTGAAGAGGGGCAGCGTCAGTGGTACGGGGCAGATTAGTGTAATAGTGTCTAAGAATAGAACTGAGATCAGGGAGGTATGGAGTCTGCTGCCTATATAACTTTAATTCTTGGGCAAAATGCTGAATGTAGAATTACTGAGATATGATCTTGCTAGTGATTGAGCCACATTTATGGATAGATTCTGTTATAAGAGCTAAACATATCTTTCAAAATGCATTTGCCATTTTCTCATAATTGTCAATGGGAGAACGACTGTTGTGTTACGTCTACCTCCTGCAGTAGAATCCAACCCTTTGGACTTTGCCCGAGAAACTGTCTTTTTATCTATGTCCCTGTCTGTTACGGAAAGACATCGGAACAGGTCTGTGAATATAATGGAATACTAGAGTAGAACAGTGTTTGGTTAGAGGTGTAGACTTCTGTTGGCAAACAAAATAATTAAAAAAATAAACATGCACAATCTTATTATACAAAACCAGCACACATCATCTTCTGAGGACATCCTTATGTCTATTTTAATACATTGTCATTCTAGGTTTTTTATTTCTATTTAGCGTAGACATTCAGCCTGTAATAAAGCCTGTCCTTGCTTATTCATAAAACATATTTTCTGGAGTATATTCTATTTATTTGAAGACTTCCCATCATGCTAGCTTTCATACATTATTACATTGCCTCGTACTAATGTCACAGTGTATTCAATCAGGGGAAAATACTTACATTGTCTTCGGATAATTTATCAATCGTCACCTTGGCTTCCAGTAAATGGTTATTGAGTGCAATTACTTCATGGCCTAATGCTCTCTTCTCTTCTTCATAATGTTGACCCTGGAAATTAAAGAGCTCATATCAGTTTCCTTAAAACATAAAAAAGCCATCACAGATTAAGGCAAGATTCCGGGCCTTAGTCCATGGAGGTTGTTTATTCTGAACAAATTGAAAGTATATGTCTGTTCTTTTAATATTTCTAAGGATTCTTTGTTAAAAACTGGAAGAGAGTGTTGTGTTGTGCCCTATAAGAGAAAGAACTATAAAAAAAAAAAAAAAGGAATAGCCTACAATCGTCCACTATACTTGCTCAGTCTCTGATTTGACTACTTATTTTGAATTATGCTGCTTATAAGGGCAAACAAGGTACCCATGGCCATACCTCATGGAACATTTTTGGAGCTTGGCAGTGGCAGTAATGCATTTATTCCACATTCTTTATATTAAGGACAGATCAACAGATATGCAGTTTACAAACATAGTGTGTTTACATAATAGTATGGTCTGTTTTATTTGTTGTATAGTGAAAATGCATAAAAATAAATAGCAAAGAGAAGGGAGAAAATTTACATTGAAAAAGTACACACAGTCAGGGGTTTTGGGGTAGTGCATAACAATGAAAGCGTCTATGACCTGTGGTCAGTTATTTATTTTCTCATAGGACTGAGATACATTCGCATGAGGCAACATTGAATATTGGGGATGAGCATGGTTCAGCACCTCTGAAATTCGGGACTTCAGTAATTCCCTAAACCTAACCCCTTACCACCACAACCACTTACACATTTAGGGTTAGGGGCAGAGGTAGGAATAGGGTTAGGGGTAGATTCTGGTCATCATTCACGTAATTTTCCCTCCCTTTCTTGTTTTGCCACTTTTGAGAAATCGGAAGCACTTTGGTACTTCCAAAATTCAGCACTTACGAAATTCGGCAATTCGGGTTGGGTTTGGCAATTCGGAATAATCCGAATGTCCGAATTGCCGAAATTCGTTCAAATTTACATTCGGAACGAAACGAATTACACATGTGTATTGAATATAAAAGATTTCCCGCGTCTCTGACAGGAATAGAAGCCCTTAGTTGAAAAATACACATATGAGGGATTTGTGGGATAAGAGGAGGGGAGAGAGAAGAGGGAGTAGGTGCTCTGGTGGTCTGGGTGGTGACTAGCTCTAGTACTTTACATTAGGTCTGATTCATGTATTCTTCCCATTATGGATGGATAATTGAGAAGGCAACCAAAAGGATATGTTTGCAATGACACCAAGTATGATATTCTGCAAAATTTTCATTATTGGTATTTATATAGCACCAACTAATTCCGCAGCGCTTTACAATATTATGAAAGGGGGGAAATTTACACTACATGAGACAATTACACAGTGACAGAGGAACAATAGGTAGATGAGGGCCCTGCTCGAACGAGCTTACAGTCTAGAGTTGAAATCGTATGTTTAGTTCTTAGTCTGTCCTATCAGAAAATAATTTTAATGTTTTCCTAGTTGGATTTGTCACCAATATGGTTTTTAGTGCTGTAAAGGTAATTCTTTTAAATACATATATCCTATAAATATTCCCTATATGTTACATTAATATAGTTTTAAAAGTTTATTTTAGTTTAATGGTAAAACCATAGGTGAAGGAGGAGCTACTTTGTATTCGTACTTCTATAGAAAATGCATGGAAAGGCAGACAATCTTTACATTACCCAGATCTCCTTTATACATCAGTCACAAATCATGATTAGTATTATCTCAAACAAAAGATGCCTATGTAGAAACAAGACATAAGAACAAGAAAATTTGTGGAAGATACATCTGACCTCTGGTGGACTCTCCACAGCGGGACATTTTGTGTTTTCTTGCATGTGTGACAAATCCTGGCAAGTGACAACTTGTGGGAAATATGGTGTTAGACTATGGAGGAAAATCACTGATGTTGAGGTTTACCCCCACCTGCTACTGCTCAATATACACTTCTGACTGCGGGTATCATCACTAGTGACAGGTCAAATTTAAGTAGGCTTACCATCATTTTTAATCTTTTACTATTTTTCTGTACTCCTCAAGCAAGCAAAAAAGAATCACAGCAACTACAGTGCATACAGAGCAGGAGAACAACTGCTTGTAGGACATTTATTTGGCTTACAACACCTACTGCTAGAGATGGAATATTTTTATGGACCAGAAAGTATAGGAACTGTATTAACGTGCTCATTATCATTTTCTTAAAGATCATAATGATCAAGGAGAAGAATAGATATCCTTTGCTACTAATAGCGCAGCTCATGGACAGATCTTCTACCATATATAGGGGAGTCTTTGTTGCTGTGGACTCTTCAAATATCTGGTGATGCTTAATAGCATCACTAGTGGTCCAACCACATTGAATCCGTTGTAAATCCACTACTTGGCATTTCATATTTCGAAACACAAATTGAAAAATAAAAAAAGTGAGGGACAATGCAGAGAGTTGTACTACAGAAAAATGAATTTAGGTGGTTAATCCTAGTCTTGTTGGAGAAACTGTATCCTTGCTTTATCTCCTCTACCATTTACATACGACGTGCTTGTTTATTTATAAACAGTCGCCTGGGATTGAAAATTGCTTTTCTTTCTTTTCTGTTTCATATCAAGTGGAAATGTGGACGAATGGTTACAGCCAATGGCTCCAAGCGGTTTTGTGCATCTACCAAGAAGTATATTCGCTTTAACAGCTTCACTCTGCAGCTCAATCAGACTTTAACAGTCTACACAACAGCATTTGTTTTGCATGTCTCAAATGGCATGTCCTCGATTTCGGCATGCAGAGAAAATTGGTCAACGTTACAGCAGTGTACAAAAGGTTGTTTATAACCGCATCGTCCTGAACACATAACATAAAGAATAGACTGAAAACATTATTGCACCATGTGGTTTCTGGCACAACACGGCTTTATAGATACTCTAAATAGAGTTGCACTTTACTTGAAACCAAAAAATATTTTGTTATAGTAAAATGACCTAAACCACTGCTAGGCCTTTAGAATTTTCGACTAAAGGGTAAGTAAAGGCAAAGGTATATTTAATACATAAATTGGAGGACTAAACGTAAAACAAATAAAACATTTAGTATCAATAAACTAAGGTTGTCATACAAGAATGCAATGTTCTGATGTGGTTCAAAAGCATAAGCCTTCAGCTTATTGATGGCTAAGGTGATAAAATATTAAAGGGACACTATAGTCACCTGAACAACTTCAGCTTAATGAGGTTGTTCAGGTGAGAACTATAGCTCCCTGCAGCCTTTCTCATGTAAACACTGTATTTTCTACAGTGTTTACATTGAAAGCTAGGAACACCTCCAGTTGCAGTCACTCAGAGTGAACCAAAGGGACTTCAGAGTTGATGCAGGCATAAAACACCTTCAATCCACTCAGATCTGCTGTCAGCAGAGCACAGGGCAGCACTGTGCACAGCATCCTGTGATTCAGTATCGCCTCCCTCTGCATGCAGACACTGAACTTTCCTCATAGAGATTCATTGATTCAATTCATCTCTATGAGGAGATGCTGATTGTTCAGGGCTGTGTTTGAATCATGCTGGCTCTGCCCCTGATCTGCCTCCTTGTCAGTCTCAGCCAATCCTATGGGGAAGCACTGTGATTGGATCAGGCTACCACATGTCAGCAGAATGCTTGTTTTTCTGAGTCTAACAGCATGCAGATTTACAGCTTCAGGCTTGAATACAGTAAGATTTTTACTATATTTATGGAGGCATGAGGGGTGGTGTTAACACTATAGGGTCAGGAATACATGTTTGTGTTCCTGACCCTATAGTGATCCTTTAAGTTTGTGTATTGTGCTTGGGGAGACCATGGAAGATCTTTAACTTCAACATGCTTTTCAAAAATCGCTCTTGAATTTGTTTGGCAATGTGCACGGGAAGACTATCAACCCGCAATTCCAAATCAACACTATGTAATCATGTTTGTTGTTACATAGTGTGATCCTGGCTCTGTAATGCACAGTCTATATTCCTTGGTAATTGTATAACCATACTGAGGAATCTTCATACCTAATCAATGCCATAAAATGGCTACCAATACCTTAACAAACCTTCTAATCAAAAGTTGGTAACAATTTGGGTTGTGAGCTATTTCTCTTGGAATTTGTATCGCATTTTTTGTTTTTAATTTAATGCAAGAGAATAAAATACATTTACCCACCAAAATGGTGTAAGTAAGGATATTATAGGTCCAATGATGCCCCCAGTGGCAACATATGGCACCAATTTTTTTAAATACGCCTGTCCACCTGACCATGGCACACACAAAGCTCACAGAAATCAGAAATAGCATGATGGCAACATAAGTATCAACATTACTGAGAAGCCTCTGGGCATTTACCCAGATTGCCATATATATTATGAAAAATAAGTAGGATTGGTATCGGCCACATACTGTGAATATTCCACAAATAAAATTCACCATTGTTGCAAAATGCTTTCATTCTTTAAAATTCAGTTTTAATGTGAAATTATCCTTGCATAAAACCAGATTCTCACCCTCTGAGGTCCGGAATGGTGATGTATATTGTAGAGTAATTGCTCACACCTCTAGCACGGAGTTAAAACATTTGTTCCCTGCGATACTTATAGACTTAGTACTTTCCATCTTTGTAATGGTGTTTATGTATAAAGTCTATGCTTTTGAATACAGCTGAAGGTATGATGTGTACAAACAGAATGGGGCTAGTATAATCCTTCAGGGTCAGATCGACCTGTGGGATAACATTTAAGCAGCTGTGGCCTATTTCACAGATATTATCTTTACTCTCAAGGGTTACATTAGCTATCTTTCTCTATTTGGATACAACAGTCTTCTGAAATACAATCAATTTGCGGAAATCGAACAGGGAATAAGAGGATTCTGGTTCATGTCACTGAGATGAACGTTATCTTCCCAAGTCTACAGTGGGGAAGACATGCCCATCTCATGCTGCCATTATCATTTCTGTGTGTCAGAATCTAGAAGGATCTGACAGCTAAGACACACGTAAAAACCTTTGCTGCCTATTCTCCGAGGACTGAGAGGTTATGTTGCCTTGTCAGAATTGGTGACATGATAGAAGTAATGGTGGCATGTTCTTGGAGAATGCTGATGTCACAGTTATTAATAGCAAAAAAAGTATGTTACTAAAAATTAGAAATATTTTTCTGAATGAGGTTACATTGGAAATATATGTAATAGTTATTGAAAGGGTGAATAAAGTGTAAGGGATGGAAAAAAAGCTTAAATGTAGTAATAGAAAAGGCAGTAGGTCAAAAACCACATGGATACTACAGCACTGAACCACCAGATAAGATATATGGCTAGCCCAGGAGTCTTATTTAAATAATACAGGGTAAAACACAAAACAAAGGAAACAGCACTAGAGAATCCAACACTATAGAAGAGGCAGCAAACCTAGGGTAGGGTTCCCTCCAATACAAAAAGGTTGCGCCAAAGAAAAAAGCTAAGTACTTAAAAATATATCTTAAAAAGAGTCCAATAGCAATGTTAAATTAAAACCACAAATGCCAAAAAGAGTCCTAATACAAACCTTGCCAGAGGGCAGGGCCAGATTAAGAGCCCAGTGGGCCTGGAGCTGACAATTATGATGGGCCTAATTACAGAATCTTATCGACCAAAATCACTAAAACAACCATACATCCCAAGCGTCGTGTATCTGATGGAGATGGTGTTGGAGGGAAAGGATGCAGCTATACAAAAACACATACTCTATGCTAATCTCTCTCTAATTTATGCTTTCATCTTTCAAGTAAATGCATAACCCCTAATCAGGGACATTTTAGCCGCGAGGCAAACAAGGCATTTGCCTTGGGCAGCATTTCCAGGGGGCGGCAAAAAAAGCCGCCCCCAAATGCCCATAGCAAATGCCTTGTGGCTAACTGACATGCTGGGCTGGTGGGCAGGCGCTGGCGTGCAGGCTGCTGGGCGGCTGGTGAAGGAGCACTTCCTCTGAGCACTCTGCTCAGCTCCCTTGCGCGCCGCAGAGTGAGGCTGGGAGCCGTAATATGACGTCATATTCCGGCTCCGCCTCCCAGCCTAACTCTGCGGCGCACGAGGGAGCTGAGCAGAGTGCTCAGAGGCAGTGCTCCCTCGCTAGCCGCCCAGCAAACCAGCCCAGCAGCCCGACCGGCAGCCCCACTAGACCCCAAGGAGATAGAGATCCCCCCCACCCCCCCCCCAGCATTCCCAAAGGTAAGGAGGCTGGGGGGAGGGGGTAAATTAAAAAAAAGTGTGTTAATGTGAGTTTGTGTGTGTGTGTATATGTCTGTCTGTTAGTGCGTGTGTCTGTTAGTCTGTTAGTGTGTGAGTGTGTCAGTGAGTGAGTGTGTGTGTGTCAGTGAGTGAGTGTGTGTGTGTCTGTTAGTGTGTGAGTGTGTCTGTTAGTGAGTGAGTGTGTCTGTTAGTGAGTGAGTGTGTCTGTGTGTGTGTATATGTCTGTCTGTTAGTGAGTGTGCCTGTTAGTGAGTGAGTGTGTCTGTTAGTGAGTGTGTATGTGTGTGTGTGTATGTCTGTCTGTTAGTGAGTGTGAGTCTGTTAGAGTGTGAGTGTGTGTCAGTCTGTTAGTGAATGTGTGTGTGTCTGTTAGTGTGTGAGTGTGTGTATGTCTGTCTGTTAGTGAGTGTGTCTGTTAGTGTGTGAGTGTGTTTGTATGTATGTTAGTGAGTGTGTGTGTATGTATGTTAGTGAGTGTGTCTGTTAGTGTGTGAGTGTATGTATGTCAGTGAGTGTGTCTGTGAGTGTGTGAGTGTGTGTGTGTATTTCTGTTAGTGAGTGTGAGTGTGTCTGTTAGTGAGTGTGTGTGTGTCTGTTAGTGAGTGTGTGTGTGTGTCTGTTAGTGTGTGTGAGTGTGTCAGTTAGTGAGTGTGTGTATGTATGTCAGTGAGTGTGTGTCTGTTAGTGTGTGTGTATGTCTGTTAGTGAGTCTGAGTGTGTCTGTTAGTGAGTGTGTGTGTCTGTTAGCTAATGTATGTGTATCTGTCAGTGAATGTGTGTGTGTGTGTATTTAGAAGGCGGGGCGGGGGGAAGGGTTGGGTGGGGGGTAGGGGGCCGCCTGAGTTTTGTCCTGCCTAGGGCAGCACAAAACCAGGATACACCACTGCCCCTAATAGCAGTGTCCAGTGAAGCAGGAAGTCAATGGGCAGGGTAAAAGGGTGGGCCACTGACGCAAATCACGTGACCAGACCTGCCAAAAGGAGTGAACATGCCCAAAAAGGGGGCATGTTTGTCCAAAGAATTGGAAAACCAGCCTGGCATGAATGCATGTCGGGCTGCCTGCCCATCATGCAGGCTGTCCAACTAAGGGCATAATATGCAGGCAGCACCCTGAGCTTGACATAAATGCATCAAATAATGCATCTACTCCACGCTTTCTAAGGACTGTCCCCTAGCACTCACATGTCCACTTGTCTCCTTATCTTACTAGCAGGCAGAAGTTCTTGGTATATAGTCTGGGACAGAGTAAAGGTGTATGTAGTGAGTGTAGAAGAAAGGGGACATGCCACAGTGTTAGAGAAACCAAAGTCTGCATTACCTAAACTAATTTTATTGTCAGCCAGTCCACACATGTTTTGTTGTCATACATCCCTCTTGAGCTTCCAAACTTAAAGGGACACTATAGTCACCAGAACAACTACAGCTTATTGTATTTGTTCTGGTAAGTAGAATCATTCCCTTCATGCTTTTTGCATTATACACTGTCTTTTCAGAGAAAATAACTCCACTAGCCAGATTTGGCCAGATTAAGAGCTCAGTGGGCCTGGTGCTGACAATTATGATGGGCCTAATTACAAAATCTTATTGACCAAAAACACTAAAACAGTCCTACCTCCTAAGCGTCATGCATCTGATGGAGATCGTGCTGGAGAGAAACTCATAGGATGCAGCTATGAGAAAACACATACCCTATGCTAATCTCACACTTTCATCTTTCAAGTAAACCCATCTCATACCATACCCCCTAACATCAGTGTCCAGTAAAGCAGGAAGTCTATGGATGAGGTAAAAGGGAGGGTCACTGACACAAATCACATAACCAGAACTGCCAAAAGGGGCGAACATACACAAAAACAGGGCATGTCTGTGTCCCCATGTCTCCCAGTCCCTTAGTGTCTGTGTCCCTATGTCTCCCAGTGTCCCCATGTCACTAGGACACTAGGGGACATTGAGAGACATTGGGACACTGGGAGACACGGGGACACCGAGATACTAGGGAACACTAGGGACACAGACTCTCGGAGACACTGGGAGACTTTGTGAAATGAGGGGACACTGGGAGACTAGGGGATTCTGAGAGACTAGGGGACACTGAGACACTACGGACAACCACTGGGAGACACCAGACACACTGGGAGACATGGGGCACTGAGACAATGTGATACATAGGGGACAGTGTGATACATAGAGGACACTGGAGACTTGATAAAGACCTGGGTAAAGGTCGAAACGTTGCGGTGTCCAAAAAACCTGCTTAAATCTATCACAGTGAGTGCCTGAGATTTTTTATTTTATACTAGGGGACACTGAGACACTTGGGGGCACTGTGAGAAATAGGGACACTGGGAGACTAGGGGATTCTAAGAGACTAGGGGACACAGACACTACGGACACTGAGACACTACGGACAACCACTGGGAGACACCAGAGACACTGGGAGACATGGGGCACTGAGACACTGTGATACATAGGGGACAGTGTGATACATAGAGGATACTGGAGACTTGATAAAGACCTGGGTACAGGTCGAAACGTTGCGGTGTCCAATAAACCTGCTTAAATCTATCACAGTGAGTGCCTGAGATTTTTTCTTTTATACTAGGGGACACTGAGACACTAGGAGACATGGGGACACTGGGAGACATTGGGACATTGAGACACTGGGAGACTAGGGGACTTTGGGAGACTAGGAAACACTGAGACACTAGGGACAGTGGCACACTATGGACACTGAGAGACATGGGGATACTGAGATACTAGGGACACTGGCTAAGAGACATGGGGACACTGGGAGTGCCCCATATATCCCAAGTCTCAAAGTCGCCCAGTGTCCCCATGTCTCCCTGTGTCCCCCAGTGTCTCCATGTCTCTCAGTGTCCCCTAGTGTCTCAGGGTCCACATGTCGCCCAGTGTCCCCTAGTGTTTGTATCCCCATGTCTCCCAGTGTCCCTTAGAGTCTGTGTCCCCATGTCTCCCAGTGTCCTGATGTCACTAGGGGATACTTAGAAAAGCAGAGTAAATGGTGGGAACCGCACTCATTCCCAGTGGCCTCGGGTGCTCCAGAGCAGGACCAGCAATCCCAGGATAATAGGTAGAGAAGAAAGACTCACAGGCACTCCGAATTCAAGCCGCAGGCAGTTTTATTGTAACAGAATGTAACGCAACGTTTCGACCGTAAAGGTCTTTTTCAAGCGTTACATTCTGTTACAATAAAACTGCCTGTGGCTTGAATTCAGAGTGCCTGTAAGTCTTTCTTCTCTAGGGGATACTTAGAGACATTGGGACACTGTGAGACTTGGGGACACTGAGACACTGAGAGAGACATGGGGACACTGAGAGACTAGAGCATTCTGGGAGACTAGGGACACAGACACTAGGGACACTGAGAGACACCAGGCACACTGGGAGACACGGAGACACAGAGACACCAGGGACACTGGGATACATGGGGCCACTGTGTCCCTAGTGTCTCAGGGTCCTCATGCTCCCCAGTGTCCCTATGTCTCCCAGTGTCCCAATGTCCCAATGTCTCAGCGTCCCCAAGTCTCTCACCGTCCCCATATCTCGCAGACTCGAAACTGCTGTCTGGACTCTCTGTGCAGAGCTGCTCCCCCGTGGATCAGTGAGTAGAGAGAGGCAGGGAGGGAGATGCTGTAACTTCTTATCCCTGCCTCTCTCCACACAAACAGCGACCCCTACTGGCCGGCGCTGGTATTGCAGAATAATCTCTGTTTATACTGAGACAGACATTTGTATTGCCCGTTTTACAATGGGCCTATTCCATGGGCCTATTCCATGGGCCTGGGCCTGGAGCTGCAGCTCCATCAGCCCCTATGTTAATCCGGCCTTGCTGCCTAGTGTGCAGCACTGCCATTCAGTGTCTCCACCCTCTGCATGCAGACACTGAGCTTTCCTCATAGAGATGCATTGATTCAATGTATCTTTATAAGGATATGCGGATTGGCAAGGGCTATGTTTGACTTGTGCTTTCTCTGCCCCTGATCTGCCTAGTTGACAGTCTCAGCCAATCTTATGGGGAAGCATTATAATTTGATCAGACCACCACTTCTGATTATGTCAGTGAGGCAGAGCCAGCATCTGCAGACTTTAATACAAGTACGATTTTACTATATTTAGGGAGGCAAGATGGGGTCAGGGGGGGCTAGATGGTGGTTTTTACATAATAGGGTCAGAAATACATGATTGTGTTCCTGACCCTATAGTGTTCCTTTAAGCAAGAGTATGTGAAGAGTAGTTAGGGTTGCCACCTTTCTTGGAAAAAAATACCAGCCTTAATCATTTGTATAATTAATTAGTTATGCATGACATCACATGATGTAAATCACAAGGAGTGATATAAGAGAAAATTCTGTAAAATCACCAACAAACTACTTACAGTTTGATTCTGCTGTATAGATGAATATTTTTTTTAATGGGCCTATTCCATGGGCCTGGGCCTGGGCCTGGAGCTGCAGCTCCATCAGCCCCTATGTTAATCCGGCCCTGCCAGAGGGAGAGCCAACAGTCTTTTGGGAGGAATGTTCTCTGTAGGAGCCGGATGGAAACCACTAGTGGGATCCGTATGTGGAAACAAAGACAGTATGGTAATAAGTTCAATAAAAATTGGTATTTTAAAGGCAACATGGTCTAATGTAGGGTAAAAAGAAAAAAAAAAGGGAGACAAAATAGTGCTCACTGTATAAAAATATAATAGGAGTATAAATATAAAAATGTGTACTCACATTTGATTGAGCAGGCGCACTGCTCAATTAATCAGGCGTGAATGGTATAATGCCCACCTGAGATTTCTTTGGAGTAATACTCAACTGGAATAATAAAACCCGGATACCAAGCAGCAACAGTAAAAAAAAATAAAAATAGTAGCAAAAGGTGATAAAAAAAAAGTAAAACGGCACAATTAATGTAGTTAAAAATAGCCAGAGTACCTTTATTAAACACAATATTAAAATATCACCCAAACAAGAAATAAGTCTCAGAAACCTCTACCTACAACAATCCAAGCCCAAAGTACCACAATCAAGGTGCAAAATCAGATGCACATAATGTATGACATCATCCAAACCAATTTGAAAGAACATCACTTTATATTCCCCAACACCCCCCAAACAGATTCAATCAACAAAGATATACAAACATTATTCAGGTCAACCACACACTGAATACAATAGAACAGGTAAGAGAAACTACCAATCACCACAAAGAAATTACACACCATTTTCCTAAGAAACATGTATCATCACCAAACTGCTCAAACCATCCCATTCAGAGGAAAACCAACACTATGACCTATGAGTCATCTACACAAAGAAGAGACTCTTACAACACTACTCCAAGGTCACAAAGAAAAATATATACTCATAAAAACTACAAACAAAATCGCCTATAAATTACAATCATCAAAATAGATACCAACTATTCTCTATAGATTCCGAAATTGAAAATAAGGAACATTTTTAAGAAATCCAACCACACACCAACCCAGTCTCCCAAACCCCATACCAATCAAGAGCAAAAAAGTGGAGCCTAAGTTTAGAGGAGGGAGAGGTGGAAGAAGACTTCAAAAGAGAAAGGCTAGAGAGGCACTAACCCATATAAAATAAAAAGATCACAGTGTTTTTTTTTTTTTTTTAAATTCTTTATTTTTGAAGTGCGCATAGTGATAACAATTGCTAATGAGGTACCCCAAAGGCAATCCTCTAGCTCGTTAGGTACAATTCGAACATAGGGGTAGACATGAGATCTTGCACACAATTTTTTTTTTTAAAAGGTAAGGAGATAAACTGGAATGATGAACTTTGCTTAGAGAGTTTGAACAGATGAACAACGTTTAGATTTTAGTCTAGTACATGTCGAGTGTTCGTTAAGGTTTAAAACAAGCTTATCGATTAACTGTATGCTTACAAGCTTTGTAAAATTAGTAGTCATTTTACATATTCTACGCTAAACATGCATTTGATAAAGTTACTGATAAATGAGCAACGTCAGTTAGATTATGTAGATTATGCTTGGGTAACATTATTAAGAGTAACAATAGTTTCACCAGTATCAATAGCTTATCTAAGAAGGATTACACAGGTAAGTTAAAGTGAATAGGGTATGCATACATTTTTAAATGGGACAGGTAGCGATAATTAAGAGGTCTAACATGTAGGTGTAACGATTTGTTAGCGTTTAAACAGGTTTAGGTGAATCAAGACTGTGCTTCAATTGAAATAGCTGTTTACACGTTATATACAGACTCCACGACAGCGTGTTTAACGATGTGCTAAGGTTAGACAGTGGCTTAAGAGCTTGTACATTTTATGTAGTGATAACAAGCCTGGCTAGACAGTGAAATCGTTAGGTTAAAGTAAAACAAAATAAAATATAACTTAGTTAACGTTTAACAGTACAAGATTAGTTATACCAACATAGGTGTGGAGTAGCTGTACGATTTGCAGTGTATCAGTAGTTGGTTTATGTGTGATGTGCATATAGGTTGCACTGATCTTGTGTAGACTGTTATGTAATAGCAAGCTATCAACATAGGATGAAGTCCGCCTTCGCGTTAGTGTTATGGTAGTGTGCTCGTCGTGGGCTAAGAGTCGTTAAACTTTAAGACAAAAGCAAAGCATTCTAATATAGGGACATTCTAGTTATTTAACTATACTATGCATGCAGGAGCATCAGTCGGTACATCGGAGCAACCAGGCTGGCATATAAACGTCACGGTTGCGTCGAGCAATGTGGTAAGCCAGCCGTGAGTGTTGACAATGGACCCTCAGCGTTATGTCCCTGGCAGGTAGCCCTGGAATCTAGCGGTAAGTCCAGCATCAGGATCAGCCGATCCCTGTTAACGGCAGTGATGCCAGTTGTTTAGGTAAGTTCATTATAGAGTGGGAGGTAATATATGGCAACAGCGTGAAGGTAAGGGACTCTTTGCAGGTACAGCAGTCGCTCAGCCACCCCTTTAATCTACTGTACGTCCCAGTTGCGTGAATGGGTACTCGGTCAGCCGATCCCCTTCAGCGGTAGCACAAGCGTGGGGATGTCCCGGAGGTTGGCGTTGGAAGCCTTCTTAGGGGTGTCTTTGCTGTGGGATTCGGCTTCTTCGGTAGGCTGTGGGGTAGACTTTTGAATTCCGACCCGGTTAGAGACTGTGGTCATAAGGGGCAGATGTGTGCCGTGCTGGTCTCTGAGGCCTGGGTCCGCTGATGTATTTGTATGTGGGGCTTGTTTGGGAGCGTGGGGGCGGGTGATTATGCCCGAGCCTCTCGGCGCCTTTTCCTGCCTTGTCTGTCGCTTGCCTCTGTGTAGCTGGTGAACTGCTCTAGGGGGCTGAGGCCGGGGATCATAGTGGCGGCGCCGGGCCGCAGGGCGGATCAGCTTAGCCACTGCTCTCACCGCTTGATTATAAGACATTCCCCGTTTGCACAGCGTCGTCCAGAAGCTTGTACACAGCCTATCAAATGTCTCCAGTGCCTGCGTTGGCGGTCGGGAGCTTGTTCCGTTTGGATTGGGCCTTTGCTGGGCCGCCATCTTGGCTGCGTCTCCTTGGGGTAATACCCCTGCCTGCTGCATGGTCAGTAAGCCCTCAGAGTGGCCAGTGGGGACCGGGATATCCCCCACCGGTCCAAAGGGGGGGGGGGTAGGGTGCTTGCTGCGTCGCTTGGGAGCTCTGAGGTCGGGGCGAACGGGCGCTATGCCCAGGTATCAGCTCCGGTAGGCCGCACCCGGTTTTCAGTGCCCCTGGCCCCTACGGGCGTCAGGGTGGTATGCCTCGCTTCAGTGGTGCACCCCCAACGTGGGTAGTGCACCCTGGTGCTTCTTCGGGCCTCAAGGCCGGCGTTATTCGTCTTTTTCCCGCCCGCCGGACAGGAGCTCACGGAACCCACGTCCACTCCGTCTTGCGGTCAGGCTCCGCCCCCCGATCACAGTGTTTTTAATCTATCACAAACATTGTTTACCTCCACCCAAATTTCAGTTTTAAGCAAATCTGCCCCCACAGAATCCTTTTAACCCATTTCAGATAATAACAAATTTGTTAGGATGGCTACATTAAAAAAAAATAAAAATTTATTTATAAATAAGTCTGGTGCAAAAGACACTTTACAAACTGACACTGATACTCCCACAGATTATCTCTGCACCAAACCAACCCAACATCCAGTAATAAGAACCAATTTAAAGAAAAATTCAAAATTTTACCCTTCTAGTTTTAAGTCCGGTCCCATAGAGGTATTTAAAAAATAACAACTGGTATTAAAGCGGCATTGTGATGCCGAACTTGCCTTTCTTTAATCGACTCCTCTTCTCTCCCTCTGTCAGGATATGTTCTTCATTTCTTCCTATCTGCTCTAGTTTTTTTTAAAACAAAGTAGGGACTACTTTGTTTTATGGAGTTTTCCTATGCTTGACCAGCTTTGACCAACGGAGGAACAAACTGTGCACCGTTTCCTGTGGTCAAAGCAATTTTCCCACAATTCTTACCTTTCCTCCGTGATCTCGCGATGCTTCCTGTCAGTATTCTTGAATGTCCAGTCACTTAAAAACTACCGAATTTCATCCTAAGAGAATGAGAACAGTTTGTTCATTCATGTTAGGACGCAATTCGGGACTTTGTTCTGATCGGAATTTCATTCTAATGAATGAAATTCCGATCCGATTTGTGCCATAGCTGCATCTTGCCGCCGCTTAGTAGATAACTCCCTAATTTCCACGGTGTTAGGGATGCTTCGTACCAAAAGGCTGAAAGACCAAAATAGTTTTTTTTAACAAATTTACTAAGTAAGGTGTGAGGAACTGACTCAGCTGGGTTTCGAACCCTGGTTTACATGGTGCTAAACCTCTTACCAGTACACCAGCCTGCCTTTTGCAAATTTACCTGAGATCTGATACCATTGCTTGTAGAGTCAAGGTTATCAGTGACAACTCTTCAGCTGTGTCTGGTCAGGTGTCTGGTTCTTGGCCTATACAAGCCACTTCCTGTCTCTGTACCTTTGCCAGATTATTATGGTTCCTGTACTCTCTAATCAAGTGTGTTCCTGTTTCTCCTACCTGTTGCTGAATTTGGACTGTTTTGACTTTGCTGCTTCTCCTTCCCACTGACCTCGGCTTGCCTCAATACGATTAGCATCTTTCTGTTCCAGTCTCCCATCTCTGCTTAAGACCAGAAGGCCACTCAAGGCTCAGGGGCTCAACCACCTGGGTAACGAGTGGCTACCTCTGGCAGAAAACATTGCTGACCTGGCTACTGGACTCCAAAACTTTGTAACATCAATATCATTACATAAGGATTACTTAGTATTCGTAAATTCTGCCCCTACTAGCTATATCGCGAGTAGAGGCCTGTGGCTGCTCACTGTTAAAAAACAAAAACAAAAAAAAAACCTAGTAACCCCCCTCCCAAGGCTTGAAATCCAACCAATCAGAGTGCTCTGTGTCATTTGACACAGTGTGGTAAAGTTCTTTGGAATTTTCCCATGCTGTGTAATTTCCAAAGAACTTTCCCAGGCTGTGTAAAATTACGCAGAGCACTTGGATTGGTTGGATGTCAAGCCAACCAATCAGATTGCTGTGGCAGGTAAATGTAGAGACCTGTCAGAGCACTCGGATTGGTTGGCTTAAACCAACCAATCAGATAGCTCTGAGCCTAATTGCAGGGTGTGGGAAGACGTTATAAGCCTTTCCCTACCCTGTGGAGTTCAGTCTGCACGGTGCCCTCGCTGGAGATGGATTACTTTTTTAGCATCAGGTTTTTTTTCTGATTTTTTTTTGTGCTCGGGTTTATTTTATTTTCAAAGTTCGACGGGTATTATGGATTTTTATTTGGCCTTTTTTGTGGCTGAAAAAAGAAGATTTCAGAAAAAAGAAGACATCAAATGGTAAGTTAATTTTTATTTACAGGGATTTAGTTTTATTGTTCCCCCTCACTAATTTTAGGGGGGAGGAAGGTCTTTATTAAATGTTTGAGGATGGGGGGGTGATTAGGGGAGTGGGGAGCCCTAGTCACCTGAGGGGTATTTACACTAAGCCTCCCCCCCCCATCACCCATGGGTAAGGACGGGGGGGGAGGACAATAGGTCCCCCCTATTTTCATTTAGGGCCCCCACCCACCGCTCATGAGTGGAAGTTGGGGGGGATGATAATAGGTCCCCCACTTGATTGTTATTTAGGGTCCCCACCCACCGCTCAGGGGTGGGGGCCGGGGGGAGGACACTAGGACCACCACCCATTTTCATTTAGGGCCCCCACCCACTGCTTATGGGGGGGGGGAGACAATAAGCCCCACTATTGTTATTTAGGGCCCCCACCCGCTGCTCATGGGTGTTGGCTGGGAGGGGGAGGACAATAGGTCCCCCCCTTATTGTAATTTATGGCCTCCACCCGCCGCTCAGGGGTTGGGGCTGGGGGAAGGACAATAGGTCCCCCCCATATTGTTATTCAGGGCCCCCAACCGCTGCTCATGGGTGATGAGTGGGGACTAAGGGGGACCCTATGTTTACTTTTATATCGGGGCACGGGTTGGGGTTCAGGGGGGAAATTTTGTCCCCCCGCTAGTTAATAGATGCCCCACCGTGGGGGCATTTGTTGGGGGGGGGGCTTTTTCTTTTTTACAACAGTGAGCAGCCACCAGCTGCTCACTGTTTAGTAGACATGCCCCTACCCACGGCATAGCAAGTAGGGACATTCGGGAGATTTTAATCTCCATTATGCTATTATGGGGTTCATATTGACCCCCATAGAGTGAGAGAGCACATTGGAGGCTTAGGAAGTGGCGGGGAGCACTTTTTCCTGCCGCTTCTATTTTTACATATTACAAGGAGGAAGCTGAGCACCAACAGCTCCCTCCTTGTAATAAAACAAACGAGCGAAGAGGTATTAGGACTCTTTTTGGCATTTGTGGTTTTAATTTAACATTCCTATTGGACTCTTTTTAAGACATATTTTTAAGTGCTTAGCTTTTTTCTTTGACGCTACCGTCCTCTCTTTACCTTCTGTATTATTTAAATAAATAGTGTTTTGTTGAAGTGACTTTAAAATTGCACAGTAAAACTATAACAAAGACAGAACACACCTGTGGCCAACGAGCCTGCCCAACGCATTTCATGTCTGGATAGCCTTAATCAAAGACTGGTTTGAGTGTTTCAGTAGCCGCAGTGTGAGGTATCGAGTCACAAATAATATAGAAATAAATTTATAATTTATTATTTTCTGCTAAATTATTCAAGCGAAAGCAACGTTGTAACAGTTCAAATGATATGTTCTTTTCAATAGCACCTCCACTGCTGGGTCTTACAAGGACAGCTATAAGCTGTACTTTATTCAGTGAAACATTAAATTAAACATAATTAAAATCAACAATCGCAACAATCGCACAGGTTTGAGCATGCATTATGACAGCTCAGATAGACCGTTTTCCCTAGAGCTATGTTAAAGGTCCATTGTCCCATTTTATGCTTGTCAGAAATTAAATTCTCACTTGGTACGAACAGAATAAAAAGTGGAAAGGGGATTTTTCTTACATATATTATATAAATATATAACAAAATTATATTTATCTTACTGAAGACTGTGGATCCATCGAATCCTGGTGCCAACATTAGCAATATACATATGCTGGATGTATATGATCCCCACCTACCGTGTTTTTCAATTATATTGAGACTATCATGAGACTATTACGTTCCTATAAATGTAGTCCAACAAGTGCAGCTATTTGGGCTTGAGGGTGTTTGGGTTATGAGTAAATCCTGATGCGATATGTCAAGTGGAAAAGCTAACACAAGTGGTGTGGGTCTTACAGCAAATACCCCCACAGTGCTTTGTGTCATTAGCATTACCTGTTTCAGGGTGTGGTTTCTGGAACGTTTGCACTTTGGCAGGTCCATCTGTCTGGTCATACACGTTATTGCACAGCAAGGGGGATTGCAGGGGGCTTGAGAGAGAAGCATTAGCCATTGACTGGACTGGATGTTGTTAGACGGGTTGTCAGCATACCGGCCTCCATTACTACCAGGCAGCTGCCTGCGTACATATAGACCAGCAGGAGAGTTGAGGATGCCAGTACATAAAGTCTGGCAGAGATAGAATTGATACATTTCTGGGTTTTACGTGGATCATACCAAGGAGAGGCTACTGACTTGTACAACGTGCAAACTCTCCTGCTACTTCTGAGGCAATCACTCTGGTCAGCGTCATGTTGTTTTTGCCCTGACCACATGTGGGTAGGCGTTGCTATGGGATGTGCTTTTATTTTCCACTTTCCCCTAGTTAGTAGTACAAAGACTCCAGCCTATCCATGTGGGTCAATGCCATTAATTTATATAGTGGTTATCGTGATTTTGACAAATTTTTGTGTCTTCCTTGAGGGTTCTCTACATAGCTCCCTGTAGTGTTTTGGTTGGTTTCAAAATAGTATGTATATGATGTTCTTTCTTGCTATATGTAATGGGCGCTGCTAACGGTGTCTAGATTGCTAGTGATCAGTGATAATGTGACAAAACAAAATGGTTCCAAAATGGACTCCACATTTATTTTTCAAGATTGTTGCCCTTTAAAAATATATTGAAATTAAGTAAAATGATGGATAATCCAACAAACCAAGGTCTGGTGATTGGGTCCATGGGTCCAGTCATTGGCGTAACTGGTCTTCAGAGCTCATTTAATCTGCTTTCTAATTAATATATTACTTTCAAATTCCCGAACACTATATTCCAATCGATAAACGCCATTTTAACAAATGTAAAATCTTCACTTACTAACACTGGTTTTAAACATAGATTATATGTATGTAAAAATATAATGCCAGGCAGTAGTGACAAACATTGGAATGTTCTGCAGCATTATCCAGCATTCAGAAAATTTGGTTAGAAATAGAATAAAAAAAATAAAATAAAAAAAGGATAAAGTAATTGCCCAAGATTCCCAGTTTATGCTACCAACAGAAAACATCCCAACTCATTCACTGGGACAGATTTTCGTACATAAAGAAACCTCCTGCATATATTGCAAACATCTAAAGCGTTTTTAGAGACCGTATAATTGAGCTGATTGAATGTCTCCCGCAGGAATTTTGGATACGAGCACTTTTTTTTTTTTTTTTTAAAATTCTTTATTTTTGTGTGCATGAGTTTAACATAGATTTCTCCAATGCCACAACAGCGTTGGCAAGAAATATTAATAAAACAAGACATTTCTGTTACATGGCATTTGAATATACAGCACCATTTTTTGTAAGTAATAGCAGGCATAACAGTGTACATAAAACAAGAAGAGAAGAATTATGATATGCAGGCTAGACATGCTATCTATCTATTTGCATATACTTTTAGGCGTGATGATGGTTAGATAGGCATGTGAAACAAAAGAGGTAATTCTTCTTATGTTGGTGATTTGGAGTTTCAAAGTATTACTGACAAGCTTGACAATATAGCATTAAAACTGATTGGACATACGCGTAGTATCGATTGGGAGTTTAACATTTACGTGCCATGAGGAGCAGTGCTAAATTGGTGCGATAGGGCAGTAGGTTATAGGCACGTTGTTGATAATGAAGGGCATAGCTAGACCATAGCAATGGCTTGGGATAAGTGGGAGCGTAAGATTAGTGCCTTAGAGTTAACACTTGGTTGGTCCCGGTATGGTGAAGTAACCGCGTTTTAGACATAGGAACATCAAAAATTATAGCTTAACATCAAAAATTATAGCTTAACATCAAAAATTATAGCTTAAATTGGTAACGTAAATGCAAGTACAGCAAGGACCGACTGTGCGATGTATAGTATCTAGTTTAGGAAAGGCAATTGACAAATAAGAACATACATTGCATATAAATGTTGGGCCTGTGTGTCATGTAAATCAGACAAATAGCTGGTGATGACTTTTTCCAAGAAGTATAATTATGACAGGTATGTGAGTGTTCGTCACCTGCGTTTGAGTGTGGGGACAATGTTAGACTTGTCGGTCCTGTGTGACATAGGTATGAGTAGTATTGTGTGGTTTATAAAGCATATAAAACATTTTAAGCCATACATTTTAAGCCGCTGAGCATAGGGCAACAATAAAAATACCCCTTTAGTTCAGCTCTGCTGACCGGGTGGCCGCAGGGATAGAGGCTACTGCAAACCTTCACCCTACGCCACTGGTGTGCTGAAGCAGATAGTCCATTTCGTGGCTCGCTGGGAAGATGTTGGTGTGCGCTGGTGGGCTGTACAGGGCCGCAGATGTGCGGGTACGGGATGTGGTGATCCTCCAGCCCCAGACTGGTGAGCAGGCCTGCATCGCTGTGCCACAAACCCGGTGTCTGCCAGAGTCCGAGTTTCCTCCTCTTGAGGGAGTGCTGAGGGGTCTGGCGCTGTGCTGCCGGTTACAACGCTGGGACCTCAGCTGCTGTGGGAGATGCTGTCGGGCTTTAGCCCTGATGGCCTTCAGTCTAGGTGGGCTACGTGAAGTAGGGGTACTTGGCTGTGCTGTTGCTGTGCCCGAGGACACCCTCCTCATTCCCCGCTGCTTGCCCTCCAACTCACCGGCTCGTGTCTTGGTTTGTGGCTGGGTTCGGGTGCCGGGAGTGTGGGTAAGTACAACCCTCAGGTGGTGGTGTCGGTGTGTGCGGCTAGCAGGTCTCCGCTGGGCTTGCCGCTGGATTACGGCTCGCAGCTTGCGCTGTGCTCGTCGGTGGTAGGTTTTTCGCCTGTTCCTAGGGGGTGTGGGTCCCCGTGGTTGGCCCAGTGTGTCCACCCTCAGGGGATCTCGTGGGCCTTTCGACAGGGCGCGCACAGTGGTAATGGCGGGCCCAGCCACGTGTGTGTCGCTCGGTGCTTGTTGCAGCCGAGGGGGCTCCCTCTGGTGAGGTCTGTCCCTATAGGGTGAGCCTTCCCGCTGTGCTTGCTTGCGTTGGTCCGCTTTGAGTTCAAGTTTTTGCCAGAATCTCTGCAGCAGGTCGTCCAGACGCTGCTCCAGTGTTTTTTGCCGCTCTGCTGTCTCCATCTCACAGCCTGCCGCCGCCATCTTGATTTGAGTGGCTTGTCTGTGTGTGCTGCGGTAGCGGGGAGAGACGGATGAGTCCCGTTGCTTTCTCTCGACCGGGATAACCCCCGCCGGTCGTGGGGGGGGGGGGGGGGGATGTATCGCTGCGGTTCCTGGCACCGTCAGTGCCCCAGAGAGCGGCCGTCTCCCCGCGGTTCAGTCCCAGGTAGGCCGCAGGCCTCGTTTCATCAGGTTGGCAATGCAGGAGCTCGTGAGGGGCACCGTTCGATTTGGTAGCCCCCCCTGAGTAGGGGTATCGAAGTGGTTTGGTTGTGAGTGGTTGTATTCCGACCTTAATCCCCATTTTTCTCCTCCAGACGTGGGAGCTCTGAACAAACACGTCTGGTCTGCTTGCCTGCTTGGCTCCGCCCCCAAAAGGAAAGGCTTCTATCTGCCGTCTATGCATTGTCTGCAAACTGTAACTTCACTGTACCTGGACTTTGAGTGCAGTGTGAGTATTTCATGAAGCTCTTCCACTTCCTGTGTGAAAGGTCACCAAGGAGAGGCTGGGGCGGATACGAGCACTTTTATTCCAAAAACGTGGCTACATGTCTGTTGTAAAGACGTCATGTCCTAACTCAAGTAAAGGCAAGAACTCATCCAGAATTGAAAGAACAGCAATACAGGGCTAAAAAGATACAGAATATTGCTGTCCTTCAAGAAGTAGACTTGAGGAAATACATGAAAAGACGAGAAAAAAAAAATCCTGCTTGGCAAAAAGATAACCTGAAGATTAACAAAGTTAAAAAGCTCCAGAAATAACCTTGAGTCACAGACAGGCCAAGTCAAGGATTGCGAAATATAAATATCAACAGTGTCTGTGCTAATGGTATAGTATGAATGGTAAATAAATAATAAAAATGCCAATATATAAAAGCAGAAAAGGTAAAAGAAAAAAAAGGCTGCTAGGCAGAATGGGTGTAATGTCAAAATAGAAATTGTTTGGGTCCACCTAGCATAAAATATTTTTTTAACATTAAAAATAGGTATTGAATTATTATTTTTTTTAATTCTAAAAATCCACAGTATTAAAAAAACAAAACAAAACAAAACAACAGTAACATTCATCAGTCACATATAAGAACTGAAAGCCCATAATATAGCAGTCATATAGGTAAGCAAACATAGCACTCTATAAGGGGAGTATTAAGATATCTACACAATTACACTGACCAAACAGTTCATGGAAGTATGAATATCAGTTGTGATATGGACAAGAAACCAACAAGTACAGCAATGATTTACAATAAACTGGTAAGTCTATCAGAAAACCTGAACACAAGGAAGTCTCCAATAAAAATTTGCCCATTGGGGCTTCTGAAAGCTGGCTGCTTGTGTGAGATGAATGATGGGTCTCCTGTGGCAGCAAACTAAGAGTGGATAGCATCGGAAAAAAAACTCTGTGCTTCTTGTTATGACCAAATGAGATTGGAGTAAAAAGGTGCAATGTTTGATGCTATTTGTCCAAAATGAGTGCTTTCTCAAAGACAAACGATCACATAGGAATCTACATCAGATTTACTGAGAAATATGTTTTACAAAAAACCCAAAACACAGAAGGTACACTGATCAGCCACAACATTAAAACCACCGACAGGAGAAGTGAAAGACATTGATTATATTGTTACAATGGCAGCTGTCAAGAGGTGGGATATATTAGGCAGCAAGTGAACAGTCAGTTTTCGAATTTTAGGAAAAAAAGAAGGAAAAATGGGCAGCCATAAAGATCTGAGTGACAATGACAAGGGTCGAATAGTAATGGCTAGACAACTGGGTCAGAGCATCTCCAAAACGACAAGTCTTGTGGCGTGTTTCACTATGCAGTGCTTAGTACATACCAAAAGTGGTGCAAGGAAGGACAACCAGTTTCAGGGTCATGGATGCCCAAGGCTCATTGATGCACATGTGGATCAGGCTAGCCTGTCTGGTTCAAAAACACAGAAGAGCTACTGTAGCTCAAATAGCTTCAAAACTTAATGTGGACTTACCCTACTGTGGAGAAAATCCTGCGGACCCATCACCAGCCAACTTCGATCGGCAGGCCTGCCATACAAGTGGGGGGCGGACAACTCCATCATAGTCACACAAGCCGGTACCACGCACGCCCTACATATCATGGACGAAGCCGTACCATTTCTTCAAAAACTGGGCATACCCACCGTACCAGCAACGCCGGAGCAACCTACAAGATCCTGGGACCCGACCACGGTTATATCCTTTGTCCCGCGCTTTAGAGAAACACCACCACCTGATCCATAGGACACCAAGCTGAGCACTGGCTACACTTATGGACAGCAGTGGCCATCGACAACACAAGTGGGACTTTAGATAACGAAACCCTGGACTGGTTCGAACCTGACCTTTCTTTTAAATGTTATTTTTACCTGTATTTATGTCTTTATAAAAAAGCACAGTCTAACCCCCCACCCCCTGACTGTACCATGCAAGGTAACCTCTATCCTTACTGCCTGAAAGGGGGGTAACAGACGAGGCTCCCTTACACAAACCCCAGTACACGACGACCGAACAGCCACCTCTACTAGGACATCAGTCGGATCCCACACATCATATGGCGTCATTTCATCCCCCCCCCATAACCCCCCTAGGTCATGGGCCACACACCCACCCGCATCAGCACACACTAAGTCACCCCACAATCCGGACCGACACTCACCTATCGACCTGCACGGTACACCCACCGAAACCCAAACCGAGATGCGGGTGAACGATGTAATCAAGCCTGACTCAACACGTCCGTTCAGGTCAATGACAGTTAGCATCACTCCAATCATAGTGATACACCCTCATTGACTCACGACCTCCACACACCACAGAGCCACTGACTTAAGGCCATATGCCCGTTGGCTTCAACGGCACTCTAAGCCCCTGACACCATGGCTGACCTGTGGGTCTAATAAACTTGCTGAACAAACCTGACTATATAATAAAAATAGTGTTAATGGCAAGCACTGCATAGAGGAATCTAGCCATGCATAGCATGGAAGGCATGTCACCAATATTCAACTGCTCTCACCTTGTATGATGTGCATTGCCTCACTTGTTCATAAATATGTTATGCTATGCTTGAAACGTGGTTTGCACCTGCCGTTGTAGCAGAACAAACCTGCATGTTAAACTTAAACACTGACAAAATAAAGAATTAAAAAAAAAAAAAAAAAACTTAATGTGGACTATGGATAGAAAGGTGTCAGAACACACAGTGCATTGCAGTTTGCTGCGTATGGGACTGCTTAGCCACAGACTGGTCGGAGTGCCCACAATGACCGCTGTCCACCGCTGAAAATGCCTTCACTGGGGACATGAGTGTCAGAAATGCACCATAAAACAATGGAAGAAGGTTGTCTGATTTATTGAATCAAATTTTCTTTTAGATCAAGTGGATGGCAATGTGCGTGTACGTTATTTACTTGGGGAAGAGATGGCAGCAGGATGCACTATGTAGGCAGGGTCATACTCTGGGCAACGAATGCATAGCATTCATGTCATTCATGTGGATGCTATTTCGACACTTACTATCTACTTTATGATTGTTGCAGACCACATAACCCCCTTTCTGGGCTAGAGTTCACTAGCTCGAAATACGGAGCGTTGTCATGGTAACCGCGGCAATGCTCCATGCTCTCAAAAGGAGGACCCGGAGGAGCTGCAGGTTGAGCTCCCGGGTCCTCTCTCCCTCTCTGCCAGCTGCCAGCAAAGTGCCTCTCTCCCCCACCTGTCCATGAAGGCATATAGCAGTTTTTTTTTTTTTTTTTGCACGCCTCCCTGTTACAGGTGCCTCATCTCAGGTCCCTGTTTAGCCTTGTACTGCAGAAAGCCTCAGATGGAATTTCCCCCAAGTACTTAAAACTACTAAACCAATCTCTACCAATCTCTGGAATCTATGCTCATAGTGACAGTGTAGAATCCATCCACTCCTCCCCACTTCGTGACTATGAGAATTATATAGAAGAGGTTAAAGTTACTTTGTATTATACCACCAGCTGGTTCCCTCATTGTGTTTTGTATATTCTTGTGTTCAAGTTGATTGCTAGCTGGGAGCGATCTGAGGGAGGCTGTATTTACCTACCACTGATAAGTATCCTTGTATATAAGTGTGTGTATAAGGTGCATTTCTTTGTGTTTAGGCACAAAGCAGTGCTTGGTTAGCACCGGCCCTACAGAGAAGAGCGTCGGCATCAATTTCCCAGTTGCCCCCCATCTCCCCTGGGTCCGCCAATGAGTGGGTCAAAATCCCTCCTGAGATGTGTGCAAACCTGGTGGCCAACTACAAGAAATGCCTGACCTCTGATTGCCAACAAGGGTTTTGCCACCAAGTACTAAGTCGAAAGGGTCAAATACTGATTTCACTCGTTGACATGCAAATCAAATTCTAACTTTTTTGACATGTGTTTTTCTGGTTTTTTAAAAAAATGTATTCTGTCTCTCACTGTTGAAATACACCTACCATTAAATTGATAAACTTATAATTTATTTGTCAGTGGTCAAACATTCAAAATCAGCAGGGGGTCAAATACTTTTTTCCCTCACTGTACATAGTGATCCTCCAGGGGAGGGCACCTTAAAGAATAATTATTATTTAATCAATAAGTAATTATTAATTTTATTTCAAAAATAGTTTCTAAAGGTTGGAATGACCTTTTAACATCTTAAATCCAGGTATAACTTAGCACCGTATTAGTGATCACAATCGGACTGCTCTGATACACATGTTAAATTTGCGAGTGACGGATGAACACAATCTTGCCACACTTTTAGAGCCACTTTGCAAATTCAAAACTAATTTAACACAAAGTATTGATATGCTACACCATGAGATGTTATATTTGATAGCACAACCACAATATACAGCTCAATTCCCTTTAAACGCTTCTTTGTGCCCGAGATATCTCACAGACTTTATTTTTCCTCAAGTGAGTCATTCTGAACACAGCAGGTAACTTGAATCCACACAATATCAGTATTGTATGTTTTCTTATATATTTAGAAGTTCACTGCACAATTATGCTGTAACTTCTATGGATCCCAAAAAATTGTCTTTACATTAACAGGGTGGGGTTTCATTTAAAATCAAGACATTCTAAGATATAACAAAGCATTCATTCATAGTATATAAGTGGAGAACGTTGCTCGTATGCCACCAAAATGTTTGTATGTTCGAATAAGATTTTCCATAAAAAAAAACTCAAAACAGATTGGTGCAAGGGTCGACATAAATAACAAAGACAGCATCATTTTTATTTAAAAATAAAAAAACAACTCGTTAGCATGGACACCATGTGGTCCATCAATTTAGAACTAGGACAAACTGTACCTGTAACAAATATTGCTGTAAAGAACTGAAATAGGAGAGATTTATGGCCTTATTTATTCTTACTTAAGATATTGTCATGTTTTTACTGCTCCCCTTTGTGTTTAGTTCGAGAGCAGTTATCTGCAGATTCAAGATATTTCAGAAGGAATTTGCACAGATAGCCACTCCAAAGAAGGTGAAATGCTGGTGATTAGGCTAAGGAGCGCAACAGAGGTTTAGAGTCATTGTATATCGGATATTGCATGTGAGAGGCTGCTTGTGGGGTGGTGTGTGTGTATGTGGATTGTCAGTGGTGTGTTTGTAGGGACTGTGTGTGTGGGCAGTTTGTATTATATTTATGAGGAAGAGGCTTATTTTGCAGCTCTGTGTATATCTAGGAGTTTGGGTGGCTTCCCTAGGGTCCAGTGGGGACCGGGCTGGCAAGGTACAGATCAAGGGCAGGAGCTGCGATAGCTGCTACAGGCTGTGCAACTCAGGTGCGTATTCCTGTTCACACGTGCAGGGAAGAACTGATTGGAGATCACTTCCTCTAATCAATGCAATGCATAAATTGAGGATTGTCCCTCACCGCCTGCAATCACCACTTGGGTTTCACTAGCAGATAGCGGAAGTCCCACTGGGACTCCTGATAGAACAGAGCCTATTTGGCTCTGGCAGCCTTGAGTGCCATGCATGGTACACATAGGTTGCTGACCCCTGTAATAGGACAACAGAGAAAAAAATACAAAGAGAACGCGTCACTGTTTTTGCATACAGCGGCTTAATTTGCATAAGGAATTGGGTAAAAGCCTTTTAAATTTAGGAGGCAAGAGTACACAAATATAGAACACACAGTGTGCATCAATAACATAACAACCATGCTGAATACAGTTTGTAATTATGGGACAGCGGGCTAGATTTAAAGGGACACTTTAGTCACCAGAACAACTACAGCTTATTGTATTTATTCTGGTGAGTAGAATCATTCCCTTCAGGCTTTTTGCTGTAAACACTGTCTTTTCAGAGAAAATGCAGTGTTTACATTACAGCCTAGTGACAACTTCACTGGCCAATCCTCAGATAGCTGTTAGAGATCCTTCCTTGGTCATGGCTGCCTAAAATGCATCCAAACATTCAGTGTCTCCTCCCTCTGCACGCAGACACTGAACTTTCCTCATAGAGATTCATTGATTCAATTCATCTCTATGAGGAGATGCTGATTGGCCAGGGCTGTGTTTGAATCATGCTGCCTCTGCCCCTGATCTGCCTCCTTGTCAGTCTCAGCCAATCCTATGGGGAAGCATTGTGATTGGATCAGGCCACCACTTCTAACGAGGTCAGCAGACTGCTTGTTTTTCTGAGATAAACAGCATGCAGAGTTACAGCTTCAGGCTTGAATACAGTAAGACTTTGCTATATTTATGGAGGCATGAGGGGCCCAGGGAAGCTAGATGGGGTTTTTTAACACTATATGTTCGTGTTCCTGACCCTATAGTGATCCTTTAATATATATGTAGTGATAGCAGAAATGGTAGCAAATGTATAGATTTTCTTTAAATGCTATAAAGAAGTTGTCTCTCTCATCAAATTCTCAGCTTAGAGGGTTTAGCCAATGGTATGAACATATAGGAGTACAACGCAAAAAATAGAGGAGTGGCTGCGCCAAACCAAAAAATGAATCAATTTGCAAAATAACATAGGATATATTTATAGTCCCAAAAATAAAACTTATTCCTCACATGTAGTAGTGCCTCTATGGTAGAGGTAAGTGCAATTTGAGGTATTTGATAGAGTGTGGATTTCTTAAGCCTAGAAAAATTCTTACGTTCGTTTCTCAGATGTATATATATCTATCTATATATATATATATATATATATATATATACACAAAAAAATAGGAGAATCCAATAGTGAAATATGTTTAGTATAGTAGATATAATAAAATACAATTTCACTCACATTTGTTAGAGCTGTGACCAGCTCTAGCGTGTAGTGCATACAGTGGTGCAATTCCCACTAATAGGATATGGTGTGAGTGTCCTCGTTGGTCGAGGTGCCAGGAAAAAAATATGGAAAGGCAACAGTAGTGCTCTCAATAAAATACATAAAATTACAAGGTATAATAAAATATACTCACAAAGAGAGAGCAGGCTCACTGCTCTCTGATATCAGCATTGGTGGTATTATCCCCACCTAGGATTCTTTGAAGTAGAGAGTAGGAGATGATATAATGACAGGTAGTATGTATAAAATGAAAAATAAATAGAACTTAAACGGTAATTGGCACAGTACGAAAGTGCAGTGACCAAAAATCCTTTATTGGTTAAAATACATAACATCTATAATGCGTTTCACCAATGTGGCATTTTCAGATTAAGCAAAAAACTATAAAAAAATATAGCAGTACGTTGATAATTGAGTGACAGGCGAGTACAGGAAATCCATCCTACAGGCTTGCTTTTCATCACAGCAACTACAAAGCATGCTTATTTCCTCTGGTAAGCATGTCTCTTGCTCTGCAGAAGAATATAGAGATAAAGTGACAAGTGTTACCTGCACCTCTCTACAACTAATTTAGCTTATACCATAAATACAATGTTCTTGGACAGTGACTAACTAACCCTATAATGACCCAACCTTCCAAGCAGAGAAAGAGACGTTGGGTGGTAACGTATTTACAGTTATTAAATGTGACTGGGCTTCATGAAATGTCTAGGGTAAAGCAAAATAATAAAACCTGCAAAACAAGCAAGCGTTCTTGTAAACGAGCTATGGTAGGAGCAGTGATAAGTGTATAGAGGTTTAGAAAAATACCCCTCGCTGTCTCATTAAAATTTTACTTTTAAGCTGAAAGCAGCATGGTGAATGGCTAGTGTAGGACCCACCACCTAAGACGTTTGCCTTGACGTGGCAGGTGAGCTTACACTTGAATGGCCGTTGGAGTGAACCTCCAGTTATTTAAATATGCATAGGGATTTGGGAAAGTGCGCAAGTAACTTTTTTTTTATTGTATGTATTTGGGCTGATGTGTACTATAGCCGTTGCTGCCGCTTAATTTTGTATGTTACAGGAGATAAACACTAAATCGTAAGGACAAGCCAAAACAAGCAAACCAGAGGAGAGGATAAACAAAAAGACTAGCCAGGCTAGTTACAATTAGACTATAAAACATATAAACAGTTTACGGTAACAGAGAATTCTAAGAGGTTCGAAGGTATGACTGGTGTGTTCCAATAGGTGCACTACAAAGCATTCAGGATGGGGATATGAAGAAGGAGAAATAGAGTCGTGACACAACATTACACTGCCAGGCAAGACGGTAAGCTGTCTGGACCACAGGAACTGGTAATGCCACAGCCTGGCCAGTTTACTCCAATATAAATTAATTTGGCACTATAAGCTTTAATGCGGGTAACTGAATGTTTGTTGGAAGGCTTATAGTTCTCATACATAATATGTCATTACCCATGAACCTTGCCAGATTAAATCTAAATAAATGGATTGTACGCAGTGCTGGGGACCATATATTCAGAAGGATATTGATACTTTGGAGAGTGCAGAGAAGGGTTACTAAACTGGTTAATGGATTGCAGGATAAAAATTATCCTGCAATCCATCCTTTCATAAATCAGGAAAGGTAAAGGATCTTAACATGTATAGCTTGGAGAAAAGACGAGACAGGGGGGATATGATAGAGACATTTAAATACATAAAGGGAATCAACACAGTAAAGGAGGAGACTATATTTAAAAGAAGAAAAACTACCACAACAAGAGTAGTCTTAAAGTAGAGGGACAAAGGTTTAAAAATAATATCAGGAAGTATTACTTTACAGAGAGGGTAGTGGACGCATGGAACAGCCTTCCAGCTGAAGTGGTAGAGGTTTACAGAGTGAGGAAGTTCAAGCACGCAGGGGATAGGAATAAGATAAGGCCAGGGACTAATGAAAGTATTTAGAAAATTGGGCAGACTAGATGGGCCGAATGGTTCTCATCTGCCGTCACATTCTATGTTTCTACAGTATGTGTGATTGAATAGATGATGATAATGTATAGCAATAGCTCCTCCATCTTGTATTGCTACTAATAAAAGTCTAAGTTAAGTTGTTTTGGTCTACGCGTGTGCTGCAAGAACAATGTGCTGACAAGAAGCTGTTTTGTACAGAATTAAAACAGTTACAGGGAACAACAACTAAAGATAGCATGCAAGGCCAACAACTCATATTAACCCCTTAAGGACCAAACTTCTGGAATAAAAGGGAATCATGTCATGTGCCTTAAGGGGTTAAAAGTATCATGTGAAAACGGTGCCTTCTTTGTTTGAAGTGTATAAATATGCCCCGCTGAAGCATTAAAAATAGAATCATCTTTATACCGACTTGGTCCGTGTTAAATGCTTTCTCTGAGCTCGCAAAAGCTATGCATGCTAATTTAGAGCCTTAACTCAAACAGAAATCAGGAGTCCCCTGACAAATGTTTCTATGTTAATGAAGCGTTTTACAACTGAATCTACAAAAATAACTAAAAGCAGATACATATCTGGGGAGGAAACCCGGGCAAGTGCCCCAATTTCCCCCTGACCTGTCAGATTGACACCCATACATATTTTATGTAAATGTAGCACAGGGATTTGGCAAATACAAAGTTAAAGTGTCTCTCTTTCTCCATTTGAAATATTGGGAGGTATGAGCATATGCCTTTGTAGATGTTGAAGGATTCATTTTCATTACTTAATGGACTAATAAAAGTAATTGTGTTGGGATTTGTGGCATATGCAATAAATAGTGCCCACTATTGGCTCAGGAAGCAGAGGTAATTCGGGTTTTACTTGTATCCAATGCTAATTTGGCTCCAGTAAAAACTGCAGAAAGAAGATTATTTCTGATTGCAGTGGATACCTTGTATCCTTTCATAAATGCTAAAGTAATGGACCCGAACCTCTATTTTTAAAACAGCTGGTAACCTAATTATACAAAATGAAAACTATAATGAAATGTTGCATTATTTGTCATATATGGGGGGAAAAAAATATAAAATTTCTACTGCTGATGATGTGCAAAATTGGCTCAAGAAAGTCAATAGCACCATGGAACTCTCCATGACTGCCCTCCCCCTTGGGCAAAGTTCTCCCTGATCTCTCTCCCCTTCTGGTCGAACGTCTGGAGAAATGGATCAACATGGATGAGGGGCGCAGATCGCCGTAGGCCCTGGTGTGACGGACATCTTGAGTATAGGGCCGCAATTTCAAAACTGTGTAGAGTAGGCCACAAGAGTGCACCAATGGGAACCGGGATAACCGCCGCTGGTCCGGGAGGGGGGGGGACAGGGCAGAAGAACATCTGTCGCAAACAACAGTAGTTCCAAGTTGGGAGATCGTATGTTTCTCTCTTCAGTGAATCACACCAGACGTTCAGGCCACAAAACTATTCCAGGCCACAGGTTATGCAGTGCACTAGAGCACTCTAACATTTTGGTTCAGGTGGGTACTTGTTTTACAACCTCTGGAGATACAGCATAAATCATGGTATTCAAGCATCTTCTGAGGAGCTCTCACTATGTGCGTCTATCCACCATGATCCATCCACCCCCGATATGGATTACATTAATGAGATGTAATCTATATCAAAAGATCTAAAAGTGCAGCTTGTTTGTAGTGGTGTTTTGCATCACAATTGCTTTTAAGGGACATTCCAGACACCCAGACCACTTCTGCCCATTGGAGTGGTCTGGGTGCCAACTCCCACTACTCCTAACCCTGCAAGTGTAATTATTGCAGTTTTTTATAAACTGCAATAATTACCTTGCAGGGTTAAGTCCTCCCCTAGTGGCTGTCTATTAGACAGCCACTAGAGGGAACTTCCTGATCTATAGCACAGGTTTTCTGTGCTAGAGTGTCGCTGGATGTCCTCACGCTATTTTTCAATGCTTTCCTATGGGGAGCGCTAATGCGCATGCGCGGCATTGCCGCATTAGGTCTCCTCGGCCGGTGGGCGGGATCAGTCTCGCCCACCGTCCGACGCAATGGAGAGGAGGAGCGTCGTGGAGGAGGAGACAGCGGCAAGGGACATCGCCGCTGCCTCAGGTAAGTGACTGAAGGGGTTTTCACCCCTTCAGTAACCGGGGATCGTTTTCCTGGCACTGGAGATTTCCTTTAAAGCACTTTAGCTTGCTGAAATACATTGTGTGAAGAGTGCGCCCTCTTTTTTTACTTTTACTTTTACAAAAAAGAGCACAGATTTCAATAGAATTTGAAATTAAAATAAATTAACCTTGTTACACCCCGTTTGCTGTCAATCAAACAATAGGTCATGTTACTCCCTGGCTGTTCAATGGAGCTAAAATCAAGAGTCAGGTAAATGCTCAGGGCACCTGCTTTGCAAAGACTTCTGTGGCGAAACCGACCTCGCCACGTGTCCTTGGAGGGGGCTGATTGCCCACCTCTTGCCTTTGGACTATGGACCAGACTTTATGGGAATGTGATACCCCAGATAGCTATACCATGGAGCCTATTCATATAATGAAAGACTATGGGAAAGACTTTAGCTCCATGGCAATTGTACTGTGTGAATAGGATCTGCGCGCTATTCGGTAGTTTTGTGCGCTCAGATCCCAGCTATCTGAGGATATGTGAAATGTCTGTGTGTTATGGATAAAAAGTAACTTTCTGTATTTTAAAGTGTTTTTATGTCTTTCTGTAACCATGTGGTTAATGGAGTCTGTCTCTGTGCTGGGAGGTAATTGGATTACTTCTCCAGCACAGAGAAGGAAGCTGGAAAGCTAGGGGTTTTAAAATATACTTTTCTAACTTTTGAACCCCTGGTCTGATCCATGCCATTTTTTAATATGTTGTTCCCCTGAATGGATTGATTGAGGATATGTATTTCATGTGAATGGTGAATGATGTATGGTTTTAAAGTTATGAAAGTTGTGTAAAAGTATATTTTGAACTGTATGCATAATGGGATTATGTGTCACACTAAGGGGAGGGGATGTGTGGGATGTAACATCTATGTCATTGGTTCTTTTATGCCTCCCCCTGGGTGTGGCCTGTATGTGTGAGTTGGAAATAAAAGCCAGGCTGGATGAGCCAGTCCAGAGTTCCTGCTTAACCCTGAAGCTGAAGTGTTGTCTCTTTCTTGGGGGAAGGGGACTGTATGCCGATTGCCAGGAGTGTAAGCTGTTCGTATTGCTTTTCCTGTTCGGCTGCTTCCAGAGTTTGTGTGTCTGCTGTTCGAGAGTTGGTGAATCCGTGCAGTTTGGGAGTTCGGGAAATTGGTGCTTATAGTAGCTGCTGGTCTATGGAAAAGGGGATTATCGCCTAAACGGATTTTATTCCCTTTTATGCTGAAACGGTCCGCAACAACTTCATTGAGTTGCTTTGAGATATCTGTGATTGGGTAGCCACAGAAAGTCTGGGCGGAGTTAGAAGGGGAGGACCTGCAGACAAGAATTTTTCAGCTTTTGCAAGTTATTTTTAGATAAACGCCAAATGAAAAAGTGCATAATTAAATGTGTGCATGTTTTCATTGGGGTAGATCTACTTGACTGTGATTTTTTTTTTATTTGGCCAGAAAAGTGTCCTTTTAATGTAGGGCCTCCTAGACTTAAGAGCTGGTGTTCTGGATGGCCATTAAAAAATATGAAATGTAAGTATTTGAGTCTCGCTTTCAGACCAAAGAATACTCTTATTATTTGCACTGTTAATAACGGACATATAACAGACAAATATAATGAACAAAGTCAAGAATTAGCCACTTGGCACTCACAGGACTAAAATCAGCAAAATGTTCCTTTTGAACCCAGCAGTCTAGATCCTGACAAAATATAATGTTAAAGGGTTTGTTGTGAAAAACAACACTAATCTGATCTGTGCTGAGCTCTCTGACCAAGGTTAAACAAAAACATACAAAGAAAAGGGTCTCCGTGCCAAGACGTCTTTGTTTGTTTATTTTACTGTCTGTTTTATCAGAAAACACTGAATTAATTAATAAGAAGTAAGTTAAAGTGGAATGCTTACGATTTCTAGTGTATTTGCATTTATGTAAGTTAGTCAAATTTCATTTCATGTGCAAAACGTGATATAATTGATGTAATTTCAAAGTAGCACATATTGTTTGTATTTTATAACAATAAAAAAATAAAATAAAAAAAAATACAAAGAAGGATTATGACGGTAGTAGTTTGTATCACCGTCCAATATTCCCTCTTTCCCCATAAAAGGATATTCCCAATAATCCACAGGAATAAATATCGCTGGTATCGCCAAATAATCCACACATGAGCCAAAGCTTAATGCTGGAACAAGACTGATTTACTGGAAGCAACAGGCATTCAATTTAAACAGTAACAGACTCCTCCTCGGGGCCAGGCTAGATAATTGAGTTTCAGCAATATACTAAACTCAATTATCTGCTGGCCAGAAACATTAATTTTTATGTAATTTTTATGTAATCTCTAAAAATAACTCACATTGAGTGGATGTCATAAAGTGCTTCAATACTATACAAAGTGATAAAAAGCAGAACTTTCCCTTCCTTTCCCCGAATGGCGATACAAGTCACTTCCAGCCTCTTGTGAAGACTGTAGAGAGGAGTAAGGGCAGAATGCCAATATATACTGTGATTTGACTTAGAACATTGTGTTATTGTGGAAGCCGATTGGGCGCAATCACTTAAATAGGAGCACCTGGATCTATTGCAAACTGAGGAAGCTGCATCCAGCAAAACACGTCTTGGCATTTGGAGAATTGGACTCCACCCGTCCAAACGCCATCTTTGTCTCTCCACCTATTGACCCCCATCCATGTCTCTCCACCTGTTGACCACATCCGTGTCTTTCCACCTGTTGACCCCCATACGTGTCTCTCCAACTGTTGACCCCCATATGTGTCTCTCCAACTGTTGACCCCCATCCGTGTCTCTCCACCTGTTGACCCCCATCCGTGTCTCTCCACCTGTTGACCCCCATCCGTGTCTCTCCACCTGTTGACCCCCATCCGTGTCTTTCCACCTGTTGACCCCCATCCGTGTCTTTCCACCTGTTGACCCCCATCCGTGTCTCTCCACCTGTTGACCCCCATCCGTGTCTCTCCACCTGTTGACCCCCATCCGTGTCTCTCCACCTGTTGACCCCCATCCGTGTCTCTCTACCTGTTGACCCACATCCGTGTCTCTTCACCTGTTGACCCCCATCCGTGTCTCTTCACCTGTTGAACCCCATAAAAACTGTTTTTGAGGCAGCTGAATTTCAGCCATATGGCATTTTGGCTTATCTGAATTTAGCGAACGAAAAAAGATTCAGGAAAATAAATCAGATAAACTAAAATAGTGAAAAAATAAATAAATACATAAATTAATAAATACATATATTCAGATATTTTATATCTATTAAATATATAGATTTTTTTTTATTGCTCTGTCTTTCCCTCTATTCAATCAATCAGATTTTTTCCTATCAATCAATTTTTTTAAATTTTGTTTCATTGGTGGAATTCCAAATCATGAATTTTTTAAAAAAAACATGATTTGTTTGGTTTGTGATTCTGTAACATTTCAGCTCTTATTTAGGAAATTCATGTCAGCTCCTGATCGGCCCAAATTTGTACTAATCTCCAAGTCTTCTAAACAAATCCAGATATGAAATCTGACCAGATATCTCCGGATATGAAATGATGCAGTGTGTGTCAGACACTGCACTTTGAATACATCTGTAGTGCTGAGAGCATGTATCAACACGATAAGCTAAAATTAGCCGATTTCCTGGAATCTCAGTTATTAATGTTTATTTCAGCTCCAAGCGGAGCAATAGACTTTGCTTTTATTATAGAAGCAGTAGAACAGATTTTTCATATATAATGTCGGCTTCCTGTGATAATGATTTGTTCTCACTCTTTTGTCCTGGAAAGGCAGATCACATTCAATTATTTGAAATAATGTACCTGTGTGTACGTTTATATGCTATGTGTTTATTTTCTCAGGGTATAAATGGATTGAGATGTGGTTATAGGAAAGAAGAAAATAAAGAAAGAGAGAAAGAGAGAGAGAAAGAGAAAAAGAAAGAAAGAAAGAAAGAAAGAGAGAGTTAGAGAGAAAGAGAGAAAGAAAGAGAAAGAAAGAGAAAGAAAGAGAAAGAAAGAGAAAGAAAGAAAGAGAAAGAAAGAGAAAGAAAGAGAAAGAAAGAGAAAGAAAGAGAAAGAAAGAGAAAGAAAGAGAAAGAAAGAGAAAGAAAGAGAAAGAATGAGAAAGAATGAGAAAGAAAGAGAAAGAAAGAGAAAGAAAGAGAAAGAAAGAGAAAGAAAGAGAAAGAAAGAGAAAGAAAGAAAAAGAAAGAAAGAAAGAGAAAGAAAGAACGAAAGAGAGCGAAAGAAAGAAAGAAAAAGAGCGAAAGAAAGAAAGAAAAAGAAAGAAAAAGAAAGAAAAAGAAAGAATGAGAAAGAGAAAGAAAGAGAAAGAAAGAGAAAGAAAGAGAAAGAAAGAAAGAAATGTGTTTTCACTCCAGTATTATCATGTCACTACGCTTTGGGTATGGACCTTTCTCCATGGCTCTTTGAGCTAGAAACTAAGTCACTCACAATCTCTCTAATTTGCAGACAAATCTGATTTCCACTTCGTCCCTCTATAATGCAGTAATCAAGTATTTTTTTTTTTTTTTTTAATAATAGATTGATTGCAGAAGTACAAAGTCTTAGACATCACCTGGTCACAGTGCCCGAGGGATTCTAGTTTTCAAACATGGTAAGGGGTGCAAGGGAGTTTTGGCAGGCTTGGTCATCAAGATTATCTTGTCTCCTGTAAAATCTGCCCATCATATATGTTGCAGTGTAGAAAGAAAAATACATAACATCAAAAATGATGCATGTACAGGTAAACCATTACATATTGCTTTGTGGAGACACGTTGGTTCAGGCTAAAACTCAGTACAGGATATGAGATGGTCAAACATCCCCATTTGTTGTCATAACATATTGGAGATCCCTTTAAAAGTGTAATTTTCCATTTATTAAAAAAAAAAAAGAGAAAAAAAGAAAAGACACTGTCAATTGTACATTCAGAGAATTGCAGAATGAATTGGGCTAATTATAGATTGGAAATGTAAAACAGTTTAAGCACATTACTACTAAAACATGTAATTTTAAAAAGGCCAATTTCAATAAGATAAGGGAAGCTTTACAATATATTGACTGGCATAAACTCTTTAGTGAAAAGAACACTGAGGATAAATGGATCATCTTCCAACAAATATTAGAAAGGTACATTTCTCAGTATGTACCATTGGGAAATAAGTATAAAAGAAACAAATTAAAACCAATGTGGCTTAGTAGAAAAGTAAAACAAGAGATTAAAAATAAGAAAAGGGCATTTAAAGCATTTAAATCAGACAAATCAGATGCATCTTATAAAAGATATAAGAAAGCAAATAATGCGTGCAAAAAGGCAATTAAACTTGCTAAACTTCAAAATGAAAAAATGATAGCTAAAGAGAGCAAAACCAACCCCAAAGCATTTTTTAAGTACATAAATTCCAAAAAACCCAAAAATGAAAGTATAGGTACACTTAAAACTGAAACGGGGGTGTTAGTTAATGAAGACCAAGAAAAGGCAGGAATTCTAAATAACTATTTCTCCTCCGTATATATTAAAGAAGAACCCATGGCAATAGATGTGCAAATGATTGCTACTAAAAACTTGCAGAATAATTGTAATTGGTTAACTCAAGACAATGTGCTGCAGCAACTAAAGAAAGTTAATATAAACAAAGCTCCAGGGCCTGACGGTATCCATCCACGTGTACTTAAGGAACTAAGTGTAGAAATAAGTGAACCTCTGTTTTTAATCTTTCAAGATTCTTTTCTTTCAGGAAGTGTTCCGGAGGATTGGAGGAAGGCAGATGTGGTTCCTATATTCAAAAAGGGTTCAAAATCCTTGCCTGGAAATTATAGACCTGTGAGCTTAACTTCTGTGGCTGGTAAAATATTTGAAAGGTTATTAAGGGATAATATTCAAGAATTCCTTGAGAAGAATATGGTTATCAGCAAAAATCAGCACGGTTTTATGAAGCACAGGTCATGTCAAACTAACTTGATTGCGTTCTACGAAGAAGTAAGTAGAAGTATAGATCAGGGTGTTGCAGTGGATGTGATCTATTTGGATTTTGCCAAGGCATTTGATACAGTTCCACACAAAAGATTAGTGTTCAAACTCAAGGAAATCGGTCTCGATGAAAATGCTTGTTCTTGGGTAGAACATTGGCTTAAAAACAGAATACAAAGAGTTGTCGTTAATGGTACATTTTCAAGCTGGACAGAGGTGGCAAGTGGTGTCCCTCAGGGGTCTGTTCTGGGACACCTTCTATTTAACATTTTTATAAATGATCTTGAAGACAGCATTGAAAGTCATGTTTCAGTGTTTGCAGATGACACAAAACTTTGTAAAATAATACAATGTGAGCAAGATATTACTTTGCTGCAGAAGGATTTAGATAGACTGGAGGACTGGGCACTCAAATGGCAGATGAAATTTAATGTTGAAAAATGCAAAGTTATGCACTTCGGCGTAAAGAATACACAAGCAACGTATACCCTTAATGGAAGCGAATTAGGAATAACAACACACGAAAAGGACTTGGGAATTGTTATAGACAACAAACTATGCAACAATGTGCAATGTCAATCAGCAGTGGCCAAGGCCAGTAAGGTATTGTCATGCATGAAAAAGGGCATTCATTCTCGGGACGAGAATATCATTTTGCCTCTCTATAAATCACTGGTAAGACCACATATTGAATATGCTGTGCAATTTTGGGCACCTGTTCTAAAGAAGGATATCATGGCACTAGAAAAAGTGCAGAGGCGGGCTACAAAATTAATAAAAGGAATGGAACATATCAGCTATGAAGAAAGGTTAACACATTTAAACCTATTTAGTTTAGAAAAACGTCGCCTGAGAGGGGATATGATAACATTATACAAATATATTCGGGGCCAATACAAACCATTGTGTGGAAATCTATTCACAAACCGGACTTTACATAGGACACGAGGCCATGCGTTTAGACTGGAAGAAAGAAGATTTCGTCTAAGGCAAAGGAAAGGTTTTTTTACTGTAAGAACAATCAGGATGTGGAATTCTCTGCCTGAAGAAGTGGTTTTATCAGAGTCCATACAGATGTTCAAACAGCTACTAGATGCATACTTGCAAAGACAGAATATTCAAGGATATAATCTTTCAATGTAGGGTAATAACTGCTTGATTCAAGGATAAATCTGACTGCCATTCTGGGGTCAATAAGGAATTTTTTGTCCTAGCTTGTTGCAAAATTGTGCTTCAAACTGGGGTTTTTTTGTTTTTTTTTCTCTTTTGGATCAATAGCAAAAAACAGGTGTGAGGAAGGCTGAACTTGATGGACGCAAGTCTCTTTTCAGCTATCTAACTATAACTATATGTAACATATTATAGAAACAAGAAGGGGTCAGTTGAAGGCGAAAAGCTAAGCATACGTTCAGCTGTCTAGTGATGAGTTGTTAGTCATCCCATCTCAGTTTTGCAATTTTTGTATCACGTTCAGATTAGAAGCTACCATTAACCAATCAAATCAGAGACCGGTTTATTTTCTATGCACTCTTAGACAAAGAAATACTACCTACATCTATCTCGTCTACACCACTGGAGGAAAGGAAACAGAGAGTACGAAAAATAGTGTGTGTTTGCCAGATCTACAGGCCAAACCTTTACCTCGCAACCAACTAATCATTTTCTAGAGCAGGGGTGCCCCAAAGGTAGATCCCCAGATGTTTTAAAACCACAGCTTCCATGATGCTTTGTCATTCCAAAGGCATTCTAAAGGCATGCAAAGCATCATGGGAGTTGTAGTTCTACAATATCTGGGGATCTACCTTTTGGGCACCCCTCTTCTAGATGTTCTAGAAATACCCCACCTCTTTTACTGTCCTATCTCTGCCAGAAAACATGAATTTCCTAAAGGAAAGGGATAGAGTAGGTCTCAGGGAACTATCTTACCAAAATGTCCATAGATGCCATTTTCTTATGGTGCCCACCTAAAATGCAAGTTTTAGGTAAGTACTCATTCAAATAAAAAACATTGCATAAGCCTGCCGCAACGTCCATGTACCCCATTTTTGCAGATCCTATCCTAGCAACCTAATGCCTGCTCAAGAGGAAGCATTTCCCAAGTGAGTGGGTTAATCTCATAAGAGCAGGCATTAGGTAGCTAGCATACAACCTGCCAAGAATGGGGTACATTGTGGCAGGCGTATACAACATATGATCATATACTGTAACTAAGCCCCCGTTATTGTTGCCTAGGTAAGGTGTTAAAAAAACAAAACAAAAAAAACAAAATCTGTAAGCTTTGAAAGTGCTGGTTAATGAGTGATATATATATATATATATATATATATATATATATATATATATATATATATATATATTATTATGATTATTATTATGATATTTATAGATAAAATTCCGCAGCGCTTTGTTATCCTTTAGATTTAAAACAGCTTAAATTAATTCCACTTTTCTGGAGTAATTTGTTTTACATTTTCACTTCACAAATTAAAACGTCATTTGTGATACAATGTAATTAATAATTCACAAGCCACATAAATGATTTAGGGATTTAACATTAATTAATTAACATTATGTGTCACATTACTTAAGTAGAGTGAACAGTCTTTATTTCTATGACCCGTTTATCATGCCTGGATACAAAATTGCTCTGTCAGCTATGCCCAATAAAAAGCTGGAATGGGCACATATACTACATTTTTCAGAATTTCTGATGAAATGCAATTTTTTTATGAGCTGCTGTTTCCTGAGTCCTTAACTCCAAAGTCAAGGGCAATATTCAGAGATTGCATGAAACGCGTTGAGAACATACACTTCCCTTGAAAATGTGTTGCCATAATGTGTGCTGACTAGTCATATCATGGCTTTGGATTAGTATTGCATGTGGTGTCAATAGCTTAGATCAGTGTTTCCCAAACTTTTACGTGCCGAGACCCACTTTTGAAAGTGATAATTGTTCGAGAACCACTCGCTTTTAATTTTTCTTTCAAAATGAATAAATATGGTACACCCTGGCAGCTTTAGAGGCATTCAACTGGCACAACATGGCAACCGGCTTTAGAGGCATAAATTGACACTATGGCAATCCGTTTTAGATGCATACAATTGGCACATTATGGCAATCGGTTTTTAGAGGCATTCAACTGGCACACCATGGAAATTAGCTTTAGAGGCATAAAATTGGCACACCATGGCAATCATTTTTAGATACATAAAATTGCCACATCCTGGCAGATTTAGATGCATAAAATTGGCAAACCATGGAAATCAGTTTTAGAGGCATAAAAGTGGCACATCACGGCAATCAGTTTTAGATGCCTAAACTTGGCACTTTATGGCAACCAGTTTTAGATGCATAAATGAGGCATATCGTGGCAGTTTTAGAGGCAGAAACTTAGCATATCATGGCAGTTTTAGAGGCATAATTCTGGGATCTCGTAGTTTTAGAGACATAATTTTGGCATGTCACGGCAGTTTAGCATTATGGCAATCAGTTTTATGGGCATACAACTAGTTGCTCACAGACTCAGAAGTGCTGTGTCCCATTCTTTCTCACATTGAGTATTCCAGTGGTAGTTCCTCATCTGTCGGAGAACTCCAACAATGACATGCCAGCCATGGATCTACCATTTGCCCACCGTTGCGGGTTGTATTTGTGAGCAGTGTTTGAGCGTTTGAATGTAAGCATGTTTTTGTATGAAATATATGTGTGGATGTATAGGTTTATTTGTGTGTACTGGTGCCATTGGAATGTAGTGGTGTTTGTGTCTGAATGCAGTGGTTTTTATATGTAGTGATGGATTTTAAATACAGGTGTTCTTTTGTGTGTAGTGTTGGTATTTGAATGGAGGGGTGTTTGTATTTAATAGGGGTCTTTGTATATGATTTTTGTGTTTTAATACAGGGGTGTGTTTGTTGCTTTTCACTGCAGTGCATGTGAAACATAGAAACATGTAATGTGATGTCAGATAAGAAACATTCAGGCTCTTTAGTCTGCCCAATTATGTAGTGGATCCAATGTGTAGTGGATGCAGTGTATATATAAAAATATATACATATGTACAATGTGTGTTTGAATGTAAGCATGTTTTTGTCTAGAGTATTTGTGTGAAAGTAGGTGTTTGAATGTATGCATTTGTGTGTAGTGTTCGTAGGTGTGCATGTAGGTTTAGTGCATTTGCTTGTAATGTAGTGTATACGCGCACTGAAACACACACACACATATACAGAGACACACATGTGAATACACAGACATACAAATACTCAGACTGACAACAATTCACATGCAGAGAAACACAATGACACATGTTACACACACGGACACACAGATACACAGACACACAGACAGGAGCTGAGGGTGATAGTGTGTGTGGGGAAGGTGAGGGTGGCAGTGTGGAGGGGAAGAGAGGGTGGCAGTGAAGGGAGGAGGTGAGGGTGACAGGGGGGAGGAGGTGAGGGTGACAGTGTGGAGGAGGAGGTGAGGTGACAGTGTGGAGGAGGAGGTGAGATGACAGTGTGGGGGAGAGTGAGGGAGACAGTGGGGAGGAGAGTGAGGGAGACAGTGGGGAGGAGAGTGAGGGAGACAGTGGGGAGGAGGGGAGGGTGACCATGTGTGTGGGAAGTTAAGGGTGACAGTGTGGGAGGGAGGTAAGGGTGACAGTATAGGGGGGAGGTGAGGGTGACAGTCTAAGGGTGGAGGTGAGGGTGACAGTCTAAGGGTGGAGGTGAGGGTGACAGTGTGGGAGGGAGGTGAGGGTGACAATATGGAGAGAGGTGAGGGTGACAATATGGAGAGAGGTGAGGGTGAAAATATGGAGAGAGGTGAGGGTGAAAATATGGGGGAGGTGAGGGTGACAATATGGGGGGGAGTGATGGTGACAATGTGGGGGGAGTGATGGTGACAATGTGGGGGGAGGTGAGGGTGACAGTAAAGGGGAGGTGAGGCTGACAGTAGGGGGGAAGTCAGGGTTACAGTGGGGGGAGGTTAGGGTGACAGTGTGGGAGGGAGGTTAGGGTGACAGTGGGGGGAGGTGAGGGTGACATTGGGGGGGAGATGAGAGTGACATTGGGTAGGTGTTGGGAGGTTAGGGTGACAGTGTGGGGAATGAGGGTGACAGTGTGGAGGGTGAGGGTGACAGTGTGGAGGGGAGTGAGGGAGACAGTGTGGGAGGGATATGAGTGTGACAGTGAAGGGGAGGTTAGGGTGACAGTGTGGGGAATGAGGGTGACAGTGTGGAGGGTGAGGGTGACAGTGTGGAGGGGAGTGAGGGAGACAGTGTGGGAGGGAGATGAGTGTGACAGTGAAGGGGAGGTTAGGGTGACAGTGTGGGGGGAGATGAGGGTTACCATGTGGGGGGAGTGAGGGTGACAGTGTGTAAGGGAGGTGAGGGTGACAGTATAGGGGGGAGGTTGAGGGTGACAGTATGTAGGAGGTAGGTGAGGGTGACAGTATGTGGGAGGGAGGAAGGGGAGGATGACAGTGCTGGGGGGAGGTGAGGGTGACAGTAGGGGGGAGGTTAGGGTGACAGTAGTGGGGAGGTTAGGGTGACAGTAGGGGGGAGGTTAGGGTGACAGTAGGGGGGAGGTGAGGGTGACAGTATGTGGGAGGTGAGGGGCATAGCCATTAAAATACTTTTTGTGCAGTCCCTGGTGATCCACTGATCTCCTCTCCTTCCTTCCTCCCTGATGGTCCGGTGGCTCTTGCTGTCCTGTCCGCAGCTCTATGATCTTACCAGACATGATCTTGCGATCTCTGGCACGTTAAGTCTCAGAGCGCTAACCCGCGGTAGTGCTCTGTGATTGGCCGAGCTCGCTGACAGTCACTGCATGGTCTACAGCTCTGCCCGCGGCGGAAGCAGAGCTGCAGACCGGAGGATGCGCAGGGCTTTATCCAACTTTTAGAGGGGCCACGCACCCAGTGGCACATATTGTAAACGCTGGGCCCCTTCTTGGTGTCGGGGACGGTCTCCCGCATTCCCGGCGTGGGTCAGCACGACCCAACAAAAATCAGCCGGCGTCCCACAGTTTGGGAAACCGTGGCTTAGATTATATTGTCCTTTTGAAAACGCAATGAACTATAGTTTTTTTTTTTTTTTTACTTCAGTGGGACTGCCCGTCTGAGACCAGGTGCTCTTATTCCTCTTGCTACCTTCTCCTCAATTATCAAATCATTTGAAATATGCTAATCTTATTAATGTACAAGTCACAGCAGGATTTCAACCCCCAAAACCTAAACCCAAGTAGGAACAGACAGCAGGAATACTCTGTGTAACCAGTCATCGAGTGGGACCGGGATGAACAGTAAGAATAGTCAAAACACAAGTCAAGGACAAGGGTAGGAGAAAACAGTACAACACAGAATAAAACCAATTGTTTGGAGCTCAGAGTTCTGGATTAACCAAAATATATGAACACTTCAAGGCATAGCTACTTGAGTCAGCTAGAACCGCAACAAAGCATCTAGCTAGAGGCTGAATGGGTACATTAAATACGCAATGTTGAAATCTGTTTGCTCCATTCCCGTGCGCCTAAAGCTACAGAAGAAACATGGACGAGGCCTCATGTCACCATTGATGCTGGAAAGACTCGACTGATAACTAGGATCTGCACGGGTTGTTCCGGGTCGATCCAATAGTGTTGCAGGGAAGATGCAACCCTTTAAGATCTGTATGAACACTTTGAGTTACATAGACTGAAAAGAAACGTGTTTCCATCAAGTTCAACCTTTCTTACGTCTGTTTTTTGCTGTTGATCCAAAAGAGTTGTGTCAAAGACATCAGAAGGATTCAATCCTAAATCAGTATAAAATGCTGTCATGCAATCATTTTCGAGTGCTCTACACTTGAGCAGAACATTATATAGAATCCTGTCCATGTACGCACCTGACTTGCAAATTACACAAATCCTAGAAGCCCCACCTTAATACCAAGCAATACGTATACTTGTACAACAGACTTGATTGACTAATTTAGATAAAAAATAATATCTGTGACGTACTTTGGAATGGAAACCACATGAAATAATAATAATAAAAAAAAAACGCTGTGTGGTTTATGGATGAAATTCGGTAATGTTGCAAATTAAAATCTAAAGGTTAAAATTTTGCCAGATCAGCTCTTTTAGCCTGAATTTTGGCATCCACATTTTCGTATAAATGTTTCTTACATTACACACAACGGAGGCAAAAGCACTAATACTAAAGACGGTTAACTTATCTGTATCCTATAAAATACAATGCAGCATCAAAACAAAAATATGCTTAAAAAAAAAAAAAAGCACTGCATTGCTGAAAATGTGTTTTCTGAAATACAAAATCGAATCAATGTAACCTTGGGCATCTGTAATGCAACTCGGTTTCCAACAGTTAATGCAATTTCAGATTATTAATGTGTCCTATTGGGAAGCTTTGGGAAAACATCAATTGAGAAATTATTTTGCTCTAATTCAACCAAAATCTTAAAATATGGTCAACACAACTGATGAGAAGCATACTTTTGTTAATTATTTAAATTTGCTTAAACTTACAACAGTCAAACATAGAAACATAGACTGTGACGGAAGATAAGAACCATTCGGCCCATCTAGTCTGCCCAATTTTCTAAATACTCTCTTTAGGTCAATGGCCTTATCTTATAGCTAGGATAGCCTTATGCCTATCCCACACATGCTTAAACTCCTCCACTGTGTAAACCTCTACCACTTTAGATGGAAGGCTATTCCATGCATCCACTACCCTATTTTTAAACCTTTGCCCCTCTAATTTAAGGCTACGCCCTCTTGTTATGGTAGTTTTAATTATTTTAAATATAGTCTCCTCCATTACTGTGTTGATTCCCGTTGCGTGTGCCAATTCTTGTTTGAGTACCCCTCAATATATAGAGGAATGGATATGGTCAAGGGTGGTGAGGAAGGGGCCATGCAAATGAAGTGGTTGGTAGAGGGGTATGCCAACCACACTGGCCAGCCCATCGTAAGGTAGCCCATGAAGAGAGTGCTATTATGGCTGAAAGTCCTAAGTTCAGTTTGTGCTATATGAGCACATCTAATGATCCATGTTAGGGGTTATTTCTCTGGTGTCCTCAGAAAAGAGAACATAAAGGTTTAAACCTGGGACAATAGCAGGCCTCCCAACAGTCCCGCTTTTGGCAGTATGTGTCTAATATCGGGGTCCTGTCCCGTTTTAGTCCCCTGGTGATCTCAGTTGTCGCTAGACAGGACCCCGTCCACAGGGCCAGATTAAGAGCCCAGTGGGCCTGCTGCTGACAATTATGATGGGCCTAATTACAAAATCTTATTGACCAAAAACACTAAAACAGTCCTACCTCCTAAGCGTCATGCATCTGATGGAGATCGTGCTGGAGAGAAACTCATAGGATGCAGCTATGAGAAAACACATACCCTATGCTAATCTCACACTTTCATCTTTCAAGTAAACCCATCTCATACCATACCCCCTAACATCAGTGTCCAGTAAAGCAGGAAGTCTATGGATGAGGTAAAAGGGAGCGTCACTGACACAAATCACATAACCAGAACTGCCAAAAGGGGCGAACATACACAAAAACAGGGCATGTCTGTGTCCCCATGTCTCCCAGTCCCTTAGTGTCTGTGTCCCTATGTCTCCCAGTGTCCCCATGTCACTAGGACACTAGGGGACATTGAGAGACATTGGGACACTGGGAGACACGGGGACACCGAGATACTAGGGAACACTAGGGACACTGAGACTCTCGGAGACACTGGGAGACTTTGTGAAATGAGGGGACACTGGGAGACTAGGGGATTCTGAGAGACTAGGGGACACTGAGACACTACGGACAACCACTGGGAGACACCAGACACACTGGGAGACATGGGGCACTGAGACACTGTGATACATAGGGGACAGTGTGATACATAGAGGACACTGGAGACTTGATAAAGACCTGGGTAAAGGTCGAAACGTTGCGGTGTCCAAAAAACCTGCTTAAATCTATCACAGTGAGTGCCTGAGATTTTTTCTTTTATACTAGGGGACACTGAGACACTTGGGGGCACTGTGAGAAATAGGGACACTGGGAGACTAGGGGATTCTGAGAGACTAGGGGACACAGACACTACGGACACAGTGAGACACTTCGGACAACCACTGGGAGACACCAGAGACACTGGGAGACATGAGGCACTGAGACACTGTGATACATAGGGGACAGTGTGATACATAGAGGATACTGGAGACTTGATAAAGACCTGGGTACAGGTCGAAACATTGCGGTGTCCATTAAACCTGCTTAAATCTATCACAGTGAGTGCCTGAGATTTTTTATTTTATACTAGGGGACACTGAGACACTAGGAGACATGGGGACACTGGGAGACATTGGGACATTGAGACACTGGGAGACTAGGGGACTTTGGGAGACTAGGAAACACTGAGACACTAGGGACAGTGGCACACTATGGACACTGAGAGACATGGGGATACTGAGATACTAGGGACACTGGCTAAGAGACATGGGGACACTGGGAGTGCCCCATATATCCCAAGTCTCAAAGTCGCCCAGTGTCCCCATGTCTCCCTGTGTCCCCCAGTGTCTCCATGTCTCTCAGTGTCCCCTAGTGTCTCAGGGTCCACATGTCGCCCAGTGTCCCCTAGTGTTTGTATCCCCATGTCTCCCAGTGTCCCTTAGAGTCTGTGTCCCCATGTCTCCCAGTGTCCTGATGTCACTAGGGGATACTTAGAAAGAGTAAATGGTGGGAACCGCACTCATTCCCAGTGGCCACGGGTGCTCCAGAGCAGGACCAGCAATCCCAGGATAATAGGTAGAGAAGAAAGACTCACAGGCACTCCGAATTCAAGCCGCAGGCAGTGTTATTGTAACAGAATGTAACGCAACGTTTCGACCGTAAAGGTCTTTTTCAAGCGTTACATTCTGTTACAATAAAACTGCCTGTGGCTTGAATTCAGAGTGCCTGTAAGTCTTTCTTCTCTAGGGGATACTTAGAGACATTGGGACACTGGGAGACTTGGGGACACTGAGACACTGAGAGAGACATGGGGACACTGAGAGACTAGAGCATTCTGGGAGACTAGGGACACAGACACTAGGGACACTGAGAGACACCAGGCACACTGGGAGGCATGGAGACACTGAGAGACACCAGGGACACTGGGATACATGGGGCCACTGTGTCCCTAGTGTCTCAGGGTTCTCATGCTCCCCAGTGTCCCTATGTCTCTCAGTGTCCCAATGTCTCAGCGTCCCCAAGTCTCTCACCGTCCCCATATCTCGCAGACTCGAAACTGCTGTCTGGACTCTCTGTGCAGAGCTGCTCCCCCGTGGATCAGTGAGTAGAGAGAGGCAGGGAGGGAGATGCTGTAACTTCTTATCCCTGCCTCTCTCCACACAAACAGCGACCCCTACTGGCCGGCGCTGGTATTGCAGAATAATCTCTGTTTATACTGAGACAGACATTTGTATTGCCGGTATTACAATGGGCCTATTCCATGGGCCTGGGCCTGGAGCTGCAGCTCCATCAGCCCCTATGTTAATCCGGCCTTGCCCGTCCACCCAACTCTGATTTTGTGGGTCAGTATGTTGGGATGTATGCAATAAGAAAGGAGTAAAGATTTGGGACGGTTGGACATTTGTGCCCCAAATAATATAATTTTTCATGGTTGCATGAATCAATACACAGTTATTTTCATGAAGCACGATTAAACAGCTGTGCTTGACGGTGCAATTCATGCCGTTTTGTTACCATCTTCTTTTGCGTAAAAAGATAGAGGGAAAATTATCTGTAATTGAAAATATGACAAGGTTATTTCAATAGGCTTCAAAGAACCTGGTATATATAAAAAAAATGTATCTCACTAGAGGTAATTTTTTTCTAATAAAATAATCCTTAGCAAACTGGATTAATCCCTCATGGAATTTTCTGAACTATGCTGAATAAAAGAGATAATTTTTCTTTATTCACGGGCTTATGTGTTGTGTGTTTTTTTTAATTCTAACTTCTAATTCTAAATATTTCTATTCATTTGGATTAAAAGTACGACATCAAAGTTAAAGAATTATTTAGCGAGCATGTTTCTGCGTATATTTATTGGAAAGGCAAAATGTTTTGTATGCATGCCATGTATTTATTCATTTGTAGCTCCGCAAGGCACCTTATGTAGATTTGCCATTGTTGGAGTTATTTGCTCAAATTGTCTGATTAATCATGGCTCTATTTTAGTTCCATAGAGCTGGAATCTATATGCAATTGTCACATTAAAGAATCACTATAGGGTCAGGAACACAAACATTTATTCCTGACCCTATAGTGCTAAACCCACCATTTAGGTAGCTTGCCCCCCCCCCCCTCTTCATCCCCCTTAAAAGTGAATAAATCTCACCTTATTTCCAGCACCGCACGGGTATGCCGGCGCTGCCTCCGCCGGTGCTTGCCCCGCCCCATTTGTGACATCATCAAAATGGACGATTTTTAACCAATCCAATGCTTTATAGGGATTGGCTAAAATCAGCACGGGGGCAGGGCCAAATGCCATTTTGACTATTCAGGACCTCCTTATAGAGATGCATTGAATCAATGCATCTCTATGAGGAAAATTCTGCATCTCCATGCAGAGCTTGGGGATGCTGAACAGCAGGGCTGCTTACTGTGCAGCCCTGAGCCAGGAAGCACCTCCAATGGCCATCTAAGGAGCGGCCACTTGGAGGTGTCCCTAGGGGCAATGTAAACACTGCCTTTTCTCTGAAAAGGCAGGTTTACATTAAAATGCCTGAAGAGAGCTATTATATTCACCAGAACAACTACATGGGGGGGGGGGGGGGGGCAGGGGGGATGGCTCAAATCTGTGAGTCCACACACCATGGAGTTAGACCCTCCTTTACCTTTTTTGTATTTATGCTTCATTTAGTCCAGCTGTGGCCAGATAATAGATGTTAACAGAAAAAATTAGATGTTAACAGACAAAGTTGGCAGAGCATGGGTTGCATGTTTGTTAACAGCCGCTGGTAGTGATCTACTTATTTAGCAATTACCCAGAGAACCTGTCTTGCAAATACTTCTCATTGCATTGCATTGGACAGCCACAGAAAGTCTGAGCTGGAGAAGAAAGGGATGGTTTGAAAAGGCTGCAGACAAGAGATCGACAGCTGTTGAAAGCTGTTTTTAAATATACTTACAATCCAAAAAATGCATAATTAATTGTTTTAATTTAGGATATATCTACTAAACATTGATTTTTTTTATATATGGGCAGTGGAGTGTCCCTTTAACTGAATTTACCATGGGGATAAAGCTGGCCATTAATAATGATTAATTAACGAGTTAATGAATAATGTGCTGAGTGAACGATGTGTCCACTTCACCAATACTTCTTCATTAGTAAACCACACGTTGTCCTTTCTTATATGGTAGTATAAAAGAAAAGAAAAAGTATAAAAGTGGTTTGGTATATACAGTAAATGGCTAATACATTCACATAAAGATGTAGTAAGCCATTGCTGTTTTACGAGGTGTGAAATTTGGTCACTTGCCCATATCCCACACTAAGGTGGGCTTTTAATACCGCACAGATTCCACCAAGATGCAGTAAAAGTTCTGGGAATGTACGAGATATACAAAAAAAGTTGAGGGTGAGAGCAGAACCCCAAATATTTTTTCCAGGGAAAAATGGTTGGGACAAGTAGAAATAATTCTGTACCGACCCCTATATGTTAATAGGATATAAGAAATTAGATCAATAAGGAGACGGGCCCACCAGTAACACCCCTGCCTTCACATAGGTGCTACTAGTACCAAATTTGCCTGGACAGTCTTGAATTTGTGAATATTGTCCCAGGAATGATTGATCCTACGGAACTTCCTGAAGATTGAAAAAATGCAGGAGGGATTGGGCACAAAGTGTATTTTCTGCATTGAGCAAGAATGTCCATATTAAATGTTTTTTTCTATGTTGATTTTGCCCAAAAGCGCAGATGAAACCATTTTAATAACCGGACATCGTTGAAATAAAAGCATGTTGAAAATATACTCTGGAATGTTATATATAGAACTCAGTCTGCTGTATTTTTCTTCTATATTTATATTTTCTTGTCGCAGACCATTGGAGATAGAAATGTGATCTCAAGTGCGTTGTGTGTTCAGTGCAAGTGGTTTTTGGTTTGCTTTAAGACACGTTTCATGAAGATATGCAGTTGGAAAGGTTTATAGGTCAATTAGAAGAATGTAGCCCACCATTGGTTAAGAAAGAATGCAAGTGAAACATTCCAGTCATTATGTAAGGTTGACATGCTATAATATGCAAGGACAGGCAAGCTATTATGCTTTAAAAATATACTGGGTCATTACAATGATTATAAAATACCTGCCTCAAAACCATGATTTACATGACTCATGCTTTAACTGCAATTAGACTATCCATAAACTAGTCCCACCTCCAGCAATGTCATTAGCCAGCCTGGAACGAGTGTTGGGGGGCTGGCCAATGTCAATTCTGTGCATATTTTTATGCAGGGCGCTTTGCTAATGCTGTCATGCAATGAATGAATGACAGGGTCGGGGAGATGCACAAGGCGGATGTGATTTCAGGTGCCATGGAAGGAGGATTAGAATGCAGCAGGACCTAGGTAAAAAGGCAAAATGTTACAGAATGGTTTAATCACATGCATTTAAAGGGACTTTTTGAGCACTATAACCACTTCATCTCATCAAATTAGTTATAGAGCTTGGAGTCCCCTGGCACCACACCTCCATTCTGAATTAAAATAAATGTCAAAGTGTATAACATAGAATAAGGGCAGCCTGGTCCCTCTCTGCTGCTCAGACGAACGCTTCCCCCCTTTTTGTTATTGACAAACCACCAGAGTACCTTCCATCCAGACTTGACCCCGCTTACAAATTCAGCAAAATAAAGACATAGGAAACGGCACATATGGAAGGTTTGGGCAGGTTTAATAAACAGTAACAGGCAATGTTTTGTCTCAAGAAGAGCCTTTCTCGAGCTCGAGAGACTCTTCTGGCTTTAGTATGTTGCCCATTACGGTTTATTAACCCCTTAAGGACAGAGCTTCAGAAGCTTGACTTACGCTTAATGACACAAGCAATTTTTGCATTTTCTTGCTGTTTGCGTTCAACTGCAATTTGCATCTCTCTCATTTATTGCACCGGCACATATTATATACTGTTTTTAAAAGGACAGAAAGGGCTTTAATTTGATATAACATATATATATATAAATGCTTACTTATTATAAAAAAAATACAGAAAAATGCAAAAAAAATGAAAAATATTGGGTTTTTTTTACAGTTTTTGCAATAATAATGTGTGCATAATTAGTGCAGGTTAAGGAAAGTAATTAAAAATAAATTCATTTATTTGTTCTGATTTACAGAATATATAATGTGTCTGGGATTTTAAGTTTTTTTTGGTAGTTACAGGTCACAAAGCACAAGGAGTAAAATAAAATTTTAATGTGGAGCGATTTTAGAATTTGGTATGTTTGTCTTGTAAGCCTAATAGCCATAAAATAAAACAAAATTGCCACACAAAAGTATATATTTATATAAAGTAGACACCACAGGCTATTTACCTAAGGTTGTTTTGACACTTTCTACGTAGCCATTTTACCGCCAACCTCTGCTAAATATTGGAGTAAAATTGTGTTTTTTGGGGGTTTTCGCACACAAACTTATAACAAAGAACTTCTCAAATGTATTTTGTAAAGTTGGTGTGTGCTATTCCTGTACAAAGTTTTATTATGTGTTCAGTTACTTCTGCTGAGTACAACGGTACCCCCATTGTATGTCGTTGGCACTATTTCGTGAAGTTACAGTGCCATATAGGAGACCTATCCATTTCAGTATTCACAGTAGAATTTTGAGAGACGGATTTAATGAGCCTATGTGTCCATTTGGGGTATTATAACAGTTTGACTGTTCAAAAAAAACCCACAAAGGCCTACCATTTGTAAAAGTAGACACTCCAGGGTATCTCATAAGGTGCATATTGTGCCTTAACATGCCCCCATTATTTCACCAATATATGCCAAAGTATGTGGTAAAAAATAATTTTGTGCGTTTTTTACATATGGATTGCATTTTTGCTAGGCATTGTGTATATTTCACATGTGCCACTAAGTTCAAACCCCCCAAATTATGCTCAGCTAAGTCTTCTGAGTAAAATGACACCCCCATTGTATGTCTTTGGCACTATTTCGTGAAGCTACAGTGCCATATAGGAGACCTATCCATTTCAGTATTCACAGTAGAATTTTGAGAGACGGATTTAATGAGCCTATGTGTCCATTTGGGGTATTATAACAGTTTGACTGTTCAAAAAAAACCCACAAAGGCCTACCATTTGTAAAAGTAGACACTCCAGGGTATCTCATAAGGTGCATATTGTGCCTTAACATGCCCCCATTATTTCACCAATATATGCCAAAGTATGTGGTAAAAAATAATTTTGTGCGTTTTTTACATATGGATTGCATTTTTGCTAGGCATTGTGTATATTTCACATGTGCCACTAAGTTCAAACCCCCCAAATTATGCTCAGCTAAGTCTTCTGAGTAAAATTACACCCCCATTGTATGTCTTTGGCACTATTTCGTGAAGCTACAGTGCCATATAGGAGACCTATCCATTTCAGTAGTCACAGTAGAATTTTGAGAGACGGATTTAATGAGCCTATGTGTCCATTTGGGGTATTATAACAGTTTGACTGTTCAAAAAAAACCCACAAAGGCCTACCATTTGTAAAAGTAGACACTCCAGGGTATCTCATAAGGTGCATATTGTGCCTTAACATGCCCCCATTATTTCACCAATATATGCCAAAGTATGTGGTAAAAAATAATTTTGTGCGTTTTTTACATATGGATTGCATTTTTGCTAGGCATTGTGTATATTTCACATGTGCCACTAAGTTCAAACCCCCCAAATTATGCTCAGCTAAGTCTTCTGAGTAAAATGACACCCCCATTGTATGTCTTTGGCACTATTTCGTGAAGCTACAGTGCCATATAGGAGACCTATCCATTTCAGTATTCACAGTAGAATTTTGAGAGACGGATTTAATGAGCCTATGTGTCCATTTGGGGTATTATAACAGTTTGACTGTTCAAAAAAAACCCACAAAGGCCTACCATTTGTAAAAGTAGACACTCCAGGGTATCTCATAAGGTGCATATTGTGCCTTAACATGCCCCCATTTTTTAACCAATAGATGCCAAAGTATGTGGTATAAAATTATTTTGTGCGTTTTTTACATATGGATTGCATTTTTACTGGGCATTTTGTATATTTCACATGTGCCACTAAGTTCATACCCCCCAAATTATGCTCAGCTAAGTCTTCTGAGTAAAATGACACCCCCATTGTATGTCTTTGGCACTATTTCGTGAAGCTACAGTGCCATATAGGAGACCTATCCATTTCAGTAGTCACAGTAGAATTTTGAGAGACGGATTTAATGAGCCTATGTGTCCATTTGGGGTATTATAACAGTTTGACTGTTCAAAAAAAACCCACAAAGGCCTACCATTTGTAAAAGTAGACACTCCAGGGTATCTCATAAGGTGCATATTGTGCCTTAACATGCCCCCATTTTTTAACCAATAGATGCCAAAGTATGTGGTATAAAATTATTTTGTGCGTTTTTTACATATGGATTGCATTTTTACTGGGCATTTTGTATATTTCACATGTGCCACTAAGTTCATACCCCCCAAATTATGTTCAGCTAAGTCTTCTGAGTAAAATGACACCCCCATTGTATGTCTTTGGCACTATTTTGTGAAGCTACAGTGCCATATAGGAGACCAAGCCATATCAGTTTTTACCGAACTTTGAATTTTGACGCTGGGCCTATGTGCAATTTCCAAGCATCTTAGCAGGTTTTAAATTTAAACTACACCACAAAGGCCTACCATTTCTTAAAGTAGACACCCCAGGGTATTTCAAAAGGTATATTCTAAACCTTAGTGTAGGATCATTTTTTTGTTAGTTTGTACCAAGTCTTGTTGCAATTAGCATTTTTGTCTGCCTTTTTGACACACACTTGGAGATGTTATTGTATATTTTGCTATCCTTATGTGTGCTGTGGCAGTATAACACCTAATATGTTGCTCAGCTATGTCATCTTAGTGCAACAATACCCACATGTGTACCTTTTTCATGGTTATGTGGATGTTGAAGGGGCACATTGGAGACCATGTCATATGAGTTTTTACCAAACTTTGAATTTTGACGCTCGGCCCATGTGCAATTTCCAAGCATCTTAGCAGGTTTTAAGTTCAAACTACCCCACAAAGGCCTACCATTTCTTAAAGTAGACACCCCAGGGCATTTCAAAAGGCATATTTTAAACCTTAGCGTAGGATCATTTTTTTGTTAGTTTGTACCAAGTCTAGTTACAATTAGCATTTTTTCTGCCTTTTTGACACACACTTGGAGATGTTACTGTATATTTTGTAATCCTTATGTGTGCTATGGCAGTAGAACACCTAATATGTTGCTCAGCTATGTCCTCTTAGTGCAGCAATACCCCCATGTGTACCCTTTTTGGGGATATGTGGATGTTGAAGGGGCACATTGGAGACCAAGCCATATCAGTTTTTACCGAACTTTGAATTTTGACGCTCTGCCCATGTGCAATTTCCAAGCATCTTAGCAGGTTTTAAGTTCAAACTACCCCACAAAGGCCTACCATTTCTTAAAGTAGACACCCCAGGGCATTTCAAAAGGCATATTTTAAACCTTAGCGTAGAATCATTTCTTTGTTAGTTTGTACCAAGTCTAGTTGCAATTAGCATTTTTTTCTGCCTTTTTGACACACACTTGGAGATGTTACTGTATATTTTGCAATCCTTATGTGTGCTATGGCAGTATAACACCTAATATGTTGCTCAGCTATGTCCTCTTAGTGCAACAATGTGTCACGGGCAACGCTGTCACGGATTCCAAAACACAGACAGACCACAAAGAGAGAGAACACAGAGAGAGAAACTTGTAATACCGGTCCTTAGAATAGCCGGGCTATACAAGCAGAGAATAGTCAAGGTACAAGCCGAAGTCAAAGGGGTAAAGAGAAACGGAACAACGATAGGACAAGCCGAGGTCAAGGATCAGAGAAGACAGGATAAACGGGAGACAAAGCCAAGATTTGGTAACCAGACAGTTGACTATTCGGCCTGGGTGTGGAAAACTTTAAAACAATGGCCAATACATAGGCCAGGCTGAGAGGGGCAATCAGGGCAGTAATAGCTTGTCTCAACTCTTACGCCCCTCTTGTAACACACCCTGCACCTTTTCTGGGGGTTTTGTTTTTTAGGGGTTGGTGGAATCTTAAAGCAGAAATGACCTGCCTCCATTCTTCTGCTAGGCTCCACTGATGGTCCCCCTCTTCGGCACTCAAGTAACCCAGAAATGAGCTGAAATTTAAATGAAAGGAATGTGCATTTCAGCTCAGCATTTGCCTTTTTAAAAATAATAAAGGCATTGTGGACTGCCGTCTGCATTATATATATGCCCACTTTTTTGTACCTTGCCCTGGTTTTGCGCATGATTAGATACGGCTGCATTAGTTGATCGGATAGATCAACTCCCCCCATGTGCCGATTATATTTCTGAATGCAGACTGGCACACGTTTATGTTCCTCTCTGCCACGAACTGCGACCCTGCGAGTGTTTTCCCCATGGATCGTAGTTAGGATGAAAACCTCCTTTTTATCGCGGTACTTGAGTGCCAGCAGTTCATTCTGGCAGAGAGCTGCTGTTTCCCCCTTTTTTTATTTTTTTTCTGCTAGAGCCTTTGGGAAACCTGTGCGACTCTTCCTGATAGTGCCACAGGCCACGGTCTCAAAACAGTACAGCATTTGTAAGAGTGGGATGCTGTTATAAAAGTTATCGATGTATAAGTGATAACCTTTGTTGAGTAATGGCATTATTAAATCCCAGACAATTTTCCCACTTGTCCCTACTGTATCTGGGCAACCTGGGGGATCAAGGTGGCTATCCCTTCCTTCATATACACGGAAGGTGTATACATAGCCACTGCCACTTTCACATAATTTATAGAATTTTATCCCATACCGGGATCTTTTGGATGGGATGTATTGTCTAAATCCCAGTCTTCCCTTATATTTCATGAGGGACTCATCAATTGAAATTTGTTTTTTGGGGGTGTAAATAGTGGCAAATTTTTCATTTAAGTGGGTAATTAGAGGGCGTATTTTATAAAGAATGTCATACTGCGGATGACCTTTTGGGGGGCACTTCATATTGTCATTAAAATGCATAAAACGCAGTATGTCCTCATATCTCTCCCTATGCATAGTCTGGGAAAAAATGGGGGTATTAAAAATAGGATTTTTAGTCCAGTACATTCTAATTGTGGGCTTTTTAACTACCCCCATTAACATGGTCAGTGCCCAGAATTGTTTAATTTCTGGCACACTGGTTGGGTACCATCTCTCTGTCCTGGCGATTCGGGAGTCTTGGTTGCGTGCAAGATATTGCTCCGCATACAGATTCGTCTGGGTAACTACCTCCCCAAAAAAATCATCCCCCAAAAACAGCTCCATACAATCCAGCGCATTATAGCCAGACAGGTCAGCCTGTATGCCAGGATTGGCAGTGAACACTGGGATGTCTGGCGAAAAATGATTAGGGGGTACCCAGTCATCTGCGCCATATTGAACATTAGGGGAATCAGCGATTTCCTCTGATGTTACTGCACTATCTGGCACATAGTCCCTGTCCCCTGCGTCACTCCCTGCGTCACTCTCTGAGGCAGTGTCGGTCGCCTCTGAGTCGGCGGCTAACAGGGCATAAGCCTCCTCTGCGCTATACTTTCTGAACATTTTTAATACAGTTAACACAGCTAAGAAAACTTTAACTAAATAACTAAACTTTTTTTTTTTTTTTTTTTTTAAAACCCCTAACTAAATTCCCCAAATTACCACTAAATTCCACCCACCAACTAACTAAATCACAAATTAATAAAATAAAACAATAAAATTTAACCCCTTAGGGTTACAAAAAAAATAAAATTTAACCCTTAAGTGTAAAAAAAAAATAGATCACAGTAAAGTACTGTGACCTGTATATTGATCACTGCTAGCAGTGATCAAGCAGCAGGGAAAGGGTTAATTTTTTTTTTAAGGAAGGGGAAAGGGATTAGGAACTTTTTAAAGATATTCACTATTCTTCTGGAACACAATGTTGCAACGATCCGTCTCTCTCCACTTCACAAACCCACACGAGGTGGAGGGAGGCGGATCAGATATCCCAGCAGTATTGTGACCGCTGTGACTGGCTGTTACAGCGATCACATGTGCTGGGACATCGCGATTTGCTGTTGCTGGTCTGCCCCTGACTCAGAGGGACCCAGCAACAGCGTTAACCCCGCGATCGCCGGCACTGCGCGATCGCGGCGTTAATTTTACCGCGTGACGGACGAGGTCCGTCACCCGTCGTTAAGGCCATCCCCAGGATGACGGACCTCGTCCGTCACCCGTCGTTAAGGCCATCCCCAGGATGACGGACCTCGTCCGTCACCCGTCGTGAAGGGGTTAAACCTGTCTGAACATTCCATACATGTCCATTCCTGCTTCATTATAATATTTCCCTTTTAGTTTGGAGTCAGCCTATGGCAGTGGCCCAGTGGTATGGGTTGGTATGGCTGACGCAGAGTGTGATTCCTGATTTAGCCATGTATCAAGGGAGGTCCAAACTGCAGGCTACCAGGAGACCCTCAACAGTGAATGAAGGGACAGTGCCAGGAGACCCCGGGCACCATAACATCTTTAATGATGTGAAGTATTTATTGTGCCTAGAGTATCCCTTTAAAGCACTAAGAGTGCAACAGTACAACAACCTGCTCTGAAAATGCAATAACATTGTAAAGATTGACAACTTAAGGGGAATCACTTGGATATGAGATTGCTCATCGCATGTGGCCATGCGCCACATTCCACGTGGCCATACGTAGTAATTCTCCTATAGAAAGCTAGTAGAAGTACAAAAGTGGGTTTGAAACAAGTGATATGCTAAAAGAGAGAAATATTCAGAGAGAAAGCTAAACAAAGAACAAAGAAAGACAACACATAAAGTGTGATCCTATCCCGAGACCGGGTTCTCTCTGAAGCCCAATGCACCTTCATTGACATCACAACCCTTCACTGCAGAGGGAGGGACATACCAAAGACCAAGCTGAGAGGAACACTTGGTCGGCATGGAAAGGCGGTGCCGTGTTGCCATTGGTCATCCATTGCCAGCATGCTATACATGTCGACAGACGCCTTTTACAAACAGGAATGTAGCAGCCCCTGCTAATGTCATTACCAGAGGGGGCTTTATCCCTTTGGCAGCGAAGTTCTAGTGCTTGGAGTATCCCTTTAAGGAAATCAAGATTTTGTTTTTATTTATTCTTTAACATTGATATTCCTTTTTTTTTTAAGATTGTATATTGTTCTTCCATGATTCAAAATTTCTATTTTGGTTAAGTTTAAATGTAAAAGCATTATCAATCATGATATAAAAGATGGATTCTGGCATGCGCATTCTGATTCTTTTACAAGCTAGAAAGATCAGTATAAATACAATGTATACATTCTGCATACATATAATTACTCGTTAATATCCCTTTATAAGAAAAGAAAAGGAAAAAAAGACACAAAAATCCCCAGAAAAGGTAGACTGTCAGATGTTACCAACGCTTGACTCGTTATGCTTGCTCCATTTAAAAGAATTTATCAGCTGCCTGACAGCTCTACTGGAATTTTGCTTAGAGGCACATTAAATTCATGCATATGAGCCTGTGCTGTGTTGACTTGATTTGGCTTCTGTAATGAAAATGATTTTGGAATTGTAAAGCACATTTAGAAAGGAAAAAAAAAATGTAAAACTGGCAATTCAAATTTTCACTCTTATCGGAGTCTACGTGCAGGAATAGCTACACCCACGCACGAGGTCATTTAGATTTGCACGGTTTCAGAAGGAAAAAGAAAAGGCATCTGTTATTTCTCATAAGTAAATAACTATTCATGTGCACAGAAAAATAATAACTATAATTACATCTATCAGTAAATTGGAATCTTGTGGCTAGATACACTATGCAAAAGAAACAAAAAAAAAAACGAGTTTTTGGAGATTATCATTTTACGAACGCCTTACAGCAATGGGTGCACTATGGAATACATGTATTTTGTGTGGTTTAGTAACCTGCAAGTATCACACTTTGCTATAGATGCATCTCCTGTGCAATAATTGTGGGATTTCGCTTGTGATTTAAGGTTAATAAAGCTCCCGACATAAATGTATGCCAGTAACTACTGGAAAAGTACCTCTGTGGTATAAGCAGAAAGTGATATTTGCACGCTTTCAAACGAAGATTAGTTGTCACACTTTGTGCCAAGTTGTGTCCCCTGTTGCAGGTTCCATGCAGAAAGATTGCTATATCAACTTTGGCAATGCATAATTATACTTTACAGTCAAATCCCCATTCCAAGAATGCATAATTATACTGTAGATTTAGACTGAATGGACCATTGCCAGCGCTCCATTTCATTATCAAGTGCCTTTAAATACAGGCCTTTTTCATTGAACTAGAATTTGAGCAGTGGGGTTGCTAGATTTCCTGTTTTAGAGTCCTCTGCTTTGTTATGGCCATAGTGACTTGTGTTCTGGATTCTCTGAGACTTCTATCTGCTTGATTTCTCGGTTTCCAAGCTTAACCTTCCCTTTTCATAATCTTGGATTTGTCAGTGATTCTTCCTTGCAATTGTAGCCAATATTTACCCCTAGCATGGTTCTATTCATGCAAAACTGACTAGGCATGGGTCTACCCTACTCACTGAAAACGGACCTCTGCTTGCCCTTGTTTTATTTGCCACATCTTACCCGGTCCTTCTTATCCTTTTTCCCTTTTGATATTCTTGTTCCTTGCATATTGTCCCTTGCAGTGCTGCCCTATGCATCAATCTTTGAAAGAGAGGTTACAAATGTGAACGTAAATGTTACGAACGTAAATGTTACCAATGTGATCTGGTAATTGTGAGAACGTTAGCCAGCAGTTGACTTTGCCCAAAGTTGTAGCTTAACAACAAATGGAAACCTTCTAGTAAAACTCCACATTTTGAATACCATACAGCTTTTTATTTTTCTAAATTTTGTGGGTTTAGGGGCTAACTCCCATTGGATGTGCCTGCGTTACTCATGCTTAACATCAGATATTTGCACATGTAGGCTCCTTGTAGACTCTGCATCCATAAAATATTGACAAAATTCCTTGTTCTTATGGAGAGAAATTACTTCTACATGCTGATTGCAAGTACATGAAACATGCTGTCCTGTATGCAACCCTTATTGGCAGAAGGACGAAAATCAATGACTAGTTTAAACTGTGCTGCCTTGATTAGTTGCGGAAAAAGGAAATCGAAATACCGCCACTGCAAGAACTCAAAATCCACAGGAGGTTTAATCGGCACAAAACAAATAGTAACAAACAGGGGGGAAAGTCACAGTAAACATCCAACGCGTTTCAGACCTACAGGTCCTTAGACATAGGAGATTAGTTAACAGACTTGCTCCCTACAGAATTTCAATTCTACATACAACAGGGCAATGCTTTTCATATAATGCCCATCTACACATAGACCGTGAGAAGGGCACAGGAATCTTCATATGTAGGACAACCCTACAACCACACCTGGATCAGCATGAATTGAGACATCTTTTCTAGTCTGGAGCTAAATGTTGACCTATCTAACCTATTATCTCCAAAATACATTGAATTATTGTGGTCATAATATAAAATGAGCCAATTGCGGCATACATTTGAATATTTAGATAGCCAAGCAAAGACGCTCCTTTGATTAGGATTATAGTGGATGCATACCTGATTCGGCTATGATCTAAACTTTCCACGATTACTGCATCATGCCCTAAGGTTCGCTCTGTCACTATCTCCCTTACAACAAAAATGTATTACATTATTGTTTAATCTTAAAACCTTGTACAAGGCAATTAATATTTCACTTCTATGTCACAGTGTATTCTTTTTGAGATTTTTTTAGCTGGTTTCTCCGGGAGAGAGTACTCATAAAAACAATTCTATGAATTCCCGCTGCTCTAAATAACGGTGTTTTGAGTGTTCTCTTCTTTAATAGAGAAAACAAAACAAAAAATAGAACTCCTTGCTGTGTCCTGGATTTGAACGGCTTCACCTTTTGGTAAAAATCTCAGATTTCCTGCTTTTATTTTCAGAAATAATTCACGATTTATGCCACGTGAAGCTGGGTTCTATCCAATTTATGGTACATATGGAAATCTGTTTCTGCTTGTTATTTTGCATATCACAAATTTTATCTCAACAGATGGACAAACCTTCTGAGTTGAGGAAAAAAAAAAAAAAGCATTGATTATGATATAATGGGGTTAATTTACTAAATTGGAAAATTTTCAGCATTGGGTAAATAATCTGGGACTGTAGTTTTTTTCCCCCTGTTTGAAGTTTTGACTTAATATTTGCAATTAATCAACAATTTTCAGTAATCGAACCCCAATATTAAGAGTGATACAGAAACAAGCATTATATTTATGGCAATATATAGGTGTTTTTATTAATAATTATTATGATAATAACACGCACAGATTACAGTTCGCAGTTAATTATGAGACTATACTTTGTAGATATTGTTCCTTGTAAAGTAAAGCAGACCTGAAATACAAAAATCCTTGTTAAAAATTTATTTTTCGGAGCGTTGCTGGATGTGCATCTTTCCAATACTCCAGTCTTCCAAATTAATTATTTATAAATGTTCCTTTAACTGTTGCAGTCTATACTGCATCGCCAAGTTTGAACAGAGGACAGAGAAGATTAAGATAAAGGTATAACCAACAGGTACCTTGCTGATTGTTGGTTAACCATAAGTACCATAATCCTGGGCCACCTTCTTCTCAATGAAAAGTGGACAGGATTTAGAGTAGTATCACTTTGTGATGCCTGAGTAAAGGGATTTATTCATTAAAAATATAACAAAGCACTCCATCCCATATATGTAAAGGAAGTAGGCCTGGAGTTGTGGGAGGAGTTTACCTGGCGTATATATCAGACTCCGTCCTAGCTACCTCTGGGCATTCTGCCGGATCTTGAAACCCCACAACCTCTCCCTTTAAAGGACCACTATAGTGCCAGGAAAACAAACTAGTTTTCCTGGCACTATAGGATCTTTAGGTTCACCCCACCCTCAGGGTCCCAGTCCCGCTGGACTCAAGGGGGCTGAAGGGGTTAAACACTTACCTTTCTCCAGCGCCAGGCTGCCTCGGCGCTGGGGAACTCTCCTCCTCCCGACGTCAGTGCTGAATGCACATGCGCACCAAGAGCCGCGTGCGCATTCAGACAGTCCATAGGAAAGCATTTCTTAATGCTTTCCTAAGGACGTCAGCATCTTCTCACTGTGGTTTTCACAGTGAGAAGCACGGAAGCGCCTCTAGCGGCTGTCAATGAGACAGCCACTAGAGGCTGGATTAACCCTAGTGTAAACATAGCAGTTTCTCTGAAACTGCTAGGTTTACAGCTGCAGGGTTAACACTAGATGGGCCTGGCACCCAGACCACTTCATTGAGCTGAAGTGGTCTGGGTGCCTATAGTGGTCCTTTAACTATTCATTCAGTAGGTGGGCATTCTTTATTCTGGCCTGCCCATCTATCGGTTTTGGCACACCAGAACTGACTTGCCTTACTTATATTGGCTCTAGCCTACTTACGTTCGACTTGTGTCCTGAATATATCTATATATCAACAAATGCCAGAAGGTAGCCTGCACTGACAGTCTCCTTTTAAAATGTAGTGTTTATTTCTTAATTTAGAAAAAAACACTTGCATAAGGTGTTTGTAGTGCTACAGGTGGTTGACGTTTCAGTTCCTATTTGGGACTGTCCTCAGGACAGAGGAACGTCCCAAATAGGGACTGAAACGCTGACCACCTAAGTTTATGCAAGTGTTTTTTTTTTTTTTAAATGAGTTTTAAAAAGACACAGTGAGTGCAGACTAACTGTTGGAATTTGTTTGTATATACATGTGACCCCAGTCTGGCATGAATGCTTGGATAAAAGCCATTGAACATATTCAAGAACCACGATGAGGAGGAGAAAGGGTCCAGGAACTTCTGAGACTTGATCCTTTTTAATCCAGAGTCTGGGCACATTAGCTCCAAAAGGCTTTAAAAAAAAAAAGAAAATAAGCAGAAACAAACTAGAATTTCTACCTATCTAATCAAGTATACCAATGTTGATCTTTTTTTATTTATATTTAGTTTGTTTTACATTTAAAGCTTTTTTGTCCTTCTTCCTCATAATACACAGATGCTCCTTAACTGGTTGCCTTGGAACTCCAAAGGTACTTGTTAGGAAAATATATTGGTCTTTTTTCGAAGGAAATAGATTGGTGCCTTTAGCTCAAGAAAACACTTGGGCTATTATAGGTCTGACAGTTAACCAGATTCTAGATTTGTTAGTTTCTGTTTTCTTTCTTGGTGGGTCCTGTCCTTACTTTCATGCACTTTTTTTTTATGAATGTCTAAAAAAAAGCCCATGGGTGGACTGAACTGTTGACAGATACACTTTTTTTTCTGTTGCCTTATGTAAAAGCAACATCTAAACTACTTTGAAATCCCAAGAGTGCTCTCTTTTGTATCTATTTATCTATCTCACCACTCTGGCTTATATTTTGATATTTTGTATAGTTCTCATTCTTAGGTCTTCTGCCATTTACCTTGGAGTCGGAGGGTTCTGTGCAATATCTTTACTGTTCTTAAATGTCACACCTTGAATCTGCTGAAGTCACTCTCTCAACTTGGGAGTAATAGCCCTGAGTGCTCCCATCACAAATGGGATTACTACTGCCATCACCTTCTCCATCCTTTCTAGCTCCTCTTTCAGTCCTTGGTATTTGTCCACCTTCTCATATTCCTCTTTGATATTACGGTCACTGGGAATTGTCATCCACACTGCAGTCTTCTATTCCTTGTCTACCACTACAGTGTCTACAATGTCAGATTGATTGGCCAGTACTTGTCTGTCTGACAGACAAGAAAGTATACATTAGTGTCACATCAACATATATAAGCCAATTCAACCAACTTTGGGTGACCTTACATAATGTAATGAAGCAGGGTTCCTCAAGCAAAAAAAAACAAAACTGGTTGCTTCAGCTCACTATAAGTGGCTGAAGGTTGACACTTTACTTTTACAGTACTCCCCCCTATTTTGGGGTAAGTAGATTATCCATAAGACTGGATTTGCCATCCTGACTTATAGCAATGTACCCGTTAAAGTTGTAAAGGTAGACAAAGATTCAGAGATCTGAATCAGCATACTACACTATTTTGTGCTTACTATTTTTCTCTTCTAGAGAACCTAATCCTCATATACCTCTCTCTAATTTTAGGAGGGTAAGTGTACAAATATTTAGTACTCCATCGGGTTTACTTTTGGTGGTGTATTCCACCAGTTACACTTTATCTGTACAATCATTTGTGCATAATCTTGGGGTATTTACACGAGTGTTGCGCTGCTCTATACATATATTGAATTATATAATTCACCTTCTATTGCACAGAGCACTTTTTTTTGTTTCAGAGATGGTATCTTGACTGGATAAACTCCTAAAAAAAATCTCTGCATGTTAGAAGTTTATATTTTTGCCCCTTGAACCTCAATGGCTGTTTTTTTTCTTCCCTTCAATGCCTTCTAAACTGGACAGCATACCCTTCACCAATCTGGTTATTGGCGAGACTCAATCATGGAGCCATATCCATCGTAAATGCAGGTTAAATATACATATCTTTATACATATGTCAACATTTGATTCCCTCCCCATGGTCTTCCTGGACACACAAGTTCTCATGGTTGGATTATGCAATTTTGGAATTACTTTATGTGGACATAAATGTGGGAAGAGACCTTACATTCTGGAGACCTTATATACATATGTTGTATATGCTCTTCAAACTGGATTTGGAAATAAAAGATGGGGATGATTCCTTATCATCGATAAACGATTCTTGGTTTATAAAAGAGATCCTATATTTATGCGGGAACCTGGTTGCTTTTACTTGTTTTTTTTTTTTCTAGGGGGAAAAAAATTTTAATTAACCCCTTAAGGACACATGACGTGTCTGACACGTCATGATTCCCTTTTATCCCAGAAGTTTGGTCCTTAAGGGGTTAAAGAAGAAGAAATTATATCAAAAATTTCTGAAATGAGTCAAGATATGAAAGAGCTCAAGTGAATTATCACCATGAATAATTAATTTTTTTTTACCCAAAATGTAAATTGGGTAGCGTCTCCTAATACTATTGCCCTGGCTGAATTCCACTTGTAAATAGAGTTCCCATTGGTAGAATACATGAAAGACTAAAAAAACCCAGTCTAAAATATAATAATCTTCATTTACATTCTTATTCCCATGGTCAGGTCATAGGTTATGCTAGATTACCTAATCTGTCTGTTTATCAAGCAAATGTAATGTACAAGTCCTTAGTAATCCAAAATAGTATATTTACCAAGTGCTTACAGTAGAAAAAGTCATTGGAAACAACAGACCAAGAATTAATCAATCAATGAAGCTAGAATTTTTATCTGAAAATGGTAAATTGGCTATTTTGAACCAAAACTTGTAATTCACTGGCCAGTTGCTGGCAATTCCCAGTTTAGCGAATTACTTGAAATAGTGATGTGACAGCTTAATTAAACTAAGGAATTAAAGTTTCACTTTCCTGGATCAAAATACAGACAGTAAGTATGGCAGTTAACAGCAAATCCCCTGACAAAGGGCTAGCTTAAAGCCAACTATTAGGAATTGAGGATTGTAGAAAGATACAACACATTGACTTCCCTGTGGTATGCTATTCACAAAATGTACTGATTCCTGTTCAACTTGGCCGCAAAATAATGATTTGAAATACGCAGCAGGAATATTTAAACTGGACGTGCTAAAGAACAAATATATATATATATATTTTTTTAATGTGGCAAATGGAGAGTTTAACCTGCAGACCAAAAATATTTTGATATTAAGATTCACAGAGGGAACATGTGAAAATCCCCCAAGTTTAAATGCACATAAACAGTGTAGTTATTTTATGGAGCAATAAATGGCGATGTGTGTGGGCATCATTGCACCACTACATGTACGAAAAGCATCTTTTGAACAGTTTTTCATTAACATTCCAAGATCAGCTAGGCATTTGGTAACCAGTAACAAAATGGAACAGTTCCCTTACTTTTTCCATTTTGCAAAAAATACATCTGGTTGTGTGTTACTAGTTTAATTTGTCTACAATTGTCACTTGAATAAAAATTAGGACATGTTTTCTAAATAATCAATGTAACGGTATTTATAGTATTTCGCTTATTTAAATTTTACTGTTTCTGCAACTTATTTCTATGTATATTATACTTGTTGAATATTCTTTCTTTATCGCTCTGTATATACATTAGATTTCAAATTAAAAAAAATACATTGAAATATTTATTTGTATTTTTAACGCTGTTAATAGTTTGCATGAATACTTATCTAAAACACACTTTTGTGCATCTTTGTTCAACAAGCTACCGTTTCTGATTCATTATTCTCGCCTGTTGTTCTATAGCGTAGGATATATGAAAGAGACGACCGTTCTTTTCAGTCTGCTTCCATCAAGAACGTAGCATTTACTTAAATTACCATATTTCCATAGAAAAATCCCTATGCTGGTGATTTACGTTTTAAAGTCCCCACCAGTTTTCTGCCTTTGTTGTGACAAGCATTTGTCTCTGCACAGCTGTACCAGCCTCATAAGTAAAATAAGAGTTATCATCCAATTAAGCTCTATGGATATTTGACATCATCATCCGAAGTTTGAATTCACCCACAAGTTCGGCAACCTTATTATAAAGAGTGTTCTGCAAAGAAATGGCTCACGCGTTTCACAAGTCTAAAAAGATTTTAATTTTTTTGTACAAGTGTAACAACTACGCCACCTGAATGCTTTTTCTTTTCAACCCATCCGTATTCTTCGGCAAATCAAAAGCAACATCTGCTTCAGTCGTCACACAAAATAATATAAAGGAAAAGCGCGGATTTAACTGCACATATTAATTATCTTTTGAATTGCCAGACGTTTTGTGGAACAGTCGCAATAGATGAATCAACTTTCTGGCTGTCCAATGGCTAATAGTACAAAAAACAAACAAACAAAAAAATACATGTACAATTGGAACCAAGCCAATACCAAAGTCTACATGGCACTTAATAAAATAAGTTGGTGGGTATTTTACTCTTTCAGTACTGGGGACTTAGTAGTCTCACCAAATATCCACTTTGTAAATGACTTTTTATGGCATGCTAGTACACACAGAGGGGGCTAAAAGAGGAAATCCAATCACACGGAAGGGTATGCAGAACACTGGTACGGTAAAATAAATAAATATAATGCACAGTGCCCCAATAGATAGTTTTAGAGAGGCAAGGAGAGAAAATGATTGAGTTTCTTTCTTCAAGTAATCAGTGTTCCAAATGAATGCTAACATCTAGTTAACAAGACAAAAATGATGGCCTTATTGAGTTAAATGGACTCAAATTGGTATGGGTGCCATGTCTCTGAAGTTTTAACCCTGTAATTGAAAACCGGAAATGTTTCCATTGATGGTCTCTAGTGGCGGTCTCCATGACAGACAGTAGCGGCACTACTACAACAATAGACAAGTTAAACTTGGCTAGATAGATGGTCTCACTAACCTTCCAGTGCACTAATCTCTCAGCCAAATGATGGAGCAGCAGAATTGAGACCGGCAAGTAAATATCACCTTGGGTGGGACACAGTAGAATAGGTAGGTAAAAACTATAGTGTTAGGAATACATATTTGAGGGTTGGGATTTCATGTTACATTAAACCATACACCTAAAATATATAATTCCTTTAGACCAGGGGTTCCCAATTAATTTTTCCCATGGAACCCTTTGAAATACTGTATCAACATCGTGGAACCCTTAAACCCCCTGGAAAAAAAAAGTGCTTTTTTGTATGTGTCAGTGTGTGTCTGTGTTTGTATGTGCCAGTGTGTGTATCTGTGTGTAAATGTGTATCTGTGTGTGTGTGTGTGTGTGTGTGTGTATCTGACACACAGATACACACACACACACACTGGCACATAGCGACACACAGATACAAACACCTTGACACACAGTTTTTATCTGTGTGTGTGTGTGTGTATCTGACACACAGATACACATACACACTGGCACATAGCGACACACAGATACAAACACCTTGACACACAGTGTGTATCTGTGTGTGTATGTATCTGTGTTTGTATGTGTCTGTGTATCAAGCTGTATGTATCTGTGTTTGTATGTGCCAGTGTGTATGAATATGACACACAGACACACACACACACACACAGGCACATAGTGGCAGACAGATACACACACTGACACAGATACACACACCTTGACACACAGTGTGCATCTTTGTGTGCGTGTGTGTGTGTGTATCTGTGTGTCAAGGTGTGTGTATCTCTGTGTCAAAGTGTGTGTATCTGTGTTTGCCTGTGACAGTGTGTGTATCTATGTATCTGACACACATACACACACACTGGCACAGTGGCACACTGATACACAGACACACACCTTGACACACAGCTACACACACTGACATACACACACACACACACACACACACACAGGCACACTAATATACACTGGCACATACACACAAACACATATTGACACACACACACACACTTAGATACACACAGTGACACATATACAAACCTTGACACACAGACACACATACTCTGACACACACATATACACTCCCACTGACAAACACACACTCTTTTTACAGACACACATACAAACACATATACACTCTCACTGACAAGCACACATACATTCTCACTGACAAACACATACACACTTGCATACTCACTGACAATACACATACACTATCACTGACAAACACACTTATAATCTTTGACAGACACACAAACACATACAAACTCCCTAACAGACACGCCTATAATTTCTTTAATTTTTTATTTTACTCCACCCAGCCTCCCTACCTTTCGGAGTGCTGGCATGGAGTCTCTATGTCCCTGTGGTCCAGTGGGGCTGCTGGGCTGAGCGTGCGGTCCCTGGGGTCTCGTGGGGCTGCTGAGCGGCTGGCGTGTGGGTGGTGAGGGAGCAGTGATCTACCTGCTCAGCTCCCTCACGCGCCTCTTAGTGATGCCGGAGTGACATCATATTTCGGCTCCGGCATCACGGCTGTGCGCGCAAGGGATTTGAGCAGAGAGATTACTGCCAATTGTTCCGTCGCCGCCTGCGGCCATTTTATTTTTAGAAATTTTGTCATTACTCCATTTGTGTTCTCGCAGAGCCTAGGGTTCCGCGGAACACCTATTGGGAAACGCTGCTTTAGACTAATAGCTGGCTGTATAAATACTTGGCAAAGAGGAGTATAGAATCAATATAGAAATCAAATTATATTTTAATATTTAATAAATACCCACACACATATATATATATATATATACACACACACACACTTTTTTTCATTATAAGTGTATTTTGAGAATATATATATATATATATATATATATGCATGCATCACAATACACTTGAAATTATATATATTTATATAGATTTTACTCTGGCATCAAACCTCTCCATGAGTATTGATAGAAGATAACAGAATCTCAAGTATGCTAGACCCACAGGGAAAATGCTAGAGAGTAGACGCCTCTGTTTTAGTGATTGTTCAGTCTCCCTTCCCTAAGGTATCCAGGTCACATTAAACAGCTTGTTCTGCTCTTAAAGATTCACACAACAACGAATTGCGATGTTAACAGATACACAGCAATCTCTTTATAAATACCCTGCTATTAAACAGGAGCACATGGATCACTTGTCTCCTATTAAACTGCATACAAAACACGCAACATGTCTTTTTGTGAGGCTAGGCAAGCAATTTTGTTACAGCTATTACAGTTTAACTTGTAGGATGCCAGATGCAACATGTAGCAGTGAGTCTGAAAAGGGACAGAGGATTAAAGTCATGCTCTAGCGACAATACAACAGGCTGTGAAAGCATGTGGGTATTTTGCAAAGCTTACAGAATTTAGTAGGTTTCATGGAATAATTTAAAGAAGAAGAGTTATTTTTGATACTAGAGCATTTATGAATCCAGCAGGTAAAATTCCCTATTATTCATAATATTCACTTTGCGTTCATACACCGTACATCCAAGGTATTTTACTTAAATTAACGAACATTCCCAATGATCTTCTGGTGTAATGAAATTGTGTTACTGGGTGGAATTTGCTGTACGCATTCAATTTATTTATTGGGGTGGCCGAAATCACAGAATATAAATTTATATATCAAATTGAAGTCAATTTCTTTGCTATGGTATTGAGGGATGCAGGGTAGCAGCACCTCCATGGTGTCTTCAGTTAAGAATCAAAGTGGAACAATATAGAAAACAAGAGGACAGGACACGGAATATAGTGCAGTATTTCAATATTATCTGTGAATTAAAGCAGCACTGTCACGCCAAACTTACCTTTTTGCTTTTGTTTTATTTTTTCCCTCTTTCAGAATCTGGTATTTTCTTTCTTTCTGATCTAGTTTTCTTTAAAACATAAGGTAAGGTAGGGATTACTTTGTCTTATGTATTTTTCCTAAGCTTGACTTTCTTTGACCAAAGGAGGATCTTAAGTCCGCTCCATTTCCTGTGCTCAAAGAAATTTTGCCACAATAGTCACACTCCTGTTCTCGTAATGCCTCCTTTCACTATTCCTGAGTGAAGGCACGGAATTTCGTGCAAACCGAATGGCCATAGTTTGTTCATTGGTGTTCAAATGAAATTCGGTAATTTTGTTTGGTTCAGAATTTCATTCAGAGGTTCAAATTCCGATCTGATTCTTGCCACATCTGCATCTTGCAGCCATTTAGTAGATAAGCCACTAATTCATGCAGGTATTAGGAAGCTATCTATGAAAAACCTAAAAAAGACCAAGATTGGTCTTACAGACAACTTTACTAACACTAAGTAAACATGAATAAATGTAATAAATAATAATAAATGGCTGCTCACTGTTGTAAACAAGGTCCCCCCCCCCCGCCCCGGTAACCCCTGCTTTTGTCACTTAGGGCCCCAACCCGCCACTCATGGGTGGGCCGGGGGGAGAAAGTAATAGGTTCCCTCTTTTTTGTCACTTACTCATGGTTGGGGGCCAGGGGGACCGTAGGTTCCCCAGTCTAGTTGAATATCCCAACTCGTATGGCTGGGCGGTGGGTGGAGGTTAGGGGAGGACACTATGTCCCCCCTGTTAAATATTTTAAAATATGCCCCACCATGCGGGCATGGAGAACCTGTGCTAGCCCCCCCTTATTGGACTGGAGGGTATTTTTTATTTTTTTCATTTTTTACAATGGTGTGTAGCCACAGGCTGATCATGGTTTAGTAGACATGGTTCAGTAGAGATTTTATTCCCCCTTATGTTAATATTGGGGTCATATTGACCCTCATAGAATGACAGGTGACATGGGTAAGGTTAGCCGCTTCTATTTTTACATATTACAAGTAAGGGAACTGTGAGCTGGTAGTTCCTTCCTTGTAATAAACGAATGAACGAAAACTGAATTGAAATTGGGTTTTTAGTTCCTTCTTTGTAATTTCTATTCATTCACTCATCTTTCGGACGAATAAACGAATAGCTGAAATTCCCGTCTGAGTTTTGGACAATAGCGATTGCCCAAGTGTTCAACTCGGCATGTGTGGGAATTTCACAGTGCTATCTATAGTGGGCAGATGACGTGTCCCACAGGGTCTTCATTTGCCCACACTAAGATGGTGGTGCCTAGGATCTAGGCCCTGGCAAGAAAAAAAAAGGTAAAACAGAGGACCTAGGGGCATTTGGGGGTGACTAGAGGGACAATAAAATATAGTGGAGTTGGTGGGGGTAAAAAAACAAACCAAACCAGATACGGCCATGGCAGAGCCGCTTTAAATAAAAAAAATGCACTTACAGATTTTAGGAGCTTGTAATCAGCTCCAAATACATATGCCTAGGTGGTGTTATACCCGCCTGTGAATATGCTTGTCCTGGTCTTTTGGTGAAGGACGTTTAAGGCCAGTATGTGACTTCTGCTCACAGGTGTATACAATTGTGGCCCTCAGTTTCCAGACATTAGGTTTTTTTTACTTGGATGCACAGTAGTGTAGTAGCAATAATTCATTGAAATGGAATGAAAATAAAACAGAATATATTACTCCCTGTTTTGAAAGTAATAAAAGGATATATGCTCACAGGTGGAGAGCAAAAAAAGGTTTTGCTCAATCCATATTGCTTGGTGGTATATTCCCCACCAATGATTGCAATGTGAGAATCCTCAAATAAAATCTTCAAGGTAAAATCAGAAAGGTCAGAGTATGGCATAAAGTATAAAAAACCAAACACATTTTATTGAACATAGGTTCAAACACGATTTCTTTGTTATGACCATTACGGCCTACTCTTAGCAGCATCTCAACATCCTTGTGGGGCATGACAGCCTTGGCGTTGGCTGGGATATGTGCCGGCACTGTGTGGCAATGCTGCAGTGAAGGTGGCATCAATTTGGCATACAACCTATGTGGCGAAACCAACCTCGCCACTGGGTCCTGGAGAAGCCTGTTTGCCCGCCTCCTACTTGCTGACTATGGCCACTGCGTTATTTGGGGCATATTGTATTTTATTGTGCGACTGCTGGCCCTTTAAGCACAGTGAATGGTATTTTATTGTACTGCTGCTGGCCCTTTAAGAACTGTCTGGGGACATATTGAGACTTTGGGTAACAATACCCTTTAAGACTATGGCCCCTGAAAACGTATGGACTTTTATTCGGTGTGTATGGCCCTTTAAGAACCGTCTGGGGACATCTTGTAACTTTGGTGAACAATGCTCCTTTAAGACTATGTCCCCAGACCTGTAAAATAACTTGCCCCTGGCTTTCTCCCTCTTGGTTCAGTAAATAGGGCTTACTGAACCAAGTACCACACAGGCAGACCACCCAGAAGTTAAAGTGTGCAGGCAATTTACCTCCCAGGCTGTGAGGTTACTGCAGGTTAATTGCCGACCGCTGGGTGGCCGCAGTTCGTGCAAACGAACACGTGGCGGTGGCCATCTTTGTTCATTCGAACGCGGTCAGCGGTGTATGCTAAAGATTCTGTGGAACTGAAATCGGCTACACATTTTACCGAACACCGCTGACCCTTACCTTCTCCTACACTTCGTTTTTCAGCTCCAGAGACTAAGCCCTGTTCGAAATGGGACTTAGTCGTTTTTCGGCATGAAATTGACCAACCGCACAGCCCAAATCTATGGAACTGTTTTGGGCAGGAAATTGTGCTTGCGGTCGGTCATAAAGGGACCTCCAGCTAACTTTTGATCCACTGGAGGGATTTTGCTGATTTTTGGAAGGGTTTATGTTTAAAGTGTGCTGATTCCAAATATGTAATTGTTATGAATGATTGGATGTATGGTTTTAAAGTTATAGCACATGTATAAAAACTGTATTTTCCCTGGCTGTAATAATAATGTTAACTGGTTATCTGAGGGGAGGGAACCTGGGGGTTGTAATCATTATGCTATTGGTTGTTTTGTCCCTCCCTGTGGGCGGTCCTGTATTCTCAACAACTGTAATAAAAACCAGGCTGGGAGTGCCAGCCTCAGTTCCTGCTTAACTCTCAAAGTGGTGTCTGCTGCAGTGCTTGAAGTCCTCAGGAGCGCTAGGAGCATCCATTAACGGAGGTACCGAGTCGGGGTGCCCGTCGATCCATTACAACCTAGAAGTCCCATCATTTATGGTGCATGGTCCAAAGGTCAGGCAATATTTGATGCCTGATTGGGAAGTTTCTGCGGGAATGTCAGTCAGAGTGTGGGACCATCAGATGTACTTGGAAATTAAGAAGATATGATCCTTGATCACAAAGACTTCAGGTGACTCTGCCTGGATCACATAGGTAATGGGGCAATACCCTACATCAGGTCTCTGACTGTAAAACCCCCTGAGCACCACTGACCCAGTGCTCAATTATTCTGTAGCTCTCTGTTCTAGTTACCTGTATTATATTCCTGCTCTCCAATCAGAAATGGAAGAGAGGCAACAAGAAAATAATTTGAGGACAACAGGAGAGATATCGGGGAAGGAGAGGTATATCTTGGTGTCCTCAGTATAGAAGTTGCAGTGGAATCCAAAAGTATTAATAAGTTGCCAAACGAGGCAATATGGATAGAAAACAGAAGGGAACCAAGGACACAGCCTTAGTGGACTCCAACTAAGACAGGATGAAGGGAGGAGGGGTTACCAGAACTGGATAGGATCGTTAGGAAAGATAGGACGAGAACCAAGAACAGATGTGTTAGTGGCTTTTGGATTTAGCCCTGATTAGATAATTAGATTTGGCTTAACTTCTGGCTATGAATTGACACTGGCTTCTTTTTGCTTCCTAATGGCTCTAAAGTTCTTGTTCCAGTCTCCTTAGAGCTTCCTGTTTCTTGTGCTCCTAATTAAGGCTGCCTTATCGCAAACGTTCTTAGAGCCTTTCCCCATCTCCGATCCTACCTTGGGAATGGAGATTCACACATTATAACGTAATCCAAAAACGTAGAATATCCAGCTAATATGATATTTAGGAGACAGAACTCTCATACTGTAAGAAATTAAGTAGGCATAGAGCTTCTGTGTTCTAAGAAGTGGAAAAACTAATATATAGATAGTGCCACAGAATTCTGAGATTTTGGGTTATAGGATCTAGATAAAACACACGGGATACTAGGTTATAGGACACAATGGTCGGACAAGTTCATTGTTCAGCCAAAAGGACAGACATATCTAGTTCAGCCCTCATTGTCACATTGTTCACATTTGATTTTCTCTCTGTATTTTAAGATTCTGCTAAAGCCTGTCCTACCGTCACTGCAATTTTACATCCAAAATGTATTTTTTCTGTGCCTTTATGTTCATAACAATGTAGATCTTCAGTGTCCCTTGTTAAAGGAGCTGACATTTTTCTTTTTTGTTTATAAATATATCAGATCTATAATAATTTAGATGTGTGATATTTTTGTCTTCATCAACATTTCTGGGGTTCATATTTTTGATATAGTACATAAGGTACTGCTATTTACATAGCTCCCTCGGAGACCCCTGTTGTCACAGAAATCACGAACGTTCACATTTTTTCAGATTTGAATGGCACGTTATTCATCATATGCCAGACAGCTTGAACAAACAAATGCAAAGGCTTCTGGCACTCAGCAGGAGCGGCCGCACGCAGACTTTGTCACAGATTTTAACTTTCAACCGGAATGCTGAACCAGAATAAAATGCTTCAACAGAGACCTGCTGGAATCTGAAACAGCTTTTACTTGCGGGAAAACAAATTATACATAACCAGAAAAATAAAAATATGACTCTTTCTTGATGCCCATTGTGAATGAATGTCGATTTACAGAGAAAAATTTTTGGAGAGAGAAATAGATGTGAATGAATGTCTGTAGAAGATAGATAGATGTGAATGAAGATCCGTATACAATAGAAAAATTGTAAAAACATCAAGAAAAATTGATTAAAAAAAATGAATGAATAAAATTTAATAAACGGAACAGATAGACACACAGAAAGTCATATGAAGTAAGGTATGTATAAGATATATAAATAGAATAGATAGAATCCAAAAGTGTTATTATTTGCAAAATACTTCTATAAAATATGTTTCATAATATATAACGCAAATACAAGCAAAAAATATGCTTGAAATAAGGGATAAGTCACAAGAAAAAAACTGAGTCTATAGTTTCAAAAATAATCTTTTTATTTGGGGTTTATAGGTTTCCTCCTGTCCACCCTCCTTTGGTATAAAAAAAAGTTAACGTTTAAAAGAAATTACTTGCTGACGTCTTTCACAATCTGCTCTACTCCATTATTTCTCTTAGGGAAGCAATAGGTTGGAAATAGACATGCGTGGCCAAATGTCTCACACCTCTCACAGGAGGCAGTGCCTTGAGAGGCTAACACTATGAGCTGAGCTGGTCTGGGTGAATTTAGTGGCTCTTTAACGCTAATGTGTGATTTGAGTTTACATTTTCTTTAACAATTTTAATTTTACTACAAGGGCATCATGTAACACAAAAATAAAGATTGGCATACTCAACGCGTTAATGAAGTATCAACACACAGGACGATATATTTCAGTTGTAGCACTAACCACGGAGTTGTAACCACCAGATTTAGGTGAGGCCTCCTTCGGGACTTAACACTCAATTGATGCACTTCACAAGCATTTCTTTAGAACCAGTCCATATTGTGATTCTAGCATTTCATAATCTTTTCAACATACTACCAAAGTACGAAAAAAAAAAAAAAAAAAAAGCCTTGCATCAACTGGATATGTGATCAAAAAATAGACTCCAATTTCTTGATGGCACCCGATGGAGCCCCACAAACATAGGGCACCCTTGTGCAACTGCGCAAGTTTTACCGCCAGTAGTTCGGCCTCTATGTGCATGCTATCCTCTGTCTTAATATACAAACTTGAAAATAAACTGTTACTTTACCCTCATCCTGGTATTTGAATTTATACTCTGAATAGAATTATAACCCTAGTGTCCTTACATGCAACAAAACATTACATGGATTTTTCATTCTGTTTCTATAGCTACCACAAACTACTCCCAATACATTTTGCATAAAATCTGAGAATCATAAGAAATACAACTCATTCTTCCACAGGTTAACCCCTTAGTTACCAGATCATTTTTTTTCCAGTTTTCTTACCGTTAAGGACCAGGGCTGTTTTTACATTTCTGCGGTGTTTGTGTTTAGCTGTAATTTTCCTCTTACTCATTTACTGTACCCACACATATTATATACCGTTTGTCTCGCCATTAAATGGTCTTTCTAGAGATACCACTGTTTTCATCATATCAACTAATTTACTATAAAAAAATTATAAAATATGATAAAAAATTTTTAAAAACTCTTTTTTCTAACTTTGACCCCCAAAATCTACAACTGCCAAAAACACCTGTACTAAATAGTTTCTAAATTTTGTCCTGAGTTTAGAAATATCCAATGTTAACATGTTCTTAGCTTTTGTTTTTTACAAGTTATAGGGCTATAAGTACAAGTAGGACATTGCTGTTTCAAAATATATATATTTAAAATGTATCAATAGTGACATTGTAACACTGTTATCTGTCATAAATCTCTGAATCACATCTCACATGTACATATATTTTAAAGTAGACAACCCAGGGTATTCAATAAAGGGTATGTCCAGTCTTTTTTTAGTAGCCACTTAGTCACAAACACTGGCCAAAGTTAGCATTTATATTTGTTTGTGTGTTAAAAACAATTATGAACGCTAACTTTGGCCAGTGTTTGTGACTAAGTGGATACTAAAAAAGACTGAGCATACCCCATTTGCAATACCTTGGGTTGTCTTCTTTTGCCAATGGTATGCCACCATGGGGGCAGCGGTTTATCTACCTCAAGGCTGACAAGGCATTTGTCTTGTGTGGCACTTTAATGGGGTGGCAAAAAAAAACAAAAAACGACCCCTAAACGCCCTGGCAAGTGACTTGCCAGCCACTTGACCTGGAAGGCCCTGGAGCTGGCCAGCTGACCACCTTAGCCCCCCCCCCCCTCCCCTGAGGCTGGCATCTATTTTATGTGGGAGGCGGGTGGCGAGGGAGCACTCTCCCCTGTGATCTTCCTTGCTCAACTCCCTCGAGCACACCTCAGTAATGCTTGAGCCGGAATATGACGCTATTCCGGCTCCTGCATCAATAAGCAGCACGTGAGGGAGCTGAGCAGGAGGATCAGAGATCCCTTGGCACCCACCTCCACTCTGCGCCTGCCAGCCTGATTGCCCGCCGAGCTGCAGCCAGCCCCACTGGACCACAGGGAAGAATCAACCCCAGCACTCCCAAAGGTAGGGAGGCTGGGTGGATTAAACTTGAATTTGTTTTCATTTAAAATTGTGAGTGTGTGTCTGTTAGTGAGAGTATGTGTGCCAGTTAGTGAGAGTGTGTGTGTGTGTGTGTGTGTTAGTGTGTGTCTTTTAGTGAGAGTGTGTTAGTGTGTGTCTGTTAGTGAGAGTGTGTTAGTGTGTATCTGTCACTGAGAGTGTATATATGTTTGTCAGAGTGTGTATGTGTTTGTCAGTGAGAGTGGATACGTGTTTGTCAGCGAGTGTGTATGTGTGTGTGTGTCAGTGTGGATCTGTCTGTCACTGAAAGTGTGTGTCTGTCAGTATGTATATATTAATATAAAAAATACACTTAGTATGACATATATCTATCTATATATATATATTTATTTATTTATTAACATTTTTTTCATTTTTCAGTAGCAGGGAGACTGCTTGTCAGTTCAGGCAGTCCCCATGCAGGCAGATGCATGGACGGCTATTGCGGCCATGTAACCGCTCTTTCTTAGCGATCGGCTAAGTAATAAGGAATATCACATTCCTTATTACTACTAAGTAAGTAAATAAGGAATGCTGCGTTCCTTATTAATAATACCGGTTTTGGTTGGCCATACCTAGTATGTCTGCGGTCCTTAAGTAGTTAATTTGATTGACCAGAAAACAAAAAAACTAAAATATTTCTGATGTTTTCAGCTGTTAACACAACAAGTAGAACTTCGGCTCCAAATGACTATTTTATGGTTTTGTTGCTTAAGGCAGATGTAGATTGAACCTTCGTATCATTTGTGATTTGTACCGATTTCTGAAAATGCACCATGCCAAGAGGATTTTCTGTGCAAAGATTCAGCCTGGGAATATCGTATAATTTTTGTAGAAGACTTTATAACATTCATTGCCAGAAAAGCTTGAATGTTTCTTGGCCCCCGCAAAGCACAAAGATTATTTTGCTTCCAGAGCGGTAGTTTAGCAAATAACCTAGACTATAAGACTATTTGACCAGAGAGCCCTCGCATAAACTCTCGTTTCTGTATGCCTAAAATAGTTTCTTATTTTGGTTTTCTTTTGCATTTTTTATTAAATCATGGCCAGGCCCAAAAAGGTACAATCAATAACTTACTGTATTCTATGGTAGATATGCATTTTTCAAATATTGACACATGTTTATAAATTTTGCTGCATAAAATTGAAAAGAATTAGAAAAGTAGAACCAAAAACTCGTACCCCAAATTAAAGGAGGAGAGGTGTCCTATAGGATAAACCACTCTCTCTTCTCTATATGGAGCGAGTGTTTATTTTGTAGCAACCCATTCGCAGTATTTGTTGATTAACTAAAATATAACCTTTAATAAATCATTAAAATAAGTAGTAGAGAAAAAATGTAAATCGAGTAGAAAAAAAATATATATATATACACACAAAGTCTAAAAAGGCTGTAGTCAACTAGCCTTTATTACTGTCAGGGCTTAAATAGCCTCAGTCTGTTTGCAGCCACGGTGGTTACAGGTAGAAGCAAAAAAAGTAAAAAAGTAGTGGTTATTCAGGTTTGTAAAGATTGTCGGAGTTTGACTTAAACACCATCCACATACCACAACAACTTGCCACCCTGGAGGCAAACAAACCCAAACAAATCCAGATTTGAGCCCCCTATAATTAGCTGAAAACAATCCTCACAGCAGCTAGGACACAGTATAGTGGTCTGTAAATAGCGTAACACTCAGGGGTAAGTAGTGACCAGGAAAAACCTGATCAAAACCTCCACATCCCTAGTCTATAGCGGTAAGAGTAGTAAAGCTAAGTGTCCCTGCCACCGGTTACACAGAAACAGCTCACTGCTTCAGTTCAATTGTTCAAAGATTCGCTGGAGAGTAAAGGAAACATACTATCGGTCCCTATTTTTCAACTCCCTAAAGTTACGATAATTCTTGAACAGGCGTCCCTGCGCTAGAGAAACAACTGGAGAGTATTTCAAAGAAAACTTCTATCTGTCCCTAGTTTTCAAGCTCCATCTCTAGCTAGTGTTAAACATAAAATAATCAGGCGTCCCGACGCGCGTTTCGCCAATACATTGGCTCGTCCAGGGGAACCGGGTTACTGCCTGGTGGTAGTTTAAATATCCCTCCCTCTCCTCCCATTGGTCGATTGTTAGCCAATACTGGGAGGGGAGGGGCTGGGAGTAAGTGAGTGTTGGTTTAACCCTTCGAGATCGGGTACAGATTCGGCACTCCAACCGACATCATTAAAATTGCTGTACCCTATAGTGGTACAGTAATGATTATATCGTCTTTGGGTACTAGAGGCAGAAGTGTCCATAGGACAACAAGCATCCACCTTCAAACCAGATTTTCAATAAGAGGTTCACAACCAGTAGTTATATACATGCTCCGTTTCTATATATACACACATGGCCAGACACTAAGAATATAATGTCCTTGTACAACATACAGTCTGATGTTGATGTGCTGGCACTCAGTTAAAACGAAACGTTTTCTAGGTGTTTCTGGGAAGTAATGGTTCATCAAGCACCCCCACACCTTAGATATGACTACATTCTCCTGGGGATCCAGTGAGGCACTCTGTGTCCCAGTATAGTCTTTTATAATGTCTAGATCCTTTGATTGGTGGAATGTAGGGTTTATATGAGCATAAATATAAGATAAAGTTAGGGAAGAGAAAAAATGTGAAGAAACATGTGAAAAGAAAAGAAATTTATGAGAAAAAAATGAAATCCTGTTTCTTATGTTGTAAGCCAGTGCTGTAAATCATGCTGTAGTTCCATTATCTGGAATTCTGTACAATCTCCAATAGGGATTAACCCCTCTCTGTAAGTGCCACGATGAATTTGGAGAAACCAAACTAGTAATGCTGTAGGAAAATGTACACTTCACATTTTCAACATCTACTAGTTAAAATATTCGAAAGGTGACGAAACAGACCCCTCTTTTTTATCTTCCCAGAGATTCCTAGGCATGAATAAACGGAGTAAAATTAAATTCTTCATTCAGTCCTCTAGGGTATAGGGTCTGAAAAGAATAGATCCAGCGAGACTCAGCCTTTAGCAAAGAAATATTAATGTCACCCTTTCAGACCCTATACCCTAGAGGACTGAATGAAGAATTTAATTTTACTCCGTTTATTCATGCCTAGGAATCTCTGGGAAGATAAAAAAGAGGGGTCTGTTTCGTCACCTTTCGAATATTTTAACTAGTAGATGTTGAAAATGTGAAGTGTACATTTTCCTACAGCATTACTAGTTTGGTTTCTCCAAATTCATCGTGGCACTTACAGAGAGGGGTTAATCCCTATTGGAGATTGTACAGAATTCCAGATAATGGAACTACAGCATGATTTACAGCACTGGCTTACAACATAAGAAACAGGATTTCATTTTTTTCTCATAAATTTCTTTTCTTTTCACATGTTTCTTCACATTTTTTCTCTTCCCTAACTTTATCTTATATTTATGCTCATATAAACCCTACATTCCACCAATCAAAGGATCTAGACATTATAAAAGACTATACTGGGACACAGAGTGCCTCACTGGATCCCCAGGAGAATGTAGTCATATCTAAGGTGTGGGGGTGCTTGATGAACCATTACTTCCCAGAAACACCTAGAAAACGTTTCGTTTTAACTGAGTGCCAGCACATCAACATCAGACTGTATGTTGTACAAGGACATTATATTCTTAGTGTCTGGCCATGTGTGTATATATAGAAACGGAGCATGTATATAACTACTGGTTGTGAACCTCTTATTGAAAATCTGGTTTGAAGGTGGATGCTTGTTGTCCTATGGACACTTCTGCCTCTAGTACCCAAAGACGATATAATCATTACTGTACCACTATAGGGTACAGCAATTTTAATGATGTCGGTTGGAGTGCCGAATCTGTACCCGATCTCGAAGGGTTAAACCAACACTCACTTACTCCCAGCCCCTCCCCTCCCAGTATTGGCTAACAATCGACCAATGGGAGGAGAGGGAGGGATATTTAAATTACCACCAGGCAGTAACCCGGTTCCCCTGGACGAGCCAATGTATTGGCGAAACGCGCGTCGGGACGCCTGATTATTTTATGTTTAACACTAGCTAGAGATGGAGCTTGAAAACTAGGGACAGATAGAAGTTTTCTTTGAAATACTCTCCAGTTGTTTCTCTAGCGCAGGGACGCCTGTTCAAGAATTATCGTAACTTTAGGGAGTTGAAAAATAGGGACCGATAGTATGTTTCCTTTACTCTCCAGCGAATCTTTGAACAATTGAACTGAAGCAGTGAGCTGTTTCTGTGTAACCGGTGGCAGGGACACTTAGCTTTACTACTCTTACCGCTATAGACTAGGGATGTGGAGGTTTTGATCAGGTTTTTCCTGGTCACTACTTACCCCTGAGTGTTACGCTATTTACAGACCACTATACTGTGTCCTAGCTGCTGTGAGGATTGTTTTCAGCTAATTATAGGGGGCTCAAATCTGGATTTGTTTGGGTTTGTTTGCCTCCAGGGTGGCAAGTTGTTGTGGTATGTGGATGGTGTTTAAGTCAAACTCCGACAATCTTTACAAACCTGAATAACCACTACTTTTTTACTTTTTTTGCTTCTACCTGTAACCACCGTGGCTGCAAACAGACTGAGGCTATTTAAGCCCTGACAGTAATAAAGGCTAGTTGACTACAGCCTTTTTAGACTTTGTGTGTATATATATATATATTTTTTCTACTCAATTTACATTTTTTCTCTACTACTTATTTTAATGATTTATTAAAGGTTATATTTTAGTTAATCAACAAATACTGCGAATGGGTTGCTACAAAATAAACACTCGCTCCATATAGAGAAGAGAGAGTGGTTTATCCTATAGGACACCTCTCCTCCTTTAATTTGGGGTACGAGTTTTTGGTTCTACTTTTCTAATTTATTTCTCATAGGGGTTACCCCCCAATAATCACTAGCAACCTGACACTGTCTCTCTACCTGAGTCTCTTTTTTGCATTTCAGTTATCTTTGGGTTTCAATACCATTATTTAAGATAGGGAGACAATTGATACAACAGTAAGATCATTTTTTCTCTTTTTTTTAAATGGAAGAATAGTTTGGGCTCTATAGCAAACTGATATTAATATGACTGACTTTTTAGGACAAGTTGTCCATCCAGATTTAAGATCTGAAGACGTAGCTAATGTTTTTTCTAACAACCCATTGGGGAACAGTAGCTTTGATCCAACAGATATCAATCATGCATTTTTTTCTATTCAAAAACTATACCAAACCCAACTTAAAGGTTTTTGGGAACTTACTAGTCTAAGGCACTATATTGAACAGAAACTGGTACCTAGAGGTCTGAGGCCAGATATTTTATTGCCAGACAAAGTAAAAACGGAAGAACAGATTGCAGAGTGGAATTCCATTCTGCTAGACTGTTCTGCTAAGATTATGCAATTTCTGATAAAGTTAGAACAAGAGAATTTAGACAAGACTAATGGTGATTTGGATATTGAAATTAAGAAAATAAAAATATTTGATAAGGAACCCACATACACCACTATGGAAGTAAAATTACAAAAAAATTTGGAGAATTTCAAAAAAAATATAAGACAAAAGAAACATTACAAGTTCCAGAGGGACTATAGGGACTTCCAAGAGGGAAATATCTTTAAAAATAAAAACAAACGGAGGTTGAAGAATAATAATATGGGAAATAAAGGGTTCTCCTCCTCAGATGAAACGGAATGGTCGGAGTCAGAGGATAGACCAAGGTTCAATAAAAGATCTACATCTAGACAGAGACAACCTGCCCCTGGGGCCCAACCGAGAGGGATCCTGAGAAATTCTGATAGAAATATCTCTTTCTCAGATGGCTCAGCTCCCTCTGGTGGTGATTATCCCTCAGGACGTGAAGGCCCCTCAGGTCCCTCTGGCCCTATCCAGTCCACGTCTACTACTTTTTTAGACCAGGACTGGCCACGACCACAAAGGGAAAGACTAAGGGACAGAAAGAAGTGGGGGTACAAGATGCACAAATCCAACTACCAATAGAGACCCATATGGAAAACAAAATTATAAATCTATCTAATTTTGAATTGAAACCTAGGCATCTTACCCTACTGTCTAAGGGACTATCGTTTATACCAACCCCTACGTATAACATGTTCAATTGGGCCAAAGACGTGAACTTATTTGGACGTAAACTGGCCCTACATGCCTACCATGAAAAGAGAAGTCTGAAAAATCTTAAAGAATTAGGCCTGACCCCTGAAGATAGTGATATTTTCCAACTCCTGACAGATTTATCCTCTGAACAGGCACTTGGAGAATCATTGACCGATTTGAAACCACTATCGTGGTTTACCCCTAACCTTAAAGAATTTCCCTGCATTGACATGTTTGTCCAGATCTGTACCAATGAATTAGAGAACCAAGGTATACACGAACCATCCAGGTCTAATCTAAACTATGTAGAAAAGTTGGCTCTACAAGAGCTAAAACAACAAGATGACATGGTTATAAAATCCTCCGACAAGGGGGGGAATATTGTTCTCATGGAAAGGGGACAATATGTGGACATGTGTATGGCACACCTTTCTGATACAGCTGCTTACCAGCTACTTAAGGATGACCCAACGAAGGTTTTCTTTAAGGAATTACAAGAGCTGGCACAGTTAGCTTTAACTGACAAAATAATTACTCAGAATGAATTCAAATACATTGTTGCACAATCTAATATAACCATAGCAACCTTTTACTGTCTCCCCAAGGTGCACAAAGATATGCACAAACCTCCGGGGAGACCAATTATTTCTGGGAACCATAGCTTGACTGAGCGAGCTAGTAAATTCCTGGACAAGATATTAAAACCACTGGTACAGAAACTAAAATCCTACATACGCGATACAAAACAGACCCTTCTGGCCCTAGAGAATCTGACGGTGCCTCCTTATACATCTATAGCCAGCTTGGATGTAGTGGCATTATATAACAACATCCCACACGAGAATGGTATAGCTGGAGTAGCCTATTTTTTGGAACAATCGGGAACCTTTATCGAACAAGAACAAACTTTTATTCTAACTTTGCTCCGTTTTGTGTTAACACACAACTATTTCACCTTTAATGGAAAATATTATTTACAGACAAGGGGCACGGCTATGGGTTCGTCTTGCGCACCCAGCTATGCGAATCTATTTTTGGGATGGTGGGAGGAGACAATTGTGTTTAATGTGTCAAACTCAAATTACTTTCCATCTATACACAAATGGTTTCGCTACATAGATGATATTCTGATCTTTTGGACAGGTTCTTTCTCCCAATTCAAACAGCTGGTTGATGAACTCAATCACAATGATATTAACCTCCAACTCACTCATGTCATTGACGAAAAACACCTGGTCTTCTTAGATCTGAACATCAACATACATGAAAATGGGGATGTAAGCACATCACTTTTTAGGAAACCCACAGCAACAAACAGTTTGCTGCACTGGCAAAGCTACCACCCTTTTCATTTAAAGGCCAACATTCCATATGGCCAATATTTAAGGGCTAAGAGAAACTGTTCAAACCAGGAGGATTTTGAGAAAGAAGCGAAAGATTTAAGAACTAGATTTAAGTCATTGGGCTATCCCAACAGAATTCTCAAAAGAGCCTACCAAAGAACCACTAATGTAGACAGATCCGAAAGCCTACATAGACCTCCTAGGGAACTCAGCAACACCCCGAGTCTGACAAGATTCATAGGAACTTTTGATAAACATTGGAACACAGCACAACATGTCTTAAGCAGAAACTGGCCGTTACTACAATATGACACCAGTTTGAGAAAGACCATCACTAAACAACCCTCTATGACTTGTAGACGAGCAAACAATCTTGGTGACATACTAACACACAGTCACCTGAAACCTGGCTCGACTACACCTCTTACTTCCACCTGGTTAACAACCAAAGGCCTTTTCAAATGCGGACATTGTAAAGCCTGTAAATTTATTGCACCAACCAGGTCTGTCTGGAATAAAAGAACTTCAACAGAGATAACCATCAATGCATTCATCAACTGTAGTTCCACCAATGTTATCTATATAATAACATGTGAGTGTGGGCTACAGTATATAGGAAAAACCTATCAGCAACTACGCAGACGCATCTTACAGCACATTAATTCTATCTCCAATCTACACATTGAAACTCCGATTTCAAAACATGTAAGGATCAACCATGCGTCTAAACCTGAAGTCTTGAAGTTCCAGGTACTACAACAACTGACTCTGAACCATCGAAAGGGTGACATTAATATTTCTTTGCTAAAGGCTGAGTCTCGCTGGATCTATTCTTTTCAGACCCTATACCCTAGAGGACTGAATGAAGAATTTAATTTTACTCCGTTTATTCATGCCTAGGAATCTCTGGGAAGATAAAAAAGAGGGGTCTGTTTCGTCACCTTTCGAATATTTTAACTAGTAGATGTTGAAAATGTGAAGTGTACATTTTCCTACAGCATTACTAGTTTGGTTTCTCCAAATTCATCGTGGCACTTACAGAGAGGGGTTAATCCCTATTGGAGATTGTACAGAATTCCAGATAATGGAACTACAGCATGATTTACAGCACTGGCTTACAACATAAGAAACAGGATTTCATTTTTTCTCATAAATTTCTTTTCTTTTCACATGTTTCTTCACATTTTTTCTCTTCCCTAACTTTATCTTATATTTATGCTCATATAAACCCTACATTCCACCAATCAAAGGATCTAGACATTATAAAAGACTATACTGGGACACAGAGTGCCTCACTGGATCCCCAGGAGAATGTAGTCATATCTAAGGTGTGGGGGTGCTTGATGAACCATTACTTCCCAGAAACACCTAGAAAACGTTTCGTTTTAACTGAGTGCCAGCACATCAACATCAGACTGTATGTTGTACAAGGACATTATATTCTTAGTGTCTGGCCATGTGTGTATATATAGAAACGGAGCATGTATATAACTACTGGTTGTGAACCTCTTATTGAAAATCTGGTTTGAAGGTGGATGCTTGTTGTCCTATGGACACTTCTGCCTCTAGTACCCAAAGACGATATAATCATTACTGTACCACTATAGGGTACAGCAATTTTAATGATGTCGGTTGGAGTGCCGAATCTGTACCCGATCTCGAAGGGTTAAACCAACACTCACTTACTCCCAGCCCCTCCCCTCCCAGTATTGGCTAACAATCGACCAATGGGAGGAGAGGGAGGGATATTTAAACTACCACCAGGCAGTAACCCGGTTCCCCTGGACGAGCCAATGTATTGGCGAAACGCGCGTCGGGACGCCTGATTATTTTATGTTTAACACTAGCTAGAGATGGAGCTTGAAAACTAGGGACAGATAGAAGTTTTCTTTGAAATACTCTCCAGTTGTTTCTCTAGCGCAGGGACGCCTGTTCAAGAATTATCGTAACTTTAGGGAGTTGAAAAATAGGGACCGATAGTATGTTTCCTTTACTCTCCAGCGAATCTTTGAACAATTGAACTGAAGCAGTGAGCTGTTTTTGTGTAACCAGTGGCAGGGACACTTAGCTTTACTACTCTTACCGCTATAGACTAGGGATGTGGAGGTTTTGATCAGGTTTTTCCTGGTCACTACTTACCCCTGAGTGTTACGCTATTTACAGACCACTATACTGTGTCCTAGCTGCTGTGAGGATTGTTTTCAGCTAATTATAGGGGGCTCAAATCTGGATTTGTTTGGGTTTGTTTGCCTCCAGGGTGGCAAGTTGTTGTGGTATGTGGATGGTGTTTAAGTCAAACTCCGACAATCTTTACAAACCTGAATAACCACTACTTTTTTACTTTTTTTGCTTCTACCTGTAACCACCGTGGCTGCAAACAGACTGAGGCTATTTAAGCCCTGACAGTAATAAAGGCTAGTTGACTACAGCCTTTTTAGACTTTGTGTGTATATATATATATATTTTTTCTACTCGATTTACATTTTTTCTCTACTACTTATTTTAATGATTTATTAAAGGTTATATTTTAGTTAATCAACAAATACTGCGAATGGGTTGCTACAAAATAAACACTCGCTCCATATAGAGAAGAGAGAGTGGTTTATCCTATAGGACACCTCTCCTCCTTTAATTTGGGGTACGAGTTTTTGGTTCTACTTTTCTAATTTATTTCTCATAGGGGTTACCCCCCAATAATCACTAGCAACTTGACACTGTCTCTCTACCTGAGTCTCTTTTTTGCATAAAATTGAAAAGCTCCAAAAATACGCCAAGCACATTACCACTAATGGCCGCCTACCATAGTAAGTAGATAAACCATTTAAGAGCAATACAACAAGTAAGTGACTGGCACCCATGAACTCTTGCAAGCAGCCTCTGTGGGCTCCACTGAACTAAGCCTGACATGCATTTTCAGCTCATTGGCTATGTGAGTCACATGTGTGCAATCAGCCAATGTATTTGGCCCTGTACCTCTAGGCTTAGCTCAATGACAAGAGCTACTGGAGGCATCGAAGGTGGTGACAGGTGCCCGACAGACCCCAGGTAAGTTATCAAACTATTCTTAAATGACTTGACTACTTACTGTGGGCACTCTTGGCACCAATAACCACTGGTTCTTGGAATATCCCTTTAACTCCTTAAGCACACAGCTTCAGAAGTATAAGGCCAACATGACGGAACGTTTCCGTCACGTGTTGTTAAATGGTTAAGAAAAGCAAAGTTGTAATTTATGGGGATGTTTCAAAATCTCATGACAAATACACTGCATAAGGGAACAGTGACAAAACTGTTCGGACACTACATTAATGAGTTGTACGATACTTGGAGGATGACATTTTACTCAGAGATAGTAGTAAGCTTCAGTGTTTCATTACCAGACAGGATATACACACTATACATTATTTCATATATTAAAAGGATGACTAATTACGAATCGATCTTGCATGGCCTTTTACCAGTGGACCGAAATAGTGTTTCCACCCACCACTGATTCTAATGCCACTGTAGGGCATTTTGTAACCCAAAGTAACATGTACTTATTATGTTGTAAAACCAATATAAAAACATTTTAAAAAATAGCATGTATTTTTCTTTTTATATTTTTTCTTTTGAATTTGTTATTTCATTGAATTTGGTTAGGTAAAAAAAAAGTTTTTAAATAATCAGTGTTGATGTATAGATGATAGCCTGTCAGATATCAGCTATGACTGACAGCATTGAGTAATTATACTGACTGCACAATCTGGGAAAAGCGCCAAGCTGCAAGGAAGACAGAGAGACAAGGAAATACACGAACGAAAAAAATAAAAGGGAAAGACCAGAAAAAAAAGCAAAGGGAAGAAGGGAAGAAAGAGGTGAAGAAACAAAGAAAGGTAGAAAAGAAGGGAGAAAAGAAAAGAAGAGGAAGAGAATCGAGACCAAAGAAAAAGAAGAAAAAAAGAGAAAAAGAAGAAAAGCCTGGGCAAAAAAAACTGCGAGTACGAAACTCAAACAACTCATCTAATTTGGAACTTTGTTGTCTCTCAATGCCCATCTTGAAGATCTGGGTGCATTTTTTTATTTTATTTAAATATTTTCTAATACATTTTCTCATACAAAATGAAAGAATAATTGTTATACGTTTCCAGAGTGACAGGACTGGTTCAAAGTGCACGGATAATTCAACGCATATAATACTTAGTTCAATATAAAAGAAGCCGCATTAAAGACGTCATTTGGGTTAACAGGCAGTGCAAAATAATTGAACAGATCACATATCAATTCAAATATAAAGAGTAATTCCTGGTTGTGTGATCACGTAGGATATGAAACAATAACAAAGGATAAAACAAAAGTAACAGGAAAAACAAAGATAACAGTCGTGTAATAATGGAAGATCTCATTAATTAAAATTGAAAAACAAGTGACAAATCTAGAATAGGTAATGACATTAGGGTGACTTTCCAAAAGTGGCAAATTAAAAGTGAGACTCTTAGGGGACTGTCCCGACAAACACACGTATGCATAGACCTTAACGCTATTGCCATATCCTCCCTCTACTTCCAAGTGATTTGGGTTCGGAGGAGCGTGTGACTCTTTGAGTGAAGAAAAAGTCCCTCCCTGGTCCAGAGGAGGACCAATAAGTCAACCAAGTAGACCAGATCCTTAGATACTTTTGTCTGTGGCCCCTAGCCTACCCATGCATTTACTCCATGTGTCTAGTGTCCTCTACCCTGTTTATCCAGTGCTCCAGGGAGGGCACTGACATCTCCTGTTTCCATTTTACCAGGACCAAAGCATTCGCCTCCTCCAGTTATAACCATAGTAACATTTGATGAAAGGGAGTTGGGCCAACCCAATAGAACCTGGGATGCTGAGGGTGTGGATATATTTTGCAAGATCGGCTTTATAGTTTCAATTATTTGGTGCCAAAAGGGTTGAATGTCCCTACAGTGACACCAGAGATGTTCCATTGACCCTTCTGCCCTATGACATCTCCAGCATTCATTACTGATTGAGTATGTAACAAAGAAGTGTTTCTGAACCACCTAGTTACACGCTTATAAAATGCTTCTCTTTTAGAGAGGCTGACATGACCCGTTTTAAATATATAGGACTAATTGTTCCCCGATGGATGAACTCGAAGGCTACATGACCATCGCTGTTGAAAATTTGCAGGGCTCAGCTTTGAAGCACCCTGTTGTATCAGAGAGTATATCTGAGATAATGACCTCTGAAAATCTTTTACTTGTATGTAGGCCATCTCAAAAGGTGTACAGTCCCTCGGTCTCTTATGACAGGTGTTTACTTTCTTAAGATAGTCTTCCAATTGATAGTAACTTAATGTTTGACCAATGGGAGCTATGATTCAAGAGTTCAGCAAGAAAGGTAAAGTTGGTCTCCTCGAAAGAGGTAACCCAGTGTAGTTTATTGGGAACATGTCAACTGCATTTTATTGACTGTATTGACTGGTACTGCTATAGAGAGAGAGAGAGAGACAGAGAGAGAGAGAGATGTACTTATGTACTAATGGAGAATCTTACCCAATACCCAACAATATTTTGTTTTGAATTTTTAATCTGTAACAAAAAAATTAAATTAAAAAAATAATATATATAAATATATTTAAATATTTTAGGCTTTAAAGGTAAAGTTCTTTCCCTTTTACAATTATACAGTGCATGGTTATAAATTGCATAACTGCAAAGTGTAATAAAAACTCACCATTCTGTGCAACTTCTCTTCAAGCTCCTGATTTATTCTTTGTAAAGACATATAATTTGTCTGTATCCTAAAAAGAAAATATAGTAAAGTCAATTTATTACCTTATTATTATTATGATTATTTCACCTCAGCATTACAATGATATATTTAACAACATTTAAAACAAAATTTGACTCACAAAAGCAAACCTTGAAATCTCTGAAAAAAGATTTAATATATTAAAATATAAATTAAACTATTCTGACATGATTCATCTTATGTGAAAACAACAAAACAAAAACAGGACAAGGTTAAAAAAAATAAAAAATAAAAATATCCCAAACAATTTGACCTTTATGAGACGTTGCCTTTCTGACTCCCTTCTCCACCAATTAGGTTGAAGGAACATTGCAGGCACCATAACCACTTTAACAAACTGGTTATGGTGCCTGGCAGTCCTTGGTACCGAGTCCCGCACCATTACTAAACAGTTTACTCGCTGTTTAGTATAGATTCTCAGTTGCCTGCAGCCTAAAAGCCTGGTTCTCAAGGATGAAATGGTGGAGGCGTGGCTATATTTTTCTTCACGCCATACCAGGTGTAGAAATCAGTGATAGGCGGAGAGAGTCACCTAAGTGCACTCAGCCAATCACTGCCTCAATTCTTAGTATGAATTAAAATGGTGGACAGAGGAAGCATAGTTCCCCCCCCCCCCCCCCCACCGTGGGTGGCCTGACTTCTGCCTGCTGTGGACAGAGATTCTCTGCTAAACAGTGAGCAGACTGTTCAGTAGTGAATCGGGACCAATAGCCCATAGACTCCAGTTACAATAACCTTTTCAATCAGTTATGGTGCCTAAAGTAAGTATTCCTTTCACGTGGTTAGGGGTAACAAAGGCAACTACTCAAAGTTAACTCTTTTTCAATTATCCACTATGAAAAATTAATAAAAGGGAAATAAAACAAAAAACAAAAACAAAAAACTCACAGATACTTTTTCCAATTTATTCCAGACTCAAAGTCATTAGGTCCTGATTAACATGCATTTATTTAATTTTTTTAAATGTATTTATTTATTTTTACCAAAGGCTTTATTTAACATAGGTTTGTTGCCTCTAAAACAAGGCAAGTAATGCAATACACCTGACTGGAGTCCATATACAGATTAGGGCATAATCCCAAAAATATGCAACACAGCACCGAATTCCAAGGACTGGAACTCTTCATAATAAATAAGTAAATAAATACATAGAACATTTTTAAATAACCTTTATTAAATTTCAGTAATATAGGATGTTAAAAAATATATAGCATTGCTCACATACATATAACATGCGTGAGGTAAAAAGTGATATACTTGTTAGGGAGATAAATTATTTACAATAGATTATTATAATACAATATCTATCTATTATTTTAAGTAAATAATTGGCTTACTTTTTGCATTAATAAAGTTTTAGTCCCTATAATTTTGTGTCGTGTGTCTCTCCATTCCTTCCCTTTTCGCAAAGAGCATTTTGAACGGATTAAAGTAGCACACTGTCGCTTTAAGTAGTCATACAGATGCCTACACGATTATTGTATTTGCAAAAAGGATACGGGGTTAAAAACAATACTTTCTAAAGAGGGTCAAGACAGCCAGGCTTCCTGCAGAGTTGCTAATGAGTTGTGGCTCCCACTAATTACCCTTTATGATAAGACAACAATGATTCAGAGCTGGTTTTGTAGGTCTACAGAGAACTGCAAAATATGGGATACATTTGATACACGGAAAATAGCTTTCACTGTGAAACAAAGTGGTTTTAGTTGTTCTGGTGTTAGCAACAGGTCATGGGGAGACAAAGTGCGTCTCTTCTGACTTAAATACTACAATGGTGCATTTTTTATTTTTTTTATAATACACTGTCAATAGAATATATTCTGCTTCTGATAGCAGATACATTTAGAAAGTCCATTAGGCAAGCTTTTATATAGCCCGTTGCTACCATCCACACACACCTGCTAAACAATAGACATGTGCAATTCGTTTCGATCCGAATATGAATTCGGACGAATTTCGGACAATTCGGACATTCAGGTACTTCCGAATGTCCGAATTGCCGAAGTGCCGAGGTCCCAAAGTTCCAAAATTTTCAGAACTTCGGCACTTCGGTAATTTCGGAACTTCGGGACCTGAGCGGCTCAGGGGTGGGGGCCAGGGGGGACCTTAGGTCCCCCCCCTTATTAGTATTTAGGGCCCTCACCCACCACTCAGGGGTGGGGGCCAGGGGGGAGGACACTAGGTACCCCTTCCCTTATTACAATTTAGGGACCCCACCCACCGCTCAGGGGTGGGGGCCAGGGGGGAGGACATTAGGTCCCCCCTTATTAGTATTTAGGGCCCCCACCCGCCGCTCAGGGGTGGGGGCCGAAGTACCGAGGTCCCGAAGTTCAGAAATTACCGAATTTCCGAAGTGTCGAAGTGCCGAAGTTCTCAATTGCTTTAGTGCCGAAGTTCCGAAGTTGCCGAAGTTACCGAAGTTCCGAAGCACAGTATTGCCTAAGTACTAATATACTTACCCAGTGAAGAAAGACGAATGTTACATTGTAAATAATTTTAAATAAAAAGTATAGAAACATAGCCAGGATTCAGCTGTAAGCATTTGCAACACTTACAACAATCAAGTAACATACATTCATATAAAATGTAAGTTACTTGGCCAGTCAATGTAAAGACAGGAATGAATAAGTAGATAACTCCCTAATTCCCACGGTATTAGGGAGCTATCTACTAAAAGGCTGAAAGACCTAAATTGGTCTTTCAGCCAAATTTACTAATACTAAGTAAAGGTTACTTAGTATTAGTAAATTCTGCCCCTACTCGCTATACCGCGAGTAGGGGCATGTCTATTAAACAGTGAGAAGCCTGTGACTGCTCACTGTAAAAAAAAAAAGAAAAAAAAAGTTCCCCCCTCCCGAGCCCCTGGCCCCCACCCTTGAGCGGTGGGTGGGGGCCCTAATGTAAAATAATGAGGGGGACCTAAGGTCCTCACCCCGGCCCCCACCCCTGAGCGGCGGGTGGGGGCCCGAAATACTAATAAGGGGGGACCTAATGTCCTCCCCCTGGCCCCCACCCCTGAGCGGCGGTTGGGGGCCATAAATTGTAATAAGGGGGGGACCTAAGGTCCTCCCCCCGGCCCCCACCCCTGAGCGGCGGGTGGGGGCCCGAAATACTAATAAGGGGGGGGACCTAATATCCTCCCCCCTGGCCCCCACCCCTGAGCAGCCGTTGGGGGCCATCAATTGTAATAAGGGGGGGGACCTAGTGTCCCCCTCCTGGCCCCCACCCCTCAGCGGCGGGTGGGGGCCCGAAATACTAATAAGGGGGGGGACCTAATATCCTCCCCCCTGGCCCCCACCCCTGAGCAGCCGTTGGGGGCCATCAATTGTAATAAGGGGGGGGACCTAGTGTCCCCCTCCTGGCCCCCACCCCTCAGCGGCGGGTGGGGGCCCTAAATACTAATAAGGAGGGGGGACCTAGTGTCCTCCCCCCGGTCCCCACCCCTCAGCGGCAGGTGGGGGCCCTAAGGTCCTCCCCCTGGCACCCACCCCTGAGCGGCGGGTGGGGGCCCTAAAAAAAATCCCCCCAGGTGACTATTCACCCCAAACCCCTAGTCACCCCCTCCCCCCCAATAAAAATTATCCCCCTATCTGCCCCACTCACCCTAAAAACTAATGAGGGGGGGACCTTTAACTAAGTACCTGTAAAAAAATAAATAAAACTTACTATTCAATGTTTTCTTTCTTCTAAAATCTTCTTTTTTAAGCCCCCCAAAAAGCCAAATAAAAAAAACCATAATAACCGACGCAATTATAAAAAAAAAAAAACGAGCGCAAAAAAAATAATAATCCTTCGTCACCCGGCGAGGGCTCCGTGCAGACTGAGCTCTGCCGGGCGGGGGAAGGCTTATAAAGCCTTGCCCCGCCCTGCAATTAGGCTCAGAGCACTCTGATTGGTGGGTTTAAGCCATCCAATCAGAGTGCTCTGACAGGTAAATGAAGAGACTGACAGGTAAGTCTCTACATTTACCGGTCACAGCACTCTGGTTGGTTTGAAATCCACCAGAGTGCTCTGTGTCATTTTACACAGCGTGGGAAAGTTCTTTGGAATTTTCCCATGCTGTGTAATTTGACTCATAACTCTCTGATTGGTGGATTAAGTAACCAATCAGAGAGTTATGAATCAAATTACACCGCATAGGAAAATTCCAAAGAATTTTCCCACGCTGTGTAAAAGGACACAGAGCACTCTGATTGATGGATTTCAAACCAACCAGAGTGCTGTGACAGGTAAATTAAGAGACTTACCTGTCAGTCTCTTAATTTACCTGTCAGAGCACTCTGATTGGATGACTTAAACCCACCAATCAGAGTGCTCTGAGCCTAATTGCAGGGCGGGGCAAGGCTTTATAAGCCTTCCCCCACCCTGCAGAGCTCAGTCTGCGCGGAGTCCTCCATGGGTGAGAAAGGATTATTATTTTTTTGCGCTCGTTTTTTTTTTATTTTTTATAAATGCGTCGGTTATTATGTTTTTTTTGGGGGCCTTTTTTGGGGTTTAAAAAATAATATTTTAGAAGAAAGAAAACATCGAATGGTAAGTTGTATTTATTTTTTTACAGGTACTTAGTTAAAGGTCCCCCCGTCATTAGTTTTTAGGGTGAGGGGGGTAGGTAGGGGAATAATTTTTATTGGGGGGAGGGGTGACTCGGGGTTTGGGGACCCCTAGTCACCTGGGGAGGACATTTTTTTTAGGTCCCCCACCCACCGCTCAGGGGTGGGGGCCAGGGGGGAGGACCTTAGGTCCCCCCCCTTATTAGTATTTAGGGCTCTCACCCACCACTCAGGGGTGGGGGCCAGGGAGGAGGACACTAGGTCCCCCCTCCCTTATTACAATTTAGGGACCCCACCCACCACTCAGGGGTGGGGGCCAGGGGGGAGGACATTAGGTCCCCCCCTTATTAGTATTTAGGGCCCCCACCCACCGCTCAGTGGTGGGGGCCCGGGGGAGGACCTTAGGACCCACCCTTATTTTACTGTAGGGCCCCCACCCACCGCTCAGGGGTGGGGGCCAGGGGGGAGGACATTTGGTCCCCCCCCTATTCTGATTTAGGGCCCCCACCCGCCACTCAATGGTGGGGGCCGGGGGTAGGACAATAGGTCCCCCCTATTAGTATTTAGGGCCCCCACCCGCCACTCAGGGGGGCTGCGGGGGGCACTATTTATTTATTTTATTTTTTTCAACAGTGAGCAGTCACAGGCTGCTCACTGTTTACTAGACATGCCCCTACTCGCGGTATAGCGAGTAGGGGCAAAATTTACTAATACTAAGTAATTTTTACTTAGTATTAGTACATTTGGCTGAAAGACCAATTTAGATCTTTCAGCCTTTTGGTAGATAACTCCCTAATACCGTGGGAATTAGGGAGTTATCTACCAAGCGGCTGCAAGAGAAGTCCCGAGGTGCTGAAGTCCCGAAATTGCGAAATGCCATAGTTCCGAAATGCCGAAATTCCGAAGTGCCGAAAGTTCCGAAGTTGCCGAAGTTCCGAAGTTCCGAAGTTCCGAAGTCTTGAAGTGCCGAATTCCCGAATTGCGAAAATCCCAAATTTCGGAATGCCGAACCGAACCGAAAATTTTCCCCATGCACATGCCTACTAAACAACAAGTTTAACAAAAAAAATAAAAAAATTTAAAAGGTAATTTACCACCAAGGCCTAGGAATTACCTGTACAATCAAGAGCTAAAGATCAATGTTCACATTTTTCCACAAGGGATTCATTTTAAGAGACTAGTGATGCCATCTTTCTGGTGACCAACAACAACTCCTTTTGTGCACTAAGTAAGCACTACTAGCAACAGGGAGGTGGAATAGAACAGATTATACAAATAAAAGAGTTTTTAAAGGGGCAGTCAATGCTGGAAATTACCCTTTTAATGTGTTTTAGAAACAATGCTATAACAAATGATCTAGAATAAAAAACAAACAAAAAAAAAAAAACTTCTTTTGTACAAATACCCACACATTACATCAAAAGCTCGGAGTTTAGCACGCTCCAGCAAGTTGTTATTCAGAAGAATCTCATCCTGGTCTTTAGCGTTTGAACTGTTGAACATTTATAATCCAGCACTGCAAGATTAAAGTGTAGGAGTGACTGAATAACAGATTTTAAAACACTCCGTGTGCACAGCCTCAGTTATGCTCAGGAGTAGGTGTTGCTCGGACCGGTAGTTCCCCTACCAGCTTTTTACTTATGAAAAGTGTTTGCGTAAATCCCAGAATGCATTGTGATGCTTATTAGGACAATCCAGTTGCAAGATTAGGGATTGAGTGACAAAACACACACAGATGGCAAAAAAATAAAATACATATTGCATGTAAAAACCAACAGAAGTGCTTAGACTGACGGATTTGGGGTGTTCCTTTTACGATGACATGTACAACTGAGGTGTACCTTTAAAGATGGCATGTACAATCTGGGTATTCCTTTAAAGATGGCATGTACAATCTGGGTATTCCTTTAAAGATGGCATGTACAATCTGGGTATTCCTTTAAGGATGGCATGTACAATCTGGGTATTCCTTTAAAGATGGCATGTACAATCTGAGTATTCCTTTAAAGATGGCATGTACAATCTGAGTATTCCTTTAAAGATGGCATGTACAATTGTGCTACTGAACCTCACATGCTCTTTAGAGCAGACTCATGAAAATAAAATAACAGCTTGACACAGTTTGTACCATTCCAAAAGGCCAAAACTTCTCCTCAAGCTTTAATTCATTTGTCAATATGTTCCCTTTTCTATTTTATGGTTTCCTTGATCCTCAGAGCCTCTATATCTCATAAATAGGTCAATGTCTGCTTCCATTAATTGATAGTGCACCAGCTACACTGTATGATGGTACTGAACAAGGACTTAGGATTCAAACTCAATCTCATACAATAACACTCTTGGAGAAGTTCACGGAGGTCAGTTTTCATATGGGTCACCAGACTACTTAGAGCTAGCCTCAGGAAAAAACTAGTCACATCTTCTGACCATTGTGCTGGTCCAACACACGTCGTATAAAAACATCTGAACTCTGCAAGCTTTCAGATAAATTTGGCGTTTGAGATATATTTTACAAAGTAACAATGTAAGCACAAAATAAAATGTTCTAATGAGCAGACCAATACACTACAGAAAATATATTTAAGCAACGATCACGAGAATGTAACGTTACAATAGATAACTATCATCAACTTGCCCTTCACAGCTTTTGGGCTATGTTACCAAGAGATAAGCACCAATTAGTCTTGTCTTTAGGGCATCCTGCAGCTAGGAAATGGATGCTGGATGTGTGACACTTGTACAGCTCTCAAGAAAATGTGTACTGTAAGCCAATTTTGTTCTGTTCACAATCCCTGTGTTCTTATTAATGAATGCCCAGGTAACAGCAACCAGGACTTACGATTAGAGGATTAACTGGCTGTTAGCGATCTATAGTCGCACTGGCATTTAAAGGACTTTTTTTTTTCTTTTTCTTTTTTATTGTGAAAAAAATGATATCCCTTTATTGGTAAAGCATCAACGTTTCAACTGTGTGCCTTTATCAAGATATGTAATCTCTCCCCCAAATCACACTTCATTTATACCATCTTAATTAATCATATGATCAAGTAAGGGGCGAATCAATCCCATACAAAGTGACAGTAACCATAGTGACATAAACAACACCAATGTCAAAGTGCAATGTGCAAAACAAGTGCCACTGAACAAGGTGCATCCAAGACAATGCAACAAAGTGCACAATACATCTGCATGTGCACAATGCACCCACACCCAAGACAAAATGCAATGTGCATGCCAAAAACAAAATGCACATCAAAAACATCCCACATCAGAAACGTCCGAACTCCCCAGCATGTACACTTCATACCCTTTAACCTCACATCCAACATCCATCCCGGGAAAGGCGCCCCCATCCTCCCAACACCTCCACCTTCATTCCCAAATGGGCACAGAAGCAAATAAAGCAAAGGCGAGGAAGAAAAATCTTCACGCACAAAAAGCCAGACAAGCCACAGGACCCAAGCACCTCGAGCTTCTTACAGAAGACCCAATGGAGACAAAAATAAAAACGCATAAGGTTTTGTGAACAGTGTAATTTTTTTTTATTCTGATTAGTTTTTTTTTTATAGTAATGTTAAACACATTTTATACACCCTCCCAGACAAGTACGCTTCATTTAAATGAAAGTACATCATCACTGGAAACGGGGGCTTTGAGAGGGTGCCAGTCTTGGCTTTGAGATGAGCCATCCAGCTTGGAGACAGTTAATTGAGGATTTATTAAGGAAAGAATGTGTTCCGTGAGCATTTCTTAAAGGAATTCTGCATTTACCTTTCTAGGACATTGCCCATTAAACATGAAGGTTTATATGTCCCTACCCTAACACAAAGACTCAGTGATTAAAGAATTGTATATCTTTGATTTTCATAAAGCATTTCCCAACACAATGGTAAAGAGAAACTGCTTATCAATGTTTAGAAAAGACAAAACAAATTAAGAATTAGAGTGTGAAAAAAAAATGAATGTTATGAGTACAGAATTCATAAAACATTAATTTATTTATTTTTCTTCTAATAAAGCCACTCTTGCAAGATTCTACTACGTAATGCAGTGATTAAATATAACTTGAACCATAGATTTTAAAAAAATCCTTTGCTCTGTTGCATACATATTAAACCTTGGTCCCTTATTTGTTGAATTACAATTCCTCACTGGAAATGTAGTCCAACAACAACTGGTGGCTGGCTGGTAGAGAACTGTGGGATGTGTAGTCCTAACAGTTTGAGGTGCAGTGTTGGGCACCACTGTTTAAATATATCACTAATTCATTTGCCAGCTTCAACCATTTGATCAATGTTTCAATATTCATAACAAATGACTATTAACATTTCCTTTTTAATCCTAGGTCCATGGCTACCAACCCAGTCCTCAAGACACACCAAAAGTTTAGGATTTAAGCATTTGCCGGTTCTGTTCCTATGTGGATTAATAACAAAATCCAGACCATTGTTCTACCTCGAAAACTGGGTTGGGAACCACTATCCTAAGAGAACAAATGTATAAATCGGTTCATAGTTCTCAACTGCTGGTGTACCAGTCATTTGTGGTCCCTGGCATCCATCAATATATTTTGATAATCAATAATCTCACCGTCTCAGCTTCTCTGTAACTTTTTCCAGTTCTTCTTGAGCCCTCCTTAGCTCGGTTTCAAGGTACTGCCGCGTGGAGTCAAATTCACTCTCAACCATTTCCAATTTTTGGGTGGTGTACGATAGTCGCTTCTGCAATTCTTCCTTCTGGTCCTGCAAGCTGCTGGAAAACAAGAAGAAAAAAAAAATATTCCACCAACTGTGATGATCAAAGATCCAAAATTGCTGTTTATACTAAGCCATGAAAGAGACTGACTGCTGTTCCTCTATCGGCTCTTTCACATGCCTGTATTTTCTGATCTAATCTGAGACACGATACAAAATCTCTCTTATGCAAAACGTCATTAAGTATTTATGTATTCCTTAGCTGTATTCTCCATAATGTGGCATATTAAAGGAGAAGTATTTTTTCAAATGTTCAGAATCCTTCCTAGTGTTACAATGAGCCACCTGGAATCCTATTGACGCAGAGAATATAGCAGGTTGTGTGGTTCTTCAAAGACAAAATATGTTTAGGTTTGGTTTAGAGTGTGTCTAATTATTATGAAAAGCAAAAACATTTACGTACAAAAAGCCTCAATTAAATATTGTTGCATAAGCTTTTCAAATTATTTAATATTTTTGGATAAACTTTAAAAATTACTTTTTCAACATTTTGAAATACATATCAAAACATATATAATTTATAAAGAAATTTAAAAAAATAATCAATGTAAAAAAATTAATATCAAAAACATTACAAAACGTAGATTTTTTAGAATATTAAAACATTTTAAAAGTTTATAAAAAAAAAAGGGATTCTAGTGTGTAAGGAATATAAATCTGTGATCTATGATAAAAATCTTACACTATTGTTCCCGCTGCCCCTCCCTCGCTGCCCCCCCCCCCTCGCTGCCCCCCATCTTAGAAAGGGTTAAAAAAAACTTACTGTACTCACCTGAATCCAGCGCCGTTCTCTCTCAGTAAGAAGTTGGTGCGCTGCCTCCTCCGATGTCATCCAACAGGGGGCTAATGCATATGCGCAGCGAGCCCTCTGAGCGCGTTAGGCCCTCCCCATAGGAAAGCATTGCTGCAATGCTTTCCAATGGGGACGCTCATGCAGAGGGTTCACCGAGCACTGCTTTCGTCCTTTAGCCTTCCTGTCTGAGAGATGGAAGAGGAGCTTCTGTTAGCTCTCATGAGCTCAGCGTTGCAGTACAGTGCTAGCTCATTGGCTGAGAGTGTTAGCGGAGCCCTGCAATGCTGGTTTTAGCGCAGGAGAGAGAGCTTCAGACTCAAAAGACACAGGAAGCAGTGCCTGGCTGATCGTAGATAAGAAGTCAAACTGTTCTAAAATGGTTGAACAATTTCAGTTAAAAATGGCTGCACATGGGGAGGGGATAAAGGGAAGACCATGGAGAAAATATAAATTTCAATACTGATTATTTAAAAGAAAAATAAAATCCTTACCTTTCTCCACAATTCATCCCATCATCATCCCATCATCTGAGGACATGAGAATTTTTATTTAAAAATAAATAAAAATGTTACCCCGTATCCTAAATGCAAACTACACATTTAAATAACAGGAAGCTTTAAGTACATTGACCATTATAGTGTGAACTCACCTGCCCCGTCAAGGCAAACCTCTTAGCCGAGCCCTACACTAACAATTCTCATGAACATTCATATGAATTCCTCTTCTTGTCTCATTAGAGATTTTACCTTTTAGATGATAGCAGCAAGGTAAATTTAATGGTCATTGGGGGTGGTTCTTAAAAAAAAACTCCTGTTATTTAAATGTGCATAGAGAGTTGAAATATTTTTTTTGTCCTATGTATTTGGGCTGATAAATACTATAGCCACTGCTGCCACCCAAAATTAGTGGGAGTTTTGAGAGCAAGGATTAATTTTGTGATTCGTTTTATGTTTCTGAACCATGTTCAATATTTTATAACCCCAGTTGTTCACCAAAGGAACAACAAAGAAACAATAGATACATTTTTTTAGTTGTCAACAAACAGCAATTTCTACACAAAGCCACTACTTTGTTCTAACTTAACATGCTGCTAATATCTCATATGTTTCAAATAAATGTTACTCACAGTAAAATTCTTTGCTGTGAATGGGCTAAGGAAAATATTGAGAAAGTTTTCAGTAAGAATTATAATGTAATGTCAACTTAATTTCTTTGGTCAGTTATGTATGTTCCAACGAATGCCATGGCTCGTGGTCACGTTGACAGCACACACTTAATTTACAGCTTTGTCATCAACAAAGCCACGCTTAACATGGTGTCTGTTCACACAGCCAATGTGACATATGACATGGAACCAATCATTGTTAAAATTAGTTGGGACTTCTACCGAGAAGTAAGACTTGTCTAATTTCTTACTGATTGGTTAGAACCTTCGATGCACCTGTTCTCGAACTAGCGGTTACGAATTCTAGCAATGGAATGTTCTTTCAGGATTAGAAAACATCATGTCTCGGTAGACAGTTGATTGAAATAAATTTTAATACTCTCAAATCAATTTACTTTAATTAAAACTGATGTTCTCTCATCAGCTTTACTTTTAAGGATTAATCTTGTTTGTACATTTCTGAATTATGAATGAAAATTGTATGAACTTGGAATGCATTGTTAGAATTGTTTTACGAAGGGTAAAAAAATAAATAAATATGCAATGTTAAAAAAACTAAACAAAAAAAAAAAAAGACCTCAATATTATCCTATGTATAAAGAAAACGTCTGGAGCAAGGGCCTAAATGTGGAGCAATCGCCATGGTAACCAGTTAAATGCAAGATACCAAGTGATTATGCTACATCTAACGAGGTATGTCCTTACCAGCTGCAGCGAAAATACAACGTATAACAAAACACCAAATGCACGGTTATAGCACAAAATGTATAGCTGGAGATATTGAATATACATTCCAACAATACCAACAATTTCTATTACGATCACCTTGATTTACTAGGTGCCAACAAAAGGAGTCGTGCACTGCTGAAAACAGTTATGCTTGGAAGTCAATTTAAAGATCCATGATATTTACTATCACAGCTCGCAGGCTAACTTCCAAGCGTAACTGAGCTCTGCCAGCAGACGTATTTCCATAGCCCATGTTCTAAGAAAGCATGGCAGGCATGAGCCAATAAATTACAACAGCAAAATGCAACAGTTCATCGCTGTTGCAGCTATAATATATAACAAAAAACAAAAAGTAATAAGACATGTGGAGGTCTGAGAGGCCATAGCTTGCCATAAAAGAGACCCGAGCAGCTCTCTACTTTTGTAATGTACCTCAGATATAATAGATAAATAAAATAAAAATGCATGTGGCCCTGCAGTCCTGGACCATGTAAAAAATGTACGTTATCAAACATGTGGTCCATAAAAATGCCTGGAGGTGCCCAGTCTAAGGTGCCTATAAAGTGGCTACTATCAACCGCCTTCACACTAATAATAGTGAGAGGTGGACGAAAGAATTAAGAAAATCCTGAAAAAAATGAAAAACTTCCAGTTGAAGTTTTCTTTCTTCAACCATAAAAAAACACAAAAAAAAAAGGAAAATCACATAAAATAAAGGAAATCACATAAAATAAAAATAGACCGGAGAGAAAAACAAGTAGCAAGAGAGGTGAAACCAGACAACAGCTCAATTAGCCTGCCCTTCGCTGGGTCCCCGCTCAGATATCAAGCTGGTTTTAGCTCAACTTGTGCCATTACAGAGAGAACATATCTGAAGCATATAAGACTGGTCCCACCCGAATGGGCAGTCCAGTCCTGAAATGCCAGCAAGTTCCCTCTGCACGAAAGATACGGCAACCCCAGACGATCGTTTCAACCTTGTAAGGTATCATCAGTGAGGTATAGCCAATATATACCTCTAGGCACGGTGAGCAAGGGGTCCACGTATGGATTGCCCTTTAAACTTAAGGAGAGAAAAACAAGTAGCAAGAGAGGTGAGAACAGACAACAGCGCAATTAGCCTGCCCTTCGGTGGGTCCCCGCTCAGATCTCAAGCTGGTTTTAGCTCAACTTGTGCCATTGAGCTGTTGTGCTAACTTTAGCCAGTGTTTGTGACTAAGTGGCTACTAAAAAAAGACTGGACATACCCCATTTGCAATACTTTGGGTTGTCTACTATTGCAAATGGCATGCCATTATGGGGGTAATTCTCATTCCTTGGCTACCATACGGTCTCAAAGGCAACGTAACCAATCTGGCCAATTTAAATGTGAAAAAAAATATAAAAAATTTAACTGGTTATATTTGACCCTGTAACTTCCCAAAACACCATAAAACCTACACATAGGGGGTACTGTTTTACACGTGAGACATCGCTGAATATTTTTAGCAGTAAAAGCAAACAGTATTATGACATTCCCAGTTAAAATGTCATGCTGAATTAAAAAAAAAAAATCTTATCGTCTCCCATTTTAAAAATATTTTATTCATATTAAATTATGTTTCATAGCTAAATATTTGATGTTAAATGAAAGCCCTATTTATCCTGAATAAAATTATATACAATAAGTGTGGGAGCACTTAATATGAAAGAGGCGAATTACGGTTGAACAGACATATAGTCAAATTCCAAGTTTTGTTTACGTTTTATTTTGATCAAAACGTGTACATTTGACTCAGTCTTTAAGGGGTTAAAAATAGATAGATTCTCAAAAGACAACACAAAAATCTTAGGCATAAAACAATTATCTATGTGAGTCCACTGAAGGTTCAGAGTAAACTGAGCGTTCAAGATGGGAAAAACCTTTATGAAAGCCTTCCTTCCCGTGAATGCCCTGTAGGAGCATTGTGATTGGTTGGCTATGAAAGGCAAGTCTCACTTTGTGCCCAGTAATGTGTACATATATCCATCTATGCAGATACATGTGTTTAGGCATACATCTACACATATTACTGAGCAAGAAGAGGGACATCCAAGTACAGTGTTCTTACAGAGCATTAACAGCAAAGGAAAGCCAACATAAAGACTTCGCCCACCGTGAGTACGCAATCTGCGCATTATCTCGTTGGATATTTTTGTGGGGAAAAATTTGCATTAACCGTCATTTCCATACAATAGTAATACCATATTAATTAACCTTTAACAATGGGAACTACTACTTAAAACTGTTAGTATGTTAAAACAATGAGTACAGAGTGATGAATAGAGACAAATTGAAATAGTCAGAGTTCAGAAGGTAAACCATGTTGAACAGAGCTAAACTCAGCTTGTACAAACTTATGCAAGTGTGACATGGCAAATGGAAGTTTTTTTTCAACTCGTATATGTAAGAGAGTTAATTTTCAACACAAAGAATGGATCTAATGAATCTGAAACTAAGAAACATTGTAATAAATGTGTTTCTTTCTCCCATCCTTCAATGAAAGGTCTTCTAGAGCCATGTATGCAAGCTTGAAGAAGAACGATAAACCACTAAATTACTGGAATAGTAATGGGGACATGCTAAGAATATTCAATGAAAAAGGCAGAAATATAAAAAGAATAAGGATGAAGACAGGTTTTTTGTTACATTTATTCATAAAGTACAGAGTTACCAGTAGATCCTTTTTTTTTTTTTTTTTTCCAAAGGTGGAATTGGTCTAAAGTGGAAGGGTCATGAGTGATTAGCAAAGCAAAGTACACATCTTTTCTTGGTAAGGCAGAGTTTGGGCATTTGTACAAAGATCAGAGTTGGATTAATGCAGCGTAAGCAGAGTACTACATTTTTTACACGTAATCTTAGTTTTCGCATCGTAGTTTTGGTTAATACAACCACTGTAATTGCTGAAGCCCACAACAGGAATCCTGTCTTCTACAGGCTTAGGCAGTTGGCCAGGTTGACCAAAACTATTTAGCTAACTATGGTAGAGTTGTAAAACAGAAAAAAAACAAAAAACACAAAAACTTTTCAGTCAACGTAAGTAAAGAAATCCAGTTTAGTAACTCACTCAGCTAACTGCAAATACTTTCTTCAGACCTGCTCTTGAACTTTGTAAGAGGTTCAGTAGAATACGTAATGAGTTCTGAGAATGGAATATTCATTCTCTGGTACATAGCTGTGCATCTCCGGGGACGCACAATTAAAATCCATTTTAATACTCCCAAATCAATTTAACTTCTCTCAAATTCAAACCCTCGTCGTCCGTCCTCTACTAAGCCACCTGGTGCTAACACCCGAAAACCACAAACAATCTCATATCCATTCCATGTAACTCTCACTATAATTCCTCTTTTAAAGCTGCCCTCTGGAATGCACGCTCTGTGTGCAGCACTGTTAAATCAACTTCCATCCATGACCTATTTATCTCACACTCCCTAAACCTACTTGCACTAACAGAAACATGGCTTTCTCTCTCTGATACTGCTACCTCTACCTCACTATCCTTTGGTGGTCTTCACTTTATCCACAACCTAAGACAAGCTGAGAGTAAAGGTGAACAGGGTCCTTTTCAACCTATCGTTTCTGTAAGTTTTCTTGCAATTGTCCTATTTACAGTTAAATCCCACCCTCTCATAATATTGTAAAGTGCTACGGAATCTGTTGGTGCCATATAAATGGCAATAATAACTTAACTAAAATTGATGTCCTGTCATTGGCTTTTATTTAATGTTGAATTCCATTAATAGACTCCCATTGTTGATGCAAATTTCAGGAATGCACTACTTACCGGTAGCATGTTTGTATGTTAAATTCACAGCAAGACAAAATAAGAATAAACAAAAATACTTTGACTGAGAAAATAACTAATGCACAATTTTAGGTTTTCAAAAGCTTCAGTGGTAATTAGTGGATTTTTTAAAGAAACCAGTTGGAACACCTTTTGATAAACCCAGTGTACAGGTTTTCTGTTTTGATTACTGCATATTTTAAGTGCAAAATCATTCGGTAAGGTCTTTGACAATTGTTTATTAACTAATGGCAGGAAATACATATACAAAAATTACACTCCTTGGATTTATGAATGCCACTGCGATGATCAAGAATCTTATTTAGTAATGTATCAAACCACACTGAACACAAAACAAAAATATTCAACCTGTTTTACATGATATTTGTGTCCTTTAAACATGAAGAAGTAATTTCCTTAGCTCAAAGGGGTTTATTGTTTAAGTTGTCAAACAAGTTTAGAAAGCAATGAGGATCAGGTGAAAAGTTTGGACTTAAGTACTAGGGTTGGGGGATCATCAAATTATTTTAAAGTATTAAACTGGTTATCCCTAAATCCATTTGCTTATTTTGGAGAGGGTGTTGGGATTTGAACAATATAACCAGAATAAGTAACTAAGAAAAGAAATGACTAAGGTTGGCTGAAACATGTAACCAAAAACGGCCTCAAAAGAGTTTCAAGAAAGGCTAACGAGTTTCCAACAAAATCTTCAGTATCAATAATATCAAGCAAAACAATAACGTGAGAAAAAATATCGGCAGTTAAAGTAGATCGTGAAATGGAATAAAATAGGTTTGTTCAACCAGCATACTGTTTTTTCTTTCATTCCCCCCCCCCGTTACATGAACATACGATCACATTATGTATGCATCATACCCAACCCGTTTTGCCCATCGCCCATAGATTTAACCTTGGACTATCTATATAACATGAAGCCTACATCATGCCTTCATTTAGTTTCAGGAGCAAATCTGAGCTCCAGTACAGAGTCTGTGGACTTAGAAGATCTGTGGATCTCAGAAGCGGTCGGTGATTTTCCACTTCTATAGAGATCTATCACGGTCTATTCTATCATTCAATTTTGCAACATATTTTTAAAATATTCCTTTGCTTTATGAAAATGTATTTCTTTTTTTTTTTAACTGTTTAGAAGAGTAGTGATTTCTAATAATTGGGTGCAGAAACACCTTCTAAGTGGTTACTCAGAAAACCGGGTAGATTCTCTTCCATTTACTTTAGCTTCACAGAGCTAATGGGAGTGGCAGAAGTTCTGGACTACAGTGTACCTCTGTTCCCCTATTGTACAGCTCATTGAGAAGCATAGGAAAGCCATGCATTGTTTCATTGAATCAATGGGAGGTAGAAAAAATTGTTGGGCATGATTCATATGCAATCTGACTATAGTTTGATGTTAATAAAGTCAACACATTTCATTCTGTCTTTGTGTGAGTCATAGTCAGGGGAGGTATGGCTAGGGCTGCATAAAAACCTTATTTAACTCATAAATGACAGAGAATTAAGCTGTGAGGTGTGCAGGGACATGATCTGTACACCAAAACTGCTTCACTAAGCTAAAGATGTTTTGGTGTAGAGAATGTCTGTATAACCCCTTAACAATGTAAGGACATCCTATGCCATTATACAAAAGAAGGGTTTTAATGCCATTCGTACGGCATACTATGAACGAACGATTGTGCCCTCTCGGGAGCCTGTATACTTCACGTACTCGCTGGATCCGATCAGAGGAACTGCCTGACAATCGAGGCAATCCCCCTGCAGTTAATCCCATGCATCCGCGCCATCTGATCGTAATGACACCACGATAACATGACTCGGATTGGCCTGATTACATCATTGCTTGCAGGGGGAGTGCCTGGCATGTCAAGCAGATCCCCCATCATTAATAAAACAACATAATTATGGACAAATACTTTATTAATATACACTTAGAATTAAAGGACCACTATAGTGTCAGGAATACAAACATGTATTACTGACACTATAGTTTGAAAAGCACAGTTTAGGTGACTGCCCTCCCTTCCCTTTAAAAAGGTGTCATACACACCTTATCTCTAGCACTGCATGGATCTCGTTGTTATCGCTTCTCGTTGGATCTCGTCCCATGTTTATTATATGTTTTTTTTATTGCAGTGAAAGCTAGCAGTCAAAATGCCATGCAGAACTTTTCTTAAAGGAACATTATAGGGTCAGGAACACAAACTTGTATTCCTGACCCTATATTGTTAAAAAAAAAAAAAAAAACATGCTAGAAAAGTCACCTTTATTCCAGCAGCGCATGGGTCCGCTGGTGTGGGTCCACACCCGATCCGCCTCTTTGGCTGACATTAGAATTGATTATCTCAGCCAACCAAATGCTTCCCCATAGGAATGCATTGGATTGGCTGAGACACTCAATTTTGATGATCTCAGCCAAAGAGGCAGGGAGGAGCCGGAGGCAAACGCCGCCCAGGCCAAACAGTAACTCCTGATAGATATGTATTGAATCAATGCATCTCTATGGGGAAAGTTCAGCATCTCCATGCAGAGATAACCAGCTGAGGAATGGCTACTAAAGGTGTCCTTGGGTTGGAATTTTCTCTGAAAAGGCAATGTTTACATTAAACATTGCTATAGACACCAAAACAACTACAATAAGCTGTAGTTGTTCTGGTGACTACAGTGTCCTTTTAATTTCTCCATTTTTTTTTTAGATTTTATTCCTATTAAATTACATGTTTGATGTGACATGAAACCCCATTTCTCCTAAACAAAATTATATATAATAGGTGTGAGTGTACTTAAAATGAAAGAGGTAAATGATTGATGATTCATAAACAACCATATAGCTCAAATGCAAAGTTTTGTTTTGGTCAGAACTTTTACAATTGCCTCCGTCCTTAAGAGGTACATTTCCCGTTTAGCGAATCTACTTTACTTTGATCCTTGCTTACTAGGTAGTGAAGGTATTCGAGTTTTGGAGTCTCTCAATTTTATGCTGACACTATATTGTATGAGTCGGAGTCTCCAGGACGTGTCACCTTAAAAAGAACCTTTGTGTTCTCATCAATATTTGCCGGTGTATATTTAATACGCTTGTATTGAAAACACTTTTTGCAGTATTGTTGGTTTGATTGTTACGTTAGGCATTACTCTGTAACACGTTCTGTAGTGCGAGATCGACAGCTGTTCTGTTTGCAGAGTCATGTAAACCTTTCTTTTTGCAATGTTTATGGAAATTCTGCTGTTTCGAGTGCTCTTAAGGCTTTTATGCCAAGTCATTTATCCCAGACATTCAGAGAAATGCAAATATGGCTAAGAGGTTTTCCATTATAAAAAAGAAAATCTATAGCTTTATAGACGTTAAGAATCACACCAGAATAACATATAATTGGAACGTGGTTTTGAAAATACAGATTTCAAATTTAAAAATTAAATAAAAAATACTAAGGTATTTAGTGTTGAGATTTAGTTACTAGAAGAACAGCCCCTGTATACATAAGGCTATTCCTTTCTTAAAGCGCCAAGACATATACAATCCCGGATATACACACCTCACTATACAAATCCCTTTTATTATGTCCTATTCCACTTCCGAAGTATCTCATGTTGACCATTCCATTGGATATTATTAAGGATAGAAAAGGACCAAGAGAGACAACGGACATTTATTTAATCTTGGAAAAACCCATTCTGCTGCCCCATGCCCCATACTTACTTTCTGTAATGAATAATAAACAATCAAAACCAGATGAACTGCTGGCCAAGTTTCTAGAGTTTGTCAGTATACAAGCCAGGGGAAGGAGATAGTACGGCCTGTTTGGAGTTATGTGAAGTCAGAGGAAATGAAGCAGGGGAGCTCAGAGTGCAAGTAACAACGTGCAAGTGTAGATGCACACTGAACATTTTAAGTTTCTTGAGCATTCTGAAGTGAATATCCCGGAGTATTCTCCTCATGTATTGTCTGATCAAACAGTGACTGCAACATCACACATCAGAGAGCTTTTAAATAGGCAAAATCAGCTTTGGGATGAAGAGTTACTCAACTATCTCAGTTATGTAGGGATACCTTCAATGAAAAATGTTTACAGGGGACACACACATATGCGGTTTGGGAGTGGTTATTGAAGACACGTTTTCCAGTGTTCTTCTAAAGCTCTTGATACAATCTAACCGATGCATTATTTTTCTTATGGTCGGTTTCAAATTTCTATGGGTGCTAGGGGCCTTACAATATCTACAGTCACCCGGCTAAACAACTCCTCTGCAATGGGTAGCGGTGCAGTTTAGCATTGTGGTGGTCTCCTCGCTTCTCTCCTCTCTTTTTTGGGTTAGCCAGTACTTGATGCAGCATACTCCAAGGTGTCCTAAAAAAGGGGAATATCATGAGCTATCTTAATGAGCTCTCAGCCATACTTTTGGGGTACTATGAGCGGTTTAGTCGGGACCCCATCATCCTATTTTTGGACACCTGGTATAGCAGATTTTGGTGTCACGAGAACCTTTCTCCCTCTAACCTGCTAGGTCTGCCCCTTGCTGTGTCTTTGTACACCTGAAGAGATAGGTCCTCTACTACCTCTCTTCCAAATTTGGGGTATTCCAGGGGTGAGGGGACAACGGTCACAGTCAGGGAAGGGGCAAAGTGTCCTACCTGGATCTCTGGTAGTGAGCTGCAACACGTGCTTGTTATCGGGTGGTGACTGGTTATGCGTCCTCTGCCTGTGTGCTGGAGAATACGGAGGTAATTTGATCTGAGTCATCGCTCAGTAAAACCTCTGCTGGCAAATCTTTCAACTGTCCAATTTCAACCTCTTCAGACCCTGGCCCCAATTTAGGTGCATCTTTAGTTTCCGTATACAGCTCCCCCTGCTACCTGAGCCACAGATCGACCAGTCTTGTCTGCATCAGGAATAAGGGGTTGCTTACCGAGGGTAAGAGTAGCTCCAGTGTCCCTCAGCCCAGTGGTGGATACTGCAGTGGTTATTGTGCCTGGATTATTTCTTTAAATAATTTACAAGTGCCCCTCCCGAGATCAGGCTCTGGATCCGCACTGCCTCAGCCATACCCTTTTACAATAAGTCCATACAGCCTGGCGATGGTGCTGGTGGATGTCAATGGCGGCTTGGATCAGGTAAGGGATGGATTAGGTGGACTAGCCCAGTATAGTAGTGGTGTGAGCAGTTCCTCCAGAAAGCAATGGGCTGCTGTTCGGGGGGTGGTCGGAGTACCGGTTGAAGTCATAGGTTCTGGTTCCTCTCCCAAGGGCATTCTCGTGCACATGCCCGTATTGTTGGCAGACATGGCACGGAGGCCCCAATCTGGGTATTGGATGTGGAGCTGCCGCTCTCATAGGTGTTCTGGTGTGTTGGGGTATAGCCAATCTGATGCTAATGTGGGCCAGGCAGTATAGAAGCTTGGGTGCTGTTTTTTGTGTTGCTGAGCATTCTGGTGCTCGCCAGTCAATTCGGCAACCTCTGGTAGTTGAACAGCTGCCTGTCCCATACCTATTGTTGCACTTCAAGTGCTTTGTTATTATAGAAATGTTCAAGGAGTATCAGGTGTACTATCTTGTCCATTCTAGTCACTTGGCAGCCCTGGATCCAGTTAATGGCCGCTCGGTGCATCGTGTAGGTTCACTCAACATATAGCGAGTCTCGATCTCCCTGCTTTAAATCCCAAAGTTTTCTTCCCATAATTCCTTGTTTTTCTTGCTGAAAACAACCCTCAGCCCCTCCAAAACAAACAAATGCTTAACTCCATTTTGTTCATATAATTCTAACAAACTGAAACAATCAAGGTTCCTTGTAAAATTTCCACTCAAGCAAGAGGAGTAACATCAGAAATTGTCCCAGAAGATACAAACTGCGGCACCCTATTCATGTTGATTGTAGACATCAGCCCATGAGGTACAAAGATCTGCTTGATGAAAATTGTAATTGTTTGATTGACTGCAGGGAAGTTGATTAGCAGAGGAATTTCACCACTACAATGACTACATCATATACCCTAAAATGTAGTATGCTGACAATATACTCTATTGCCTGGTCACGCTAGTATTTGGATGACAAAGGTCCTGCTTTTGAAAGGTTCAATTGTTTAGAGATCCTGCTGGTCTTGAGGTGGTGTGCAGAGTCACACAGCTAGACGTGGACGGCTAGACATGGACAATTTAGCTTAAGGTTAACCTTCAGAAGTGGCACTGGAAGGCAACATCCTCTTGATGCCACATTGGTCAGCTAGCAGAGAATCATTATGACAGATAGAGACAGCGATAAACATCTGATCTTCATTGAACATTAAACATTAAGATGGTCCAACAGCTTCATCAGTTGCACTCTCATACATGTAGGATGCCTTTTGGTTCTTTGTACACAGTCATTATGCTGCTTGCAGACCAAACTGGGCAAATAGCAGGATCCACCAGCCATGGAGAGTTCAAGGCCATGCTACTGCAGGTATTCAAGTTTTTGGTGGCATGTGAAGACAGTCGCCAGTAGATTGTTTGGGTGATCCACTGGTGGTACTACATGGACTTATCATTAACAAATAAACTATTAATTTGACAAGCCACTTTGTTTAATTCCAAGGCCCCCCTCCCCCCTAAAAAAAATAGGATATACTATTTATAGTTAATGGATAGAATCCAAACAAATAAAATATTTTGTGAAGAAAAGAGACCTCATCCGACCTTTTCTTCTATTTCTGTGCATTTTGTTTCCTTTTTCTGCCTATAGTGGATTATTCATTCGGCAGTTTGCAACTACCGAACCCCGACCTCCCTCCTGGCTTGTTGTGATCGAAAGCACCGGCAATTAAGTGTTCCCTGTGTGGCCGCTGTTCGTATAGCCGAACGCCACGAGGAAAAGAAAAGGCGGCCATCTTGTTTGCACGAGGCGAGTCAGCGGGACTTGGTCGTCGAGTGTCTGGAACTAAAATCGGACACTCGACCGTACGAAGTACCGCTGAGAACTACCGAACGGCCGCTTCTCCTAATTGCCGAACACCCAGAAGAGCGGCATTCGGTAGTTATGTTCGTATGGACCAGGGGAACAATCGCTCCTATGAGCCAGGAGGGTATCTTCGGTATTTTGACCGCTTTCGCCTTTTTCTCCAATTGACCGACCACACACACTGAATTCGTGGAACTGTTTTGGGCAGGAGCCTTGTGTGTGGTCGGTAAAACAAGACTTCCACACTTTTTAAGAACCCCTGAACCGATCTGGGTGAAATTTGGATATGTTTACCTCCCAGATCGGGGCTATCAGGGGATATGTATTTTGTGGGGATACCTTGTGGGGAAAGGGGTGTTCCAACGTTTGGGTAAAATGTGTGCCCTCTGCCTGGAGATAATTGATTTACTCCTTAACTTATCTCACTATCTCCCAGGCAGAGGGAGGGCGTGTATTAAGAAAATACTGTACAGTGATTGGTGATATGTTTGTTTGTTTTGGGAGGTCCTCTTGCATGAGGATCCCCCATAAAAGCCAGCCTGTTTCAATAAAGCTTTAGTTCTGTTACACCCTTCATGAAGTCTTGGCTCATGTTTGGGGAAAGAATATTCTATCTACTGGGAAGGATTGTCTGGAAGCTGTATTCATCTCTACCCCCTGCTGGAGCTATAATCACTTGTACTCAGCAGCTGGGAAAGGAACAAGAGACCGCAGCACCATCACCCCTGCAGGTCTTAACATCTTTATATATTATTTATATGATGACACGCAAATCTACCGGTCCTCTCCTGATCTCTCTACACCCATCTTGACTTGTGTCCCTGACTGCCTCTTTGCGATTTCCAATTGGATGGCTGCTCACTTCCTTTAAATCAACCTGCCCAAAACAGAACTTCTGGTCTTTCCTCCCTCAAGTGTTGCTACTACCGTGTCGGTCTCCCTCCAAGTCAACTGTCATGCCTTAACTATGGTATCCTCTTACTTCCTGGTTCCACGGAGCCTAGCCACACCCCTTTATGACACGGTCTCCTTATTTAATCCGACCGCACCAGCTGATCGACGCTGGATTATGGAACTACGTTCCGTACTCACGAACCGGCTACAACTTCGTTGTGAAAGCCTTCTGTTACCGGACCGGACTGGAAGACACTTCAAGTTCCCTTCACCTCTCCTCATCCACGACTAAAGCTGAACTCTCTTCACTTATGATAACCGCCTCTGAGGAGATCTCGGGAACCAGTGTTCTATGTGCCGGAAGCTAAGTAAAACCTCTGTGATAAGCATTACATCTCAAAGCTGTTATTTCCTGTCTCCAAAGTCCTTCTATAAAACAACCCAGTTACAGCTATCTTCAACTCATTCACTATACAAGTTAGCTGCATCTGTCTTGCTTCAGTTAAATGCTATGGAACAGCTATTGTAACTTCTTATCACCTAATTCGTTAATACTACTAAGAGACTCTTTCTGATTCAGTGTCTGCTAATTACTACCGTTTACTACTTAAAGCTACATTGCCTGTAATTGTGGACTTCAGTTATCGTTTACTACTTAAAGCTACAGTGCCTGTAATTGTGGACTTCAGTTATCGTTTACTACTTAAAGCTACAGTGCCTGTAATTGTGGACTTCAGTTATCGTTTACTACTTAAAGCTACAGTGCCTGTAATTGTGGACTTCAGTTATCGTTTACTAATTAAAGCTACAGTACCTGTAAATTGGACTTAACGTCACAATATCTTCTACTTTTTATAATAAATATTCAAACTATAAGAAATCTGCAGTTGTGTTCCTTCATAACAAATGTTTAAACGTGACAGAATAATCCAGCCCTTGTAATGGATCCAGCAGATTACGATTCCACGATAACTACGCTGAATCAAAGAGTTGATACGCTAGCCCAAGGTGTGCAAGACCTGCAAGTTACTAACGAAAGAATTCTCACTTATGTCAGAGATTTACAAACTCATACTCCTCATACTATTCTGCACTCGGCTAGCGATCCTGCTGTATGTAACCCTGAAAAGTTCTCTGGAGATCGTTCTAAATACAGGGAGTTCCTTAACTCTTGCAAACTATTAATTGCTTTGAAACCTAGATCTTATCCTACAGAAAGAACTAAGGTTTGTTCGGTTATTTCCTTTCTAAGAGGTGAACCTATGTCATGGGCCCATTCCTTTCTGGAAAACGATGACCCCATCTTAGACTCACTGGATGAATTTTTTGAAGCCATGTCTCTTCTCTATGAAGATCCTAACAAACAAGCAACAGCTGATTTAACAATCAGAACTCTACAGCAAAGACATAGACCCGTTGAAGATTACATTGCTGAATTTAAAAGATGGGCAGTAGAAACGCAATGGAATGACATCACATTGCGCAACCAATTTCGAATTGGTTTATCTGAAGCTGTAAAAGATGAACTATCTAGAACAGAACTCCCTACTACTTTGAACGCTCTAATTCACCTATCAATCAGCATTGACAGAAGATTAAGAGAAAGAAAGGCCGAAAAAGCCCTCTTACATTCTAAAGACCGAAAACCTTTCACTCCCTCAAAAGCTCCTGAAAAGACTTCCTTACCAAGCGAACCTATGGAAATAGGGGTAATAAGAAGTCCTCTCACTCCTGAAGAGAAGAACCGAAGACGTCAATTAAACCTATGCATGTATTGTGCTTCTCAAGATCATTTGGTTCCTGATTGTCCCTTATTGAAACGGACAAAGGGCGGTAGGCAAGCCTATGCCTTTGCTATCTTAAGTGCACTCCCTTCTACACCAACCACTCAGTTCACTCCTATATCTCTCATACTACAGTGGGATAAGGTGAGAATTATGACTGAAGCTATCATCGATTCTGGTGCAAATGGGGTATTCATCGATTCAACCTTTGTAACAAAGAATAAAATTCCTTGTGTTCGAAAAAACACTTCTGTTCCTATTAGAGTGATTGACGGCTCCCTTATCTCCTCGGGACCGATTCTTCATGAAACCATCCCTCTAAAGGTAACCACCAATCATATTCATACTGAATTTCTAGTATTTGATGTTATTCCATCACCTCTCTATCCCGTTATAATAGGGATCAACTGGTTAAGGAACCACAACCCTCAAATTTCTTGGTCTCCCTTCTCTCTCACCTTTAACTCCTATTATTGTAAAGAAACATGTTTACAACAAATTCCCATTCTTCAGATCTCCAAAGAACCAACTATACCTTCTTGTTATTCAGACTTTTCAGACGTATTCAGTAAAAAGGAAGCTGAAACGCTCCCACCTCATCGTTCCTACGATTGTCCTATAGACCTCATACCTGGTGCCCCAGTACCTTTTGGGCACATCTACCCTCTCTCTGAGTCTGAATTGCAAATTCTCAAAGAATATCTGGATGAAAACCTACGGAAAGGGTTCATTAGACCCTCTAGTTCACCTGCTGCCTCAAGTATGTTTTTTGTGAGAAACAAAGACCAGACTATACGTCCTATCATTGATTACAGAGCTTTAAACAAAATAACAGTTAAAAATCGTTATCCTCTTCCCCTCATCAATGAACTGGTTGAACAATTAAAAACTGCTACCATCTACACTAAGCTTGACCTTCGCGGGGCATATAACCTCATCAGGATAAAGGCTAATGATGAATGGAAAACTGCTTTCCGAACAAGATATGGCCTCTTCGAATATCTGGTGATGCCTTTTGGCCTCTGCAACGCCCCTGCAACTTTTCAACATTTCATAAATGATATCTTTAGAGACCTATTGGACGTCTGTGTTATCATTTATTTAGATGATATTCTCATATACTCCAACACTCCTGATGAACATAGAAAACATGTCAGATGGGTGTTATCCAGACTCAGAACTCACAAACTAATCGCTAAACCCGAAAAATGTATTTTTCACGTCAATGAAATAACCTTCTTAGGTTATGTTATTTCCCCTCATTCAATAAGTATGGATAATTCAAAAGTCGATTGTATCATCAACTGGCCTGTTCCCTCTACAGTAAAAGAATTGCAGCGATTTCTAGGGTTCGCCAACTTCTACAGAAAATGTATTAAAAACTACTCTGAGATAGCTCACCCACTCAATCAACTTAACAGTAAAAAATATCCCTTCAATTGGAACGAGAAGGCTCAAACTGCCTTCAATGAATTAAAGAGAAAGTTTACAACAGCTCCTGTTCTTCAACTTCCAAATCCTTCATATCTTTATGTCTTTGAAACGGATGCTTCGGAAATTGCAATTGGAGCTGTCCTTTCTCAACATAAAACTCCTCAGGAACCTCTTCATCCAGTCGCCTTCTTCTCACGATCATTATCTCCTGCCGAAAAGAATTATCCTATAGGGGAAAAAGAATTATTAAGTATCAAAGTGGCTTTAGAAACCTGGAGACACCTTCTTGAAGGTGCTCAGACCCCTTTAATCGTATATACTGACCATAAAAATCTCGAATATCTTCACTCCAATAAAACACTGTCTGCTCGACAAGTAAGATGGAATCTCTTTTTTTCCCGGTTCAATTTCCAAATCGTCTTTAGACCTGGGTCTAGAAACAAAAAGGCAGATGCCCTTTCCAGGATCCATAAAGACACTATATTTGAACCTCCTCCGCCTACAGTCATTGGAATCTTCTCTTCTCTTATTGACGACATTAAAGATCTCAGTGAAGATGCTCTTGAACTTCCTAAATCAATTAAATTATCCAAGAAAAACGGTCTCTACTATTTTAAAGACCGGATTTATGTACCTCCCTCTTTCAGAATTAAAGTACTTGAATTTATTCATGATTCTCCTCTGGCAGGTCATCCAGGTATAAAAAAGACCCTTGAATTGTCTAAGAGATACTATTGGTGGCCTCGTCAAGACCAAACTATCGAATCTTATGTCAAATCTTGTTCTATATGCCAAAGATCCAAACATGTCCATCATCAACCATTCGGTCAATTATTGAATTTACCGATTCCTGAACGGCCTTGGCAATCCATTTCTATGGACTTCTTGGTGGAACTACCTCCTTCTCACCATCATACCACCATTTTAGTGGTAGTAGACCGCTTCACGAAAATGTCTAATTTATTCCTTTAAAGAAGTTACCCTCATCCTCTGAACTTTCAAAAATATTCCTTGACAACATAGTTAAACTTCATGGACTGCCAGACAAAATCATTTCAGACCGAGGAACTCAGTTTACCTCCAAATTCTGGAATGCATTATGTGCTACTCTTCGTATCCAACGTAAACTATCATCTGCATATCATCCTCAAACAGATGGACAAACTGAAAGAGTCAACCAATGCTTAGAGCAATATCTACGATGTTATTGTTCTCACTTACAAGACGATTGGATAACATGGTTACCCATGGCAGAATTCGCATACAATAACTCTTTTCATACCAGCAGCAAAATGACTCAATTTTTATCCAATTATGGATTTCATCCCTCCTCATTTCCTGCTCAGACAGTTTCTTCATCTAACCTCTCCGATTCGAATCAAATCTCTCATATGTCCTCTTTATTCAAGAAATTGCATGAAAATCTAGAATTGGCCTCCTCCAATCAAAAGAAGTTTTTTGATACAAAAAGACAACCTCCTCCCTCTTATGAAATCGGTGATCTTGTCTGGCTTTCCTCAAAGAACATCTCTACAAACCGTCCATCAAAGAAGTTAAGTTCCCTTTTTCTTGGTCCTTTTCCGATAATATCGGTTATCAACCGTAATGTTGTTAAATTGAAGCTTCCACCTACTTTGAAACTACATCCTGTTTTTCATGTGTCCTTGCTAAAACCTCATCATCCTGACCCTTTCCATAGAAATGTCACTACTTCTCCTGATCCCATATTGGTCCAGGGTGAAGAAGAATACGAAATTCAGAGTATACTGGATTCAAGGATTCATCGTGGCTCTTTACAATACCTCATCAGATGGAAAGGATATGGAATTGATGAAGATACATGGGAAAACTCCTCTGTCGTTCATGCTGACAAATTGATTTCCAATTTTCACAAGCGTTACCCTTCTAAACCAAGTCAATAGCACCCAGAGGTTGCTCATTAAGGAGAGGGCACTGTCATGCCTTAACTATGGTATCCTCTTACTTCCTGGTTCCACGGAGCCTAGCCACACCCCTTTATGACACGGTCTCCTTATTTAATCCGACCGCACCAGCTGATCGACGCTGGATTATTGAACTACGTTCCGTACTCACGAACCGGCTACAACTTCGTTGTGAAAGCCTTCTGTTACCGGACCGGACTGGAAGACACTTCAAGTTCCCTTCACCTCTCCTCATCCATGACTAAAGCTGAACTCTCTTCACTTATGATAACCGCCTCTGAGGAGATCTCGGGAACCAGTGTTCTATGTGCCGGAAGCTAAGTAAAACCTCTGTGATAAGCATTACATCTCAAAGCTGTTATTTCCTGTCTCCAAAGTCCTTCTATAAAACAACCCAGTTACAGCTATCTTCAACTCATTCACTATACAAGTTAGCTGCATCTGTCTTGCTTCAGTTAAATGCTATGGAACAGCTATTGTAACTTCTTATCACCTAATTCGTTAATACTACTAAGAGACTCTTTCTGATTCAGTGTCTGCTAATTACTACCGTTTACTACTTAAAGCTACATTGCCTGTAATTGTGGACTTCAGTTATCGTTTACTACTTAAAGCTACAGTGCCTGTAATTGTGGACTTCAGTTATCGTTTACTACTTAAAGCTACAGTGCCTGTAATTGTGGACTTCAGTTATCGTTTACTACTTAAAGCTACAGTGCCTGTAATTGTGGACTTCAGTTATCGTTTACTAATTAAAGCTACAGTACCTGTAAATTGGACTTAACGTCACAATATCTTCTACTTTTTATAATAAATATTCAAACTATAAGAAATCTGCAGTTGTGTTCCTTCATAACAAATGTTTAAACGTGACATCAACGTTGCCACCATCACCTCTTCGTCACAGGTTCGCTGTTTAGGTGTTCTTTGACTCCGACCTCTCCTTCACCCCTCATGTCCAGTCGATCGCCAAATCCTACCGCTTCATCTCAAAAACATAGCTCGCATCCACCCCTATTTAACACATCCGGCTAAGGTGCTGGTCCATGCTGTTGTTCTCTCTTGCCTTACATACTGCAATCCCCTTCTCAGTGGTCTTACGTGTTCCTAGCTTGCACCACTGCAAGCTATAATGAATGCGGCGGCGAGGATCATTTTCCTGTCCGCCCGTACCTCCCAAACCTTCCCCCTCTGTCAGTCCCTACATTGGCTTCCAATTTAAGATTCTGATGCTTGCTTACAAGTCCCTACATAATGCTGGTCCAACGTACCTAGTATGTCCCGTCAAGGCCCCTGTGCTCTGCCGAAGACCTACATCTATCCTCTGTCCATACTCCCACATCTGATGCTCGCCTCCAAGACTTCTCCCGGGCTGTACCTTTACTGTGGAACTTCTCCGTTAGACTTTCACCCAGTCTCCACTCCTTCAAAAAATCTTTGAAAACACATTTCTTCAGGAAAGCCTATCAATTAAACAGTTAGCAGGTTTTCACCATGACCCCTCTCCTGCAACTGTCAAAAATAACCTAAATTATCAGTGAATACTTTTCTAGCAACCTATTTCGTTACCCCTAGAGATGTCGCGAACATAAAATTTTCCGTTCGCGAACGGCAAACGCGAATTTCCGCAAATGTTCGCGAACGGGCGAACCGCCATAGACTTCAATAGGCAGGCAAATTTTAAAACCCACAGGGACTCTTTCTGGCCACAATAGTGATGGAAAAGTTGTTTCAAGGGGACTAACACCTGGACTGTGGCATGCCGGAGGGGGATCCATGGCAAAACTCCCATGGAAAATTACATAGTTGATGCAGAGTCTGGTTTTAATCCATAAAGGGCATAAATCACCTAACATTCCTAAATTGTTTGGAATGACGTGCTTTAAAACATCAGGTATGATGTTGTATCGATCAGGTAGTGTAAGGGTTACGCCCGCTTCACAGTGACAGACCAAACTCCCCATTTAACGCACCGCAAACAACCGCAAACAGTCCATTTGCACAACCGCAAACTCCCCATTTGCACAAGGTTGGATACCAAGCTAGCCATGTCCGTTCCTTGTCCTCACTGATGTCATTGAAGGTCTCTTCCTCCACCCAGCCACGTACAACACCAAGGGTCCCCGAAAGGTGACAACAAGCCACCTGGGACGCCTGCTGTGTTTGGTCTTCCACCTCCTCAAAGCCACCTTCCTCCTCTGACTCCTCTTCTTCAGACTCCTCTCTCTGCGTTGCCTCTCTCTGCGTTATTATAAGGTGTGTTAAGTAGTACTATTCCTTTCAGTTTAATCCCTGTTACGAGTAGAGGACTATTTCCTTGTTTCGCCAAACCCCTTCAAAGATGGAAAAAGCGGTATGAGTGGAAGAAACGAGGAAATGTGGTCAGGTGGTGGTGCCAGCCCCACCAAGGGCTTGTACCCAGGTATGCTAATAAACTGAAAATAAGAAAAAATCTCCCAAGAAGGATATCTAAAACTGGCATAGGAAAAGGTTAGACAACTATAATAAAGTGATACCTACAAATACTAGTGAGCATAGTTGTATAATAGAGGGAGAAAGGGAAAGCAGAGTAATGTTACCTAATACCGTGGTTAGTACCCTTTGTTAAAGTAAATTGAGTAATGGACAAAAGTCTTTATTGTATCATTTCTAAATAACAAAGGGATACTATACTCATTCCACTATAGTGGCTAATTGTGTAATAATGGTAATACTATTACCTATTATATAATATTGCCAGGGGCAAGGAAATTCCCTCTAAATAGATGGCATAGGCGTGCGCACGGGGTGTGCCGGGTGTGCCTAGGCACACCCTAATCCCCGCGGCACGCCTGTGAGTCCTGCAGGAACGCGTGGGAACAATGTTCCCACTGTTCCTGCAGGCACTCTGCCACCCCCAAATGCCCTCCGAGTTCCCCTGAGTTCCCCCTGGGGGAGGGGGGGAGGGGGGAGGCAAGAGGTAATGGACCTCCCCTCCATCTCAACCGCGGCGAGAGAGCTGTGTGCGCTCTGCTCCCTCTCGCCGCGCGCTGTTTGCTTATGCCGGGAGCCGGAATATGACGTCATATTCCAGCTCCCAGCTACAGCAGACAGCCCGCGCGGCGAGAGGGAGCAGAGAGCACACAGCTCTCTCGCCGCGGTTGAGATGGAGACCGGCACCCGACCCACTGGACCCCAGGGACAAGTCCACGCCAGCACTCCAGGTAGGGAGGCTGGGTGGACATTTTTTAATAAAAAAAAATGTATGAGTGTGTGTGTGTCTAAGTATGTCTGTGTGTGTGTGTGTGTCTAAGTATGTATGTGAGTGTGTGTGTGTGTCTAAGTATGTCTGTGTGTGTCTGCGAGTGTGTGTATGTGTGTCTTAAATATGTCTGTGTGTGTGTCTGTGTGTGTGTGTGTGTGTCTAAGTATGTGTGTGTGTGTGTCTGAGTATGTCTGTGTGTCTGTGAGTGTGTGTGTGTGTCTAAGTATGTCTGTGTGTGTCTGTGAGTGTGTGTGTGTCTGTGTCTAAGTATGTCTGTGTGTGTGTCTGAGTATGTGAGTGTGTGTCTGTGAGTGTATGTGTTTGTGCGCCTGTGAATGTATGTGTGTGTGTGTGTGTCAGAGTATGTGTGTGTCTGTGAGTGTATGTGTATTTGTGAGTGTGTGTGTCTGTGGGTGTATGTGAATGTATGTGTGTGTACGTGTATATGTGTATATATATGTGTGTGTCAGTGTGTGTGTGCACTTATATATACACACAAGTGTATATTATTTTTTTTGGGGGGTGGGAATCTTGGGAGAGTTCTTACACTTTATTCCCAGGACTTGACCCCTGCCGGCAGGAGAGATCTCCGGATCTCCCCTCTCGGCTCATGCAGAGCCGGCACTATTTGAGTGCCGGCTCTGCTCTAAGCCTCCATGGGCCGGCGGGGAGATCAAAGACCTACCTCACCGGCCCACAGTAGCATGGAGGGAGGCAGGAGAGGACCCGGGGAGCTCTAGACAGAAGCTCCGCCAGGTTCCTCTCGCGAGATCTGAGCGTTGCCATGGCAACGCTCAGATCTCGCGAAAGTGAACTCTAGCCCCGCAGGCTAGCCCCACAGCTACTGAGGAAGCTCATACAAGAGTGAAACGCGTTTAGCTGGAGTTTTGGACTTTTATACTTGGACTTTCTACCTTTTAGCTTATATGCTTTTGAGAAGTCTTAATATTGTTTTTATTATTTTTTATCTCTACAATAAATCGTTATTTTTTTATATCAGTCCATATAGTCCTTTCTAGCCTCCAGGAACATGTGGGGAATGCTATCCCAATAAATTAGCATATTGCCAACAAACCTCAGAGCCAGGAATTCAAGGCTCTGTCTAAGGTGAGCATAACAATTACTATCTCACTATTTTGTATACACTATCTGTACAATACCACCTATGAGGTTCTCTCTCTCTGCTTGTTCCATATCTTCGGGAGAACATCGTTTGGGATAAAGGGGTGTGTTGCTGCCTCAAGAGCAAAAAGGAGTCACTTACGGAGCCAATAGCTTATAGGCTCCAACCCACGTGAGTGGTTTCAACCAATTGCTACTATTATTCATTTTTTATTTTTGTAAACCATCTGCACTATATTCTCTCTTTTTGTTGTTTTACTTTGTATGTACATTTGGACACATTGTATCACTATGTTGGAGGGGTGAGTATACCCCCTCATTATTTATATTAATATTCATTATAGCGCTCCACTTGCTGGTATATTGTTTATACCTTTTTATTCTTATATTTTGCACTTTATTGTGGATTAAGGTATTCCACTTTTTGTGTTGAGCTGCTTTTATTCAGGCACTTTAGTATATCACTCACTATCTCAGTAAGGGATAGTTATTGTTTCCCCTAGAGTATACTCTACACTGGACCACCAGGGATGGCACATGGCAGCAAGGATCTCCCCTCCCTACATAAGGTAAGAAGGGAGGGGGGATATTTACTAATCTGCCCCCACCTTCACAATCTCTCCAAACAGACAGCACACACACACATACAGCACCCTCACACAAACAGCACACAAACAGCACCCACACACATAGCACACATACAGCACCCTCACACACACAGCACACATACAGCACCCTCACACACAGAGCACACATACAGCACCGTCACACAAACACAGAACCCTCACAAACACACACACACAGCACCCTTACAATCACACAACACTCTCACACACAGTACACTAACAGCACCCTCACAAACACACAGCACCCTCACACAAACAGCACATTCACAAATACACGACACAAACAGCACCCTCACACACACACATATCACACAAACAGCACCCTCACACAGCACACTAACAGGACCCTAACACACAGCACACTACCAGCACCCTCACACACAAACCGCACCCTCACACACAACACACTAACAACACCCTCACCCACATAGCACACTACCAGCACCCTCACACACACACACACACACACAGCACCCTTACACACACAGCACCCTCACACAGCGCACTAAGAGCACACACACACACACACACAAACAGCATTGTATGTGTGTGTATATATATATATATATAACAAAAAATAAATAAATATATATATATATATATATATATATATACACATACACATACATGCGGCGTGTGTTTGTGCTTTGGGGTGCACACCCTAATGCAATAGGCTGCGCACGCCTATGATAGATGGGTATAGGCAGAGAGTATGGAGACCAGAGTGATGCGGTCATAAAAAGTGTCAATAAGGTGATATAAAGTTAAATGTATCACAGACACACAGCCACCCTTTCTCTTAGCTAGTTTCCAGAAATGCTGGATAGGTAGAAGGGCTATAAAGACTCAGAGAGGTCTAAGAAGAATCCTCTAAACTAGCCCTAATCTCCTTAAACACCTTCAAGGTGTTCTAAGCTAAAGCTCAATCTAAACGTTTAGAGGACTGCCTGATTTCCCATCACAGATGCTGGCTAGGAATAACACTGTGCAAGACAAAGAGTGGGTCTAAGTGCCCATAGTGCAGTAAAGTGTCCCCTAGTGAAGTGAAAAAGAGAACAACAAGGTAACATTTTAGCCACTTTCTGCTTATACCGGGGGTCTAGTAGCGTGGACACCCAGTACAGGTCATTCTCCTTCAGCCTTTTTATACGAGGGTCCCTCAACAGGCATGACAGCATGAAAGACCCCATTTGCACAAGGTTGGATGCCGAGCTACTCATTTCCCGTTCCTCCTCCTCAGTGATCTCAATGAAGGTATGTTCTTCCCCCCAGCCACGTAAAACACCACGGGTACCAGATAGGTGACAACGAGCACCCTGGGATGCCTGTTGTGGTTGGTCTTCCTCCTCCTCCTCCTCCTCAAAGCCACATTCCTCCTCTGACTCCTCTTCCTCACAATCCTCTTCCAGCATTGCTGCAGGTCCAGCAAGCGATGCTAATAAGGCTGTTTCTGGTGGTGATGGTGACCACAACTCTTCCTCTTCCTCTTCACACTCATCTACGGCCTGATCCAGCACTCTTCGCAGGGCACGCTCCAGGAAGAAAACAAATGGTATGATGTCGCTGATGGTGCCTTCGGTGCGACTGACTACGTTTGTCACCTCCTCAAAAGGACGCATGAGCCTACATGCATTGCGCATGAGCGTCCAGTAACGTGGCAAAAAAATTCCCAGCTCCCCAGAGGCTGTCCTAGCACCCCGGTCATACAAATATTCATTAACGGCTTTTTCTTGTTGGAGCAGGCGGTCGAACATTAGGAGTGTTGAATTCCAACGTGTAGGGCTGTCGCAAATCAAGCGCCTCACTGGCATGTTGTTTCGCCGCTGGATATCTGCAAAGTGTGCCATGGCCGTGTAGGAACGCCTGAAATGGCCACACACCTTCCTGGCCTGCTTCAGGACGTCCTGTAAGCCTGTGTACTTATGCACAAAGCATTGTACGATCAGATTACACACATGTGCCATGCACGGCACATGTGTCAACTTGCCCAACTTCAATGCCGCCAACAAATTTGTTCCGTTGTCACAAACCACTTTGCCGAGCTATTCAATCTATAACCGTGAAAAAAGTTTTTGGGTTTTTAAATGCACGCTATTGTGACACCAGATATTAGTGGCACTGTGAACTGGCAGAGCACACGCTGTAGGCCTGACACACACGCATGAAGACAACTAACTGCTATTCAATCTATAACAGTGAAAAACATTTTTTGTTTTTAAATGCACGCTATTGTGGCAGCAGATATGAGTGGCACTGTGCACTGGCAGAGGTTGGCAGAGTACACGCTGTAGGCCTGACACACACGCTTGAAGACAACTAACTGCTATTCAATCTATAAGAGTGATTTTTTTTTTAAATGCACGCTATTGTGACAGCAGATATGAGTGGCACTGTGCACTGGCAGAGGTTGGCAGAGTACACGCTGTAGGCCTGACACACAGACGCTTGCAGACAACTAACTGCTATTCAATCTATTACAGGGAAATTTTTAATTTTTTTTAAATGCAAGCTATTGTGACACCAGATATGAGAGGTGGCACTGGGCAAGTGGGCACAGTATACACTGTGAGCCTGACACAGAAGCTGGCAGGCAGGCAACTGCAATTAGATTACACAGGAAAAAAAAGCAGACTGATGTTCTAGGGTGCTGTCCTTACAGCAGAGATCAGATGAGTCCTTCAGGACTGTAGTGGACACTGAATACACTAGCCTAGCTATCCATTTCCCTATCAAATGAGCAGCAGCTACACTTTCCCTCCTCTATCTAAGAATGCAGCTTCAGAATGAATCTAAAATGGATGCTGTACAGGAGGTGGGAGGGTCTGGAAGGGAGAGTCTGCTGCTGATTGGCTGGAATGTGTCTGCTGACTGTGATGCACAGGGTCAAAGTTTACTCAATGATGATGAATAGGGGGCGGATCGAACCGCGCATATGTTCGCACGCCGTGGCGAACGCGATCACGCTATGTTCGCCGGGAACTATTCGCCAGCGAACAGTTCGGTACATCACTACTCCTTATACACCATGGTTTATTTTCTTATCAAGTGGCTTCCTTTTATTCTGCACTCTGAACATTGGTTTAATTGCATCAGCTCCTACACTAAGGTCAATATCATTCAATGTCTTACTTGACTCTTGGTAGCATTTCATCCCAGCCTGCCCTCCATGGGCAGTTAGTTACCTGTTTTGCAGACAGAAATGAGAATGTCAGTTCTGCGCACTCTGCAGGACTGACCCAGGAAACACCTCTAGTGGCTGTCTGAGGAGTGGCCACTGGATGTGTCCCTGGCCTATAATGTAAACTAGCCTTTTCTCTGATAAAACAGTGTTTACTGCAAAACACCTGGAGGGACTGACTATACTCACCAGAATAACTACAATAAGCTGTAGTTGTTCTGGTAACTGCAGTGTCCTTTTAACTCAGGCCATTGTTCTAACATTGAACTATATGCATTTCAAACATTTAAATGACAGACTTCAGAAAGATAATTTTTCTTATGTGATCAGGAAAACTTTTTTTATTGAAAACTTAATTTTTTTATAAAAAAAAAATAATTCACAAGTTTTATACAAGTACAAATAATGTATGATGAAACGTCCACAGGGTTATTCACTCAACCAGAAATTAGAGACTTGACAAGACAATTGCATTTTTAGGATAAAATTATAGTCTAGCAGGGTATAATTCAGAAAATTAAGTATTTTTCGGTCTCTGTGATATTAACATTTTCAAATCACTTGTCATTTCTCTGCAATTGTCGGTTCCGTGAATAACTATGTGAGTGTTTATTGAACAATTTCTTTAACATTTGAAATCTCGAAACATTGTGAGATTGTTCATTCCAAATAGGTGGACTCAATGTTTTCTCCTGTAAAATGAATATTAAAACATTTTGCATGTACTTTTCATGGTCTAGCACAATATGAGAGTATCTCAACCATGAAAGTCTTGGCATATCTTCTAGCATCTCGAAATGCCTACATCTACGTTTAATTATTTCTCCCTGTGTGGAATGAACAATTCATCTCTTTATTGCTGTATATCTTCATATGATCGTGCTAATTAACGCTGGGAAAATTCCATTGGTGTACCCGTTAAATTGAAAATATAATTGTATAACATATGAATAATGTGGGGAGTTGGGCAATAGCATGCACGTGCATGAGGTAGAGCGATCACTATAGAGAGACTGTAATGAAAGCAAAAACCCATATTGCACAATTTATTTCAGATTTAGCCGACATGACCAGAGAGAACATTAAACTGACAAAACATCACATGTAGTTAGTTACCTGTCCCAGAGGGTAGGAGAGGATTTTGCGTGACTGCCTTGAAGAATTTTAGGCTGCCAGAGACAGGTTGGCACCCAGGAATTTCGTACCCTGCAGCATGAATAAAGGATAAACCATGGCTAGGTTGGGCTCATATAATAACAGACATCAGGTCACCACGTCGAGAAAATCCTAGGAATTACAATTGTGTACATATGAACAGAGCCATTCATTCTAGCACAATGTATTCTCATACAGTTCTATCTAGCACAAGATCAGATCTCTAGAGCCCATAACAAAATGTGACCAGATGTCCATTCTATTCTGGAATGCGAACGTCAAATGCCTTCTGCTGGACTGCATTGAACAAGCTGCTTCCTCTTTTCCTGTTTCTTTTGTTTGTTTTTTTCTAAATATTCCGGTATGGGGAAATCTTGTCACCCTAAACCTACATGACTGTTTTTAGAGATGCTTAAAAAGGGCACAGATACCGCAGTAAGATATGCTCCCTGGCAAACCTATGCACAAGCAGGCGTAAACATTAAAGCACATTAAGAGCAAATAAGGAATGGAAATTGGCATCCACCTTAATCCAGACAGAGGAGGAATGTCCAAACACAGAGTACATTGGGCGAAGTGGTAAAAGGTTTAATCTACAGCAATTTACATTTGCCATGTTATACTAGGGAACTTTTCATGAGGGCCAACAACTGTACTCAGGATGGGCTATGACTCACATTGTGGGAGTCACAGTACACTGTATTTCTGGTTTCCACGTTAGGTGTGTTCAGTAGACACATCACACTCTAGAAATGTGGCGTTACAGAACAGAGCACACTTTTGTGTGCATTTTGTAAGATGATTTAAAAGCATTCCATTAAAAAGGCTTAGACTCCAACTTTCTTGATATTAACTCAACAAGGGAAACATACAATGCAATGATATAGGAATATTAGAACGTTAGAGAAATGTGCCTATTACCATCTTATATCTTGGTGCAGAAATAAGAATCAATATAATACAATTTAATAAAGTTGTTATTACCTTGCTTTCAAAATGGCAAATGGTTTCATAAAGTGAAATTTTATAAAACAACTACTTTTCACCTAAAAAAATACATTTGTATGGTTTGCGGTTGTCCTAAAAAAAAAAAAAAAAAAAAACAACAAAAAAACAAACAACTTGTTTATTTTTATTTTTGAATTCCAATTCACATTATCGGTTACCTATTTTAGACATGCAAACAAGCAACATGGATACACAGCTTTCCACTAGACAAAACATAAGCACACACTATTAGTATGCCTGCAACAGTAGCCTACAGCAGACAGTACCAAAGGTGGCCTACAGCAGACAGTACACTAATACACTGATGATGTATCGAAGGTGGCCTACAGCAGACACTACTGCAGGGGGCCTACAGCAGACACTACTGCAGGGGGCCTACAGCAGACACTACTGCAGGGGGCCTACAGCAGACACTACCGCATGGGGCCTACAGCAGACAGCATTGCAGGTGACTTACAGTAGACAGTACTGCAGGTGGCCTACAGCAGACAGTACTGCAGGTGGCCTACAGCAGACAGTACTGCAGGTGGCCTACAGCAGACAGTACACTGATGGTGTACCGAAGGTGGCCTGCAGCAGACAGTACACTGATGGTGTACCTCAGGTGGTCTGCAGCCGACAGTACACCGATGGTGTACCTCAGGTGGTCTGCAGCCGACAGTACTGCAAGTGGCCTACAGTAGACAGTACAGCAGGTGGCCTACAGCAGACAGTACACTGATGTTGCATAGAAGGTGGCCGACAGCTCACAGTACCACAGGTGGCCTACAGCAGATGTTACTAATGTTGGCCTAAAGCAGACAGTATTGCAGGTGACTTGCAACAGACCGTACCAAAGGTGGCCTACAACAGACAGTACACTGATACACTGATTTTCTCTCAAAGGTGGCTGACAGCATATATTACTGATTGTGTCCTACAGCAGACAGTACTGCAAGTGGCTTACAACAGACTGTACCAAAGGTGGCCTACAGCAGACAGTACCGATGGTAGCCTACAGCAGATCATCTTAATGGTAGCATACAGCAATGGATTGAAAACCACTTGTTTCTGTCATTATTGCCACAATGTTCAAATTTATTGCACATTTTAGATATGCACATTTTAGCTGAACATTTTGACACCGTCTCACCACTTTGCTTGTAGTCAGCTGGTGGACAAAATTAAGCTTCCAGTCAAGGCTATAATTAGAATTAGTCAATTTAATATAAAATAGTGCGCTCTCAACTATCTTGCCTAGCAAACAAACATAACCATTCTCAGATTTCTTTTGCCTAATTTCATTGATTCTCTGTTATGCAGTACAGACATTTTCCAAGGTAATCTTTTGACAAGGAAGAGTCAGTAATTGATCGATTCAAACAAATGCTGTCTCGAGCCTCCCATAGCTATGACTCATTCATAGTGTACGGAGCTATCCTGATGACAACTAAAGTTAAAGTGACGGGCTATCAGACTTGCATTCTGTAACCCACATGTTTACTTCTGAAACCCAAGTTCTTTGGGTTATATATAGGAAACCAATTTTCTGAAAATTACACCATTGAATACAACGCTGAAAATCACAGATAATGTATGTTAACCTTTTATTATGTAATGTTCCATTTTCTTTTAAATGTATGTAAAGATTTAGCAACAGACCTTACAATTCTGTTCAGTCCAGACACAACCAGGAGAAATTACAATGGTAATTGAATATGGGTGATAATTCAGAGCAAGTGTGTGAGAGATATAGGCATGTCCATAAAATAGATTTACTACTTTAGTTCAGTAGTTTAATAGTCCTGTCAAAGCAGACTGGCCATTTTTTTGAAGGTATAAACACATAAATCCCAACATGGGTATGGAATCAGGATGGGTGGGCGAACCTTCAGGAGGCATTACCAATGATGCAACTTGTAAACTGGTGACACCCATAATGAACCCATACACCGAAGGGGCATGCCAGCTTGGTATAAAGCACGCAAGGCTGGCAGACAGCCTAATGGTCAGTTCCTTATATACCGGACTAAGCAAAGAGTGCTGCGGACGTGCTCCCTGCATGATCTTAGAACTCGTTCTAATGATGCGCTCATACTGTGCTATCCTAGGACAGTTCCCATGGTGTCCCTGGATGTGGGACACCAGGAAACTAAATTGGGACGGTGAGACAGGACCCCAAAATAGGGACTTTCCTTTTGAAAGTGGGAAGTAGGGAGGCATGTAAACATTTAACCTACAAATTTGACTAGCCCATTCTGCAATAAATATGAAGAATACGTGTTAATGGGATACTATAGACATCAACCTAATTTTTGCTTACTGAAAAAGTTTTAGTGAAAAGATCATGCCCCTGCAATCTCACTGCTTAATTCTCTGCCAGACCAGATTCCTCTTGGGTTGAGCACCCCATCCACTATGGGTGCTCACTTGGAGGTGACAAAAGGAAAGCATAGGTTAAGGAGTCTCTGGAAGCACTTGAAACTGAAAGTATTGCAAGTTCGCATGTAAATCTCTCATGGTAAAACGAATGAAGGACCCACCGATTTTGGATTACTGTGATGTAGTGGTTGGCTCAACGCAACATGGCCATATGGTGTAACTGAATCCCTATATTTGTTTGAAAATTAGTTTTGTGTGTGCACTGTTCCTTTAACTGTATTTCTCTGCCACTCAGGAGTTAAACCAATTTTTCTGTCCATGCAGCCCTCCCCTGGCTGTTACCGACACAGCCAGCCTTACTCTATAAATTGAAGTTTAAGTCACACACATGAGACTCCTGCAGTCTCTTTAATGCTATTAATAGAGCAGGAGAGAAGAAACTCTAAACTAAATAGAATGGGCATTAAAGAAAGTGTAAACATTAGATGACTTTTTACAGGAAGAGTTTAGTTAGGTTGTATAAGTCACATGCAGGGAGGTGGGACTAGGGCTGTCTAAATAAAGTATAAAGATTTATCTCCTAAATGGCAGATAATTGAGCATGGGCATGATCTATACACCAAAACTGCTTTATTAAGCTAAAGTTGTTTTGGTGCCTAGAGTCCCTTTAAATATTATTACAGACGTTCGCAGAAGAAGGGCATTCTTAGTTGTAATATGTTTGCCATTTGTAATCTTATGCTCTTAGAAACTATAATCAAAATACATTAATGTAATTTTAATGTATGAATTTACTGGTGATTCGGCTAAAACAGGTGCAATTTTAGTACTTAGAGAGTGCAATTTTCTTTTCAAATGACAGGTACTCTTTGAACACAGTTAGATCTATCAAAATAATACATTTGCGAATGCAGGACTTGCCATGTAGCCACAAAGAACTTGATTGATTCTAGAACTTATAAAGTGCCGGGAGTGTGTCTAACTGTTCTGTAATATTGTTGTCCAACAATAAATCAATCCAATACATACAGAACTAAAATAAGGCATCGTGAACAAAGCATAAAAGTTCGAGTACTAAAGATTTTTAAGAATATTTATTGAAGAGTATTAGACTAGACAGAGCCTCTTGATGTTCGCTCGTAAATTATTCTGCCTGGAAAGCTATTTGGAACGTGCACATGATTAATTTGTTCTTCAACTGGAGAAAGAACTCAAATCTTTTTTTTTTTAGATCTGGGGCACCCCCCAGAACACAGAGGTCTCCCCTCCTCCCCGCAGACTGTGAGTTTTGCAGGAGTGGACATTATTAGGAAATAAATACCAGATCATAATAATCATTATGGTAGAAGGCATCGTTCCAACTCTATTATATAATCAGAATCCATTTCCCAGAATGTCTCGCATATTCCGCATAATATTTTGAAGTCAATTATCTGAGTGATGTTGGATGAGTGTGCTGCATCTTGGCAAGCTACTTTCCTGTAGCCCAGATTGTTTTTTTACAAACTTAATTTTGTTAATTTTTGTTGGAACCTAATAAAAAAAATTATTAAAAAAAATGGTATTCTAAATGTCCCAAAACCAGCATGATCATTACTTACCCGCCTCCGCCCTATAAAATCCTGTATGAGTATATCATATAATGCAATGTCTGCAAATACACAATATGTAATACCTGTTTGGACCTCACTTTTTATTATAGATTATATGTGTATATATACATTATTTTAATAGATTTGGTTGAAAAGTTTTTTTTGTTTTGCATGGAAATGATCACTCAAAAAGATAAAATAAAAACACACCAAAAAAACAGCAGCAATCACTGCCTAACCTACAGTGGCTAGGATACAAAGTATATGGTTTTCAATTACAATAAGTGTGCAACTGTGTGTGTGTTAAATATATATAACAAACGCTCCACTTTGTTTCACACAAATGAGTTATTGCTTTGTCATTTTCCTTAAAAAGGATATACAAGGGTGTACCTCTACATCTGTATGTACACATTATCCTACAAACATTAAACGTTTGCTTTATTTAACCATTATAATGGGCTCTTGAAATTGTCTACAGAAAGTATAGACTGTATACATAGAGAGCTATCTGCCCACTTAAAGGGACACTATAGTCACCCAGACCACTTCATCTCATTGAGATTTTTTTTTGAGAAACTGCAATAATTACATTGTTCGAGTAAGACTGCCTCTAGTAACCGGAGGGGAGGGGGGTGTAAGAGGTGGTGGACCAGAGGGCTGCATAGTGCTAGACATACAGATTTGTATTCCTAACACTATATAATCCTTTTAAAGAGCTTGTGGACCAAGACCCAGACATAAAAATGACATTGTAGAAAAGAAAGCTTGGTTAAGGTTATGCACACACACCACAAACCACCTTCCTTCCTCTATACATTGTACCTCTAGAGTTGTGTAGTAGAGATTAACCCCTTAAGGACAGATGACATGTGTGACATGTCATGATTCCCTTTTATTCCTGAAGCTTGGTCCTTAAGGGGTTAAAGGGACACTCCAGGCACCCAGACCACTTCTGCTCATTGGAGTGGTCTGGGTGCCAACTCCCACTACTCCTAACCCTGCAAGTGTAATTATTGCAGTTTTTTATAAACTGCAATAATTACCTTGCAGGGTTAACTCCACCTCTAGTGGCTGTCTACTAGACAGCCACTAGAGGTCACTTCCTGAATCATAGCAAAGATTTCCTTTGCTAGAGCATCGCTGGACGTCCTCACGCTGTGTGAGGACCTCCATCGTCGCTCATTTCCCCATAGGAAAGCATTGAAATTCTTTTTCAACGCTTTCCTATGGGGAGCGCTAATGCGCATGCGCGGCTTTTCCTTTGCCGCGCATGCGCATTAGATCTCCCCGGCCGGTGGGCGGGATCAGTCTCGCCCATCGGCCAACGGAGACAGTAGGAGGAGGAGACAGCGACGAGGGACATCGTCGCTGCCTCAGGTAAGTGACTGAAGGGGTTTTAACCCCTTCAGTAACTGGGGATTGGGGGAGGGGGGGGGTGGGAGGGAGAGGGTACCTCCAGTGCCAGGAAAACGGATTGTTTTCCTGGCACTGGAGATTCCCTTTAACCACCTTCAGACAAGAAAATTCTGAAAGATGGATCCAGTTTATAATTTAGGAATATTCAAAGACTGCAGGTAATATGATTGCGTGGAAGTAATAATAGCAAAAAAAAAAACAACAAAACAGATATAAACTGCTTTGGTGCCCAATTCTAACAATTTACAGTTGTCATCTTATTTTGTAGTTTTATTGCAGGGGGAGTATTTTTAATCAAGGTGGTTAGTTTGCAAGAACAAGAGACTGAACTTGGTGCTACAAACCTGAGTATTAGAAGCCTGGTTGCAAATACTGACGTGTATAGTTATTTTAATTTATGACTAATTTATGATAGTTCAAATGTTTGCTTAAGTTATGCTCAAGAACACACAGGGTAGGCAGGATTTGAGACAAAGTCAGAGAAGTGAAGGATTAAGACACTTAAGACCAACAGGAGACCAACATCGGCAGAGTAATCAGGGGTCGACACAAGAAGCGATATGTAGCACTGAGTAACAGGTCAGAGTAGTCTCTCTAATCAGTAGAATTTAGAGGAGTAAAACATCTGGACATGAGGCATAGGAGGCCAAGTAGAGGAAGCATGTATCACAGGGTGTTAGTGTTACCCTAATGCACAGGATATGGAAAACACACAAATGGAGGCTCAATAATGGACAAACTACTGGGCCTTGGAGTGGTTGGACCGAACGTTATACATAGATAGAGACAAAGTCCGAAACAGTCACGATCAAGATTTCAGAGGTACACAAAGTAAATAAACAAGCCATGGTCAATATTAGCAATACAAGACCTACAGAACGCAGTCGCACTATATGGGCATTAAGGTAGAAACCATGATAGGGCACTGAATAGGGGCCTAAACAAGCACAATACAGGCTTACTTAACATCTCATAGGTCCACGTCATCTCTGCGACTCCAAGAAGTATGAGAGCGGGTCTAGGTGATGTGGACACTTTATTAACAGAAGTGGCAGAAGTGGTCTGGGTGCCTGGAGTGTCCCTTTAAGATAAGGCCAGGGACTAATTAAAAGTATTTAGAAAACTGGGCAGACTAGATGGGCCGAATGGTTCTTATCTGCCGTCACATTCTATGTTTCTATGTGACGCTTCGTGAATTCATTATATATAAGAATGCTCCATTCGAGCTGACGATGTCCCAATTTCTATGGGAAGTTAGATTGTGCTCGGCGCGTGCCGACTGAGTGGAAGAGTGGTTTGATGGTATAGAATAGGCAAGTATTATGACAGCATGGACCATGATTAAGATGATGGATGAGAAAGCTACACACATTACAGGTAAGGAAATGAGCGTTTGTAAATGGGTGAGTAATATTTCCTCAAGAAGTTCTAAAACAGAACTAGTTAGATCACACAAAACAAGGAAAAAACTGTTCTGCATCTGGGATGTTTGCTGAAGGATAAAAAAACCAAACCAAAACAAAAAAAAACGACTTCATACTTTAAAATTAAGTACAGACAAAAAATATCTGATAATGCCGTTAAAGCTGCCAAACCAACACAGACCACCTTCTAACTAGCGTTCGTGAAGTTAATTCAAAAAAATAAAATTTATTAACAGAGCTATTACATTCTACTCAGGGATTGAAAAGTTATATGCTTGGCCACAGCTCAAAGATTAACACAGATCTGTGGTGCTGGGAGATAGTGTTGACAAAGCAATTTTCAGAAACGCAGGATATTCACGGAGCGTACACTGGCAATTTTGTATGAATAAAACATGTGATTAGTCATACAATGTTTCCACTCAATGAGAAATATTACACATACGCTGGTGAAATGTAGAGGCATTTTGAAGGTTGATGACTAATGGCTAATTAAAGGTTTGCGGTGGATTACCTCTTCATGGTTCAGTGGCTGTGTGTGTGACAACACACTGTTAGTTTAACACAAAGGGATTTCCGTTCGAACATGCACTGGCATTACAAACTGCACCAATCATTTTGAACTCGTTAAGAAGATAGACTATGTATGTCGCTGGTACCCTGGCATTAATTCACGGTTTATCTGTCCAATTTCTTGTATGATTCTGCTTTAATTATGGACAGATACGTCATATACCTTGTGGAACTGCCGAACAATCTAATTATTGGACACAACCAATATCAGTATTAAATAGAATTTGTCATAGGACATTGCCCAAAACTCCAGATGAATATATATCCCGATTACATAGTGATGTGAACTATAAAACGTGTCTTTATAGGAATTCAAGCAAAGAAACTGGTGGTTACATGACATGAAAAGATGTGACATCTTCATTGTTTACAGCACAATTAAATATATCCAATGCATGCAAGAGAAAATATTTTCCTTTAAATTGGTCAATAGTTCTCAAATTGTCCAAAAGATACACTATTGGCCTAAGTGTAGCTATTATCCCCACGGGAACATAAGTGACAAATGATAAAATTCTAGACTGTTGGTGTGTGGAGGACTGGGTAAGGAACCAATACACTAGGGCAAGGGTGCCCAAAAGGTAGATTCCCAAATGTTTTAGAACTACATCTTCCATGATGCATTGCCATTCTAAATGCATACAAATCATCATGGAAGTTGTAGTTCAACAACATGTGGGAATCTACCTTTTTGGCACTTCACTACTAGGGCATGTTTCCTTCTTCTTTGGAGGTCTCTTGATCCTCCATTTACCCTACTGTAATTTTTGTCCTTTGCTCTCATCCTGTTGTATGAAATGTATATTTGTATCCCTTTATCATTATTAATATGCAAATTACAAGCTGTTTATAACAGGGATAAATTAGATTTTTTGATCCATTTTGTAAATGTGGTTCATTCTGAAATAGCTAATTGTGTTTATCGGCATTTGTGTTGTCAAAACTATTAATGTAGGTTAATGAAAGGTTGACTTTTCTCCCCAATCTATGTAAACTAGTGGGACCATTTCCTCAGCATAAATTGGCCTTGGAATTGCAAAATTGGTGAATTCCAGTTTGGTTATTTACCAAAAGACAACCCAGTGTCACATTAGCCATTTGTGTTCAACCAGGAAAGTTACTTTCCGATATTCTCTGGCTTCCAAGTACGTCCTGGGGATGTTACATTTGCCCAAAATCCAGGGGATGTTACTATTACCCAATTTAATGCATCAGCAACACATATCAATGCAGTGTCTGCCAGCAATATGGGCTATTTGCCTAAAATACATACCAAGAATAGAATGCAGACGTTTAGCAAACACAAACTAATGAATGTTTGCGTGTTTTCTGGATGATAAAACAGCCATTCTATCTTAATACTTGCTTAATCAACTAGGTTGCACAGGGTTAAGTAGCATCCTGGATTCAATATTTACCAGGAGGGGTCATTGTATGTGTGGCTAATAAGTGTAGGCATGACAGCCCACCTGCTCTCTACCCATCTCCTAGGCTGTGGATGGGAAAACATGAAAAGCAGGTGTCCCAATGACCCCTATCTCTCACCCATGTGTATTGCAGGTAGGATTCATAATTGGAGGCACAAGATATCCTATCTAGTGATATGTTTATCAAATATTTGGGAACCAGAGGATCCCACTATGGCTTTGAAGGTCCTGTTCAATGCCCCTACTGATCCTGCAGTGGGTAAAAGGTTAAAAAATTAGCTTGCATCTGTCGGACCCTTATCTAATGGAAAGGACCGCATATTGGTATCTGTTCACAAAGGTATGATAGTGTCAGGACTATTAAGTGATCCAGCACGCAGAATAATATCACACCTACGACACACCTACGACTGATCTTTTGACCAACATTCAAGTAGGTGAGCACTTGGGAAATAGTGATCACAATATAGTGTCCTTTGAAATAAACTCAAAAAAACAAAAGCACATGAGGTATACTAAAACATATAATTTTAAAAAGGCCAATTTCAATAAGATAAGGGAAGCTTTACAATATATTGACTGGCATAAACTCTTTAGTGAAAAGAACACTGAGGATAAATGGATCATCTTCCAACAAATATTAGAAAGGTACATTTCTCAGTATGTACCATTGGGAAATAAGTATAAAAGAAACAAATTAAAACCAATGTGGCTTAGTAGAGAAGTAAAACAAGAGATTAAAAATAAGAAAAGGGCATTTAAAGCATTTAAATCAGACAAATCAGATGCATCTTATAAAAGATATAAGAAAGCAAATAATGCATGCAAAAAGGCAATTAAACTTGCTAAACTTCAAAATGAAAAAATGATAGCTAAAGAGAGCAAAACCAACCCCAAAGCATTTTTTAAGTACATAAATTCCAAAAAACCCAAAAATGAAAGTATAGGTACACTTAAAACTGAAACGGGGGTGTTAGTTAATGAAGACCAAGAAAAGGCAGGAATTCTAAATAACTATTTCTCCTCCGTATATATTAAAGAAGAACCCATGGCAATAGATGTGCAAATGATTGCTACTAAAAACTTGCAGAATAATTGTAATTGGTTAACTCAAGACAATGTGCTGCAGCAACTAAAGAAAGGTTAATATAAACAAAGCTCCAGGGCCTGACGGTATCCATCCACGTGTACTTAAGGAACTAAGTGTAGAAATAAGTGAACCTCTGTTTTTAATCTTTCAAGATTCTTTTCTTTCAGGAAGTGTTCCGGAGGATTGGAGGAAGGCAGATGTGGTTCCTATATTCAAAAAGGGTTCAAAATCCTTGCCTGGAAATTATAGACCTGTGAGCTTAACTTCTGTGGCTGGTAAAATATTTGAAAGGTTATTAAGGGATAATATTCAAGAATTCCTTGAGAAGAATATGGTTATCAGCAAAAATCAGCACGGTTTTATGAAGCACAGGTCATGTCAAACTAACTTGATTGCGTTCTACGAAGAAGTAAGTAGAAGTATAGATCAGGGTGTTGCAGTGGATGTGATCTATTTGGATTTTGCCAAGGCATTTGATACAGTTCCACACAAAAGATTAGTGTTCAAACTCAAGGAAATCGGTCTCGATGAAAATGCTTGTTCTTGGGTAGAACATTGGCTTAAAAACAGAATACAAAGAGTTGTCGTTAATGGTACATTTTCAAGCTGGACAGAGGTGGCAAGTGGTGTCCCTCAGGGGTCTGTTCTGGGACCCCTTCTATTTAACATTTTTATAAATGATCTTGAAGACAGCATTGAAAGACATGTTTCAGTGTTTGCAGATGACACAAAACTTTGTAAAATAATACAATGTGAGCAAGATATTACTTTGCTGCAGAAGGATTTAGATAGACTGGAGGACTGGGCACTCAAATGGCAGATGAAATTTAATGTTGAAAAATGCAAAGTTATGCACTTCGGCGTAAAGAATACACAAGCAACGTATACCCTTAATGGAAGCGAATTAGGGATAACAACACACGAAAAGGACTTGGGAATTGTTATAGACAACAAACTATGCAACAATGTGCAATGTCAATCAGCAGTGGCCAAGGCCAGTAAGGTATTGTCATGCATGAAAAAGGGCATTCATTCTCGGGACGAGAATATCATTTTGCCTCTCTATAAATCACTGGTAAGACCACATATTGAATATGCTGTGCAATTTTGGGCACCTGTTCTAAAGAAGGATATCATGGCACTAGAAAAAGTGCAGAGGTGGGCTACAAAATTAATAAAAGGAATGGAACATATCAGCTATGAAGAAAGGTTAACAAATTTAAACCTATTTAGTTTAGAAAAACGTCGCCTGAGAGGGGATATGATAACATTATACAAATATATTCGGGGCCAATACAAACCATTGTGTGGAAATCTATTCACAAACCGGACTTTACATAGGACACGAGGCCATGCGTTTAGACTGGAAGAAAGAAGATTTCGTCTAAGGCAAAGGAAAGGTTTTTTTACTGTAAGAACAATCAGGATGTGGAATTCTCTGCCTGAAGAAGTGGTTTTATCAGAGTCCATACAGATGTTCAAACAGCTACTAGATGCATACTTGCAAAGACAGAATATTCAAGGATATAATCTTTCAATGTAGGGTAATAACTGCTTGATTCAAGGATAAATCTGACTGCCATTCTGGGGTCAAGAATGAATTTTTTGTCCTAGCTTGTTGCAAAATTGTGCTTCAAACTGGGGTTTTTTTTTTTTTTTTTTTCTTTTGGATCAACAGCAAAAAACAGGTGTGAGGAAGGCTGAACTTGATGGACGCAAGTCTCTTTTCAGCTATCTAACTATGTAACTATATGACTATGGATAACGTATAACCGGACCTTAGAATGGCCGGACTTAACATATCCAAGAGTAGTCAGAATACTTGCCGAGGTCAGGGAAACAGAACGTGACAACGATGAGGAAAAACCAAAAGTCAAGGATACCAGAAATCAGGTAAGTCAAACAAAGCCAAAGTCAAAATACCAGAAATACAACGATCAGGAACACTCTCTTGGATAACCAGCTAAGGGAAACCACGACAGGGCACTGATCAAAAGGTAATTTGGGTTTAAATAACCCTCCTAGAGCTGTAATTGGCTATATGTGACCTCTGACACCAATACGTGCGCATGCACGTAAGCGCCATCTTTGATATGGGCAAATGGTATCTCTTTATTAAAATTGGAACCGCAGCGGCCGGCGTCCCTGTTAACGTTGCACACGTCGGGAACCGAGATGGAAGGAGGTCGGGTCTAGATCTGCCGCAGGTACGTTGAGAGTTTGTTATTTCTGTCAGCGCGATCGCTGTTTTTCAGTGCGGTCACGCCGACAGAAACCCGCGGCACTGTGACAGATAGGTTTAAGTTTAATAAACACTAGGGGTCAAATGGAATTGCTATCTTACAGGAGGTAATCTTGAATTTCAACTTGTTCCCAAGATGCGTGCCTGATTATACCGGAGTACATGACTTCAGATGATATAAGAAAGACCTGCAGGAATATGGTTACATATGTAGTTGACAACTACTATACTAATGTATAGCAAAGAAAATAATTTTATCACTATAGGACCAAAAATTTACTGGAAAAAAAACAAAAAAATCTGCCCCATAAAAACAGATATTCTGCTTTGAAATTGAAGTAGACAGGGTTGAGTTAGGGATAAAATACACTCGGGAACTTTTTGCTAAAGTGAGAATTAAAAGTGAATTTCAAAATTAGGACTAAAAGTTGAATTAACTTAAATTTCAGCTACTTTTTCCTTAACTTTAATTCACTTTGACTTTATACATTAGGAAATAAATCGGATTGTGTATTACTTTTTACAATCCTAGGTAAAAATGAAAAAAAAATCTGCAAAATATGAAAATTCTGTTATATTAAATTCTTATATTTGCATGTTGTTGCATATTCCTGGTCAATGGAACTCTTTAAGTAGCTTTCCATTTCCATATATTTGCTCTGCTGACTTCTCCACAGTCAGGTGATTCGATTTGCAAGCCTATTTTTTTTTTCTTCTCGGTCACTGGAGGTAGAAGCACATACGCTTAAAATTATGATTTGATTTCTTTCTTCCTTAATTTGCATATGTTCTATGTGCCTTTTCACAACCAAATCCCACTGGATTTACCATGCCACACATAATGTTTTAATGTTCTTTCTTCCCCAAAGAATGCAAAGTACTTTAGAGCACAGTCAGATTGAACCCCTAGAGGACACAAGTTCTGAAATAAAAGGGAATCATGACGGAATATTTCCGTCATGTGTCCTTACGGGGTTAAGTGCATCAATGACCAAATTCAGTAACAAATATTACCGATAACCTCCGACTTTACTTCTATTCCTGGCAAGATCACGAGAGCCTTTTGCCCATTTGACTTTTACAATGAATATACACTGAGGTTTGCAAAGGCATTCTTAGCGGTACAACAAAGCTGGTACAACTTTGAACTCAATATAAATTCTCACTTTATTAAAAATAATTTTGTAAGTCACAGTTGGCAATTTTTTTGCCTCACTTTTGCCATTTGGATTTTATTCATGACAATTTTGAGTTTGGATTATAACCCTAAATGTTTCAATATCCATGGGTGAAAAAAAAACCAATAGAATGTTTTTTTTTATTGCAATTTTTTTTATAATGTGTAGAGGGTAGAGCAGTCTTAGCACATTTACTCTTTAGAGATAGAGAGACCCTAGACATCTGCAAAAAAGCCAACACAGGGTACAAGAGAACACAACTTATATACGGGTCGGTAAATCACTCACTGCATGTTTTCCGACCGCAGGTGGTATTCTCTGTTGTCTTTTATAACTCTACTCTGTGTACATAGTGTATAATTCTGACTGCATTCCTTTGGCATTTGTTCAGTATGCCATTTCTTCTCTTCATTTACACATTAAAAAGAAAAGAAAATGGACATATACCGCTATATTAAAAGCCGTTCCAATCTAAATATGCAGATACAGGTGTGTTCTGTGCCCTTTATTTGGCTTATTTTTCAATCTGTGGGCTAGTATCCATGTTTGTTGGTGAAAGTCAGCCACTAAGCTTTACAAACAGCAACAGCCAGTAGATGCATGCATGCTGCAAATATAAATAAAAAAAAAACAAATACAGACCAGTTTAAATTATCAACAAGGCACATGGGGAGGAGAGATTATTGGGAACAGAACACAAGCCTTTATGAAGAGAAGGATTAAGATGCCATGGGGCCCTAAGCAGGTTAGCAATTTGGTCCCCTATTCATTCTTCAGATAGGAATGTTTTTTGTGGCCAATAAAATTCATGGTTCTGGGGAACCTGGTTAACCCTGGGCCATAGGCAGCCTCCTAGGGTTGAGTTATGGTTAATTCTGCTCTGCCTTAATGGTCTAGATGTGAGATCATCATCAGAGATTTAAGGTTACTTGTAGGTTACTTACCCGGTCCTCAGGCCGGTCCTCAGGGTCCTCCAAAATGGGCCGTGTGCTGCTTGATCACTCCTGCTCCCGAGTGGGCCATGTGTGCACTGCCCGAATGGTATAACGAAGAACGCTGCTTGCTACACGTTCTTAAAGTAGAAATAGGAGCCACATGTCACTTCCGGCTCCCATTGGTCCACTGCATTCTGGCACATTTTGGGGTCGCAGTCATGATGTGGACCAATCAAATGTTACATGAAGGTATTTAGATTTTCCTGACCCTATCCTCTGTGCCCTATTGTGGTTTTTGTTTCCAGTACCCTTTAGTGTATATCATGATTCCGTGAGTGTTTTCTGGTATTGACCTTGGCTTTCTTACTGACCCTGTGTTTATCTTTTAACCCTTTCCTGTGTTGTTGGCTTGTTTGCCTGATTACCGTATATAAATATATATATATATATATATATATATATATATATTAATATCACAATACAGTTAGAACGAAATAAAACACATCTATATATTTTTTAATAATTTATTTTTAATTATTTTTTTAATTTTATTTTTTTACGTATTTCCATATTTTTTTTATATTATATATAAATATATATATATATATATATATATATATATATATATATATATATATTTAATCAGTATCAGTCTACGGGTAATTTGATAATATATATATATATATATATATATTTATATATATATTTATATATATTTATATTAAAATACACCTAGACAGTGTATGTGTGTGTATGTATATGTGTATATATATACTTAGATTATATATATAACATATATATATGATCTAAGTATATAATTATTATTTTTTACACTTATTTTAACTTTTTTTTTTTTTTTGATTTCAGCCAGCAGGGGGACTAACTGTCATTACAGGCAGTCCCCCTGCTGGCAATGCAGCAGGCAGCTATCCCGGCCATGTGATTGTGAGGTCCTAGCAAGGACCTCACTCTCACATGGCCCGGGGGGGGCTGAAGAGGACGGAGGTTCCTGCAGGGGGGCTCCCTGGGAGTCCACCAACCGCGATCGCCGGCGGCGTTTAGAGCTGCTTAAAAAAAAAGGACGTAATTGTACGCCCTCCGGTCTTAAGGGGTTAAACTTTGAATACAATCATTTATTCAAACAAAAACAAACTGTTGTAAAATGGATTTTGATGCCAAGAGAGTGTGTTTTGATTAAGCTGTAATTTCATTTCCACCCTTTACAGTTTGTTTTGTTTATCCTTCATATTTTTATTCTGCCAATAAAACCTATTTAACTTATATTTTACTACATGAAAGAAATAGAAAGTATTAGATTAATCAGCAACATTTTTACAGACATATGGTGTGTATTTTCTCCTTCGGGCATTTGACTTTTATAGAAAAGTCAGGAAGGGCCATATAACAAGTTCACATCGCTTAAGATGAGTCACAGGAGATTAAATTCACATTGATAAGGTTTAGGCTGGAAACCAGAACATCCCATGTTATTCACATAGATAAAGGCACAAATAATTTCTCTGACTCCGTGCACAGTGACTTATAATAGAGAAAAAAAAGAAAAAGCAAAAAGCAGTTAGAAGCCCGCCCTCTCACCAAGACTTGTCATAAAGGTCGCACTATGCTTCTCTCTGTGCATACAAAAACATGTACTGTTTAAAGGGGCTGTATAGCAGGAGTTTCTGGGAATAGTATTTAATTAGTGTCACATTTTTACATCCAAAACCTGTTCTTTTCCAGAGATTTCCAGGGGCACTATTGGCACCCAGAACACATCAGCTCATTGCGGTGGTCTGGGTGCAGAGTCCCAGGTTACTTAACCTTGCAAAAGTAATTATTGAGTCCTTAGGAGACTTCTGGTTGCCAAACTGACGCTGGACGTTTTCACGCTCTGCAGCGTCATCCAAAACCCCATAGGAAAGAATTATACAATGCCTTCCTAGGGGGGGGGAGTCCCAATGCCAGCGCCACTATCGCCGTGCATATGCATTAGGTCTTCCCTGCTGGCTGTCATACCTTTTTCATAAATCACAGAACTGTGAGAACAGCATTGGTTGTTTTTAAAAAAATTAATTTGACTGTTTTTATATACATTATACGGATGGTGCATGAAATCCGGTGTAACTATTTAAGTAATGTTAATAATTTTGTAATTTATTATTACAGAACATAGAACACGTTTCTCTCAGTTCTATATCGTGTAGATGAGTCATTCCTCTGCCTTGTTTCTGTGTGCTGCACGGTCCATTAAAGGGATGCCCCTGGCATATGACTCAGTGTTCTAGCTACAAGCATAATGAGTCACGTTTTCTTGAAGGAAGAATGCATAGTCAGCTGAAATTAAAGATGTTGACGTTGAAATGTCAGAAGTAAGGCGTGGAAGGTAGACGCAACATGTACCAGTGGTGGAACTACCGTGGTCACAAGGGTCGCAGCTACAACCAGGCCCACCACTGCAGGGGGCCCAGCCGCCCTGCAGATCCCTGTGACTGCGGGTCTCGCCAGCGAAGTAATGAGACCTTGGCCCATGTGGTGTAACCCTGGGGCCACATTGAAGGGGCCCATCGGGTGGCCCATGCTGTTAGGGCCACCCGATGCTATGTATTTCCAGGGGGCCCGGTCAGTGCTTTAACAGCGCGTCCGGGCCCACTCTGATGTCAGGCTGCGCTGGGAGGAAGTGACTGCCCCAAGTACTTCCTCCCAGCAACCACCGGGAGCCGCACAGGAGGAAGGAGAGGAGGGAGTCAGAGTGGGGACTCTGGTTTCTAGTTACGCCTCTGACATGTACATATGTAATAATGTAATACATGAATGATAATAAAATTAACATCAATATCTCAAGAACAAAATCTACGGATTCTTTTACTTTTTCTATTATATGCAAGAGGATTTAAAGAAATAAAAATAATCAAAAATCATAAGCTGGTGTGGTAAATACAATTGTTGACCTATGGTCAACAATGGTTTTCTAAATTATGTTAACACATGTATACTACTGATGTAGGGTACCAATGCACAATTTCATTGAGGCCTATGAATGAAAATTCACTTTGAATTCCTGTCACTTATTTTTTTGTGAATAGGTCTGCCCCGTCTAAAGAGGCCTATAGTGGCTGTAACTGACAACCACTAGAGGCACCTCCGCAGAAATAGCCGACACTCTGCTATTTCAATCAGATGGTCTCATAGAGGCCATCTGATTGTCCCAGAGCATCATTTTGCTGTGCATGCTCACTAGCCTCACATTGCTTTCCTAAATGATGACTATGACACAGCAGTGTTAGGAATACACACTTGTATTCTGAAAGCTATAGTGTTCCTTTACTTAGCATCAGGTGGAAATCCAGGTCTAGTACCAGTATCTAGAGTATGTGCTTTTGCCTCCATTCCATAACATGGATAAAACGAGGTGTTAGAAAGATTTGTGAGTTTGTTCTACAAATGATAACATGATAGCTGTAGACTCTATGGACACTAGATGTGTGCATGGTGACAAATTTTGGCTTGGACGCAAATTTATTACAAAAACAGAATGTTTGTTATTTTAGGGACACCTGAATGTCTGTTCAGCTTGGCAGAATTTCACAATCAAATCAGAAGAACACAAGAGTAAAAATAGGCCAATCAATGAGCTGCAAAAAAAAAAAGTATATAATTTTACATTTTTTTATATTGCGCTTTTTTTTCCTCTTTATTGTTCCCTTCTCACTTAATCTGTCAATAAAATCAGCATTTAGAGACTAACCCCTAACCAACAATCTTGTTTGTTTTCCCCCATCAATAAGGTCTTCTGTTTGCCACAATGGGCAGAATTCCGAATCACAACCCCAAACTAAATATGTTCAGCATTTAGTGTGCGGTTTAGTTAGTCCTTGATTCGAATGCAATCGGGAATTCGGCCGATCACCTGACAGAAAAGAATTCGGAAAAAGTTGGTAAAAAGCCCTGAATTGCCCCATAGACTTAGAAGAATGGTATGAAGCAATGTCCAGAATGTTACAGGATAATAACGACTTATGTTGGAGATGTGGAGAAACGAAAGGGGATTATCTCCACATATGGTGGAGTTGTAAAAAAGTAATACCCTTATGGCTTATGGCTAAATCATTACTGTGCAGTTTAAATGACATACAAATTAAAGTTACACCAGACATTATGTTGTTGCACTTAACCCCTTAAGGACACATGACATGTCATGATTCCCTTTTATGCCAGAAGTTTGGTCCTTAAGGGGTTAAGATGGCCTCTTCTTAGCAAAATGAAACAAGTACTGACAACACACTGTCTGGTAGCGGCAAAGATTATTATTGCCAGGAAGTGGAAAAAGACACAGCCGTTCAATAAGCTACAGCTCATTCAACAATTAAAATACCAGATCCAAATGGAAACAGGACTGAATAAAAATCAATATAAGAAGTATGATAAATGGGTAAATTGGCTAAAAAAAAAAATTGGAGCAACAAGAGCGGGAATTGATAATAGATAATTAATAATCCCTAGAGTGATAAGAACAAAACAGACACTATTCCCCACAAAAGCAATAAAGATGACTGACATAGCTGGAAGATATGGTGTGAATGATGGTATGAATGTGGTAATTTTGTTTTTCTTTTTGTACTTGAAGATTTGTTGGGTTTCCCCTCCTCCCACTTTTTCTCTTTAGTAAGGTTGATACCCCTCAAGGAATACTAATAGAAAAGGGAATAAAAGAGGTTATAAAGTGTAAATAACCAAGGTCGTTTTAAGTAATGCATAAAGATAGAGGAGTTAGGGATGAGCCAGCAAATATTTATGATGACTAATCAGGGGAGGGCTGGCAGCCTTAGGCCTGGGGGGCAAAACCAGTCAAGTGGCCCATTGCGCCACCAAATCAGTTCACCATCCATGCCCACCTTTTTCTGGTTTTATAACGGATATTGATGTAATGCTAATCAGTAGCTCTTTGCCATACCCGCTCCTTCACGGCTCTGACTTTCAATGTTGTCAGAGCACAGGCTGAGAATCTCTGAGCCTGTGCTCTGACTCAGTAACTGAGCGCCGGAACCACGAGGGAGAGGATATGATCTGACTGCACCTACTGCTGGTGCGCACCAGTGGACCACCAGCGAATCGTTTAAATTAAATATGCTGGTGTACCCAACTTGTGAGCTGTGTTGGCCGCCGGGCGCCTCTGTGGTCATGGCACCCTGCGTGACCGCACAGCTTGCCCACCCCAACGGCTGGCCCTGCTGACACACACTGATGTTACTACTTAGACATCCCTCAATATTAATACAGAGATGAGAGTAAACACAAATAAACTGTGGAAACTAGAGCTGATCCCCCCCAAATTTATAAAGGTTTGCTTAGAGGATTTATTCAAGATTAAATCATGCCTCCTCCTCTCTCCCCCATGCGCTGCTCTGTAGGCTGGGAGGAAATGAAGAGTAATCACAGTCTCCCAGCACAATGCCACCTGTGGCTGCATGGGGAACAGCTGTTTAATGTAATGCTTGCAGGACGGCCAGCTGCCGCAGAACCTCTTTGTTTCCGTCTCTGCAAAGGGCTCCAGGCACTGCTTGTTGTGAGTGTGAGCCACTGTAAATTAGGGGCAGAGGGCACTTGCACTGCGGTCAAGACGGGTCTGGGCAGGAGGAGAGTGCAGTGCAATCAGTGCACTCCCCTCCTGTGGGTCACCAGTAGACTGGTGCACCTGCCCAGGATCAGAGCCGGTGCAAGGATTTTTGCCGCCCTAGACAAAATATAAATTTGCCGCCCCCCCCCATGTGACATCACAATGCCCCACCCGTATGATCTGCCATATGAACTAACGCCAGTGCTGCACACAGTGTGTGTTTACATTAAAAAGCCTGCAGGGACCAGCTATAGACACCAGAACCACTTCATTAAGCTATAGTGTCCCTTTAATGTGAGGTAAATTATAGATTAGTGTCACTAATAATATACTAGATTGCCTACTTACAATTAGATGAGGATGATGATGGGCTGCAGTTTGGCTCCACTGGTCTGGTGTAGAACAGGACCTCTGGAGGCTGTTTGCAACTGTGGTCACAAAATTCAACGTTCTGGGAGAATTGGAAACAGCTCCATTTTTTGGGGGCCTCTTACACATCTCAAGGTCTGGGCTCCAGTGCCTGACGGTGAGTATGCCCATAAGGCCCACTCATAAGTCCACTTGTATGTTCCACCCACCCATGAGCTCGCTCACAGGGAGTGGAGTGTGTAGGGGATGTGTTATGTGTTATCTAATATGTGTGCTTATGGTATGTAGTGTATAGGGATACCAGTTTGTGCAGGTGATGCAGTGTGTTTGTGTGTAGTGGAAGCAGTGTGTATTTGTGTATAAGGGATGTATTATGTGTTTCTGGTTGTGTGTGAGGGATGCATTGTGTGAATCTGTGTTTGTATGCATAAGGGATGCAAGGTGTGTGTCTGTATGTGTGTGCATTGAGTGTAAGAGATGCATTGTGTTTCTGTGTGTATGTAAGAAAAACAGTGTGTGTGTTTGCATGTGTGTGTAAGGGTTTGCATTGTATGTTTCTGTGTATGTGTGCAAATGATGCATTGTCTTTGTGTGTAAGGGTTGCATTGTGTGTGTGTGTAATGGATGCATTGTGTGTTTCTCTGTGTGTAAGGGAAGCATGTTCTGTTTCTGTGTATGTATAGGGATGCATTGTGTGTTTCTGTGTATGTATAGGGATGCATTGTGTTTCTGTGTATGTATAGGGATGCATTGTGTGTGTGTGTGTGTGTGTGTGTGTGTGTGCGCGTAGTGTTAAAGAGCTCCCTGTCTTGCCCCCTGTCCTATAGAGCTGTCCCTTCTGTCCCTTAGAGCTCTCCTCTGCCCCTTAGTGGTCTCTCCTCTCCCCCACCCTCCCCTAGCGGTCTCTTCTCACACTCACCCACCCTCCCTGTGCTCTTCTCATCCCCCCTCCACCCTCCCTGTGTTCTTCTCACTCCTCCCTCTGTGTGTCCTCACCCCCCGTGTTCTTCTAACCCCCCTCCTCCCTGTGTTCTTCTTACTCCCCCCCTTGTTCTTCTTACCCCTTCTTCTTACCCTCCTCCCTCTTCTTACCCCTTCCTTCTTCTTCTTACCCCTTCCTTCTTCTTCTTACCCCTTCCTTCTTCTTCTTACCCCTTCCTTCTTCTTCTTACCCCCCTTCTTCTTCTTACCCCCTTCTTCTTCTTCTTACCCCCCTTCTTCTTCTTACCCCCTTCTTCTTTTTACTCCCCCCTCTTCTTCTTACTCCCCCCTCTTCTTCTTACCCCCTTCTTCTTCTTACTCCCCCCTCTTCTTCTTACCCCCTTCTTCTTTTTACTCCCCCCTCTTCTTCTTACTCCCCCTTCTTCTTCTTACCCCCTCTTCTTCTTACCCCCTTCTTCTAATTACTCCCCACTCTTGTTCTTACTCCCCCCTTCTTCTTCTTACCCCCCTCTTTTTCTTATCTCCCCTTCTTCTTACTCCCCCCTGTTATTATCCCCCTCCCCTCTTCTTACTCCCTCTCTTCCCTCTTCTTACTCCCCCCGCCCCTCTTACTCCCCCTCCCCTCTTCTTACTCCCCCCTCCCCTCTTCTTACTCCCCCCTCCCCTCTTCTTACTCCCCCCTCTTCTTACTCTCCCCCCTCCCCTTTTCTTACTCTCCCCCTCCCCTTTTCTTACTCTCCCCCCCTCCCCTCTTTTTACTCTCCCCTCCTCCCCTCTTTTTACTCTCCCCCCTCCCCTCTTTTTACTCTCCCCCTCCCCTCTTCTTACTCCGCCCTCCCCTCTTCTTACTCCCCCCTCTTCTTACTCTCCCCCCTCCCCTTTTCTTACTCTCCCCCTCCCCTTTTCTTACTCTCCCCCCCTCCCCTCTTTTTACTCTCCCCTCCTCCCCTCTTTTTACTCTCCCCCCTCCCCTCTTTTTACTCTCCCCCTCCCCTCTTTATACTCTCCCCCCCTCCCCTCTTTATACTCTCCCCCCTCCCCTCTTTTTACTCTCCCCCCTCCCCTCTTCTTACTCTCCCCCCTTCCCTCTTTTTACTCTCCCCCCTCCCCTCTTTATACTCTCCCCCTCCCCTCTTTTTACTCTCCCCCCTCCCCTCTTCTTACTCTCCCCCTCCCCTTTTCTTACTCTCCCCCCTCCCCTTTTCTTACTCCCCCCCTCCCCTCTTTTTACTCTCCCCCCTCCCCTCTTTTTACTCTCCCCCCTCCCCTCTTTTTACTCTCCCCCCTCCCCTCTTTATACTCTCCCCCCCTCCCCTCTTTATACTCTCCCCCCCTCCCCTCTTTTTACTCTTCCCCCCTCCCCTCTTCTTACTCTCCCCCCTCCCCTCTTCTTACTCTCCCCCCCCCTCCCCTCTTCTTACTCTCCCCCCCTCCCCTCTTCTTACTCTCCCCCCCTTCTTCTTACCCCCTCCCCTGTAGGTGGCCGAGCTGCACTCCGGTCCGCGGTCCCGGCCGGAGTGACAGGAAGGTGCTCAGTGTGCACCTTCCTGTCAGTCCGGCCGGGTACAGGAAACAGAAACTCCTGTTCCGCGCGGAACAGGGGTTTCTGTTTCCTGTACCCGGCCGGACTGACAGGAAGTGCACACTCAGTGCACTTTCCTATCACTCCGGCCGGGACCGCGGACCGGAGACCAGCTCGGCCACCTACAGGGGAGGGGAGGGAGGGGAGAATCTGTTCTGCAGCCGCCTGAGCGCTCTTTACAGAGCGCTCGGCGGCTGCAGCATTTAAAGGGCCGGCCCGCCGCGGCCGGTCCTAAAAGAATTTCGGGCGGCCTGGGGGGCAATTGCCTCCCTGCCCCCCGGCCCAGCCCGCCCCTGTGACTAATATACCAAGCCATAAATGATGAAATATTCAAAACTATTAATAGGCGGGTATGGTCTGAAATATAGAAAAAACTTAAAAAAAAGAAGAAAGAAAAAAAAAAAAGAATTCAGCCCAAGTTTCAGCCCTAAACAAATCTGCAAGTCTAGTGGCCACACTTTTAGGTTATTAATCTTCTGTTCCAAGCCATTACAAAGCTGCCCTATTGGATTCAATTCATTAAACAGAAGTCATTGTTATGTTTGCGGAGCCAGCTTGAAATAATGCACTTTGTGCATTATCCAACTGGAAGAGTCCATTTAAAAATGGATAACATTTGACCATTAAGGGATGACGTTGTCAGCCATAATGCTTAGGTTCACAGTCACGTTGAACGAATTCTCAGTTAGTTGGTATTGGATATTTGAATATTCACGACTTGTCGATTTGAATGGATCCTTTCATTAACAATGTGGTTTACCCATGGAATATTTGCAATTTTATTCTATAAAATCCACAAGTCAGATGTTTCTAAAACGATGGGCACCCACTATGATGCAATGGTGTTAGAGAAAGATCTCTCTTGCGCAATGGCCCAAGCTGGCAACATTACAGACATTCGGGTACAGTAGAAGGGATCACAGTTATGATTCTAGAACAACAGGACACACTACCCTGTGCTACAGTAACACCTACAGAGATCACACATCTTTTTAATTTTTGGTTAGCGTATGTTACCTAATACAGTGCCCAATATATGTGAATTTTACATATCATTTTGGAAATAGCAATGCGTCAAGGTTTGTTTGTTTTTGTCCAGTCCAATAACTCCACAAACAAGATTTAAATCTTTATTTTCAATTTTAGAACAAAGTTTCCACAGCTAGTAGACTTTGTCCATTCTTCTAATTGAGTTCATCAATCACTTTGATAAGTCATGCGGATTATCGTCCCTGTTGTGATGCTCTGTGAAATTACATAACCTCCCATACAGATCATTACACTAATGGAAATATTAAATAACAGTTTTCCCTGGGTGTACCTGTGCTACTCATTTATTTCCACTCTGTCGAATACATTATTTTTACCAAACATGATTTAAGTGAAGCAGACCATCCTTTTAAAGCTTACATTAAATAAATGTTGAATGCATTAATGGTGAAATGTTTATAATGAGAATATATTGCCTTTGAGGGATACCTTTGAGGGATACTGCAGCTTCGTTATGTAGCTTTTATGTTCCAAAATATTTAATGAAATGTAAAATGTGTAGATGTTTTGCCCCACAGAGGCTAGAGTGCTAGTGATTGTCACTGCTGTCTCTGATTCAATCCCCCTTTCCTTACTCATTCTGGGCATCTGTAACCAACCCCTTGACTTGCATATGCTTAAGGCATAGAGGTCACGTAATATGTTAAAATTGGCAACAGTGAAACCCATCGGCAGCCAGAGAACGTTACATTTTTATATAGGCTGAAAAAATACGTGCGTCAAAGTTCAATATTCCTCAGATCTGTTTTTGATTTAGAAGAAGACAAAAAACAAGACACCAGAACGGCAATCAGATCTCTTGTTGGCTGAAGAAGCGATTACCCCACATATTAAAAATTATAATCCTAAATATTATGTTTTTGCAAGAACTTATCTGGTTGCTGTTTAAACATCTGTACAGACTCTGATAAAACGACCCCTTGAAGCAGATAATTCCACATCCTTATTGTGTTTACTGTAAAAAATAACAACTTTCCTTTGCACCTTAGACTAAATCTCCTTTCTTCCAGTCTAAATGCTTGACCTTGTGTCCTATGTATAGACCTGTTTATGAATAGATTTCCAGGCAATGCTTTGTGTAAGTCCAAAATCAGTGGTGTATTTTGGATTTGTGCTACCCTAGGAATGACGAAACTCTGGCATGCCCGCAATCTAAATTTGCTCCACCCAATCTTGTCAAGGCCACACCTCCACCTGTTATAAGACCAACACTCACTTTTTTGACTGACAGACACAGTCTGTGCACTGACATACACGCTTGGAGAGATACACAGTTATTGGCACAAACAACACACTCTTTCACTGACAGACACACTGACACACCCACTCACTAACAGGCACACACTCACAGATACACAAATCCTCACTGATTTGACACACTCAGAGACACACACACACACACTCACTGACAGAAACAGACACAGATACACAAACACTCACTGACGAATGCAGATACACACTCACAAATGATTAATATATATTTGTTTAATGTTTATTTAAATCCACCCAGCCTTCCTACCTTTGGGAGAACTGGAGTGGATCCTGTGGCTGCTGGGCTCCTGGCTGGGCTGGCTGGACAGCAGTGGAGGGTGGGAGCTCAAAAGAGGCGGTGAGGGAGCTGTACTCTTCTTGCCCTGCTCCCTTGCTCGCCGCTTAGTGATGCTGGGAGCAAAGTGACGTTCTATTCCGACTCCTGGCATTACAGAAGGGCGGTTGAGGGAGCAGAGCAAGAAAAGCTCAGAGTACAGTGCTGCCTCACTGCCTAGCTACAATATGAGCAGCTGCCCACCTCGGGAGAGTTAGGGGGGGATTACATGAGGCTAACAAGGCATCTGACAGGGTGTTTGGGGTTAACATTTTTTACTGCCCCCTAAAAGTGCATTCCAAGTCAAATGCCTTGTTAGCCTTAATGTATATACAGCATTGCCAAAAATACATTTGCACAGTTTGATATTAACCCCTTCCCGTAATGGCTTTGAGCCCTGGAGCGCCCGGTATACTTACCTTACCGGCGCTCCACTTCGGGAGGACTGCCTCACAGCCCAGGCAGCCCCCCCACGGCAAATCAGGCCCCCGTGTGCCATGTGATCGCTCTCAAAGAGCGATCACATGGCCCCCTATAGCTGGCTGTGGATCTGCCAGCAGGGGGGGCTTTCTGAGATATCAGACAGTCCCCCTGCTGGTGAGATCTGTAAAAAAAAATAAAAAATTAAACATGTTCTAAAATAAAATAAATATATAATATATGTAAATATATTATATAAATATATATAATATATATACATATTATATATTTTTAACGTCATACATAGTGTATGTTAATACTAATATAAGTACATATATTAGTATTAAAATACACTTAGAATGATGTTACATATATATTATATACATAAATTATATATATAATAGATATATACATATATATATATATATAAATACGTATAATTACAAGAATAAATAAAATAATAAAATTAATAAATAAAATATTGAAACAAAATTTAATATAAATTATATATTCATATGTAATTTCATTCTAACTGTATTTTGTTATTAATATATATATATATATATATATATATATATATATATATATATATATATATTGGTAACAAAATACACTTAGAATGACATTCTATATATATATATATCTATCTATATATAAAATACAAATAACCGCAAATATATATATAGATAAATACATATATTTACATAGAAGATTACATTAGTATACACGTATAATTTAACCCCTTAAGGACACATGACATGTCTGACACGTCATGATTCCCTTTTATTCCAGAAGTTTGGTCCTTAAGGGGTTAAATACCTATAAATGCATATATATTAAAATTCTATGTGAATATTTAAGTAATCTTTTAACATAATTAGGTGATTTGATTAATTAAAATTTGATTGACTTGCCTGACAACACAGGGAGAAAGTGCAGAGAATTTAATTTGCAAGCACTATATTTGACCCTGTAACTCTCCAAGACACCATAATACCTGTACATGGGGGGTACTGTTTTACTCGGGAGACTTCACTGAACTCAAATATTATTGTTTCAAAGTGGTAAAGTGTATTACAACGATGATATTTTAAGTAAAAGTGACGTTTTTTGCATTTTTTACAAACGAACAGCACTTTTATGGTCTATATTATTGTTGTTATATGTTTTACTGTTTTAAAACACTAATATTTGTGTTTAGTGAAGTCTCCTGAGAATAACAGTACCCCCCATGTACAGGTTTCATGGTGTTTATGAAAGTTAGAGAGTCACTTAGACGGCTTGCATTTCATACCCCACTTTCAATACCTTTGGTTATCTACTTTTTCAAATGATATGCCATTATGGGGGTAATTCTCATTCCTGGGCTACCACACCGTCTCAAAGGTAACATTACCAATCTGGCAAATTTCTATTTGAAAATGGAACATTCTATATTTGACCCTGTAACTTTCCAAAACACCATAAAACCTGTTAATGGGGGGTACTGTTGTACTCGTGAGACATCGCTGATTACAAATATGTGCATTTATTTGCAGTAAAAGCTAACAGTATTATGACATTCACAGCTAAAATGTCAGACGGAAATACAAATTTGAAAAAAAATCTTATTTTCTCAATTTTTTTTTTATTTTATTCATAATGAATTATGTTCCATATATGAATAGTTAATGTAATAGTTAATAAATTAAATCCCTGTTTCTCCTGAACAAAATGATATATAATAAGTGTGGGTGCATATAATATGAAAGAGAGGAACTACGGGTGAACAGACATATAGCGCAAATTCCACTTTTTGTTTACGTTTTGTTTTGATCAGAACGTGCACTATTGACTCCGTCCTGAAGGGGTTAAACAAAGGAACAACACTCTAGACATCTTAACCACTACAGCCCATTTACCCGTAAAATGCATTACAAAGTGATACAGAATATGAGCATTTCTTCTACATTAAGAAACCATTCGGCCCATCTAGTCTGCCCAATTCTATAAATACTCTTATTAGTCCCTGGCCTTATCTTATAGCTAGGATAGCTTTATGCCTATTCCACACATGCTTAAACTCCTTCACTGTGTTAACCTCTACCACTTCAGCTGGAAGGCTATGCCATGCATCCACTACCCTCTCAGTAAAGTAATACTTCCTGATATTTTTAGACCTTTGCCCCTCCAATTTAAGACTATGTCCTCTTGTTGTGGCAGTTTTAAATCTTTTAAATATAGTCTCTATTTATAAGACAGGTAGCTCAGTTCTTTGCTCACCCCACCAAGACTGGAAAAGCCATTGTTTCTTAATTTACAGATGGTTTAGGATAATTTTAAATGTAAATCTAAGTGTATGATATTGAAAAGAGACTTTTGTATACATATTTCATTTCAATAATGTCTTATCTTAATGCAAGTCAAACAAACCGCTTTTAAACGGCCTGGTACAAAAAAAAAAAGCCACAAGTTACAAACTGTTAAACTGTAAAAATGTATACGCATTAAAATATTTGTGCAAACAAAATAGGGTAGTACTAGCGCTAATTTGCAAAGAGTGAACAATGGATAAGCAGCTTTAACACCAAGTTCTTATCTTTAAGAGTGAGTTCAGTGGTAGTGTACTGGTGAAGCGCTATACAATATTAAATTATAACAATAGTGTTATTTCCTATTTACAATTGGTGAATAAACTTTAACATGTGAATATATGTATAAACAGTACCTTTTAGGTATATACAGAAGTGTTCTAAGTTGGTAATCAGTACCTTAAGAAAAACAGAATATACCAAACATAGTGTAAACTGTGACAAAAATGAAAATAGATTTAAATTAAGAGGGAAAATTCCCACTCACACTTTGGAGAGCTAATAATGTATAGCTCAATTTGATCGCCTGTGGGGTCCGTAGAGGCGACCCTATCCCTTCTTTTTGCTGGATATTGTTGTCTTAAAATTCTGAAATGTTAAAACATATATATGGTGCAGTACCGTATGGTTCCAAATGTATGTGAAAAAAAGAACAGATTTGTACTCACAGACACAGAGCCATCCACATCGGCTCTGATCACGGGTATATGTGGTTCAGGACCACACACCTTCTTTAAGAGCAGGAACAATGCCACCAGTGTTTATAGAAATGTAAATATATTTATTACATAAAATTATTTATAACAATAAAAAACTATATATAGCAATATAAAAACACTGTATAGGCATAAAAAAAGTCCAAATGAATAAAGACCAATATTCTCCAAGTTCCAACTTGGAGAATATCGGTCTTTATTCATTTGGACTTTTTTTATGCCTATACAGTGTTTTTATATTGCTATATATAGTTTTTTATTGTTATAAATAATTTTATGTAATAAATATATTTACATTTCTATAAACACTGGTGGCATTGTTCCTGCTCTTAAAGAAGGTGTGTGGTCCTGAACCACATATACCCGTGATCAGAGCCGATGTGGATGGCTCTGTGTCTGTGAGTACAAATCTGTTCTTTTTTTCACATACATTTGGAACCATACGGTACTGCACCATATATATGTTTTAACATTTCAGAATTTTAAGACAACAATATCCAGCAAAAAGAAGGGATAGGGTCGCCTCTACGGACCCCACAGGCGATCAAATTGAGCTATACATTATTAGCTCTCCAAAGTGTGAGTGGGAATTTTCCCTCTTAATTTAAATCTATTTTCATTTTTGTCACAGTTTACACTATGTTTGGTATATTCTGTTTTTCTTAAGGTACTGATTACCAACTTAGAACACTTCTGTATATACCTAAAAGGTACTGTTTATACATATATTCACATGTTAAAGTTTATTCACCAATTGTAAATAGGAAATAACACTATTGTTATAATTTAATATTGTATAGCGCTTCACCAGTACACTACCATTAAAATATTTGTGTTAATGAAGATGATAATTGCAATTACACCAAATGCATTTTCGTAGCGGGAGGGGGGAACAAACAATGCATCCCTCCCCTCCTCTCCTTTTTTATCTGACAGGAAAAAAAAAAAAAAAAAAAATCGTATTCTTCGTGTGAATCAGGCAAGCCAGCTAATGTCTTGCTACAATATCTGGTGTCATGGCAACATTTTTTCCCCCTTATAATTCTTTATTTTTTATTTTTTTTTTATTATCTCAATCAGATCTACTATATTGACAAAGCCTGTATTAGAATACACTAACCAAGGTTTTGCAACAGTTAAAATGCACTATTTGGTGAATATCTAAGATATAAATTATACTAACTAAACTGATAGCATATGAATGGATCAAATGTTACACTTAAATTGTTTCCCTTTTTTTTTTTTTTATTCGGCATTGAGCTAAAGACAACAATTATCTGTTCTAAGACACGTTATCTTGCACAAGAGTACATTTTAATAAGTTTCACTCTATATCCAAGCTACTGACCGGGTGTATTAATAGTGAATTGCTCCAAAAAGCCTGCATCTTATTGCAGCCTGGATAATGGCATTCTTTAATTCTATTTTCCTCATTTTATGGTCATTGACTGGCTACAAACATCAAGGAGCCAATCAGAGATGAGCTTTAAATGTATTATTTTCTTGCAACTGTCTTTACGGAAGTGGATTTAGAACAGGTGCCGCGGGACCGTCTAAAAACAGATCACTATATTGTGACCTTACCATAGACGGAATACCGCCATTATCCGACCTGCATTAATTAATCCCAACCTCAGCACATAATTAGAAATTGTACATCATATTCCTGTCTGGCTGCGAACAGCTTTCTACCTAGTATATTTATCCAGAATCACCCCAGAGAAAAGGATGTGGGGGTGGAGGGAGCAAACTGAATATTTTGCTGGGGAAAGTAGAAGGGACTTCAGAATGATAATGAAGCAGGTTAGGAAATAATAATGGTGCGAAGCTTAAAAAAAAAAAAGCCAGAACCCAATAGAATGTTTCCAGATGTCTCCATGGTTTAAACCAGGGGTGCCCAGATGTTTTCAAACTACAACTTCCATGCTAAAGGCATTCTAAAGTCATGCAAAGCATCATGGGGTTTGTAGTTCTGCAACATCTGGAGATCTACCTTTTGGGCACCCTGTTTTAAACCATTCACTCAAAATTGCATCTTATGTAAATCCATCACTGTGCTGCCCTCCTGTCCAAAAAGGAAAGGGGGTTCAAACATGAATGCAATCACAGTCCCTTTTCCTGGGGACGTACAATGCAGCTCAAAATCACTTTCCCTGGTATACACCAAGTAGAGATGTCATGCTGTCCTAAAGATAATATTAAAATGAATGTTCTGATACCAAAAGGAGATCCGTGTGATCAGTGAAAAGTACATTATTAAATAATTCCAGAGCAAGTCACAATTCTCAACATAAAAAAACTCTTAAAAAAGAAAAAAAAAAAATATCAAACCAAAGCTACTGGAACAAATATATTAAAATGTTACAGATCTATTAACGCCAATGGGATTTGAAGGCTCGCAAATGTATCAGCACTGGCTTTTCTTGCTGTACGCACTCATTTTCCTGCTTGTAGATGTGAAGAAACGAGATGTGCATTTAAACACAGTTGTAGAGTGGAATAACTGTTTTTTTCCCCATTTAAAAAGCACAATGCAGGGGTTGTACAAATGGTAGCCTCCAATCGGTTTTAAAATGATGCTTCCCATGAAGCTTTAAGACTGGCAAGGCATCATGGGACTTGTAGTTCCACAAGAGCTGAGAGATTGCTTTTTGGTCACCACTGGCATAACTCATTCAAAGCCATGCTTTGTAACAATACCAAGCTCCCAATTTCTAAATAGAAGTTTACGCTGTCCCGGCACTTGTTGACAATGGCCAGGTCTCGGATCTCTGTGCTCCGGATGCAACAAAATACCCCTTGTCATGGCAAGGGTGCCTAACTTATTATTGCACTATGGAATACTGTCCTTTAATGTAATTTGTGTAGTGCATTAAGGACCTGCCGGCCTGGCAGAGATGGTATTGTCAATGTCAAAAGGGGTTAATCTGATTGTATGTAGGTCAAAAGGGGTTAAATTTTTTGAAGATGGAACGCCCACAGAGGTCAGATGGCAGAAGTAGTGTGAATGGCATAAGAATGAGAAAAGTATTTTACCATATGGATGTGAAGTAATTGAGGATCTGCAGGGTGTGAGATCCTACATTTTTAATAGTCTGAATGTCTAGCAGCCGTCAGCCATTTTGCTGTACCTTGTAATTGATGAGCCTTGTTCCAGTATCATATGCAAAGGAAGGAAAAAAACATTCATATTTACCCCATAGAATAATAATTAAGCCTCATATGTGTTACATTTGGAATGTGACAAGCGCCATTTTCTAAACAAGCCCAAACATGAGTGGCCTAACTTGAGCATAGGAACTGTGATGTCCGCCATATTGGGTCGCAAGTACGGGGTGCGACATCTCTATAGAATGGGAAAATAATAACATATGCACAAATGCAATTATTATTTCTGAGGCAGGTACATATGAGAAGATGGAGCCAAATGTTTCCATTTGGATTAATATGGGTCTGTATACAAGTGGGTGGTCATTTAGTGTCTCTATAGATTCACCTTAAAACCACCTCTTGGTGAGGCATGGTAATCCACATGGTATATCTCTAATGAGACTAAAGTGGGCAGGGTACTTGCTTGGGGCCAAGATCTAATTTTTTTTTTTTTTTTTTTTGAATTCTTTATTTTTGCGTGCATGAAAGGTAACAGACCTCTTTCCTCGCCACAACAGCGTTTGGAAAGCGAAGCATTACACAGTTACTATACAGTTATGGCATGAAAACAGTGCACATTTTTTTTTTAGTGACAGTATGTTGATATAGACATGCAGATTGCCGAATGTTGGAGCTAGAGGTATGCAAGATTTAACGAATTAATAAACATCAACTAAAATAACATACGAGTGGACCAAAAGGTTAAAGCGTTGGTTTCAGGTTTATAATGCTAACAGTGCTTGGGTGGGTATTCACTATAGTATGGTGCATTATTACATAGGTATTCTAGAATGCATAGCTGCACCGCTATTATAGGCACCTTTCCCTGCTCAGTGAAGAGGACAGGTGGGGTGCACGATTAGGTACCAAGATCTCATTTTGAAGTAAGTCACCATCTTTCCCACCAGAGAGCCTCTGGGGCAGAAGTCTTACTTTGAAGAGCTGAATAAGTGATTAGGACTTTCAGTTATTTTATCCCTTTTGCTTTTTATCTGTTGTTGGTGTAACTAATTTTGATTATCATCTATATTTTTGTATGCACTGCAACAATATTTTGCTCATAATAAACATTAATTTATTAAGTTCTACCTTTGTCTGGTAAAGAATCGTGTTACCTGAAGAGACTAATTAGTATTTTGTAATTACGTAGATATTGTGCTAAGTTACATTTGGTGGGTTTTACATTTGGTGGGTTTTATTATTAATTTTATCTGGGGGACCAAGGGACTCCATTTGTAAATTGTCAGGGAATGGAGAAGTACCTCAAGTTCTTAAATTCTGATTTATGGTGATCGTGGCTGCATTACTTTGGTGCCAACTAAAGTCCTATTCTGATGACTAATGGGTTCATTGTGTGCATTTTAGGTCTGATGTAGGTAGCCTCCCCTTCCTTTTACGCTTCTATCCCCTTCTTTCCTCTTCTTATCTCTTTCTTCATTTTTCTCACAGTTTGGATTTATCTTCCTCTATCTTAAGTAAATTGGAAGCAGACCTGGACTGGCCATCAGGTCAGAGGATATCCCCTGCCGGCCCATGCACGGGCGGTGCTATCTAAGCGCCAGCTCTGCTGTGTACCAAGGTGGGGCTGGTGGGGAGATCAAAGATCTCCCTCACTTGTGTCAGCCCTAAGCTTTTAAAGGGAATCGCCAGTGCCAGGAAAACAATCCGTTTTCCTGGCACTGCAGGATTCCTCTCCCTCTCACCCCCCAATCCACAGTTGCTGAAGGGGTGAAAACCCCTTCAGTGACTTACCTGAGGCAGCGACATGTCCCACGTCGCTCCACCTTCTGCCTACGTCGGCCGGTGGGCGAGTCTGATCCCGCCCACCGGCCGAGGAGACCTAATGGGCATGCGCGGCAATGCCGCGCATGCGCATTAGCGCACCCCATAGGAAAGCATTGAAAACGATTTTCAATGTTTTCCTATGGGGAATTGAGCGACGCTGGAGGTCCTCACACAGCGTGAGGACGTCCAGCGACGCTCTAGCACAGAAAACCTGTGCTATAGATCAGGAAGTTCCCTCTAGTGGCTGTCTAATAGACAGCCACTAGGGGAGGACTTAACCCTGCAAGGTAATTATTGCAGTTTATAAAAAACTGCAATAATTACACTTGCAGGGTTAGGGGTAGTGGGAGTTGGCACCCAGACCACTCCAATGGGCAGAAGTGGTCTGGGTGCCTACAGTGTCCCTTTAACTTTGGCAGAAGAGAGGGAAGGAGGACCAGGGTGCTCTACCCAGCAGCTCTGCCAGGGTTTTCCTCTCGCAAGCTTTGGGCATTGCCGTGGTTGTTATGACAATGCCCCGATCTTACGAGAGTAAACTTTAGCTGGAGGAGCTGAAGGTTGGAGATCACTCACCACGGGCTGCCCTGAACCATCAAGCTCACTTTGAGAGATTGGTGATGGCCCTGTCCCATTCTCACTGGGCCACTGTAATTATAAAATGCCTTAGCCAAAAAAAAAAAATCCCAGTTCGGCCCTGCTGCTTGGACGTCTCTCAGTTGAAGTCCACTTTCAGTTCGTAAATATGTTGCATAATTTTTTTTTTTTTTTTTAATTTTTTATTTTTGTAGTGCATAAGCTTATAACAAATGGTCGCGAGGTACCCCAAAGGCATTCCTCCGACGCATTATAAACATTTCAACATATGGGTACATGGGAAATCTTGCACAATTTTTGTTTAGAGATATTTCAAGCAATGAACACTAGAGAGTCTAAACAGCTGAATGTGTCTCTTAATTTAAGGTAACATCGCTGGCGTTTTAATTCAGCTAATTTTGAGCAACTTCAAGTAGCATTCAGTTAGTGTAACACTGGCTTAGTCTAGCTTTTTACAGGTATGGGTACAAGTTTAATAGAAGGGTCAAAGCAAAGTTAACTCTGCACAACAGGAGACATACATTGCGCTGGCTGACTACATAAGAGAGATGTGTCTAGGTAAACCGGTGCTGCACCTATGAGTCATATTAAGCAATTGGGAGACAAGACAGTAGTCTGGTTGCCAACCGGGCACTTGTCTAGATTAATAACAATTGACATAAGACATTTACTCAAGTGTCAACTTGGCTTGTACATGCATTTTTCCCCCTTCGCTGTTGCTGACACTGGAAGCTTGGCATAGCAGGTATTGAGAGTCCTGAAAACATTCGCTTGGGCAAGTGGGCATCCCAACACCTCGGCGGGGTGCAGCCGAACCGTCCTCTGTCCAGCGTACCTGGTGGGTGTAGACCTTGGGCAGACCATGCGTCGACGAAGCTTGGTGGTGTGAGGTAGCGTGGTGATGATTGTCGCCATCTTGGGTGTTTGGAGCATTGTGGTAGTCTTTCATCCACGTTTCCCCAGCGTCTGTGGTAGCGGGTACAGTCCGCAGGGCATTGCGCCAGTTCTAGGGATAGTTGTCGCTTGTCCTGTATTGGGTGCCGCAGAAAGGTACGGGTTGCTTGGTGCAGGTTGTCGCGTAGGCCAGGTGGTGCAGACACACTGCAGATGTCCCCACAGTCTGGTTCCCGCTCTTTTAGTTGCCGCCATTTTAGGTTAGGCCTTGGGCCTTCACGGTGGTTCGGCAGTGTCTCCATGCTTGGTTTTGCGGTCAGGACCGGGATCACCCCCCCGGTCCAGAGGGGGGGGGGTCGGGACCGGCTCCGCCGGTGTTCCGTTGCTTGTCGGGCTCCGTTGGGCAGGATAGTGGAGTGGCGGCCGTCCACTCCACTCACCGCCAGGCTGGCCCCCACCTGGTGTAGCAGGGACCTCTCCTCCGAGGGACTAAAACCCCAACGGCAAGCCTCACCTCGGCTCCGGTAGCTCGTGCGCATTGAGGGTCGTGGGTGCTCGTGTTCAGGCATTGATTTCTCCCACAACTGCTGATTAATGGGTCTGTTAGATCTCGTTGTGCGGGAGCTGGTCTTTCATGCGACCGCTTGGCTCGGCGGCCCGGCCCCGCCCCCCCTTATGTTGCATAATTTGTGCCTGTTGTCTTGTGCTGTCAGGAAAGTGTTGCAGATCAAGGCTAATAATTGCTCACTCATTTGGTTACCTATATGCAACAGCTTAACCTTACACACCGGTGGGCATTGCATTCGTACTTGTGACTGTTTTCTAAGTTTACAATGGCTTGTATGTCTCATGCAGCAGATATGTATGTTAGCTTTCTTTTATCTTGTCTTTATATATGATGAAAACTGAAAATACAGAAGGTCAAAACCCTGCTTTTGCAACTGGTCTGCCTTAAAATACAGCTGCTACACTGGCGTACATACCGTGGTCGCAGGGGTCACAGCTGTGACTGGGCCCGTCACTCCAGGGGGCCTGGCCGCCATGCGGACCCCTGTGACTGGGTACCCACCGCCATCTTCTGTGGCCCCGGCCCAAGCGGCAAACCGCCGGGGCCACACATGTAGGGGTCCATCTGGTGGCAAATGCTGTTAGGGCCACCCAATGGATATGGATTGTCAGGGGGGGAGGGGCCCACAGATCAGTTTCGCACCAGGGCCCCATGTATTGCGTATACGCCACTGAGCTCTTACCACTGTTCTATTACAGACAGAGCTTGAGGATTCTAGTTTGTTTGTGTCACTATCCTACCTAAATGAGACAATAATGAGATTTTGATGAACTCCACCAAATCTCATTTATGCTGCAACTTTGATACCATTTCTGATGGTTTTGATACCCCTTAAACATATTAAAACTGCATTACAATGAATACTCTTTATTGATTTTCTCCACAGTTTCGTACAAACCGTCAGATTTTTGGGGCAAGTGTAGTATGAAATAGAAGTCACATAAACACCACAACATATGAAGGAATTAACTATAAAAGTATAAAGTGTTTGGAGTGTGTTTGTGCAAACTCCAGGGAAGGAAAGGAAGTGAAGATTTCCGTTTTTTAATATGTGTGTTTTATACAGTATTATAAAATTAGCTTCCCATAATTCTGTAATTAAAGAGAGATTTAAAGATATTTAAAATTGGCTAATTGTATTTTTCTTGGGGGGGGAAATGGATTAGCTAGATACCATACTGGGCTTTATTCATTCCACCATTGAATGAGAATAATAGAGAAACGCGACGGGGAAACAGACCACCCAATATTTTTGAAACATTAAAATACCCAATAAACCGTAAATGGCTGTTATTTAAATCGATACCTACTATACTGCACATAAACATATTTTTTTTGCTGCACACAATGAACATTTTCAACTTTTGCAAAGAAAAGGCAAAACACTAAATTGAAAAGCTCACGAAAATATCAAGAGATGATAATATAAATAAAAAAAGTCAGCAATTCAAAAATATTACATTTTTTTCAATAAAAATCAGCCTTAAAGGGATTATGTAGTATTAGGAATACAAATCTGTATTCCAAATACTACAGTGCCCTCTGGTCCCCCTTCAGCCCAGCGGCCCACCAGCCCTTAATGGGTTAACAAACCATTTATTCACCCGATTCCAGCGCCGATTTACCCCGAACAATGCTTTCTTATGGGGATTTCACGGACGCTGGATGTCCTCATGTAGAGCAAGAGCACGTCCAGCATTGTTTAAGGGACTAAGAGTCAGTTAGAATTCCGGAAGTGCCTCTATTGGCGGTCTGATAGACAGTCACTAGAAGCAGTCTTAATCCTGCAAGATCATTATTGCAGTTTATCAAAAACTGCAATGATTTACATTGCAGGACTATGGGGGGACAGAGACAATATATTTGTGTTTTTGTGTATTTTTATTTTCTATACCCAGTGGAGAATGTTGTCTTAAAGACACAGGATAACTTCTCAGTTTAGGTGTTAATTTTTGCATGATATCACCACAGGTAGTAAAAAAATAAATAAAAAAATAAAAATAAAAAAGAAGCTATTTCTTTGTGTGTGCAGTAAATGATGATATTCTGTTTGTGCTTTGTGATACTGTTAAGAAGGGCAATATGTGTGCAATGTTGATGGCATGTGTAACGGCACCCCCAGGCATTAAAGGGTTAAACCGCCGTTTAGTAGATCTTCTCTTCCAGAGACACAGGCACAGCTACTGTAGAACACCAAACTCCCGAACTGAATACAAGGGAATGCTCCAAACTCCTGAACTGCATACAAAATAGCACTCCAAACTCCCGAACTGGAACCTCACGAATAGCTGCTAGCAGACGAACAGGAAAAGCACCCAAGCAGCTTACACTCCTGGCAATCAATCTCTAACAGCATACAGTAAATCCCCCCAGAGGGTCAAGCAGTGGTCTGGTTTAATGTGGGCTACTTGCCCGATATTTATGCAGGTCTTCCACCTGGTGGACACTCCCATAGGAGACCAGATGGAAGACTGGGACACAAATGGTAAAATGACCAATCACAGGCATACAGGGTTAAAACACTCCCACAGTACATTACAATCCCTCCCCTCTATCCTGGAGATAATTGGGAAGTAATCCAATTATCTCCAAGGACAGAGGCAAAACTCCATTAACCACATGGCAGTAAAAGACAGTAAAAGATACAAATGTATAAAGTTACAACTGTTTGCACAAAACATATACATTCTACCTATCCCCAGATAGCTTAGATCTGAGCGAACATTATGACTGAATGGCGCTCAGATCACATACATACATTTCAATCGCCATGGAGCCAAAGTCTTTCCCATAGTCTTTCGTTATACGAAGAGGCTCCATGGCATGGCTATCTGGGGTAATGCTGTTCATACGGTTAAGCTACCAAATGAACAGGCATCCGGTTAAATGACCAAATGCAGAAGCCAGGAGGCTGAAGGCTCAGTGGTGTTCGCGCCAATAAGTGTCCGTTTCCAGTTCCATAGTTTGGGCGCTGAACATCGCTGGCCGTTCGGGACTTTAAAATGTCCGCCGCCACGTGTTCGGCAAGTGAACAAAGGCCACCCAGCATTTGTCAATTAAGCTGCGGTTAACCGCAGCTTCTGGGAGGTAAATTGCCGACACACTCCCAATACAGGTGGTCCAGTCATTCGGTTGCTTGTTCGGTAGATTGAATCTACCGACCGCCGGGCAGAAAGGCACGAACAAGTCTTTTCTGCAGGGGAAAAGAAGGCTTTTTAACATGGGGCCATAGTCCAGAGGCAACAGGCGGGCAACCAGGCTTCTCCAATGCAATGTGGCGAGATTGGTCTCGTCACAGCATGCATCTAATGTCATGTGTGTGAGGTGCTCTGTGTGTTAACGATCTCATGGTGGTGGGGGTTGTTGGCATTTTGGCTGATGTGGCAGTAGGGGTGTTTCTGTGGTGAAAAAAAGTATTTGAAGCATAAGCCCAAACCTTAATTTTGTGACTGCTCCCCAACGCCCCATTCCTGATCACACACGCATCTCTCTCATTTTCTGTCTGTCTATCCTGCCCTGCATGTACTGTATCTTTCTTCATACCCCATTATTTCTCTTTCTACCTCATCAATCTGTGTCTCCCTTCTTTCTTTCTTAGTCACCCCTTTACTCACTTCCATATCACCCATTCCTGTGACCCCCCCCAAACTCACCCCACTTTTGTCTCCCACTTTACTCACTTGAATCAACCCTTATCTTCCCAAATTCTGCCTCTGCTCCACTTCCCATATGTCCCTCCCCAACTCCAAGAAGATCACCACCACCGCTATTCTTGGGTATCTAACCCTTTCACTCTACACTCTTTGTGTCTCTCCTTTTGTAATGTTGGTGCTCCTCAAGCAGCATAGCTGGAACAGTCTGTATGAAAGGCGGGCAAGGTGAGCAGCCCAACAAACACTCTTTGTGTGGGAGTAGAGAGCAGGGAATATAATTTTCAGTCATAACCTCTTATCGCCAAACACGGAGTGTTGAAACTGGAGGGTGAAGAACAGACCATTGCCAGAACACAAGCAGCCAATGGGTGGGGAGGGGGGAATAATCTGCAGTACAATATGCTGCAGGGCCCTCTGTGCCATCAGAGGTCCTTAAACTACCACAAGAAGAAATAATTTCAATAAATGATGCTAGCCAGTTGTGGAGATCGTATCATCCTTCTAGCAGGACCATGGCTATGCGGCCGGGCCACACAGTGGATTAAAAGAGTTTGACCCCACATGAAGTAGCTGCCCATTTATTACAATCCACGTTATATTTCTTTAATCGTACAGAAGTTGGAAAAGCCTGTAGAAAGCTTGTTGCAACAGTAAATGGGTCTTCTGTCTATATTATTTCTAAGGTGCACCGAGTTTTGAGATTTTAAAGTTGAGCAGCTACACTATGTTTTTATTTTGCAATCAATCCCCCCCCTCCCCCCCAAGAAAACAGCAACAACACAGGGGAAAAAAATAATAACTGATAAACCATCAAACGAAGTAAAAAAAACTAAAAAAAAACCAGCAACATAAAAAGATCTTCACCCGTAAAAGGAAATATATTTTGAATGCGTAAAATAACAAGCTGTGACAAAGAGAAGAACCAGCTTGAAGTAGATCATAAAATATTAACATATTATTGATTTTAAATACTTGTAAAATTGCCTATTCAATTTGTCTATCTGGGCTGTATTGATAATAATGCTACTGGTCTTTCAAGTTTTAGAGAGACGATTTCTGAGAGTCCTTCTTTGTAGCAGGTGTTGAAGTGTTTTTCCTCATTAACTATTTATGATTCAATCTTGATCATGAATCTCACACCCTTACTGAGAACAGTGGAACGGAATACTAATACTGGAAATGGTAGAATGCCATAGGCTGCCCGATGTTGCTAAGCAAGGCACCCTTTGAAGAAAAAGAAAATCCACGGATGTGTAGAAACAAAACGCTCAGATTAAATGTATGCCTGCAGATTGCTACCAAGGTTCTAGACACAAATCTGGACTGGATACAGCGTTAATCTTCAACAAGACCCCATTAAGTTAAATACATGCTTTTTTATTAAGGAAGAATACAGGCCAGGGGTAGTTTTTTTTTTTGGTACTTGTTTTTTTTGGTGTGGGGTGTCGTGGTTGATCTGGAATTTTATTAGGAATAGGCTGATAGGATTAAGAGTTGAATGACTGTTTTAATCTGTGCATGTATTGCAAAAACACAATGTATTAAGTCTGTGAAGCTCTGTGATCTTCTCATACAAACCCTGTAGTACTGTGAGCTTTATAGCCGTAGAGCTCTGTGACACCATAATGGCCTATGTAAAGGGGAAAGATAGGAATTTGGCCACAATGAAGGATGAAGGACTGTATCATAAAAAACTTTATAAAGTTATCTGTAGATCTGTATCCACACCCACAACTCACAGATTTCTTAGGTCTGTCCCATATCAGGCTCTCTTCCAAGTGTCCAGCTCATAAAAATAACACTATGAAACAAGAAGCAAATAAATGTATTCTTCTACAGCAATCACGCCTCACACAACCTGCTCTATGATTTTCTCCGTAAAACCAATCACGTTAATGCTAATTATTATTAGCACTTCCAATGGAGACAGAGCACAGAGGCTGACTCGGGAAGTGTGTACAGGAGTTTGCGATGCTCTGCTCGCACAATGTCAATCTGGACCAGGGACTAGAGTGGGAACACAGGACTAATACCGCAGCTTGTTCACACAGTCCAGGATCACACCACTGGCAGACAGCACAGAAAGCGGTGTATAAGCCAACACCAAGATTATGGCGCAATAGCAATATGGAAAAATTAGGTCGAATACAGGTGAAAAATAGATTTATTCTTGCTCGCTACACTCTCTAAGGTTCTACTTATTCTCCACGACTCACAATATAAATCTCACCAATTCTCATCCTCTACCACCTTTCCATCACAGTTTTTCTATCCAAGTACAGTGTTCAAAATCTTTACTCTTGCCTCATTTTTGATCATTTAGATTTTATGTCATTAACCCAAGCTCCGACTAGCCTGAACTCATTCCCTATTCATCTCTCCGTTCATGCTATTTTTCACAACGTTTCTCCTGCCTTTTGAAATAAGTCCAAGTAAACATCCAAAATAAATGAAAATAAAAAAAGAGAAACCCGAATATCAACAAATAAACAATAGATATGTGATTACAATGTGAAGTATAAAAGAAATTAAATTCCCTAAAAACTTAGAATATGTCATATACCCAACTGAGTGGAAAAGAAAAAATAAAATAAATATTTTTTTGTAATAAAAATGGATAACTGAAGTTGTTTTGATTGTCTCTTTAGACTACGAGGTTGAAACAAGTCTGGCATATTTTTACCCCTTACTGAGCGTCATCTGTCTTACTTCATTAACTGCATCCTTGGTCTAAGAGAAGATGTTTAGAACATTATTCCACGCTAATTCCAATCTTTGTCCTAAATAATTCCACTGACTGATAACAGTTGGACCCACTATTTAGGATCTGAAAAATGTTTATGACTATATCCATCCCTTAAGGTACACCAAAGTTGTCGAAATGATGTTGATTTTTTATTCTGTTCTGGTGCTTTTCTATGTTTGTTTTGCTTAATTTTTATACTGCCCTTAGTTAACCACTACGGAAAATTAGAAAAATAAATTTGATCATATCATGACAGCTATGGCATAGTATTCAAGAAATGTCACCTTATATAATACAATATATAGTCCTGAGTACCAAAATTCACTTTTGATCTTTATTTTGTTTCATTATACTTCTCATCCTTCCTACCTTCCTTCCTTGATTTTTAAATATTTCTGAACGTCATCTATTCTATTCTAGTCTATTTTTTCCTTGTATTGGTTATCTTTGGTCTTCTTATTCTTCAACTCATACCTATTGGTTTAGCTATACCTTTCAAACCTAGAATTAGTGCACTTTAATTCCCTTGTTCCCCTACTCTGCTACTTTCCTCTTCAGCCAGCACATCCTGTTTGATTGGGAAGCGGCATACCACAATATTTATTAGATTCATCAAATGGATCTAGCCTTGAAACAAAAAACATGTACATCATAATTATTGCTGTGCTCATCCCATATTTACGACCAGAACCTTTGGCTCAGTGAGTCGACGGAGCTTTCCAAATACAAATTCAGAAAACACAGGCAACAAAAAAACCCTCATAGTATAGGAATGCATTCAAATCGGTTACGTGGTATTTACACAGTATGGTCAGTGTACAAAATAACAGATTTGAATATACCTCAAACATGAAGCACAAAACAAGCAAAACTGTTCAGCCATTGTCTATTTTGTATGTTTCGCGATTTGTCCATGTAGCTTTTCAGAGTTTGGGATTTTGGACAAATGACACAAAATTCAGACAAATCACTCAAGTCCATTATCCAGGTGTAATTTCACCATATTTACATTATGTTATCTACAAACAACTCCAACAGTCAAAAAGAGATCACTGCTAATGGAGTGCTTGAGAAAAACAACCACAAAATAACAAAACAAAACCAAGCATAAACAAAAGCACCGGCACACATTTGTAGTTAAAACTCTTACATCTGGGGATCTACCTTTGGACATCCTTGTTTTAAGAGAGCTATGCACCTCACAATGAATTTATCACTTCAGATATAGTGCTACAACTGCTAGATCTACATTTGGCTACCCCAAGGTTAACATGTTGATTTTAGTAGGTTATATTCATGTCCCCCATCAATTTTAAAAACACATTTTCAATTTGACTGACAATAAGTAGAGTTTAATCAATGCAATACATTTTCCAAGTGTTTCTGGTCCAGTAAGTGTATTGCTCAGAAATTTACCCAGCTTGATGGACTTTAGTTTTTTCAACCTAGATAACTATGTAAATAAGTATATGGCGTATACTGCTCCCAAGATTTATACGTACATAGATCTTCAGGGGGTACAATACTTTGAACCTCAGAATAATAGAAAAGACAATAATGGTACAGTACAATATGGTAAAGTACAGATTATACAGATAGCAGCTATATGAGAACCACTCACATTTAATTGAGCTATCTAAGAGCTCTACTGTATTTCGCGTGGACGGTATAATCCCCATCTAAGGATATGTGGTGGTATAGGTGGTGCTTGTGCTCCAGACGAAAATGAAGGTATGCGTGGTATACATGGAGGCAAGAAAAAGAAAGAAAACTCCAATGGTGTAGTAAGTACTAATAGGTAAAATACCAGCATATCCATAGGTGAGGATTAAACCAACCATGCTGTTTTAACTAGAGCAAGTCTTGCTCTACCAAATGTAAGTACATTACTTCTTTTTAATTTTACCGATTAGTACTTAGGTGAACAGTTTGTGCACAGATATCACATTATGATACACATTATGTAATCAGACACACTTCTTGAAGATCACACACCATGCACATTAAACACATTGACACATTCATCATGAAGATCACACATGCATTGAAGTCATACAGTTCATGCAAATCAGGCTCACATGTCATTCAGATCACACCCTGACCCACGACATGTAGTCAGACAGACAAGTAATACAGTGCACACATCATGCAGATCAAACAGACATGTACATGTCATGCAGATCACACAGACATGTACATGTCATGTAGATTACACAAAATCTCATACGTCCTGGAGATCACACAGACACACACGCACACCATGCAGTCAGACACACACACACACAGACTCAAACACCATGCAATCAGACCAGGGCCGGATTTAGATGAAAAGAGGCCCTAGGCAATTCCACTTGAGGCCCTTTCACCTCCCATTTTTAAGTTTGTAAATTACATGAGAGACAATAAAATACATCATTACTGTGATATATATCAATATGTTAAATGAAACATGTTGTGATTGGTACTAACCTTTATAAAAAATGTGGCACGGATAATAAATAAAAAAAAAGTCGAGATGAGGAGAAGGGGGGTGATTGTGAGAGGGAGGGGGGTGATGAGGAGAGGGAGGGTGATTGTGAGAGGGAGGTGGGTGATGAGGAGAGGGGGGGCGACTAAAAAAAATTACCTTAAATCCCTGGTGGTCCGGTGGGGTCCCTGGTGGTACGGTGGCCCTCATTTCCGGTCTGCAGCTCCACAGAGCTGCAGACCATGGATCTCACGAGACCCAATCAGAGCGTTGTCGTGGTAACCCGCGGCAACGCTCTGATTGGGCAGTGCACGCGAGATCCATGGTCTGCAGCTCTGCAAATTGCGGAGCTGCAGACCGCCGGTCTCGGCGATCGCGGCAGGAGGGGCATTGCAGTCTGCCCCGGGCACCCCCCTAGTAAGTGGCACAACCGGGGCGGACCGCCCCTCCAGCCCCCCCCCCCCCCCCCTTAGTACGCCACTGGTCATGCGTAGAATTTCTCCTTATTTTCGGTTCAGTGTTTTAGTGTTCACTGTTTTTAGAATAGTGTAATATTAATTTTGTTAACAATTTGAATGTAGGCCCCTTTTGATCTTGAGGCCCTAGGCTGAAGCCTAGTTAGCCTATAGGAAAATCCGGCCCTGAATCAGACACACACACACACACACACACACATCAGGCAGATCACACAAACTGGCACACACTTCATGTAGTCAGATAGACACACACTCGCTGTTTGTTACTGTTCAGACCAAGATTGGCTTATCTTGAATCTTTTTTTCTCTTTGTCAGCTAGCATGAAACTGCTGGGGGGCATCTGGCATCCCACACAGGGAGGAGAGCTCATGGCAAATAAATAGATAAATTAATTAGTTCCTAAGAATCAGGCAGCCCCTACCTCCCTCTCGAGCAATGTTCCAGGTCTCCATAACGCTTTCGTTTTCCCTAATTACCAATATGTGAAAAGATAGACTGACTCCAAACTCAATTAAAAATGCAACTTATAATGACTTCTCCGGTCTTAAAATTATACAAAACCCTCAACAGAATCCCTCACAACAAAACAAATATGCAAAACAGATGTTTTTTTCAAGCAGCCAGCTGCAACTAATCAAGGTCGTCATTAGTTGAACCAAGTGTGCTTGATCTGAAACACTTGAAATAACTGAACTGGCTAGGAGTTTGTTGGGTGTCACATTTGACTGCATGTTAGAAATATGGCTAAGTCAAAGGAATGTTAAGAGAAGAGTACGACATGCAGAAGGTTTCCATGACAGAACTCCAAGACATACACCACTACTGACCCAAAAGCACAGGACTAGTCAGCTCCAATATGCTCAAAATCATGAAAATAAGCAACATATGTTTTGGGATTCTGTTCTGTGGTGCAATAAAACAAGACTGGAACTTTTCAGCCAAATGGAGCAGCAGTACGTCTAGAGGAAGAAGAATGAAGCATACACTAAGAAGAACACTCTGCCAACCGTTAAGCATGGTGGTGGCTCGGTGATGTTTGGGGGCTGCTTCGCTTCCTCTGGCACTGGATAACTGCAGCATGTGGAAGACAAGTTGGGTTCATTGAAGTATCAGGAAATTGTAGGAGAAAAAGTCATGCCATCTGTGAAGAAGCTGAAATTTGGGAGTCATTGGATCTTCCAACAAGACAATGATCCCAATCAAACTTTAAATTCCACCAAGGCTTGATTGCAGAATAAGTCCTGAATATTTTCTAAAATGGCCATTACAGTCAATTGACTTTAACCCCACAGAAAACCTCTGGTGGGATTTGAAGAAGGCAGTTGCAGCACGCCAACCCAAGAATATTACTGAATTGGAGGCCATTGCTCATGAGCAACGGGCTAAGATTCCTCAGAAATGCTGCCAGAAGCTGGTGTCTGCCTATGCATCTCATTTTCAGCAGGTCATTAACACAAAGATAACTATGTGATTGTGAAGTCATACTTGAGCCCTCATATCACAGGTATGACATCACAATTGGTCATGCCACTATTTTATATTTGCAGACTTAATGGGTAGCAATAGAGGGAAAATTACCCATACTTTCAATGTACTATGTTGACAATTCATTAAAAAAATGATGCACAATAATAATAATAATAATAATAATAATAATAAAAACCCGAATTACTCTTTAAAATTACATATACACAATGTTTAGTGGGTTAGCCTGCATTTCTGGGCCTTCTCTCACTTAGAAGAGATATTCTAATCAGAAACACTTCATTCTGGTGTATGGAGTCTAAATTTAGCCATGTCCAGCAGGTGAATAAGAGATAAGTCAGTGGTTCCCAAACCAGTACTCAAGGAACACCTACCAGTCCACGAGCTAGGGATTACCCAGTTGTGTTGAAGGTTTTTTTTTTTTTTTTTTTTCTTATTTCTAAAAACACCTTAGTCAGAACTTGGTAATCTCTAAATCCTGGACTGGTAGAGGTACCTTGAGGACTGGTTTGGGAACCACTGGGATAAGTAGTTTATCTCTAAACTGCAGTTCCACTCATCACATACGATATGTGAAACTGCAGTATCAATTGATAGCAGCCTTGCTGTGGTTACTATAAGTCTACAAACAGACAAATTCACTGTTTAGTGATAATTACATAATTCACCATTATTTCAATGGGCAGATCACGCTCCCGAAGTCTGAACTGCACGGGTCAAGCATCAAGTAACTTCTACCATTTTATTTCAACCATTTTTTTTCCCATTTCTGTTGCTGTACTGGGATTGCAACTTCATTTGCCAACTCAACAGTGAATACTCCCCCCTTTAAAATGTATGCTACTAAAACGTGTTAACCCAATTTCTAACCTCAACATTCTTACCCAAACATTCTAACCCTATCCCAGGTAGAACTTAAAGTTCAAGATACACAACAGCAAAAAATAGTGCCGTCTCAAGATAAGAGACATTTCTGAACCACTCAGCCCTCTATCTCATGGTTAATTGTAATATGGTAAATAATGTCGTCTGGAGACAGAACAAAGTTCAACAATATGTATCCTCTTTATGTTTTAAATGTGGGTGTTATGGTGAGGAGCTGCGGAAGTCTCAGCCCCTGGTAGCTATACAGGTCTGTCTATTTCTCACATTGTCTTCAGGTTGGTCATGTGTATTGAATGAAGCAGCGTTATCATATATTACAAGTGAGCAGAATAGAATCAACAACATACGACAAACATTATACCTCCAGGATTGGGAAATGCAATGAAACCAGAGAGGGTTGGAATGCTAGGTATAAAAAAAAAAAAAAAAATCATTAACACAACTTTGCATAATTTTTTTTCTAAATACCTATTTTTAAACATATTGTTCTTCAAGGCTGTACTTTTGCAGCTAATCTACACAATGCCAAGCTTAGCTGGGTTTAGAACATTTAAACAGTGAGCAGGACAAAACAGCAGTAACCATGAGATTCCCTCCCACTACCCGTTACGTGCAGCTCACCACCTCTGGAGTGTAAGGATTGTTCTATAGAACTGCTTTTCTCGGTTTGGAATATAGAATGATGCTGCTCGATTTAATCCAGAGACATCATAACTATACATCGGCCTGTTTGTCCACCTGGTTGCTAACTTCTGCTAAAGCAGCAGGTTACTCTGTCCTGTCAATGACAGTACTGTGTACATACACTGATAAGGAAGCCTTTTTTATTGTTTATTTTTTTTTTTTAAGATTGGTTGGGCATGGCTAAGGAAGCACAGTTATGGTGCAGCATTATTAAAAAGCCTCTTGCAAAAATTACAAATATTTAAAATTGCAAAAACTACAGAATATTAATAAGACCAAAACTTATAAAGTTCACGCCAAATTGCGTTGGTGCCTTTAAGACGTCTTTTGTTCAGATTTACCATTATTCTTTGTCATATTGCTTTCAAATATACATCTTCCATGTATACATGAACCCTCCTGGGTGATTGACATGAAACTCACACCCACATATCACGTTTTATTGTATTGATAAAAGAAGCTGAAATAACTCCAGGACATGTATTTGAGTCCTGAAGAAGTTGCACAATCATCACTCCTTAAATTGGTCTTCAACTGAGGTCAAGGTATTGAGAAACTGAATGGGGAACTGAACATTTACACAAGAATATCAAACTTAACTCCAAGTATGATACTTACTACAAAGTTTAAGATGAGGGCCAAAAATATAAAAGAGATAATCACATTAAGGGAGATAAATAGAATTTTAGTAATATTAGGTAAATCGTACATGTCTTCATTAATGAAGACATTAGGTGTGTAACCCACACGTAACCAAATGGCTAACTTTAAAGGAAAGAGTGGGGGAAAGGATGTGGTCACAAGAGTCTTTTGGTGTAAACTGGAAATTCAACAAATAAATCTACTTCAAAAAGGACTAGAACGAGATTTCAGAAAGTTATCACAACGGAACCACTAGTTGTCTATTAATACGCCACATTATTTGGCCATGACTATAAGGCTTTCCATCAAGTTATATTTTCGATTTCATTCCATAAAAAGAAGGTTAAAGCTCTGATCGCAATGTGATCATGAAGAAAAATTGAGCCGTATTCTCAACCGTAATATTTTGATTGCCAGTCATATGTACAAAAATAAAAATAATTGAATATGTGAGTGGAACCTCCGGCACTCATCAAGGGAGTGTTGAAATATTTTATGCAATAGGGAGGGGGTTTTGTACCGTTGAGCAAGAAATTTACAAGTGGATTCTTAAACCTTTGTAGACACAGAAGACAGAGGTCATGTTGATAAAAATTCTTATTCCAATGTTTGTCCACGAATATACGACTTTGGTTTAAATACAGGTTCAAGTCCCAGAGGCTCATGCAGAGTCTAGATTAGTCTCCACATATACATTCAAAACAAGCATCTAATCTGCAACAAGCTTCATAATGAATTCTTCAGCAAGTTTACATACATTTTAAAATAAGCCATGTGAGACCTTCAGAAAATAAGCTGCATCTTGTATGAAATTACATTTCATATTAAATAAAAATTTTCAGGAACCTGAAATTAGAGGCAGATGTTTTCTTAACCCAAATAGCCGAGAGGGATACTGTATCTACTGCTTAACATTTAGAACAAAGGAGACTTTGAAAATATAATCCGATGACCGATTATAATGCTCCTGATTAAAAACAGGAACAAAACACAGTGTTTTGTATTGAGAATTAACTTGTGGGTCTACTCACCCCAGAGTGAGTTAGTGTGTGTATACAGTAAAGGAGTTTAAGCATGCGTGGGATAGGCATAAGGCTATCCTAACTATAAGAAAAGGCCAAGGACTTATGAAAGTATTTAGAAAATTGGGCAGACTAGATGGGCCGAATGGTTCTTATCTGCCGTCACATTGTGTGTGTGGTTGGGGTGTGTGTGTGGTTGGGGTGTGTGTGGTTGGGGTGTGTGTGTGGTTGGGGTGTGTGTGTGTGTGTGGTTGGGGTGTGTGTGTGTGTGGTTGGGGTGTGTGTGTGTAGTTGGGGTGTGTGTGTGTAGTTGGGGTGTGTGTGTGTGGTTGGGGTGTGTGTGTGTGTTCTGTTGAAGGTGAAGGATGTAAAAGTTTACATGATGTGATAAATATCTGCTGGGGGTCGAAACGTTGATCGGAAACCGTCACATAATGCCTATGGCATAATAAACTTCAACACTTTTCTTTCACTTTTAACAGACCTGTTATTGCATTCTTTTCTTCATTTGTTTATTTTGCTTGCCTGGATAGCACCTAGGGCAGGCATATGCAACCTTCGGCACTGCAGATGTTTTGGACTGCACCTCCCATGATACTTTGCCAGCATTATGGGTGTAAGAGCATTATAGGGGATGTAGTCTACAACATCTGGAGTGCCGTAGGTTGCCTTCCCCTGATCTAGGGTATTCTGTGTATATCACTTTAAGTCCAACCTGGATGACAGATTGGCCGAATGTGCTGGAGCGTGTCTACTAGTTTAGCCTAGTGCTCCCGTCAAGAGAATTCTATCCAGGTTGGAAAATGTTTTAATTGGTAATGAAGAAGTGTTAAATCTACATTACTAATGTAGTTGAGATGTGGGGAGATTACAGTGGAAACATTCAGTCTTTATCAACTGTTCCTAAAGGAACACTCCTCACCCATAAAGTATTTCAGCTTGCTTAAATTCCAGTTTTTAAAAGTGCCAATTTCTATGATAAATGTCTGCTATAAAACAGTCAGTGATATTTGCTTCCTTGTTCCGTTTGCTCCCTTGACATCAGACCAACGTTCTTCCTGAATGCTCTAGTGTGCACGCACCTTGCAATAGATTCAGTGGATTTTCAATGAGAAGTCTCGGATTGATTATTTTCCATTAAAAAGACTGAAAGTATCTTCTAGGGAAGAAGGGGGTGGTTTTCAAAGGCTGTATCCATAAAAACTGCAGCTTTTTCGAGCTAATTTTAAGACAACCCCCCATTGACTATATGCATTAATAAATGCATGCCTATTTTCATTAGGGATATATCTACTAAATTGTGACCCCCTCCTATTTTTGAAGTGGAGTGCTCTTTTAAGCTTGATATTATACTAGAGGACATGATCAACAAAGTCCAGGCAACCTAACCACTACTACCGGTTTACAGTTAATACACAAATAACTATGCATGCAAACTGATAAAGTAAAAATAGCAAAGTGGCCACAAAGATAGGTTTTTCTCCTAACTTCATGAAAATAAAAAAAATAACAAATATGAGGACATTTTTAGCAATGAAGCTTCATAAGAGTTCGGAGATGTGTTATATAATAGAATGACCAGGTTTTTACATTATTGAAAGTCTTTCTCATTTCTCACGAGATCGAAATTTGAGGAGCAATAGTGGTACATTGCTTCCTTGCCTACACTATATCTTTCACCTCCTGTTCTAAGCCCAGGCTAAGATGAAAATACCATCAGTTGAGGATTATCGCCCAACAAAAAGGCATTACACAAATTTTAGAATGTTAGAAAACGCACTCGATACAGAGGAAACTTGTGAACCATCTTTTTAAACATGTACTTTTATCAAGTCTTTTTCAGGAAGCTATCCTCTATTCTAACAGAGATTACCAAAAGCTGCAATGTTGAGATAAGAGGCTCTGTATAAAATCTATATTTGTAACAATAAAATATGTATTTTGAATTTATTTCTGGTATTACAGATTTCATTTGGGATAATTCAGTCAATTACGGATTTTACCAGCTGAAGCATTGTGCATCTAAATTACATAGCATGTAGCCATTCTACAATCTACGGCACATGATAAGTTATGGTATGTCCACGACATTCTGGCCACTGTAGATACAATGTAATGCATGAATTTAATATTTTTGCAAACACTAAAAATAAATAAATGTAAAAAATAATAATCAGATGCTGATGGTGTGTTAATGGGGTCGCAGTGAAGCTTTTTGGTCACGGAGTAAAAAGAACTGTGTTTCTAGCTATACTTATCACTGTGCCCCTTTATTGCTAGAGCGTTCAAGTTGAGGATTTATTGTCCCTCAGTACGATGCAAAGTTCAAGCACACTCATTCTACAGCACATCATTACCACTAGAGAGCACATGCAAGAGAGATTGTGGTCTTCAGGAGTGGTAGACATCATGCTCCACTCAATAGATCACCAGTGACTGTACCACCAGTTCGCATAATCATGAGTAATTTGTTCATTATTGGTAGAGTCTAGTGGTAGCCCTATACTGTCATTACTCTGATTCTTTGTTCAATATTGCAAATTTCAATTAATTGGATTACTGTAAATATACAATTTTGGAAATAATACATTTTTGTTTTTTTAAGATTGGCTCCTGACAGCTAGACAAAAACATCATAACCGCATTTTTATTTTTGACTGACCTGTCTTAATTCAGGATCTTGTTTCATTATATAGGGGCACTAAGGCCAGGCCATTGTCAACTTGGGACACAGGGGCTCTCTTGGGTAGAGATTGGGAGTTACTTGAATAATGACCAGAGACAACAGAAGTTGCCCCCCGGTGGCAAGAAGTGTCTAGTCTTTACAAAGACAAGAGGCCGCAACAACAAAAAGATCAAATGGTTTTTAGTGGTCCCTGGAAAAAAAAAAGCCAGAAAAATATAAGCCAGCTACCACACACAAGGGCAAGTTAGTGGGGATAAATGGCACATATATACATCTAGGGCTCATGAGGAAGAGCAAAATAATTGGGAAAAAGATTAAATAGACCAATCTATGACCTAGCTCTACATACAGGGTTTCTAAAACCAGATTTAAACCAAATCTATATATTTTTTTTTGCTGCATACTACGGAGGGGCCATTAAGGCTCTACAGATGTATAGATATGATTCTCATGGACAGGAAGAGTCTCACAGCATAGAGTGCCAGACAGAGAGTGGACATGTATTAACTTTATATTTTTAGCTTGACCAATCACAACCCATAAATGTGTGAAAAATACAAAATAGATGGCACTCACCAATTGGGCAGGGATATACTCTGCATGGTGAATAGGCCTAGGACAGCAATCTAGATATAAATGTAAGGAGCAAAGAAAAGATCTGTCATGTACAAACTCCCAGAAAAACTATTTTATTAATAACCCTCCAGCACCATAGCAAGCTCTAAAAGGGGTTCTCATGCATTGAGCTCTAAGCTCTTATCATGCCTTCCTGGGGTTGAAATGTTGCTGGAGGGTTTAGAATCAAACTTGCTGTTCCTGGAGTTCGTGCGTGCCAGATCTTTTGTTTGCTTTGATACATTCAAACCCATAAATGTATGTTGTGACAGAGCCCCATACTGTATTGTGACAACACATTCCAACGGTGGAGACATACATACACCACAGTCTTAATTTAAAACTAAGTCATAGTACTCCAACAAACAGTTGATTCCAGCAGTCTGGTCAGTGCAGAACATGTTCTGACAAGTAGATGAGCAGAATATGGCGTCAAAGTCAGGATACAGTTCCCCAACACACAGAACTGGGATCAATATAGCAGAAAACAGTGTATGCCGGTCCATGGAATGGCTAGGCCAACGCAGGACAAAAGAGAATAATCAAAAACAATAACAAACCAAGGTAAGGAGTACAGAGATACGGAATAACCAAAAATCTAGCCAAGGTCAGGATAACGGAAATACGCAGAGTCAAGAACAAGTAGAGGTCAAAGCCAGAATTTCAGAATACTAAGGAAATAAACAAGCTGTCTGGGAATTAAAATGAAAACCATGGCAAAAACGAAGTGCTGAAAAAACAAACAAAAAACAACTACATTTAAAACACAGACACAATCTCTCGCTCTCTCTCACTCTCACAGATTGGTCCAAGTCATCACTGTGACCCCAAAAAAGTATGAAAAAGGAATGACACTCAGGAAAAAAGTTGGAAAAAGAAGATGCCATGGGCATATGCCATCCCATACTGTAAACCTCAATGACCAACTTGGTCCGCTTCCCAATCGGTTTGTCTGGATCACCCAGGAAAACCATAACTATACGCCGGTCAGGAGTTACGGCCACCCAATCAATGTACACAGCATGAAAGGATAGACCGGAGCTGCATGGCAATCGGGTAGGTATAGTGACAGTCAAGTACAGAGGTAGATTACTGAATGTGTCCTAATCATTCTGTAACCATAACTTGGCCCTAAAGCACCTTTCTTTCATGACCAGGTACCTGACGGGGGTTGTGATTCTAAGGAGCCCCTAGACACATGTTCGCTTGACCCAAGGAATTTAAGTTTAGACTTTACTTTTGTTACAAAACAATACTGGACATTTTCTCTCTTATTGTTTGCTTATGTGTAGATTTATGCAAGGTGCTAGTGTAGGCACATATTATTTAGGTTTTAATTAATATTTTATGACTTCTGCTGCGTTATTTTTTTTGCATTACATCCTTGAATTTAATGTTATGTGTACATTTTCCTCCAGGATTTTATTGTTTTTCCGGTATTCATTGGTTGTGATGTGAAATATTTATAGCTTTTTTACATTTGCATCTGCAATGAGCCAAAAACAAATGTATTTTTAATTTGTTTGCCTGAAGGTATATCCTACACATTCAAAATAATCTACGTACGGTGCAAATCAAGTTGCATTTTAATTGGTCACTTGTTGTGATTTGCAAAGTTTAATGCTGCGGAGATTAAACAAATGCAGTATGAAGGGAATCAGAAGTTTCAAATATATTGTCACGTGCTATGTGCTGCTCAACCTAGAACGAGATAATTTATACCCGAGGCTTCTGCCAGAATTAATATTAGGAAAAATAAATGCTTATTCACTTTGCAGAAGGGACCAGAAAAATCTTTTGTCGAATTGCATTGATTTCTAACTTTTTTAACATGTGTCCCTACAGTCAAGGATTTGGGGCTCCTGAACTGGATTTGGTCTTTAAGGAACCTACTTCTGGTGACAAACAGAGACCAAATCACTCGATGTGTTTGCACTGTGCAGATAAAACTCACAGCATTAAAAGAACATGCGCACACTCAAAACAATGTAAGCAGATTTAAGCAGTTATGGGGGCAGGACTGTCTGTGGTGCTTGTTATGTCTCTCAAAAGAGCACCCAGGCGAAGATCATCACTGCACAGCAGCAAGGAAGAGAGATATGGCACACACAAACTTCCAAAAAGCAAAAAAAGTAATGACACAAAAAATTACCTATATTCAATAAATATATAATTTATAAATATAGAAAAGGTTTCACATTTATTTGTTACTTGTTATCACTTGACCTGTGAATTTACTCAGTGTATTATGAAAAATTGATTTTTCTCAGTGTATTATGAAATATATACATAATAGTATATTATGTATATTCTTTTGCAGCACACCAACTGGCCAATTTCATGATCTATTTTGTTCTTCGGATTCGGTTCCCAAATCGGAAGCTCTGACATTTTGCAAACATTCGGCTGAAATTCAGGTGTCTCAGAAAAATGACTTGGTTGAGAGAATTTTCTTTTCATGTACAGGCCTTGACAATATTATGTTATTGTGCGCATGTATTATAATATTAGTTTCATAGAAAATTATTGTGAGGGGGAATAGAGAAGACTCATCAACATTTGTTTTTTAAATGCACGTTTACTATCATTTCTTTATAGTTCTGAGAAATTCATGGTTTGAAATATACATTGGTTTGATTTGATTAATAAAGAGGCATCAGATGTAGAAAGTGGTGGATTTCCATACTGGAGGACAAAAGATTGAACTTGCATTCACAGTGCTAACTCAACTGCAAGAGTCTGCATTTGACATAGAAAGTTAAATATTGCCCCATCATAGTTCTGGATCTATACTACTCAGGATTTACATTACTTGGACACTAGTAATAATGGAGTCCAGCTAGCAATTCTAAGATAAATTATGGATGCTGCATGGATTGGCACTGGAACAGTGCACGAAGGTCTGTCACTAGGTACCGTAGATGCTCAATTTTAGCTCTAAGGAACTTTGTCGTGTATTGGACTCAGGGAAAAGTCATATCAAGTTTTACTGTAGAAACATACACTGATCAGCCACAACACTAAAACCACTGACAGGTGAAGTGAATAACATTGATTATATCATTACAATGGCACCTGTCAAGGGGTGGAATATATAAGGGAGCAAGTGAACAGGCAGTTCTTGAATTGCATGTGTTGGAACCAGGAAAAATGGGAAAACAAAAAGTAAATTTGACAAGGACCAAATAGTGATGGCTAGATGATGTGTCAGAGCATCACCAAAATGGCAAGTTTTGTGGGGTGTTCCTGGGATGCAGTGGTTAGTTCCTAACAAAAGTGGTGCAAAGAAGGACAACTGGTGAACTATCATCAGGATCATGGGCACCCAAGGCTCATTGAGGCATGTGGAAGTAAAGGTTAACCTATCTGGTTTGATCATACAGAAGAGCTATTGCAGATCAAATTGCTAAAAATCTTAATGCTGGCCATAACAGAAAAGTGTCAGAAGACACTGTGCATCGGAGTTTGCTGCAATTGGTCAAAGTGCCCACGATGACCCTTGTCAATGCCAAAAGCACCTTCAACAGATCATGAATCAATGGCAAAAGGTTGTCTTTCCTAATTAATCATATTTTCTTTTAAATATGGCCGAGTATGTGTGTGCTGTTTACTTTGATAAGAGATGGCGCTAGATGCATTATAGGAAGAAGGCAGCCCTGTAGAGGCAGTGTTCTGCTCTGGGCAATGTTCTTCTTTGAAACCTTAGGTCCTGGCATTCATGTGGATGTTATTTTGACATGTACCAACTATCTAGAGATTGTTGCAGACCACGTTCACCCCTTCATGACAATGGTGGTCCCTAATGATGGCAGTAGCCTCTTTCAGCAGTATAATGAACCCTGCCACACTGCAAAGATTATGCAGGAATGGTTTGAGGAACATGTCAGTTCAAGGTGTTGCCTTGGCCTCCAAATTCCCCAGCTCTCAATCCAATTGAGCATCTGTGGGATGTGCTGGAGCAACATGGATCTGATCCATGGAGGTCCCATCTCACAACTTGCAGTGCTTAAAGGATCTGCTGCTTGGTGCCAGATACCACAGGACATGCTTAGAGGTCTTCTGGATTCCAAACACAACATATCAGAGCTGTTTTGGCTGCACAAGTGGGAAATACATGATATTAAGCAGCTTGTTTTAATATTGTGATTAATCAGTGTGAGGCCATACAGCAAGTGGTACCGTTCGATTGTTCACTAAAATAAACAATGTCTGTTAAGTGGTTACCAGTTCTTTCTACTTCTGGTGAATTCATTCCTCAGCCCATTCTTGTGATGTCTAAACTGGCAATTGCAGTAACTTGTGGACTATATTTTGCATGATGATCATCCAGTCTTTCTTCTACTAAGACTCAGTTGTTTTTATTACCTGCAGCATACCTGCACAATCAATTAAGACAGAGAGTTGTATCCCTGTCTGACAAAGAGTGTGCAATTGCCTGTTCATACTCAACTCATTCACTACTTTAACAGACTTGAATATTAAAATTTCAATATCGACATTGACCTCCCAGCAACACAAAGGAGACAACCTCATTTGTGTGCATACAAGTGTCAGAAAAGCTACCATATTTTCTGGCGATTGCGATCTTAGAAGCAAATTGATAGCTTTGAAAATAGACTTAATATACACAATTTTATTTAGCTGGCTCAATCATAGACAAAGCTACATTCAGTTTGGTAGGAGGTCTTTAGAGATGGATTACAGATCCAATGTGAAAACAAGTGGCAAATTATAGGGTATTATATAGTAAGTTCCCATTCCAGCTACTGAAAACAATCTACGGACTCACAGTTAACACTGGTTTCATCAAACACCTGTCTGAGCTTGTCCAGAAGGGTCAAAGATGGTCCATGATTCATCTATGACCCAATGGAAATATCATGAAATGTAGACCATCGGTGGTCTTTGGCTACATGATTTAGACAACAACCAGTTTAATACAAGTACCAAAATGCATATTAATTGTTGTTTATGGGGATAACAATAAATCCTGGCGTGTTGACTTCTGGGCGGACTCGGGGGGAGCCAAAGACTTGAGGGATACATTAAAGGGAAACTATAGTGCTAGGAATACAAAGTTGTATACAAAGCTACCCACCCCTTCATGAGAGTGTCCAGCATCAGCTAAGCGACCAAAAGTCGCCTAACGACTTGGAAGCGCCTCTAATGGAGTTAACCGTGCAAGATAATCATTGCAGTTTATCAATCACTGCAATAATTACCAATGCAGTGTTAAACGGATAGGGACACTGCACCCAGACCACTTCAATGAGCTGAAGTAGTCTGGGTGCTGATAGCGTCCCTTTAAGTAACCAAAAGGAGCAGAGTTTGTTTAGACACAGAAACATGTTTGAATGTATAGTCAGAAGACTATCAGGGATATTTAATAATGGGAAAATTCAAAGTGAAGTCAAATTGAATTTCAAATTTAAGGCAATCGCATTAGGACTATCCCATATCACAATAGGTTACTGGCAACAGTACTTTCTGCTCCAAACAGACCTACTGTTTCTGCATGTCAACGTGTTGTGTTATAATTCTTTGTCTTGTTTTATCTACTGTACAGTGAAGCGGAATAGGGTTGCGCTAAATAAATAAGTGTAATTAATTTCAGAGATTACTACATTTTTGGGCAAGTTTGATTATCCTGTGTTTCTGTTCCTGTGCCACTAATGGAGAGATAGAACTTTACTATATTGCACACCGTGCAGTTCACAGGGCATTTTATGTTGTACCCATCTGTGTGAACATAATAAGGGCATTGATAGTTGTATATCTATAAGTGGTTATATAAATGTGACACATAGTATCAGCAATCGTTTTAATTCCAATCTTACTGTAGAATGTATAATTGCGAAGTTAAAGTAGCAGTCATATATAAGATACAACTGCACATGCATCTAGTTAAAATTAAAACAGACATGAGAGGTATTTCTGAAAAGGTCTACCATGGGATTTGTATTTTGTACAAAGCTAGATTTTGTTCCTTTTTTATTCCACTAAATTAGTCATTGTTTTGTTGATTTCCCCTTGGTAAGACAAACCACAAAACAATTTATTTCCTCTTGACAAAGCATAAAGCACAGAACCGTACGCTGGTCTGGCTGAGTTTGCCTTCCAGTATTGTAATGTTCCCATTTAATCGTTTAGTATTTATTTATTTATTTAATTTCTGTTAAATTCAGATGGCTTCAAATTATTTAGGGCTAAAAATACAAACGCATTACGAATATAAGTTTACAGGGAAGTATCCACAAAAACAGCAAGTGGACGAGGCATTGTAATATTACTGATGATAGAACAATTTGGGCAAGAACCCTTGCCAAAATTAAGCAAAATTAATGTGTAACGTAGAAGAGCATTAGCTTGCCCACGTCAACCTATCATATTCAGAGATATGTGCAGGTGTATCAAATCCTGTAGATCGGTTTTATGATGCTCTTGTGAGATAAAGATACGAAAACTACGGAACATACTGCTTTTTAAATATTTATTCCACTCCATATGTTTCATGATCTCTAGCAAAATTATGAGCCTAGCTGGGATCATCCTTGAAAGTTGGATCCAATATAAACGTTTGAGGTCCTATTACCTTGATGCAGACAGGATTCCTGGGCAGTCAGGGAATTCCTGGTGGCTTCCCTACTTATAGCCACTCAATTCAGAATCTTGGATGGAGGACCATGCTTGTGAGATAAGCAACGTTTTAGACCCCGTGAGATTGCACGGGTCAAAGTTTATGGCCAAAGATGGACGTTCTATTCCGTGGTCGAGTAGCTTGCTGAAAGATTAGGCACATAACCAAGGACAGTGGAATTTTATGGCATCTATATTCCCGAGATTTCGGAGGACTACATTACCCATGATACTGGCTTAGTATCGTGGGGAATTTAGCCCACAAATATCTACAGTACTTTGCTTAATCATCATTACGTTTTAAGTTTAATCGGTTTAATTTATCTTTAGTAGGGACTATATTTCTCCAGATATTTGTGGTCTCTGCTCCTTGATTGTCCTGGAAGAAAAAATGCTATGTTTACTAAACAAAGTTAGATCCAATATCTCAATTAAAGTGTTAATCAGTTGATGTGTACAATCATGGAATAAACCTCTGGATGTATTCCCTAACCACCCTTGCACAATTTATCTGCCAACAGGAGAGATGTATTGATTTTTTTTAACCCCTTAAGAAACAAATGTTGTGTGGTTTGCCATCTTTATAAACTAGTACCTACAAACCCTTTTCCAGCATGGAATGTCCTGCGGGTTTTGCTTTGGCATGTCGATGCAGCAGTCCTACTGGTATTTGTTTGGTAGGGTTATTCCAATGTGAAACAAGGGCTCGAAAGAACAGTTTGTAATGACGGCACAGACCGTAATTGGTTCTTAAGGGGTTAATGACGAGAAAGATGACCGCACGTCCAGGAGGGGAAAGCTCCTGCCAAAAATGTAGGCATTGTTGGTTTTATACCATATTACCGAACTGGAAAGTAAGCAAGCAAGCAGCATCCCAATCGTATCCAAAACAGAACTTGCTGGCAAGTCTAATTTAATGAAAATAACATGAGCGACTTCACTCCATAAATTTTTTTATCACTGAGCTCAATGAAGTGTGAAACAAATGAAGATCGTATGTTTGCGAAGCCTTTGCAACCATGTATCAATTGTTTTAACAATATGTAGTAATCGGTTTAATGTGCTAGTTTATTAACACATCCAAATGGAAAAATCAAACTTAAGTAGATTATATTATTAGGTCTCCGAAGAGGGACAGGGGGGATGAGGGGGTTTGGAAACCACAATATTTTAATAAATGTAAAGAGATACCATGTGGGAAAGTACTAAATCTGTGCTGTAAGGTTACAAAACGTGAATCATTATTACAATAAGAATTATCTTGTTTCCATGCACCAACATGTATGTTTTATGTAAATTTGTGCACTTTACAGTCAACTTTACTATCTCACTTTGATGTCAGGTTCACGACTACAAAAAAACGAATTATTGTGTTATCACTCGTCACACGTGAACATTTGCACACAATAAACATTTTGCCAAACATACATTCATATGGACCTTTTTAAGTCCTGCTTTTTAACTATACTTGGCATATGTTGTTATATTTATTGGTTCTTATTTTGGGTCATCTGTGGTTTCATTTTACTTATTATTTGCATTTTGAATAAAATTGTTCTGTTACAAGCAAGGAAAATGTTATCTCCAATTGTAATTTGTAGCTTATACATATTTCCATTCATGAAACCCAAGAACATTATGTTGGAGAGGTGAACCAAAAAGTCAACGGTCAATGTAAGAGAAGAATATTTGCTCAGAGTATAACCTTCCTTCGTACATATTAAGTTAAATGTATCTTTTGGCTTGATGCTAATGATAGGAAGTTTTGAGAGAGATGAAGACAAATGATTGGATGAAAAAAGCATGACAAGAAAGGGAGAGAGACGACAAAGCAAGTGGGCAAGAGTGAACGATAGAGCGAGGATGAACGATAAAGAGAGCGCATAGAGGAAATAGAGAGAATGAACAAGAGTACGACAGAGAAGGAAAAGAGCGAAATACAAGTTATAGATCGTAACATGAAAAAAAGAACATAGTGAGAATGTACAACGAGAACAACAATACAGCAAAACGAAAGAGAGACAAGAGGACAAGAATCAAAAGCGAGGCAAGAGGACGAGAAAAGACAAGAGGGTTAGAAGGACAAGAGGACAACAAAACAAAAGAGAGGCAAGGGGACAGGAAAAGACAAGAGGGTTGGAAGGTAAGAGTGACATCAGAATGGACCAGACTGGGTGACAAAGAGTAAACAAGAATGGCAAGCAAGTGAGAAAGACAAAACAGAGAAAGAATGACGAAAAAGAGAATGAGAAAAAGAATGGAGAGAATGAGAAAAAGAAGGGAGAGAGAGCTCGCAAGATGAAAGAGACAGACATTTAATCTTATGATGCAGGATGAATCAATGCATTGCTCATTTAATCTACTTGTATCATTTGGTGTTAATAGTGGTTTAGGAGTCTCTTTCTAATATGATACCTAGTCCCTCTGATGTCTAATCCTTGCACAGTTTCTGGCATAAACAAATTGTGCTTAGTGACAGCTATTGCCATAGCAATGCCGCACACAGACTCTCTCAGATCTCAATGTGCATCTAATTATGCAGGAAAGAGAGATGCCTGCAGCTGAACCTCAGAATTATACATTGTACAAAAGCATGTTTTGCTAACCTATGGAACGAACATAAATACATAAATAGGGTTTCCATCTTACAGCTAGTGTGAAAGCATGTCATTTAAATTAAATATTGGAATAGAATCTGCAAGACTAAGATAGACAGGTCTTGTTCGATGAGGTTATGAAAATGGGGAGAGACAATCTGATAAATATATACAAAAATATTCCAGGTTAAATGCAACGTATCTGCTGCATAATTATCGTCTTCACAGCAATGCACAGGGGACATTGGGTTATCCCTTACAGAGCAATGGTCCCTTCCAGAGAGGTGACAGTCCTTGTACCTTCACCCCAATAACCACTACTGCAGCATTTACTGGGGTGAAAATAAAAAAGTGGATTCCTATTGCTATAGTGTCCCTCTGCCACCTTGGCCCCCATCCGGTAATTGGAGAATTTAAAAAAAAATATATATATATATATATCTATATCTTTTACCTACTTACCTCTTTTCAGAGCCAAGGTTCCTCATTGCTGGAATGGTCTCCACTTCCCTCAACGTCACAGTAATGGGGAATGCGCGGTGAGGATTACACATGCATTAGGCCTTCCCAATAGGAAAGTTCTGACTCAGTGCTTTCCAATGGCGATTTTAAAGATGCTGGATGTCCTCAAGCAAAGCACGAGGATGTCCAACGTTGTTTCACAGAGTTAAACTCAGGAAGCACCTCAGTGCCTGGTGTCTGGTAGACAGCCATTCAAGGTTGTCTTAAACCCTCAATGTAAACATTGCAGTTCCTCTAAAACTGCAATGGTTTACATTGCAAGGTTAAGCAGACAGGGCACTACACCCAGACCACTTCAATGAGATATCATGGTCTAGGTGCTTATAGGTGTCCCTTTAACTCTACTGCACTTCCGTGTCGGGTGGCTTTGCTGCCCATGATGGCTCATGTACACACATGTACGCTCTGGCAGCCAATACGAATATGCACTGTAAGACCTTGGCTGGCATCATTTGTTCGCTAACATCAAGAAATATTAAGAGTTTTAAAACTCGTTTAGCACAACCAATAGCTATTTGTTTTTTGCATAATTTGGAAATTGCTTTTAGCTCAGGAAAAGCTTCACTACAGCACAGGCCGTAAAGATAGAATTCACTTATCAACTGGCTTAGGGTTTAAACACATATGGATTTCCCTAGGCAGATTTCAGAAGTCACTGTGAGAATTAATCAGTCCTCCTTCGGTATTAGGAACAGCGTCCTGGCAGTGCTGTTTGAGAATCACAGGGCGAATAAGAGTTGCCTATTCCTGTACAAAAAATGAACTGAGAAAATTCACACGTAAAACATGAAATCTATGCATATAACTGGATTTTTTGCTTCCACAATGTTCAATGAAAACAGATATAAAAATACATAGAAATAAAATAAGAAATAAAAAAAAAGTTTCTCGTAAAAAATAAACTATGTGGTTTCTAGAATAATGTTTCATGTGGACCAGAATTATTCTATTGCTTGATCTGTAGGTAATAAGTGGACAAACAAACAGTTAGATATTGTTAAAATAGTTTTAATGACAATATAGGAAAATGTTGTGTATGGAAGGTCGGGGGGGGGGGGGGGGAGGGGGGAAGCTACCCTGTTTACGTTTCTGGTCGTTGAATACCAATAAATGGGGTTTGTCGATTATCTCTATTGGGAGAATTTGCAGTGACGAAGAAATCATGAACAAAACATTTTGCAAGTGGCTGTGCTACAAGAGGGTCAAGAGGTCAGAAGACCCAGAAGGAGTTACACTAGGTATTCGATGCACCTGTTGGTATCAATTGGAATGTTGATCCCTTTTCAAATCTTAGGCACTTGCTCCTAGGGAGGCCTTTTTTTCCCTATTAAAGGAACACTATAGGGCCAGGAACACAAAAACATATCCCTGACCCTATATTGTGAAAACCACCATCTAGCCCCCCTGACCACCCCTTTTCCCCTTAAATATAGTAAAATATTACCTGTACTCTAGTCTGCTGCTGCTGGCTCTGCCCCTGATCTGCCTGCTTTGCGGACATCATTAGAAATGATTATTTTAGCCAATCACAATGCTTTCTTATAGGAAAGCATAGGATTGGCTCAGCTTGTCAAGGAGGCAGAACAGGGGCAGAGCCAGCAAAAGCCAAAAACAGCCTTGGCCAATCAGCATCTCCTCATAGAGATGAGTTGAATCAATGCATATCTATGAGGAGAGCTCAAGGGCTCCAGGCAGAGGGTGGAGACATTGATTAGTGTGTAGTACTACCCCAGGAAGCACCTCTATTAGCCATCTAAGGAGTGGTCAATGGAGGTATTCCTAGGCTGTAATGTAAACACTGCATTTTATCTGAAAAGACAGTTTTTACTGCAAAAAGCCTGAAGGGAGTGATTCTACTCACCAGAACAAATGCAATAAGCTGTAGTTGCTCTGGTGACTATAGTGTCCCTTTAAAGCTGGTTTATAAGACAGCTTGCTTCCCATTATTTTGGAAGTTCTACTCAGCAGGTTTTTGAAGAAATATTTTAATGTGCACAATCCCTACAAATTTCCTTTAAGCCCCCAACATTTTTTACCCCCAAAACTTTTTTTTTTCCGTGGAAGAACACAGTGGCACCTTTGATCCAAAGTCTGGATATGTCTCTTTATAAGTAAGTTGATCTAAAGCATTGGAGGCAATTTTATGTTCCTTTCATGGAGAGACAATTTGTAGAATTAAAAAAAATAATAATTTAACTTTTGGTATCAGTTTTAATTACATAGAAAAACTAGTTACTCTCAAATATGTGTGATATGTGCTAATAGATGAAATTTCTTTTTATTGGATGGATTTGTTTAAGTCACCTTAGTTTATTCACATTAATGATAAAAATCTATTTCCCTACACTATGTACTTAGGAAAGAGATAACGGCAAAAAATAAAAAAATGCATTTTCCCAGAATACATTGAATTCCTTATAGTGAATAATTGAAAGAGGTACTTTTCAGTCTTTCGAGAACAACCAAATATTGCATGGTCAATTTAATTTTTAGTGCAATTATTCTCTACATGACCTGAGTTTCGAAAAGGCAACTATTTAAGATTAGAAACAGAGCCTTTTCTTATTTAGTAAAGAAAAATTGTAGTTATAATGAGGACTGTTAAGTTTCAAAATGCATTAATAAATACAGGCAGGTGGAGCAATTGTATGCTGCCTTTACTGCATTGCTGAATTCATGTTTTTGTTATTTTATTTTTTTCTACCAAGAGAGAGCTTACAAAAAAATAAAAAAAAATAATATATATAGTGATAATGATAATAATAATAATAATAATAGATGGTTGTTTACTTTGAAGACACGGTTTGCATTGTCCTGTAATGGAAGGGCTGTTTACCATCACTTGGGTTGTTAAAAGAGGAATCTAGTAAAAGCTGATTACTAGATTGTTTTTTCTGCCATACAACATACAGTGGTGTATCTTGGTTTTGTGCTGCCCTAGGCAGGACAAAACTCAGACACCCCCCCCCCGCGCGCGCCACCCCCACCCAACCCTTCCCCCCTGCCCCGCCTTCTAAATACACACACATTCACTGACAGATACGCATACACTAGCTAACAGACACACACAGTCAGACACACACACACACACACTAACAAACACACACAGTCGGACACACACACACTAAAAGACACACACAGTGAGACACACACACTAACAAACACACACAGTCGGACACACACACACTAAAACACACACAGTCGGACACACACACTAACAAACACACACTAACAGACACACATAGTGAGACACACACTAACAAACACACACAGTCGGACACACACACACACTAACAGACACACACAGTGAGACACACACACTAACAGACACACACAGTGAGACACACACACTAACAGACACACACTGTCAGACACACAGTCAGACACACACACTAACAGACACACACACTAACAGACACACACACACATACACACATACAGTCACAGACACACACACTAACAGACACACACACTAACAGACACACACACTAACAGACACACACACTAACAGACACACACACACACACTAACACACACAGTCACAGACACACACACTGACACACACACACACACACACACTAACAGACACACACACACTATCAGACACACACACACTATCAGACACACACAGTCAGAGACACACACACACACTCACATTAACACATTTTTTTTTTATTTACTCCCCCTCCCCCGCCTCCTTACCTTTGGGAATGGTGGGGGTGGGGGGGTTCTCCCATTCCCTGGTGGTCCAGTGGCTGCAGGGCGGCACTGGCGGGCAGGCTGGGCAGCCGGCGAGGGAGCTCTTCCCCTGAGCTCTCTGCTCAGCTCCCTCGCGCGCCGCCCGCAGAGTGAGGCTGGGAGGCGGAGCCGGAATATGACGCCATATTCCGGCTCCCAGTCTCACTCTGCGGGCGGCGCGCGAGGGAGCTGAGCAGAGAGCTCAGGGGAAGAGCTCCCTCGCCGGCCGCCCAGCAACTAGCAACCAGCCCAGCATGTCTGTTAGCCGCAAGGCATTTGGGGGCGGCGTTTTTTGCCGCCCCCTGGAAAATGCCGCCCAAGGCAAATGCCTTGTTTGCCTCGCGGCTAATACGCCCCTGACAACATATGTAGTTGTACATCCTTAGAAGGATGCTTGACACAATATATTGATAAAATGCCTTGTGATGTCCATGCCTAGTACAAGGTAGGCATTAGATTTGAGTGTTTGTCCGAATGTAGGGTTAACAGCTGATTGTCCAAACTCTTTAACTCTGAAACACTACATTCACAAATCATAAAACAAGACCAAAAAAATCTAAATAAAAAAATAGATCTATATTTATATGTTTAATAATTATATTATATATAAACATAGATTTTGTTTTCACCGCTCCTTTTTTCTCTTTTTTGGTTACTTCTTCTCACTTGATTTGTGAACCAAATGACGGATCAACGCACCTATCACCGCACTGCAAAATATATATACATATTGGTCCATTTTCGTGCCCTTTTGGGTCGTCTAAATTATTTTTCCTGAATTGTTTGAATGGATAAAATTTGGATGAGCCAAAATGCCACGGACAGAATTCCGATGGTGGCGTGGCACTCTAGGTAATGACTGGTCCCCGATTCCCAGCACCCCAGTAGGAGCACCATGAAAGAGGGATCTATGCTCCCCCACAGTAAAAACAAAATACCATTCTCAAGTTTCACAGTGTTGGTGACTCTATAGTCAGGATTATTGGTGCACACAGGATACAGCAGAAAATAAATGCAATGTTTCGGCCTACATGACCTTCTTCATGCATTTTGTTTCCACATGGAAGCAAGTTGGTCTGCCTGAAATCTCCCCTCCCCCCGATGAGGCGGTTCAACTGATCTCAATGTTTCTGTTGTGCGCAAGGCTACTCCTATAATAAACATAACATGCCTACTCTGGATAAGACACATGAGCACTAAACGCTGCAGGTCAGTTGCTAATTACTGGCCCAAACATGGGAAGGGAAAACCATCAGCATTGCTCCCTCTCACAAAGCAATGTTGGATTGGAAAGATATGTATATCCACTTGCTACTGCCCTTTTATGGATCACCAATGTGGGATCATGAAAAGTTACAAACAAAAAGAATGTGAGATCAAATGCAACAGAATGTGTATACTGTTCATATGATGTAAACGTTTCGACCGCTATCTCCAGCCTACTTATCTGTAATAATCTTGTGTTGACACAGCATTGGGGTTTCAAAGCCATAAATGGGGCCAAAGTCGGATGGTCTAAAACCTGGGTGTCTATTGGTTAGGACATGGAAAGTATGCTAATGCTTTGTTTAAGAAACTGCCTGTTAGCTCTGAAAAAACTATTAAGAGGAGACAAGTAGTAAATAAATAAAAAAAACAAATAAACTAAACAATTTGGCATTTTTCTGATTGTGTGTGTGTGTGTGTGTGTGTGTGTGTGTGTGTGTATATAGGTTTGTATACAGAAACCCAAAGTCAAATACATATTTGTATACACACACACAGATGCATGCATGCATGCACACACACAATAAAAAGACAAAACAAAAAAATAACAATCCTTTAGTCCCACCTAAGCCAAAAACTCTAGTGTGAGAAAAATATTTAATATGTTGTCCAGCCCTGGAAATAAATAATAGAGGCCTTTAAGGGTTATTTAATGTACCATAACAGTTTCACTGATTTGAAGTGGACATGGTGCCTGGAGTCTATATGTGCACTATGAGTTTCACTATGAAATGTTAAAAGCTGTGTAATTCCACCTCCAGGTGAGTCATTGGGGCATTACCAATGTGAATCCTGCACAGTTTAGCACAGCGTGCAGGAGCTAGACAGCCAATAACAGCCCGTCCCTCGCCTTCCATGCTGCCTCTATCCTTCCTGACATCCCTCCACCAATGGCAAGGTGTAGTGATGTCTGCTAAGGAGGACTGGGTTGCAGGGAGTACTTGGCCATGATGCTGGAGTGAGGTGTGGGGGGAAGACTTGTACATCAAGGATTACTCTGACCAGAACTAGTGTTTTATGAAAACACAGTTTTTTTGGCTGGAGTAACCCTATATAGCCTTCTCCAACCACAGACAAGGTTTGGATAGTTAAAGCATATACCGTATATACTCTAGTATAAGCCGGCCCGAATATAAGCCGAGGCCCCTAATTTTACCCCAAAAAACTGGGAAAACTTATTGACTCGAGTATAAGACTAGGGTGGGAAATATTGGTAAATTTCTAAATAAAATTAGATCCTAAAAAAATTATATTAATTGAATATTTATTTACAGTGTGTGTATATAATGAATGCAGTGTGTGTATATAATGAATGCAGTGCGTGTGTATGAGTGCAGTGTGAGTCCAGTGCGTGTGTATGAGTGCAGTGTGTGTGTGTATGAGTGCAGTGTGTGTGTATGAGTGCAGTGTGAGTCCAGTGTGTGTGTATGAGTGCAGTGTGTGTATATGAGTGCAGTGTGTGTATATGAGTGCAGTGTGTGTATATGAGTGCAGTGTGTGTGTATGAGTGCAGTGTGTGTGTATGAGTGCAGTGTTTGTGTATGAGTGCAGTGTTTGTGTATGAGTGCAGTGTGTGTGTATGAGTGCAGTGTGTGTGTATGAGTGCAGTGTGTGTGAATGCAGTGTGTGTATGAGTGCAGTGTGTGTATGAGTGCAGTGTGTGTATGAATGCAGTGTGTGTGTGAGTGCAGTGTGTGCATGAATGCAGTGTGTGTATGTATGAGTGCAGTGTGTGTGAATGCAGTGTGTGTATGAGTGCAGTGTGTGTATGAATGCAGTGTGTGTGAGTGCAGTGTGTGTATATGAATGAAGTGTGAGTGTGTGTGATGCAGTGTGTGTTAGTGTATGTGTTGGTGGGGGGTGGGCATTTTGATTATTGTTATTTTTTTTTTTTGTTATATTATTTATTTTATTAATTATTATTTTAATTTTTGTTATATTGTTATTTTTTTTAATTATTATTTTTAATATTTAATTATTATTATGTATTTATTTTTTACATCCCCCCTCCCTGCTTGATACATGGCAGGGAGGGGGGGCTCTCACTCCCTGGGGGTCCAGTGGCATTGGTAGTTCAGTGGGGGAGGAGGGGGGCTGGCTGAGAGTTTACTTACCTCTCCTGCAGCTCCTGTCAGCTCCCTTCTCCTCCGCGCCGGTCCGTGCAGCTCCTCTGTCAGCCTCACAGTGTAAGTCTCGCGAGAACCGCGGGGTCATAGTGCGGCTCTCGTGAGACTTACACTGTGAGCTGGCAGAGGTGCTGAACAGACCGGCGCGGAGGAGAAGGGAGCTGACAGGAGCTGCAGGAGAGGTAAGTAAACTCTCTGCCAGCCCCTGTCTGTATTATGGCAATGTAAATTGCCATAATACAGACACTGACTTGAGTATAAGCCGAGTTGGGGTTTTTCAGCACAAAAAATGTGCTGAAAAACTCTGCTTATACTCGAGTATCTACGGTACATCCAATAGAACAATAAATAAACCCAACTGAATGCATTTGGATTATTCTGCACAATCTCATCTGCCCTTTTGGCATGGAAATATTCATTATTTAAGTTATATACGACATTGAGAATGGAGACAATTGAAATAGAAACCCAAGTCACAAAGGTCCAGAAAGAGGTTGATTCAGCTTTCTTCATGAACAAAAAATATAATTACCTGGAAATCACTTCTTTGGGACTAAGCAGACTTGGCAGACTAAGGTCTTTCCACGCACTGGGTCATGAACATACCACAAAATGAAATTGTGGGGAAATAGTGCATCTTATCGACAATCTACTCAGAAGACCTCATTTGATTGTGCCGTCTCGGTCCTTGACCATTGGGTGCACAATCTCTGTGTGAGTTCTGGTAAACTCCCAACTATATAGAGAATACAAACTTTGACATCTGTGCAAGAGACCCAGAGAAACTCAAGTAATGAGAGAATCCAAGAATCTCATAAATAGGTCTGTAGAGACCCCAGCTATGGAGGGAGAAAATGGCTGAATCTCCACAAGTTACCCCAAAGAGCTAATCAGCTATATTATATGAAATATGTAGAAAACGAGCAAATAGAAAATATAAATATTTTTTTAAAGATATATATATTTTTTTTGTGTGGGACAGCTGGGGGTTTAAAGAAATTATCAGATCTAATAATTCCAATAAACAATTCTATTTTAAATAAACAACGTGAGAATTATAAAACACATGAAACTAAAAGCTTAAAGAACAGAACAAAACAAAAAATGTGCATCTCATAATTTATCAATAAAAGTATTTTTGTTTACTGCACAGTAGGCAGATATCCCATTTAACCGAAGTAGTTTTGAAAGAAAAGAAAAGAAAAGGGAAAAGAAAAAAGTATATTATTACTGCGTTTTATTGCAGTCCTATATCATATACGATGTATTTATCCACTTTTTAGATTAGCTTCTCAAAAGGAGTAAAACCGGTTGCCTAGGTTTGCCCTATAAGGGTGTGAACGTGTCATTTTATTGATCAAAATAAAGCAATAATGACTTACACGAACATTAGAACATATACGACAGGGTATGAATGGCCATCAATAATACACGGTATAGCTCACTAGAGGCCCATGCTTACTCTGAAATCATGTTTTAATGAACCCACTCTCAAATCCTTAACCATTCATATAAAAGTCTCTGAAAAGATCTTGCAGTGCATTTAATGTCACTACAATCTTATTGAGCAATGCTGTTGTGTATATGTGCTGGGGCATATATGATTAACCATTTCATCGCTGACTAAGAAACACTATATCCCTTAGACTCTTTTTTTTTTTTTTTTTATCAATGAAGGTACATTTTTAACCAGAATTCCAGCATCGTTTAAAGAAACGATGCTATGACTTTAAACAGGTAGGCTCCAAAGCAAGTTCCTTTGGGGAAAGGCGTAATACACAGTGACCTGATCCACATTGTGTAGAGGTGTTGTCTGCAAATTTTCATTCACGTAAATATAAAACAGACAGTGCAATCTGCAGCTGTGAGAATTAGAACAGAAGAAAGACAAGTGGAAGACTGTTTTTGCTCAGAAACACTCTTCGCAGTGACAATTTATGTAGAACATCAGCGCTCGTTTCAAAAACAAAAAAACAAACAAAGAAATTCAATAAGACTTCAAACCGTTACAAATACAATAAGACACAGCTGCACACACAAAAGACACTTAGAGGCTGCGTCTTTAGATACAGAAACAGACAAGGTAAATGCAAGCAACACAGCTCTGCAAGCAAGCAGATCACATTGTAATATATTTAACCCTTGGGTTGGGAAGGCAGGGTGTTTAACTCGTAATTCGTGAGCCAAGATTCCACCGGATGCATTTCATTTTAGAATGCCACTTTTTGATAATAAGATAATAAAAGTAATACATGTATAATGTAATATTTTAATAGTACAAACTAAAGGATGCGAAAAAGAACGACCTCACAGACTATGTAGAATTTAAGCTATTCCTCTTATTAAATAAAGTGCATGTGTGCAAAAGCAGATTTTTATTCCCCAAATACATAATCCACATTCATTTTTTTTTTTTTTTTTACTTGCACTACCTCCTCATCCCCTAATATCTACATCGCCAAGCAATGCAATCCAGCATTTCAAATTAAATCTAGCTATTAAAAACCGAGCAGTCGGAAATATTGAAGGGTGCTCAAATATTCAACATGTCTTGCAAATGTAAATAAAAGAGACACTTACCTTAATTTCTCCATGTCTGCAGCAAAGGCCTACAAGAAATCAAACATGAGGCTCATGAGAATGATTCGTGAGGATTTCACTCTACAGATTTATCAGAAAGCTTGAGCCTTATTGATGGTTTTTAGGCAAGTGTTAATAATAATAACGAAGGTTAAAGGAAAAAAAAAAAACGAAAAGAAAAAAAACAAACAAATGCAAAAAATAAATAAATCACATCTGCATTAGGAGAAGATAACAGTGGCCGATTAACTCAGGAATAATGCAGCACGCTGCAGAAGCCTGTATACCCACGAGCCATAGGCAAGAGAATGACTCAGTTGTAGAGCAAAATCGGAAAATGAGAGAGGAAAAAAAAAAAAAAAAAAAGAACGAACGAACGCAAGTAACAGGTTCTGTGCCTGCTGGATTTCTCTGAGAAAAGTTGAAATGGCGTGCTGGTTTCTCATCTGCATTACAAGCAAATGTAGACACCTATAAAGCAATTATAATAAATTATTCATTATTACAATATTTAATACGTGCAGGATAAATCAGAAGGATTTGTTTAAAAAAATTAAACAAGCATATTTTTTACTGTTGATTTCACACCAAAAATTTCAATTTTTTAAAATAATAATTTGAACTTTTTCTACATTGACTATAGGTCTAAATAGGATGACATCACATGTTTATTATAGGAATACTTCAGGCACCATAATAATTACTACAATGCGCAGTAGTGGTTTTGGTTTTAGTAGTAACCTGGCCACACTTCGCCAATGTTGGTAGTCAGACTGTTTAGTAAATATTTGACTTCCTACCTTGGGTATGTAGGACACCAGTCCACGCCTTTTGTCCCACCAAGGAGCTTCTGTAAGATCTTCTGTGTGAAGGCCCGCAGTAAAGGGCCAGCTCATTGGCGGAGATCGTCAGCTGATCACTCTCACTCAAACTAAACCCTGCACCACCGGGCTTAATTGGCCAAAGAGGAGGCAAGGGGCAGCGCCCAGGACACAACAGGAAAAGAAGCCAAACCATCACTAAACAGTGTGACTGCTTACATTGGGGGTGCCTCAAGGAAATGTTGAAAATTAGGACTGCAGATCTCCATCTAAAGGTTACCAGTTACAGACACGGTGATGTGTGTTTAAAAAGATACAGGAGAAGATCATAGGTGGTTACCTTTTGTTAAGGTGGCAATATCAGGACAGCAATGGGAAATACACATGTTGGGCGGTTGGTTAATGCAGGGTCCTACAGTATGCTATTTAAAATTATTTATTTTTAAATAGGCATTACTATTCGAATTGGTGATTTGTCAACCCGACCCATGGTTGAGATGACTAATATTTACGGACCTTATACCTGACAAAGCTTATTGACAGTAAAAGTGATAAGCAGAAACAATGCATTTAGAATGGTCCGGGTATATAGAGCCATGCTGAACAAAATAAATAGTATAGGGGTTTTTAGAGATGTAAGTACTGATCAATACCCTCCAGAGTAGATCGGAAAAGTTGTTACGTCCCTATAGTGCTTATTGGCGGCCATTATTTAGGTAACTTTAGTATTAAACCCCTGTTAATATATCATTTCTACAGGGTAGAATCTCAAGATGGAATAGAATGGAGCATCTCAATTTTATATACATATAGGTACTCTGACTGCATGACACATTTTTAAAATGTATTTAAACTCTAGATTGTAGGGTATTTTTGTATTTCTTTTCATTTCCTCCCAAAATAAACCATTACATTGGTGACAAACAGGAGATATTTATCTCACACTTACATCTTTCATTTTAACATAGTCCATCACCTTGCAACTGGATAATATATGTGAAGAGTGTTTCCCATTTTTACAAAAAGTGCAGATTACAATAGACATTTAAACTTTTATACATGAACCTAGTTACACCCTCCAGGCTGTCATTTAGGTAAAAATCAGTCCTGTTACTTCCTGGTTGTTTAGCTCAGTGAAGCTTAAAGCTGCACTGTCATGCCGAACTTACCTTTCCTCAATCTCTTCCTCTTCCCCCCCTCTCTCGGGATCTGTTCTCCGTTTCTTCCTGTCTGCTATAGTTTTCTTTAAAATCATAAGACAAAGTTCTGACCAGCGGAGGAGCAAAGTGTGCTTCATTTCCGCTGGTCAGAGCAATTTTCCCATAATCCTTACCTTTCCTCTGTGTTCCCGCGATGCTTCCTGTCATTTTAGACGAAACTGCCGAATTGCGTTCTAACTGAATGAGAACAGTATGTTTGTTTCTTTTAGAACGCAATTCGGCACTTTGTTCGTATAGGAATTTAATTTGAATGAATGAAACTCCGATCCTATTCATTGCCACGGCTGCATCTTGCAGCCGCTTAGTAGATAACTCCCTAATTCCCATGGTATCAGGGAGCTATCTACTAAAAGGCTGAAAGACCTAAAAATTACTTAGTAAATTATGCCCCTACTCGCTAAACCGCGAGTAGGGGCATGTCTAGTAAACAGTGAGCAGCCTGTGGCAGCTCACTGTAAAAAAAACAAAACCAAAAAACCTAATAACCTACTGTCCTCCCCCCCTGGCCCCCACCCCTAAGCGGTGGGTGGTGGCCCTAAATAAAGATTGGGGGGGACCTACTGTCCTCCCCCCCGGGCCCCACCCATGAGCGGTGGGTGGGGGCCCTAAATGAAACCCCCCCCCCCAATCAAGGTGACTAGGGGTCCAAAGCCCCTAGTCACCCCCCCACCCAAATCAAACTATGCCCTACCTACCCCCCTCACCCTAAAAATAGTGAGGGGGAATAAAATAACCTGTAAAAGAAAAATTAAACTTACCATTTGACGTCTTCTTTTTTCTAAAATCTTCATTTTTCAGCCCCAAAAAAGGCCAAATAAAAAGCCATCATACCCGTCGAACTTAAAATAAAATTAAAAAATTGAGCGCAAAAAAAATCCACACGAAAAATAAAAAATCCGACGCTAAAAAACATAATCCATCTTCACCCTTCGAGGGCACGCCGCCTACTGAGCTCCGCAGGGCGTGTCAGAGTGCTTTTTGTCATTTTACACAGCGTGGGAAAATTCCAAATAACTTTTTGTCATTTTACACAGCGTGGGAAAATTCCAAAGAACTTTCCCACGCTGTGTAAAATGACACAGAGCACTGTGATTGGATGGATTTCAAGCCATCCAATCACAGCGCTCGGTGTCATTTTACACAGCATGGGAAAATTCCAAAGAAGGCTTAAACCCACCAATCAGTGTTCTTAGCCTAATTGCAGGGCGGAGCTCAGTCTGCGCGGAGCCCTCCATGGGTGAAGATGGATTATTTTTTTGCGCTCAGGTTTTTTATTTTATTTTATGTTCGACGGGTATGATGGATTTTTATTCGGCCTTTTTTGGGGCTGAAAAATTAAGATTTTAGAAACAAGAAGACGTGGAATGGGAAGTTTAATTTTACTTTACAGGTTAGTTATTTTATTCCCCCCTTACAATTTTTTAGGGTGAGGGGGGTAGGTAGGGGCCTTTTTATTTGAGTGGGGGGGTGGGTGACTAGGGGCTTGGGGACCACTAGTCACCTTTGATGGGGGGGTGGATTTGACTTAGGGCTCCCACCCGCTGTGCAAGGGTTGGGGCGGGGGGGTGGACAGTAAGTCCCCCCTCCCCCCTCATTATCATTATGGCCCCCACCCGCCGCCCAGGGGTGGGCAGGACAGTAGGTTCCCCCCCATTATCATTATGGCCCCCACCCGCCACCCAGGGGTGGGGGCCGGAGAGGGGGAGGACAGTAGGTCCCCCTCATTATCATTATTGGCCAGGGGTGGGGGCCGTGGAGGGGAGGACAGTAGGTCCCCCCCTCATTATCATTATGGCACCCACCCGCCGCACAGGGATGGTGGCCTGGGGGGGGGAGAACAGTAGGTCCCCTCCCCATCTTCATGGCCCCCACCCGCCGCTCAGGGGTGGGGGCCTGGGGGGGGGGAGGACAGTAGGCCACCCCTCATTAACTTCATGGCCCCCACCCGCCGCTCAGGGGGAGGACAATAGGTCCGTCCCCCCTTATTGTAATTTATGTCATTTTTTTCTACAGTGAGCATCCACTGGCTGCTCACTGTTTAGTGGACATGCCCCTACACGCGGTATAGCGAGTAGGGGTATTCGGGAGATTTTAATCTCCCTTATGCTATTATGGGGGTCATATTGACCCCCATAGAGTGAGAGGGGGACCTGGGGGGCTTATGAAGTGGTGGGGAGCACTGCTCCCTGCCGCTTCTATCTTTACATATTACAAGGAGGTTAGCTGCTTGCCGGTAGCTCCCTCCTTGTAACAAACTGAAGAACAAACGAACACGGATATTCAGTGTTAGTTTGTTCGTCTGATTTTTCTATTCATTAATTCGTCTGTCTGATGAATGAATGAATAGACGAAATTCCCGTTCGCATGTCCAGGTGTTTCACTGGGCATGTGCGGGAATCTCAGCGCTATCTAGTGTGGGCAGATGACGAGTCCCACAGGGACTTCACCTACCCACACAAAGATGGCGGCGCCCTGAATAAAGATCGGGGCAGAAAATACAAAATTTAAAAAAGAGGTAATGTGGGGGGCTTAGGGGCATTTGGGGTGACTAAGGGGTCAATTGGATGTAGTGGAGGCTGGAGGGGAGTTAAAAAAAAAAACGGGATTCGGCATGAAAGTGCCGCTTTAAGTCAAGAGTAGTGTTGTCGCGAACCCGGAATTTTCGGTTCACGAACGGCGAACGCGAACTTCCGCAAATGTTCGCGAACTGGCGAACCGCGCGAACCGCCATTGACTTCAATGGGCAGGCGAATTTTAAAAACAACAGGGACTCTTTCTGGCCACAATAGTGATGGAAAAGTTGTTTCAAGGGGACTAACACCTGGACTGTGGTATGCCAGAGGGGGATCCATGGCAAAACTCCCATGGAAAATTGCACAGTTGATGCAGAGTCTGCTTTTAATCCATAAAGGGCAGAAATCACCTAACATTGACACCTGTCCTCAAAGCCCAGCCCTGATACACACTGACACAGAGCAGAATAGAGACTGTTCCCTGTCCACAGAGACCATGATACACACTGACACAGAGCAGAATAGGGACTGTTACCCCTACATAGGGTCACTTGGCAGATATGGATTGACACCTGTCCTCAAAACCCCTGATACACACTGACACAGAGCAGAATAGGGACTGTTCCCCCTACATAGGGTCACTTGGCAGATATGGATTGACACCAGTCCTCAAAACCCCTGATACACACTGACACAGAGCAGAATAGAGACTGTTCCCTGTCCACAGAGACCATGATACACACTGACACAGAGCAGAATAGAGACTGTCCCCCCTACATAGGGTCACTTGGCAGGTATGGATTGACACCTTTCCTCAAAACCCCTGATACACACTGACACAGAGCAGAATAGAGACTGTTCCCTGTCCACAGAGACCATGATACACACTGACACAGAGCAGAATAGGGACTGTTCCCCCTACATAGGGTCACTTGGCAGATATGGATTGACACCTGTCCTCAAAACCCCTGATACACACTGACACAGAGCAGAATAGAGACTGTTCCCTGTCCACAGAGACCATGATACACACTGACACAGAGCAGAATAGAGACTGTTCACCGTCCACAGAGACCACGATACACACTGACACAGAGCAGAATAGGGACTGTTACCCCTACATAGGGTCACTTGGCAGATATGGATTGACACCTGTCCTCAAAACCCCTGATACACACTGACACAGAGCAGAATAGAGACTGTTCCCTGTCCACAGAGACCATGATACACACTGACACAGAGCAGAATAGAGACTGTTCACCGTCCACAGAGACCATGATACACACTGACACAGAGCAGAATAGAGACTGTTCACCGTCCACAGAGACCATGATACACACTGACACAGAGCAGAATAGGGACTGTTACCCCTACATAGGGTCACTTGGCAGATATGGATTGACACCTGTCCTCAAAACCCCTGATACACACTGACACAGAGCAGAATAGAGACTGTTCCCTGTCCACAGAGACCATGATACACACTGACACAGAGCAGAATAGGGACTGTTACCCCTACATAGGGTCACTTGGCAGATATGGATTGACAAATCCCTGACAAACAGCTACCACATGCAAGGAAGGCAGCAGGGGCGCAAATGACCCACTCCCGACGCGGGAAGGTAGTGATGACAAATAACAATACAGGACTCTTTAGAGGCCCTGTAATTGTAATCAGTCCACCTGAAATCCTTTAACTTTGATCAATTGGAGGGAAGTCTGGTGCAGAGCCACTGACCCATGCGCAGGGCCAGCCTTAGGCCTTTGGGCGCCCTGTGCAAGAAATCTTCACCCTGTCACACCCATGTGCAAGAAATCTTCACCCTGTCACACACACACACACAGGCAGACAGCCATACACACGCACACACACAACTGCGACTGACTAGGTTTGTCACCTCCTCAAAAGGACGCATGAGCCTACAGGCATTGCGCATGAGCGTCCAGTAACGTGGCAAAAAAATTCCCAGCTCCCCAGAGGCTGTCCTAGCACCCCGGTCATACAAATATTCATTAACAGCTTTTTCTTGTTGGAGCAGGCGGTCGAACATTAGGAGTGTTGAATTCCAACGTGTAGGGCTGTCGCAAATCAAGCGCCTCACTGGCATGTTGTTTCGCCGCTGGATATCGGCAAAGTGAGCCATGGCCGTGTAGGAACGCCTGAAATGGCCACACACCTTCCTGGCCTGCTTCAGGACCTCCTGTAAGCCTGTGTACTTATGCACAAAGCGTTGTACGATCAGATTACACACATGTGCCATGCACGGCACATGTGTCAACTTGCCCAACTTCAATGCCGCTATCAAATTTTTTCCGTTGTCACACACCACTTTGCCGATATCCAGTTGCTGCGGAGTCAGCCACTTTTCCACCTGTGCGTTCAGGGCGGACAGGAGTGCTTGTCCGGTGTGACTCTCTGCTTTCAAGCAAGTCAAACCCAAGACGGCGTGACACTGCCGTATCCGGGATGTGGAATAGTACCTGGGGAGCTGGGGGGGTGCCGTTGATGTGGAGCAAGAAGCAGCGGCACAAGAGGACTCAGCCGAGGAGGTTATGGAAGAGGATGGAGTAGGAGGAGTAGAGGAGGTGGCAGCAGGACTGCCTGCAATTCGTGGCGGTGTCACCAACTCCTCTGCAATGCCACGCATTCCTTGCTTGTCAGCCGTCAGCAGGTTTACCCAATGCACAGTGTAGGTGATATACCTGCCCTGACCATGCTTTGCAGACCTGGTATCAGTGGTCAGATGGACCCTTGCCCCAACACTGTGAGCCAGACATGCCATGACTTCCTTTTGCACAATCGAGTACAAGTTGGGGATTGTCTTTTGTGAAAAGAAATTCCGGCCGGGTACCTTCCACTGCGGTGTCCCAATAGCTACACATTTTTTGAACGCCTCAGACTCAACCAGATTGTATGGTAAAAGCTGGCGGGCTAATAGTTCGGACAAGCCAGCTGTCAGACGCTGGGCAAGGGGGTGACTTGGTGACATTGGCTTCTTACGCTCAAACATGTCCTTGACAGACACATGACTGTGGGCAGATGAGCGGGAACTGCTCAAGGCGGGAGACGGAGTGGCGGATGGTTGAGAGGGGGCAAGAAGGACAGCAGTGGTTGACGTGGCTGAAGATGCTGGACCAGGAGGAGGATGGCGGCTTTGAGTTTGTGTGCTGCTTGTACTCATGTGTTGATCCCATAGGCGTTTGTGATGTGAGATCATGTGCCTACGCAAAGCAGTTGTACCTAGGTGGGTGTTGGACCTCCCACGACTCAGTTTCCTTTGGCACAGGTTGCAAATGGCATCGCTTTTGTCAGAGGCAGACACACAAAAAAAATGCCACACTGCTGAGCTCTGCAATGACGGCATTCTGGTGGTGGACACAGCATGCGTTGATTGGCGTGCTGTCGTGCTGACCCCGGGTGCCGATGCATGCTGTCTGACTGTGCCACTAGCTCCTTGCGACGACCCCCCCTGCTTCCAACTCGTCTCCTCCTCCTCTCTGTCTCCCCATCTGAACTTTCGCCCTGTTCTTCTCTTCTAGCGGGCACCCACGTGACATCCATGGACGCATCGTCATCATCAACCGCTTCGCTTGTATCTGACAACTCAGAAAAGGAAGCAGCAGCGGGTACAACATCATCATCATCACACCGTACCTCCATGTGTTTAATGCTGCCTGCCTGAGACATATCCCTGTTATCTACATCCTCTAGCAATAATGGTTGCGCATCACTCATTTCTTCAAACGGGTGTGTGAATAACTCCTCTGACATACCAAGTAAAGCGGCTGTGGTGCTAGTTTTGGTGGTGGCGGCAGGCGGGTGAGTGGTATCTTGAGAGGTGCCTGAAGCTAAGCTGGAGGAGGATGGTGCGTCAAGGTTCCGAGCGGAGGCTGTACAAGATTGGGTGTCCTGTGTTAGCCAGTCAACTAAGTCCTCAGAACTTTTCAAGTTCAGGGTACATGGCTTCTGAAAACTGGGCATTATTCTAGGGCAAAAGGGAATCACAGCACCACGACCACGACGGCCCCTGCGGGGTGGCCTGCCTCTGCCTGTCATTTGTTTGGGGATTAGTGGTACTATGCGTGCAAGGCACTGTGAGACCAGATATGATTGGCAGTGTGCACTGGAACAGTTCTGCAGAGCACACGCTGAAGGAAGGACTGACAGAGCCGCTTGAAGACAAGTAACTGCTATTCAATCTATAACAGTGAAAAACAAATTTTGGTTTTAAAAGCACTCTATAGAGACACCAAATATGATTGGCAACTGTCAAAGCACGCTGGAACAGGTCTACAGAGCACACGCTGAAGTAGGCCTGACACCCAGACGCTTGCAGACAACTAACTGATCTTCTATTACAGTGAAAAAAAATGATTTCTTTAAAATCTAAAGCTTAAGCTATTGTTAAAACAGATATGAGTGGTGGCACTGACTGTGCAAATGGGCAAGGCATCCAACCTGACACAGAAGCTGGCAGGCAGGCAACTGCTCTTCTATTACAGTGAAAACAAATTATTTATTTTAAATCTAAAGCTTAACCAATTGTTAAAACAGATATGAGTGGTGGCACTGGGCAAGTAGGCACAGTATCCAATGTGAACCTCACACAGAAGCTGGCAGGCAGGCAACTGCTCTTCTATTACAGTGGAAACAAAATTTTGGTTGTAAAAGCACGCTATAGAGACACAAGATATGAGTGGCAACTGTCAAAGCACGCTGGCACAGGTCTGCAGAGCACACGCTGAAGTAGGCCTGACACCCAGACGCTTGCAGACAACTAACTGCTCTTCTATTACAGTGAAAAAAAATATTTATTTTAAATGTAAAGCTTAACCAATTGTTAAAACAGATATGAGTGGTGGCACTGGGCAAGTAGGCACAGTATCCAATGTGAACCTCACACAGAAGCTGGCAGGCAGGCAACTGCTCTTCTATTACAGTGGAAACAAAATTTTGGTTGTAAAAGCACGCTATAGAGACACCAGATATGAGTGGCAACTGTCAAAGTACGCTGGCAGGGTTGTGCAGGGCACACGCTGAAGGAAGGCCTGACAGAGCCGCTTGAAGGACACTGACTGTCTGCTATTAGCTTACACTGGAAACCTTTTTTCTTTGTAAAAGCACGCTAAAGAGACACCAGATATGATTGGCAACTGTCAAAGCACGCTGGCACAGGTCTGCAGAGCACACGCTGAAGTAGGCCTGACACCCAGACGCTTGCAGACAACTAACTGATCTTCTATTACAGTGGAAAAAAAATGATTTCTTTAAAATCTAAAGCTTAAGCTATTGTTAAAACAGATATGAGTGGTGGCACTGGGCAAGTGGGCACAGTATCCAATGTGAACCTCACACAGAAGCTGGCAGGCAGGCAACTGCTCTTCTATTACAGTGAAAAAAAAATATTTATTTTAAATGTAAAGCTTAACCAATTGTTAAAACAGATATGAGTGGTGGCACTGGGCAAGTAGGCACAGTATCCAATGTGAACCTCACACAGAAGCTGGCAGGCAGGCAACTGCTCTTCTATTACAGTGAAAAAAAAATATTTATTTTAAATGTAAAGCTTAACCAATTGTTAAAACAGATATGAGTGGTGGCACTGGGCTAGTGGGCACAGTATCCAATGTGAACCTCACACAGAAGCTGGCAGGCAGGCAACTGCTCTTCTATTTCAGTGAAAAAAAATATTTATTTAAAATCTAAAGCTTAACCAATTGTTAAAACAGATATGAGTGGTGGCACTGACTGTGCAAATGGGCAAGGCATCCAACCTGACACAGAAGCTGGCAGGCAGGCACCTGCAATTACATTACACAGAAAAAAAAAAAAAAAAAAAGCAGCCTGATGTTATAGCCCTAAAAAGGGCTTTTTGGGGTGCTGTCCTTACAGCAGAGATCAGATGAGTCCTTCAGGATTGTAGTGGACACTGAATACCCTAGCCTAGCTATCAATTTCCCTATCTAATCAGCAGCAGCTAAACTTTCCCTCCTCTCACTAAGCATGCAGCTTCAGAATGAATCGAAAATGGATGCTGGGAGGGAGGTTGGAGGGTGTGGAAGGGAGGGAGTGCTGCTGATTGGCTGGAATGTGTCTGCTGACCGAGAGGCACAGGGTCAAAGTTTGCCCAATGATGACGAATAGGGGGCGGATCGAACTGCGCATGTGTCCGCCCGCTGCGGCGAACGCGAACACGCTAATTTCGCCGGCGGACAGTTCGGTACATCACTAGTCAAGAGTAAGGCAAATGCCTAGAGCACCTGCATCGCATATACCTCTCATTGAGCTGAACTGGGAAGTCTGTGATTGGACAGCCACAGAAAGTCTGGGCTGGGCTAGAAGGGGAGGGCTTGCAATGACTGCAGACAAGAGATCTGTGGCTTTTACAAACCATGCTTTAATATATTGAATGTAATAATTGATCAATTAAATGCATGCATGTTTTCATTGGGGTATATCTACAAAACATTGATGTATTTATTTAGCATTTGGGCAACGGAGTGCCCACTTAACCCTTTAATGCCATTTGGGCATTATATGACGTGTTACATAATGTGGGCTTTAAAGCCTGTAGAGGGGCATATAACACTGTAGATTTAATGTGTGCATAGCTACTGGGGATATTTTTAGTGACTCCAGACTTTTAAATGGGCCGTTTGCAGAGCTGAAAACCAACACGTCAAAGCGCTATTTAAATAGACATTTAAATGCCTATTAAAAGATTGTGGAGTGAGCAGGGTTAAATCACCACTAACACCAGGTATCAATGGATACCTGGAAATACCCTTAATGTGCTGAGGCCAATTTTAGAGGCCGTGGTTTTTGTGGGGTGCCAGCTGCTCAGAGGTGCCTCTAGGGTCTGAGTAGACCCTGGCAAGGCCTCCAATCTTGTCCCCAGCAGATACCGCCCGGTGCTGGGTTTTGCATGGTTTCTAGCACTGATTTGTATATAAAATCGACGCTCAGCAGTTTCTGGATGACTATTCACAACTTTGGTCTTACATTCTGTGAAAACTGCTAAGACATTGACTGCTGTGTGTTGGTCTCTAGACACCAGTGTGTTGCAAGGACACAGTCAGCAAAATCTTGTTATGTTTGGGTTGGAGTAGTCAAATTGTTGCAATGTTAATATAGGTTTCAGATTGAATGGAACCAAGATTCCATTATATATATTTAGATTTATCCCAATTAAAAAAACCTAGAAGGCATCTGTCATATCCTCCAGTAATTCTCGTAAGAGCATGGCTGTCACTGGACGTGTACCAATTTAAAGGGACACTACAGTCAGCAAGAACAATTACAAGCTTATTGTATTCGTTCTGGTAAGCATAATCAGTCCCTGCAGGCTTTTTGCAGTAAACACTGTTTTTTCCCCCAGAGGTAGTGTTTACATTACAACCTAGGGGAGCCTCCAGCAGCCACTACTTAGATGACTACTAGAGGTGTGTCCTGGGTCAGTGCTGCACAGTGTGTAGCACTGGCATTCATGGTCTCCACCCTCTGCAAGGAGACACTGAACTTTCCTTATAGAGATGCATTGATTTAACGCATTTCTATTAGGAGATGCCGATTGACCAGGGCTGTGTTTGGCTTGTGCTGGCTCTGCCTCCTTGATATTCTCAGCCAATCCTATAGAAAAGCATTGTGATTGGCTCTGATCACCACTAATGAAGAGGTCAGCCAAGCAGGCAGATCAGGGGCAGAACCAGAAACAGCAGACTGCAACAAAAGTAAGATTTTTACTTTATTAACTTTATTTAGGGGGCAGGGCATATATATATATTGTGTTTAACACTATAGGGTCAGGAATACATGTTTGTGTTCCTGACCCTATAGTGTTTCTTTAAGCAGAAAAGACAACCACATGCAACAATTTCTTGGCACAAACAACATTAATTTATTTAGCTGCAGCCAGATCGCTTTCATTAAAGATAGTCCTCATATCAATCTGGTTAATAGATCCACCGACAGCTATAGCCAGAACAATTTTTTTTTTTTTCATGTTGGTCCACCATCTTAAAGGTTTTGTAGATTCAATTCTTAAAAGGTAAACTATAAGCACCCAGACTACTTCATCTCAGTGAAGTGGTCTGGGCACCACGTCGACAGCATGTTATCCTTGCAACTGAAAACATTGCCTTTCTGCAGAACGTCAATGTTCTCATTGCAGGGTTTAAATGTTTCTAGTGGCTCTCTGAGTGACACTTCTAATGAAGTAACACAGGAAAACTCTGCAATTTCTATCAAATTGTCTCATTTATTGAAGTTTAAAGACTTGCTAGGGAGCTCTGTCATACACTCAGACAATACAACAATATGGACCTTCTAGAAAAGGATATTAGGATATAAAATAGGGACAGAGGGATTTAGGCCCTTAATTGAGAGGCATTCAAATATTCTATCTGTGACAAGAGCCAAGTTGAAAGCATTTTTCTAATTCAGATTTCAAAAAGCTATTTAGTGAGCAAGTTAGCGACCCTTTGAGTGCAATACCAAACTAAAGAACAAATGCAAAGAAATACAGACGGAAATCAAATCACATAACGTTTATTAATTTAGGACCACAAAAAATGTATTAAAAAAAAGTTTGTAAGTATAATGTATTGCCTATATTGATATATGTAAAAGTAACCGTTCCAGAAATCCACAATAAACAGACCTAGTCAAAATAAGGATAGTGGGTGGGGTAAAATAGAGAGGCCAAAACAAAAAATGTGTGCTCTCTGCAAATACAGTCTTTATTAAGAATAAATGTTAAAACACTAACATTAGATCAGAATGGTAATTGTCCATCAGGTTTTTATAAAAGCTTTAATCATCTGCTGAGAACTGCTTACTAGAGCATGCGTGGATGGACATTTCTCTCAAACATGTGCATCTGTGTCCATGGCAGCGTGGGAGTTAAATTCATTTGCATTGTATGCCCTGGCTGTGCCAGGAGACCCAAGCATATAATGTAAATTAAAAGTTAAAATATTGTTTTTAAAAAAAAAAAAAAAGTTAAAAAGCTACCGTACTTCAAAACTTAGAACTTTACTGACTTGTGCCTTTTTTACTCTATTTAATATGGTACACACAATGTTTACACTCTTTTATTTACATTACACCTATTAGCTCTGACCACCACTTTAGACGGAACATGACCTTATAGGCTTCTAAAGAATATTTATAGCCCTAATACAACTTTACTTGCATTGACAGTAGTTACGAAGTGTATTTGAGTCGTGTGACCTTCTCATTAAGAAGTCCATGAGCAAAATGTCAAAACCCGGACGTAAAAGTAAAGGATTTTATAACGGTCTCAGCAATAAAATGGCTGAAAGGCCTCGGTAATTCTGCCTCTAGTCAACATTTTGTTTTGAACTGAGGATCTAATGCGTTGTAGAACAAAATTTTATGGTGAAACATGTAAGCTGATAGGGCAAGGCAGTAGCTTATAAGGGCTGCTCTGATGTACCGTGAAAGTAATATCCCATGTCTGTTTACAATTAGTGTAGCTGGAGGCAGCAATAGCTAAAAACCAGATGCAGTTACCCATTACTGAGCACGTTCATTAGTATTTAACAATATATATATTAAATCCACAGTGTTTTTCTTTTTTTAACGAAGCTCTAGTTTAAACAAGATTATGCTTAGAAAAACCTAGTTTAACACTGCTGCATAGGGAAACATGTTGGTATTATACATTTGGTGCCATGTGTGGATCATGTGTTAATAAATTGGAGTTTATTCATTAAGGTTCAATATTAAGGAAAAGCATATGTCCCAAGAGTCCCTGTTTAGGAGGGACAGTCCCTGTATTGGAGCCAAATCCATCTGTCCCACTTTTTTGTACCAATGTCCCTCTTTTGCAGGAGTATCACAGGCTTAGTGTGTCTGAATTTGTGCCAGAGCTCCACAACAATAATACTCACAATCATGTGTCTTTAAACTGCACTAAATCTATTTAGAAATCAGTCTGTGTAAATATAATACATTGTTCTTGTTTTAAATTAAAAGTGTATGTGCGCAAATAGTGACTAGTTTACTAGTCAATGGAAACTTCTCAGAACAGTCCACCCCTGGTCATATCCCCTCACACAACCCTATAGTAAAAGTGTCACTCTCTGTTCATTTGAAGTGTTGAAGGTAAGAAGAACACGTAAGGAAGGGGGTGGCAAAGGACAGTTACTAAGTTGAAGATATTGTTTTTTTTCCCCAATTCTACCATTTTGGCTGAAAATATGCAATGTTTTTCAGTTTAGTGAATTAATCATTTTTCAGTGTTAATGCTAGGCCCAGGTCAACTCTCCACTGTCCCACCATTTAGCACTCTGTGGGGAAGGGCACGCAAAGACCCAAGAAGTTTACATGAATGGATATTGTTTTCCATCTGAAATTCATCTCACATATTTTCTCTACACCACTGACAAGGTTCCACCTTGTTTTTTTCCTATGAATACTGGAAGGTACTGGTTGAAAGGAGAGGTCCAGGGGTCCTCTCTCTGGTGGACAAGTGAGAAGAAGACGACATGGACCCTATGTTGTCAATTTGAAACTCCAAGTGTGATTGACTATTACAGTCTGGAGTGCTGGAATAGGACATCAGATCCTGACAGTTATCATATAAATGATGTACCCCAATGAGGAGCATGTAGTTAGTCTTTTGTCTGCTCCAGGGGTGGAGAAAGTTAATGGACAAGTCGTAACCAGTCCACAAAAAATGTTGTCCACAAAAATGTTTTGACAATACCCAGGCTAGTAAATAGCCTTTTAATCAAGGATTTTCACATTTTGTAATAAAAGTATGAGCTTGGTAATCAACCCTTTCATGGACGGAGGAAGAAGCACCTCAGATAGATTCACTTGTTAGGCCTGGATCTAATGCCTTGTCTGATATTTGGAAGTCATGGGGGAAATCTGATACAGACTGAATTATGGTTTTAGAACAAAATATTTTTAATATATGGTCTGCTGAGACTTATGTTAATATCGGTCACAATATCCAAAACCACTTAACAAAAATATATATTTTCAGAAAGTTGCAAGATGTTTGAGTAGTTATTGTAAAGTTATCGTAACTCTCTTAAATTTTCTTAAAAGTAGTCTCTTTTAAATAGGCTATTTTATTTAGGTGTTCAAAAACAGGTGTTTAATCCCTTAAGGACTGAGCCAAATGTATAAACAATTTACAAAAGATAGAACAGATTAGACAGCTCCCCCCACTCTCGCTTGCAGAGCCAAGCAAAGGGAGAGAAAGAGCTATCAATCCACCTGGTATGTTAGAGAAAAAATAAAGCAATGTTAAATATAGAGATATGCCTACAGTTAAGTCCAAGTAACTAGGTATCTAAAGGTTACACACAACAATATTGGAAACACTAGCAAGATATGTATCCTGGCATAAACAGTAAAAACTGTAACTTTATTTGAGCAGACTAGAGAAAGGATACATTGGGCAGTGTCCAATAAATGTTGGTGAAAACAACTGCGAAATTCCCAGTGGATATGTTTGAACACCAGAGGGTAGGAATTAGAGCATAAAAAAATGCTATACTGTGTAAATATCCCTGTTCAGTGTCCACATAGGAGAAACGAAGGGAAAAACGTAGTAGATTAGATACCTTTGAATCTTCCAGAGGTTGGACGGTTAGGTAAAGAGGGACAGAGTTGCACAGTGATAAAAAGGACATAAAGTGTCCATTGTACAAAGGCTTAACAGGATAGTTGTGGGGTGTAAGAGGTTAATCGGATGTATGATGGTTTATATGTTAGAGTTAGGTTACAATACCCAGTAATCCTCTAAATCTCATCTCCTATAAACTCCCCCCAACACCTTCGTGGGTGTTCTATCGCTAGTAAGCCCTGCAGACTGTCCCCTTGAGCTGCCGTTACACTAGTCCAGCTTGTAAGTTCAAATGAACAAACATCAAATTAACGAAAAAAGGAAAAAATAATAAAAGTGATCAGAAGGGGATTCCCACGTGCATAGTGCTCAGTGAGTGCTCAGTGAGTGAGGAATCCACCTGCAACGAAACCCGACGCGCGTTTCGGAGTATGATACTCCTTCGTCAGGGGATAGAATTTGCCGCCCGGTCTCCCCTCGGTATTTAAATGTAGGCTGGCCAATCCCTGAAGTGAACGTCAATGACGTCATTGATGACGTGTCGCTAGTGCGATCACGTGTGAGAAGGGTGGGCGGAGTGAACCGCTACGTCAGAATGATTGGCAGCCAAATGTCCCATTGAATTACTTAACTCTCCTGTTAACGAAGAACGTTTGAAAGTTAGGTATAAGCTCCATGGTGGACAATGGAGCATAATCAGGCTGGCTGGCAGCTAAATGTGCCATTCAATTACCTGACTCTTCTGTTAACAAAGGACATTGGAGAGTTAGGTATAAGTTCCATAGTGGACAGTGGGACATAGAGAATCTCTCTTAACTATCAGGACAGTGTGAATTATCTGTCTTACTACTGATTCCAATTTTGTGTAGATATATGCTACAAATCTGCACACCATTTAAAGTATACTTAGTTAGTAGTTGTAGATATATACGATGAGAGTTTTGATTGGGTTTATTATTCGCCACTATGTTGTCTCCATTATTTAAAGAGGTATATATCCTATTATTTGGTATCTTTTAAGGGGTGCAGAAACTTTTTATCCTTTTCAAGGTATGGGCTCACCTTTTGTGAGGACGAGTACTTATTGCCTTTTACTTTCTGTAGAGACGAAAACAGAGTATTAACTCCTATGTCTCAACATAAGAAAAAGAATATGGGGTTAAGTACACCAATGTGTGTTCTTATTGATATTTAGTCCTTCATCTAGCGGTGGGCAAGGTTCAAAGGAGATGGAATCGGCCCAGATGGTGACTCTGTCTGTCAAGGTAAAGACAGGGGGAGTAGTGAAGAGAGAGGGGGGGGGCGGAGGGGGGAGGGCACAGAAAATCCTTTTAGATTAGTGCTTGTGGTGATTAAAAAATTGTATACCTATACGTTAAAGAGTATACATGTTCATAAGTAATTGGACTCGCTAAGATCTGGCAATAACTATATTGCTCTTGATTCAGAGATGTTATTTGTAGAGACTTATTAAATAAAGGGGGTATATGAAAACCCTTCGTTGAGTCCTCTAGGGGACAATGTTTTTAGGCGGTATATCCAATAGCATTCGCGTCTTCTCAGACGTTGATCCCAGTTGCCTTTTCTCTGGTCTGGTTTGATCAATTCAATGCCCAGAAATTTGAGGACATTAGGGTCCCCATTGTGGGCTGTTTTGACGTGTCTGGAGACAGGAGTTTCGATATTCCTCGTGGTCTTTACTGAATTAATATGTTCGAGGATCCTCTTCTTGAGGGGTCTAAAAGTCTTCCCTACATACATGAGTTGACATTGGCATGTAATGAGGTAGATTACTCCTTTAGAGTTACAATTGAAGAAGGATGAGGATTCAAAATTTTCTGTACGGGTGCGGTCACTGAAAGTTTTGGAGTTTGTATTTATATGGTTACAGGCTTTACACCTTCCACATTTATAAGTGCCCTTGATCTTATTCGACAGCCAATGTGTTGGAACTTTTTTTGCTTGAAAATGGCTATGTACCAACATGTCTTTTAAGTTCCTGCCTCTTCTAGCTGTTAAGGAGGCATATATCGGGAGGACATCTTTCAACTGTGCATCCTGTTTCAACAAAGGCCAAAAGCGGTTCATAATTGTCTTGACCTGATCCCAACCGGCATCAAAAGTGCCTATGCATCTTAGTTGTTTTTGCTCTGTTTCCTTAGACCTCGAGGGTGAGATTGTTTGTTCCCTAAGGAGACTCTCCTGTTCTGTGATTAATGCCCTGTGGTAAGCCTTCTTTAGGCATTTGTTGGGGTATCCCTTTGACCTGAACATCTGACGCAATTCTTTTGCTTTTATCTTGAAGTCATCTATATTCGAGCAATTGCGTCTCAGGCGCAGGTATTGGCCAATTGGGATCCCCTTTTTCTGTTGAGTAGGGCCAAATGTACACGCTTTGATCAAAATAAAACTTGGAATTTGACTAATGTGTCTGTTCAACCTTAATTCACCGCTTTCATAATAAGTGCACCCACATTTATTATATATAATTCTATTCAGGAGAAATAGGGTTTTAATTTAACATCAAATATTTAGCTATGAAACATAATTTAATATGAATAAAATATAAAAAAAAATGGGAGAAATTAGGAAATGTTGTTATTTTTTTGTTCTGCATAACATTTTAACTGTGAACGTCATAATACTGTTTGCTTTTACTGCAATATTTGTATTCAGCGATGTTTAATGTGAAAAACAGTACCCACGTACAGGTTTTATGGTATTTTGTGAAGTTACCGGGTAAAATACAGCATGTTAAATTTTTCATTTTTTTCACATTGAAATTCGCCAGATTGGTTACGTTGCCTTTGAGACCGTATGGTAGCCCAGGAATGAGAATTATCCCCATGATGGCATACCATTTGCAATAGTAGACCCAAGGTATTGCAAATGGGGTATGTCCAGTCTTTTTTAGTAGCCACTTAGTCATAAACAGTGGCCAAAGTTAGCGTTAATATTGTTTTTTGTGTGTGTAAAATGCGAAAAACTAATTTGAATGCCAATTTTGGCCAGTGTTTGTGACTAAGTGGCTACTAAAAAAGACTGGACCTACCCTATTTGCAATACCTTTGGTTGTCTACTTTTGCAAATGGTATGCCATCATGGGTGTAATTCTCATTCCTGGGCTACCATACGGTCTCAAAGGCAACGTTACCAAGGCAACGTTACCAAAATTTCAATGTCTCAAAGGCAACGTTACCAAAACATGGTGTGTTCAATAAAAACATGGCAACATTTCATTCTTTGTGTGTTATTAGTTTAAGCAGGCTGTGATTGTCTATTGTTGTGACTTAGATGATGATCAGATCACATTTTATGATCAATTTGTGCAGAAATCCATATCATTCCAAACGGTTCACATACTTTTTCTTGCAACTGTATACTGTGAGTGGATGGCTCAAGACAATATGCTGCAGCAACTAAGGAAAGTTAATGTAAACAAAGCACTGTTGCCTGTCAGTATTCACCCATGAGTACTTAAGGAGCCAAGTGTGAAAATAAGTGAACCTCTGTTTTTAATGTTTCAGGAATTGTAAAGGAGGATGTGGTTCCTGTATTCAAAAAGGGCTCAAAATCGGTGCCTGCAATTTGTAGTCATGTGAGCTTAACTTCTGTGGTTGGGAAAGTATTTGAAAGGTTATTAAGGGATAATGTTCAGGAATTCATTTGGGGACATCTGCATGGTTTTATGAAACATAGGTCATGTCAAACTAACTTAATTGCATTCTACAAATAAATAAGCAGAAATTGTTGAAGTGGATGTGATCTACTTGGATTTTGCCAAGGCATTTGATATGGTTCCATAGAATAGATTTAGTGTACAAACTAAAACAAATTGGTTTAGATGAAAATCCTTATTCTTGGGTAGAACATTGGCTTTAAGATAGAGAACAGAGAGTTGTCATTAATGGTACATTTTCAATCTGGACAAAAGTGGTAAGTGGTGTCCCTCTGGGATTTGTTCTGGGACTGTTTCAATTCAACACAACAGAACCCTGAGGGACATCACTTGCCACTTTTGTCCAGATTGAAAATGTACCATTAATGACAACTCTCTGTTCTCTATCTTTAAGCGAATAGGCATTTAAATTAATGTTTCAGTGTTTGCAGATGGCACAAGCAGCTGAACTTGGACGCATGTCTCTTTTCAGCATATATAACTATGTAATATGTAACTGTGTAGTGCAGGTTTCAATCTCTGATTAAGGCTTAATCACTTACCACACAATGTTATGTGAAATATAATACAGGTGCTTTTAATTAAACTATCTTAAACACAAATCCACTTGCTATCTCAGTGCAATTTAGCTTATTTTAAAATTAACATCAGTTGAAATTATCAACCTTTTTTCATGCCAATACGCCATGACTACCCCATTAATATTACATTCTTTATAACAATTAATCTTTATTGTAAAATGTATTGTTTTAATACAATTTAGATTTCAGATTCAAGTGTATTTATACGATCTCATAATAATATCTGTTTCAAGCTTATCTGAACTTGGAAAAAATCCCAATAATATTGTATACACAGAATTATATAATGAGGTTCTAAAATTCAGATTTAAAGAAATATGTATATATAATTAGGAAATAATGTGATGTGATGGAAAATGGTTTACATCTAGTAGGTGACTTTCTTTAGGATCATACGGTATAATACTAGCAGGGTTATTTACTACAGTGAAAATTGTCAAGAATTCAAGCAAATTTCAAATTTAATCTACAAATAATAAGACTGAAAAATTGTGACAATTTAGCGACTTTAGCCCTACATTTTAAATTCACTTTCCAGACAGTTCTCACTTTAGTAAATTAACTTTGTTAAAGTTTAGGTTTCAGAACTGCAATAAGAGATGGGATGTTTATTTATTAAGTGTTGTGTTTATGGTTGTATTTAGGTTAAATGAATATATGAGTTGGGGGTGGGGGGGGCTGGGGGGTTGCAATAAAATTCTAAAAAAAAAAAAAAAAGGGTTAATGTTATATTTTTTTTTTTTTTAAACTTTCTTTTTATTAAAAGTTTTCATCGTCATACAGTATTATACTTCATAGGTCTACAAGCAATATATAGGTAGTAATACGGGAGATGATACAAGTAGTAATACACAATAATACAAGTAGCCACTTATACAGATTTTGTCTGTTCCAGATGATACGTTGGGATAAACTCAGTACATGAGGCGCACTGTGTACAGTTTCATCCATGTCCTTGTTTGCGTTAAGATACTTGAAGATACGCACATGATATGAGAGGTAGTCCAATGTGTGGTCACATATCTCAGAGACCAACTAAAGTCATCCATGCCTGCTCCCATAGCCCCAGTAACCCAGTATCCTCATACTCAATATACCTTTCTGGTAGAGACATTGGTCACATCTAAAGCTTTCTGAGGACATATCGAGATATTAACATGCATAGTGGACATATACCTGTCACGACTAGTAATGTGGTCCAGCACGCAGAAACTATGTAAACATATACATAAGTCAGAAAAGGAAAAATAACAGGACAGAGCGTAAACCGGACCTTAGAATGGCCAGACTAATACGCTAGAGACAGAGAATGGTCAAAGGGAAAGCCGAGGTCAAGGAAGCCAGAAAATACTCAATACCGATACAACAAGCCAAGTCAGGGAAACCAGAGATCAGAATAACCAGGGAAACGCCAAGGATCAGGATACCAGGAAATCAGAAACACGAAAATAGCACTTTCAGGAAACCAGGGAACTGAAACCACGACATGGCAAAGTACTAGGGTGAATTAGGGGTTTAAATACCCCTCTCTAAGCTATGATTGGTCAGAGGGCGACCTCTGACCCCAGAACGTGCGTGTGCGTTGACGTCGTGACGTCACGCACACGTTAGTATAATTCTCGGGGGCGGGGCTATCCATAGACGCGACCACGTGGTCGGCGCCATATTGGATTCGGGCGTGATGCCCGGAAGAACTACACGCGCGGTTCCCGGCCTGCCGACGAGCAGGTAAGCTCGTGTAGTCGGAGCGGTCGTGCCGGTCAGGCACGACCGTGAGGCTCGGCGGGCCGGTGACCGCAACAGTACCCCCCACTCGAAGACCGCGCACCGAGCGGGAAGGACCCGGCTTAAGAGGAAAGCGGTTGTGAAATGACCGGATAAGACGGGGCGCATGGACCCGGTCAGCAGGAACCCAACAACGTTCCTCGGGACCATAACCCTTCCAGTCAACGAGATAGGACAAGACACCTCTGGATAATTTGGAGTCCATGATAGAACGGACTTCGTATTCCTCTTGATCACCCACTACCAAGGGCGGAGGAGGAGTGGATACCCTTGTGTAGCGATTGCAAGTAAGGGGCTTGAGCAGAGACACATGGAAAGTATTTGCTATTCTCATATGAGCCGGTAGTGCCAAAGTATAGGTCACTGGATTAATACGTTGGGTAACTCGAAAGGGACCAATGTACCGAGGGGCAAATTTCATGGACGGGACCTTAAGCTTGATATGTCTTGTGGAGAGCCACACCCTGTCACCTGGAATATAGACAGGATTAGCGCCCCGTTTCTTGTCAGCTTGGACCTTCGCTCGTAATGAGGCTTTTTGCAGAGCTGAATGGACGGAATCCCAAGTATCATGAATCGAATCTAAACGGGTGTTCAAAGCGGGGATTTCTGTGTCTGAGAATGCAGAAGGAAAAACAGTGGGGTGATAACCCTGATTAACAAAGAATGGACTGTGATTAGAAGATTCATGAGTGGCGTTGTTTCTGGCGAACTCAGCCATGGGTAAGAGCTCGTACCAGTTAGATTGATTGGCATTTATAAAGCAACGTAAATAGGCTTCTAAAGACTGATTCGCCCTCTCTGCTGCTCCATTTGTTTGAGGGTGATATGCTGACGAAAAGGAGAGTTCGACGCCCAATTGTTTGCAAAAGGAACGCCAAAACCTAGAAACAAACTGGGTACCTCTGTCAGATACTATGCTTTTGGGTACACCGTGCAACCGAAAGATCTCTCTCAAGAATATTTGAACTAGATCTTGAGCAGATGGTAATTTTTTAAGTGGGACGAAATGTGCCATCTTCGTGAATCTATCAATGACCATAAGGACTGTATTAAACCCGTTTGAACTGGGTAGATCCACAATGAAATCCATGGTCAAGTGGGTCCATGGAGCACTAGGTATGGGCAGTGGTTGTAATAGTCCAGGAGGTGACCTGGGAGGAACTTTAGAAACAGCACATATTTGACATGCCCCAACATAATCTTTGACATCGTTTCTAAGAGCAGGCCACCAAAATCTCCTGGAGATGGCAGAGAGAGTTTTATGGACTCCAGGATGGCCCGCTGTGAGGCTGTCATGGAACAAATCTAGTACCTTCTTTTGAAACTGAGGTGACACATACAGTTTGTCCGGAGGTTTTCCCACAGGTGCCTGAGTTTGATCTGCTATTATGGCACAGAAGAGTGGAGAAGACACTTCGGAAACTGTAGTGGCAATGAGGCATTCAGGAGGTACAATAGGATATATCACCTGTTCCGGAACTTCATCTGTCTCAAACTGCCGAGAAAGTGCATCTGCCTTGGTGTTTTTAGTACCAGGTCTGTATGTAATTACGAAATTGAATCGGGAGAGAAACAATGACCACCTAGCCTGACGAGAGGACAGTCTCTTAGCGTCCCCAATATAAGCCAAATTCTCATGATCAGTAAAGATCAAAAGTGGCTCTTTGGAACCTTCCAAGAGATGCCTCCATTCCTTAAGGGCAAGTACAATGGCCAAAAGTTCCCTATTCCCTATGTCGTAATTCCTCTCTGCAGGTGTGAGTTTGCGAGAGTAAAATCCATAGGGATGTAAAGGCGTATCAGGACTCTCTCTTTGAGACAGAATGGCTCCAACTCCTGTCTCTGATGCATCCACCTCTAGGATAAATGGTTTGGATGGATCAGGATGGGTCAGGACAGGTGCTGAGGAAAATAAAGATTTTAATCGTTCAAATGCCTCTCTTGCTTCTTTGGGCCAAGATATACAATTTGCTCCTTTTTTTGTTAAATTGGTTATAGGGGAAATCACGGAGGAAAATCCCCTTATGAATTTGCGGTAGTAATTCGCAAAACCTATAAAGCGTTGAGTAGCTTTAAGGCCCTTGGGTAATGGCCACTGTAAGACTGCCTCCAGTTTACGAGGATCCATCTGGAAACCAGACGGAGATATAACGTATCCAAGGAATTGTATCTCCGTTTGGTCAAACTGGCATTTCTCCAGTTTACAGTAAAGGCCGTTCTGTAACAGGGTTTTCAGTACAATTCTCACATGTTCGTGATGTGTCTCTAGGTCTGGGGAATAGATGAGAATGTCGTCCAAATACACTAGAACGAACATGTGAAGGTACTCTCTTAGGACATCGTTGATAAAATCCTGGAATACCGCTGGAGCGTTACATAATCCAAACGGCATAACCAGGTATTCGTAATGTCCCATTCTGGTGTTAAATGCGGTCTTCCATTCGTGACCGTCCTTAATTCTGACTAGATTGTAGGCACTTCGGAGATCGAGCTTGGTAAAGACTCGAGCTCCCTTTAATCTGTCGAATAGCTCTGATATAAGGGGAATAGGGTAGGCATTTTTTATGGTAATCCTATTCAAACCCCTATAATCAATACAAGGGCGTAGGTCTCCTTCTTTTTTAGAGACAAAGAAGAATCCAGCCCCGGCTGGTGAGGAGGACCTACGGATATGACCCTTTCTGAGAGCATCCTTAATATATTCCTCCAAACAAAGATTTTCCTGGGGGGACAAGGCATAGACTCCTCCCTTGGGAGGCATAGTCCCTGGTAATAAGTTTATAGTACAGTCATAAGGTCTATGAGGAGGTAACCCTTCTGACTGGACCTTGTTAAATACCTCTTTTAAATCCATATACTGCTGTGGAATTTGTGTGGTCAAGGGAGGTGTAACAGGAACATTAATGGTGCCAATAGGTTGTGGGATTTGCTTAAAGCAAACACCTTTGCATCTCTCACCCCAACTCACAATCTCTCCTTCAATCCAATCTAAACGTGGATTGTGTTTCAGGAGCCAAGGGAAACCGAGTATTATCGGAACTGTAGGTGAAGATATGATTTGAAAGGTAATTTCTTCAGAGTGGAGAATACCCACTGAACCAGTGATTGGCAGAGTTTCGTGTGTGATGAAAGGCTGGGTAAGAGGCCTTCCATCAATGGCCTCGACTGCTATAGGTTTCTCTTTATGTCTTAAGGGCAGGAGATGTTTAGCAGAGAACTCTTTGTCTAGGAAATTCTCCGCTGCCCCAGAGTCAATCATAGCCTCACACTGAACAGTAGTGTTCTCGAAAGATAAGGTTACTTTGACCAGGAAACGGTTCTTAGTCAATTTAGGGGACATATACATCACACCTAAGGTCGGTCCCCATACGTGCCTTAGGTGTGCAAGTTTTCCGGCCGAACCGGGCATGACGATCTTAGATGTCCCTTCTTGCCACAATACATACATAACCCCTCGTTACGTCTGTGTTGTCTCTCTGCCTCAGTGAGTTTAGCACTACCCAATTGCATGGGTTCAGGTTCTGGAAGAGGCGTTTGGCTACTCACCACTGGGTTAGAGAAACGAGGAGCTATGGACAAATTAGAACGTCTGTTACGTTGTTTGTTTTTCTCTCTCTCTCTGAGCCGGTTATCAATGTTTATCATGTAGGCAATAAACTCATTAAGACTAACCGGAAGGTCTCTAGCTGCAGTTTCATCTTGTATATTCTCAGCTAAACCTTCAGAGAAAGCAGCCACCAGACCGCTATTGGTCCAATCAACCTCAGACGCTAATGTCCTGAACTCTATTGCATAATCGGCTACAGAACGATTACCTTGCCTGATTCTCATAAGGGCTTTGGCAGCGTTCTTCTCCCTGCCTTTAGGTTCAAATGTAGCCTTAAAGGCCGTAAGAAAGGTACTGTAATCACGGGCTATTGCGTCACCACTTTCCCATAAGGGGTTAGCCCAAGTCAAGGCTTTTCCAGTTAATTGGTTCATCAGATAGCCTATTTTAGATCTATCTGTTGGGAATGAACCTGGGGAGGCCTCAAAGTGGTATTCTATTTGGTTTAAAAAACCTCTAAATTCCTTAGAATCACCTCCATAACGAGGGGGCGGTGACAAAGTTATGGACGGTGGTTTATGTGGTACGGGAACCACTACAGGTGGCGGAACCACAGGTGGTACAGGAGGGACCTCTAAATAGGCAGTCCTCTGGAGCAAGGTCTGAAATGCCTGAGCAAATTGGTCTAACCTGTGGTCCATATCCTCCACCCTATTTTCACAGGCGATCATATGTTTGCATAGTTCTGCAGGATCCATGGCCATGTCGTAATGTCACGACTAGTAATGTGGTCCAGCACGCAGAAACTATGTAAACATATACATAAGTCAGAAAAGGAAAAATAACAGGACAGAGCGTAAACCGGACCTTAGAATGGCCGGACTAATACGCTAGAGACAGAGAATGGTCAAAGGGAAAGCCGAGGTCAAGGAAGCCAGAAAATACTCAATACCGATACAACAAGCCAAGTCAGGGATACCAGAGATCAGAATAACCAGGGAAACGCCAAGGATCAGGATACCAGGAAATCAGAAACACGAAAATAGCACTTTCAGGAAACCAGGGAACTGAAACCACGACATGGCAAAGTACTAGGGTGAATTAGGGGTTTAAATACCCCTCTCTAAGCTATGATTGGTCAGAGGGCGACCTCTGACCCCAGAACGTGCGTGTGCGTTGACGTCGTGACGTCACGCACACGTTAGTATAATTCTCGGGGGCGGGGCTATCCATAGACGCGACCACGTGGTCGGCGCCATATTGGATTCGGGCGTGATGCCCGGAAGAACTACACACGCGGTTCCCGGCTCGCCGACGAGCAGGTAAGCTCGTGTAGTCGGAGCGGTCGTGCCGGTCGGGCACGACCGTGAGGCTCGGCGGGCCGGTGACCGCAACAATACCTCAAATCTCTTGCGTTGTCTCTTGACTATTTACCCTCTACGTTAGCGACTCTGCTGATCTGTGGCTCGAGCTAGCATTCTACATGCTAGCTATTGCGAGTTTACCTCTGTGTATTCCGAATTTGATGTAAGTATTGTAGACAATTAGCTTATCAACTTCCAACTGGGGAATAATGGGTAGGGAAAGGGGGGGGGGGGGTAAAAACATGGTGTCCCAGAGTTTGTTAAATGTAGACTCTTTTGCGATCCCGTTCAGGTCTTATGATCTCGCTGCTATAGTGCCTTATGTCATGTATGTGAATCTTAGTTAACTTAGTGATCCATTCCATTATTACACTCCTTGACTCCCTGTAGTTGCCCTTGACTTTGCGTCCTGTCTCTGGGGGTGCTATGCTCATCCCACAGTCTCCATGCCTCTACCCAGAATGTTTTAGGAGCCCTGTAGGCTCTAGTTACGCTCTCATATAGTTTGACCTTGTCTACTCATTTCTATAGTTGGTGGTGTTTTTTTGTAGCCAGGCCTTGGCTATGGTTGAAAGTGTTACTATAGCAATATGGAAAATGAGGTATTTGTGGGGCTTAGGGAGGTTCTGTGGGATGTGTTGTAGGAGAAAGATTTCTGGCTCTAGAGGGATAGCTATATTCCCTATTTTCTGTATGAGGGCTTTGGCATCTTCCCATAATTTGGTAATAGCAGGAAATGTCCACCAAATATGCATAGTATCGCCTTTAGCGTGTCCGCATCTCCAGCATGCTCCCGTTTGTTTCGGGTCTATATGTTTCAGCTTGGTTGGCACCATGTGCCATCTATAAAGCATTTTCCTAGCCATTTCTATGTGAGATGTGCAAAGTGTAAGTTGGTGATTAGCAACAAAGCTCCTCCTCCACTCATCATCCGGCAACTGTTTGCCTATGTCTTTTTCCCATTTTCTAATGAAATGCATCTGTCTGATGTCGCTGGTGGGTTGAGAGCTATCGTATAACGTAGAGATAATGCCCTGCGGCCGGTAAGACGACCCGCATAGTTTTCCCAAAGCTAACATATTTCTTTTTGTAGTCTGTGGCATGTTTGGCTCTTTAGGTTTCCCTATCCACGGGCTGATTTGCTGGTGCGCGAACGCAGCTGTGGGTGGTAGACGATAGGTTTTTTGTAAGGCGTAAAAGGAGAGGGGTTCATTATTGTCCATAAGTTGATGCACATGTGTTAGACCCAGGCTATCCCATCTATTAATGTTCAAGTGTGGGATAAGTAATTCAAAGGAGCGGAGCCTCATCATTGGCAGGATTGCCATGTTGGGATTTAGGGTGCTAGTGTATTTGTCCCATGTCTTTAATGTCAAGGAAGTTATGGGGAGCATATTCTAAAACTTTCTCCTATGTTGTTTAGGGATCCCGGCTAATATCGTAATGTCATGTCCCTCTGTGTATGTCGCCTCTATTCGCACCCAAGAGGGTGGCGAGGTATGAAGGCGAAACGCTGTTATTAGCGGACTAATAAGTGCTGATTTATAGTACAAGTCTAGGTTTGGGAATCCCATGCCCCCTCTCGTTCGCGGTAGATAGAGTATATTCGCTGCGACTCTAGGTCTCTTATATATCCATGCAAAGGAGTTAAGTGTTTTCTGTGCCTCGTTGATATATGACGCTGGCAGTTGTATGGGCAGTGTGCGGAACAAATATTGGAGTTTGGGGAGTATCATCATTTTGACGGCCGCTATTCTGCCAGTCCATGAGATATATTTATTTTTCCAGTCGAATAGCTGGTTTTTGATAGTATGGAGAAGTGCATAGTAATTGTTTTTGAGCAGTTTATGTGTGTGCCTTGTGAATTTAACACCCAGAAAGGTGAGATGATCGTGTCTCCATTCAAAGGCATTGGATTGTTGTAGTGTTTTGGCCAGAGCTGGTGTTGCATGGAGGTGCATGGCCTGCGTTTTTGTAATATTCAATTTATAATACGAGCAAGCACTGTATTCGGTTAAAATCTCGGTGAAAGCTGGAATAGATGTGAGCAGGTTAGTTAGGGATAGCATTAAGTCATCCGCGAATGCAGTGAGTTTGTATTCTTTCCCTCCTTTTATTATGCCTGTGATTCTGGTATCGTCCCTAATTTTTTGGAGCAGCGGCTCCAATGCCAAAATGTATAGGAGCGGCGACAGCGGGCAGCCTTGTCGCGTTCCGTTAGATATGTTAAAGGGTGTCGAGGTAAAACCACTATTCGTGACTTTGGCAGAGGGTCTGGAGTACAATGCTGTGATTAGGCTTAAAAATTGGTTAGGAAAGTTACATTTCCGCAATATTTCTCGTAAGAAGCCCCAGTGCAACCTGTCAAACGCTTTCTCAGCGTCCAGTGACAGGAATACACTGGGCTCCCCCCGTTGTTGCTTGGAGTACAGTATGTTATATAGTTTCCTAGTACCATCCGCTCCCTGCCTACCTTTTACAAACCCCACTTGATCTTGTTGGATGATGGTAGGTATTATATCTGCGACTCTTGTGGCATATAATTTAGCTAGGATTTTGGTGTCTGTATTTAGCAAAGAGATAGGTCTCAAATTTTGGGGTTTGTTTGGTGGTTTTCCTGGTTTCGGTAAGGTTACTATATGTGCTATCAGCATTTCTTGTGGCATAATGCCTGTGGATATTATGTGGTTGAATGTTTTTACGAGATGCGGTCCTATGGTGTGGCAAAACGTTTTGTAGTAGGTATTGGTGAGGCCGTCTGGGCCAGGTGATTTACCTTGGGGTAGTGATTTAATAGTTTGTGTGATTTTGTGCAGGGTTATAGGCGCGCTAATTACCTCTTGCTGTGCTAGTGTGAGGCTAGGTAACTGTACCTTGGAGAGAAAGTTTTGTGTTTCTGTTGGGGTTGGTTGATGGGACTGCGGGTCAGTTCGTAAGTTATATAAGGTAGTATAAAAGTTGGCCATTTCCATAAGGATTTCCTGTGGGTGGTATATTCTCCCTCCCGTTGGGCTGTTTAGGTAGGGAATTTTTGATTGAGCAAGCTTCTGTCTCAATAGGGACGCTAATGCTTTCCCAGCTCTGATGCTCTGTGTGTAGTTGCGTATTTTTAATTGTTGAAGTATGTATGTATGTATGTATGCCGTGTTATCCAAGAGCAGCTCATTTATCTGTTCCGTAATCTTTGTTATTTCCCTCTCCTTTTCTGATGAAGGGTTTATGTATTGGGTACTTTGAAGGTCTCGAAGAGTTTTTAATAGTTCGAGATATCGTCTTTCCTTCGTCTTTTTTATGTGAGCGGCCCTACTTATAAAAAGTCCCCTGACTACCGCTTTATGGGCCTGCCATGTCGTTGTCGGTTGTAATTCAGGGAGTGTATTAATGTTAAAATATTCAGTGATATCTTGTGTGGTCTGTGTGCAAAATTCAGTATTATTAAGTAGAGTGTCATTGAGCCTCCAAGCAGCTCTTCCCCTATGATCGTAATTGGCTTGTAGTGTTACTGTGACTGGGGCGTGGTCGGACCAGTATATGTCACCAATTTCACTGGTGGTGGTTTTTGGTAGTATGTCTGTGGAGACCAGGATCATATCGATCCTGGAATAAGACTTGTGGACTTGGGAGAAGTAAATATACCCTTTTTCATTTGGGTGATGTACCCTCCACACATCATACAGATTGTGTTCCAACATAAGTTTGGTTAGTGTTTTGCATTGTTGTGTTAATTGCTTAATTCTGGGTGTGTCAGGGCTAAGTGAGGTATCTGCTGTTGCTTGCATGATATGATTGATGTCTCCACATAGGATCATTGATTTTTTTTGCATAGGTGGAATTTTATTTTAAACCTTAAGTAAAAAATTCCTTTGGTTCGTGTTCGGCCGATATATCCCCACTAAAGTATAATCTACCATATTAATGTTGCAATAGAGTATGAGGTATCTACCCTGTGTGTCTTTTTGGATTTGTTTTAATTCAAAGGTTAGGGATTTATGGAAGAGGAAGGTTACCCCCCTAGATTTAGATGAGTGGGTCGCGTGGTACTGAATAGGGTAGTCCCTGGTTCCAAATTCTGGGGTTTTATTATGTTTAAAATGTGTCTCCACATGATATCAATGCGTTCCTTTTTCATAGTTTCCAATAGTACCCTTCTTTTGTGCGGGGTATTAAGACCTCTCACATTGTGAGTTTGTATTTTCATGCTCATTTGGTAGGTAAAGAGTGATGCTGTGGTCGTGTGCGGTTTGTCTACCTCGTCTATGTGTATTGGGGGGTTCCATTAATTTCGCTGTTCGTGTGCGCTGTTGGGACCTAAGTTTTCTATTGTTGTCATTGGCTGCTGTAGATATGGATCTTGCCTTCATTTTGTATACTCTGGGAGTGGGAGGGGGTAGCGGGAGACCGGGGTAGGTATAACTGGGATATATACAAATTGCCCCTAGCGGGGTCATGGCACCTGGCGGTGGAGCCATGGGGGTAGATATCAAAATATCTCTATGTGTGGCTAACGGCCCTACGGTTTATTTATGAAGATTTGGACCTGCTTATAGGATTTTTCCTGCGAGTGGCAACCCGTGTGTGCAGCTATGAGATTCGAGAGACATCCCCACTAACCGGCTGCCCATGCTTTTAGCTACTCTTCGGTGCCCCTAGATGCCCTTGTACACATGCCTGGTGATTATATAACAACATTCAGTAGATAGATAACACTCTATTTAAGACAGAGATTACTCTAATAAACACAGGTTTGATACCTAAGGACCTAGTTTAACAATTCCGTTTTGAATTCCTGTCTATATCTATTCTCTCCTAGTCATTTCTGCATATAATATGTATACCCAATTTCTTTTTTTCTCTCATATATATAAAAAGGGAAAACAATATAAACATATAAGAATGACTACCATAATAGTAGTGTGCCCCTATGAGTGCATACCTGAGCTTCATTCATAAAGAGTGGTCTGGAAAAGAGGAACGGAGTATAACTATATACATGCCAGATGTCAGACCACTTTTGAGTTTGAGAGTTCATGGCGTGCAAGTCTCATTTCGATAGTCTTTTCTTTATCTGTGCTCAGAGTTCTTCATTGGACTGTATCATAGGCGCTTCTTCTCAGAAACACATTAGAGTCCAGATTCGCGCATAGGGCCCAGTTCGAGACCCTCTTCTTCTGGGCTGTGTGGGTCTGTCGTCTAGGAGTTAGGCCTGGCATGGCACGGGTTTCGGTCAGGAAGATGTCTCCAGAGGTAAGAAGCAGTGCGGCTGCTTGTTTGCATGATGTTACCGGTCTGTCGGGTTGCCTGCTCTACGCAGCTAGCGATCCTCACGGCGGGCTGGGGTTGTGCTCCATTCTACCTGCATTCTTCGGGTAGGAAGTCAAGCTTTTTCTGCCGTTTGTTCCATCATGCCCCAGGTTTGGAGCAGTTTCGCACCATCTTCTGGGGAAGATATCACGTGCATTGCTCCTTCCCTTGTAACGAGCATTTTTGTGGGGAATACCCAGCGGAATCGTAGGCCGCCTGCCCGCAGTCTATCCGCAACAGGGGAAAACTCCTTCCTTCTCCGCAGCGTAGATGCGGACAGGTCGGCAAATATTTTCACCGTCGTGAAGTCTTGGTGTGGGGTAGGTTTATTCCTACAAGTGCGGAGGACCATATCTTTTATGTAGAAGTAGTGCACTTTTGTAAGTACATCTCGTGGGATATCCCCTGAGAGGTGCCGCGGTTTTGGGAGTCTGTGTACTCGGTCTAAGAGTAGCATTTCTTCTGGTATATCTGGCGCGTAGGCCCTCAGTAGGCCTCTGACAAACATTTGCAACTCCTCCTGTGGAATCGCTTCAGGGATCCCCCGCAGCCGCAGGTTGTTTCTCCTTGAGCGGTCTTTGAGATCCGCTAGCTTTGATTCAGTCACTATCAGCTTCTGTTCAAGTTGTTCCACATGGGATGATAGATCATTATGTGCCGTTGCGAACTCGTCCATTTTTGATTCCACTTGCGATGTTCTTTTACTAATTTCTTGTACATCGCTCCTCAGGGAGTCCATGGAGTGTTGCCAGGACATGATGAGCTTCTGGGAGAGAGTATCTAGCGCCGCATGTAAGTGACTTTTAGTGAGTTGGTCAGTCGCTATAGCGTGATCTGTGTCCTGCTGTGAGTCTTGGGGGTATTGACGTTCAGGGCTTCCAGCGCCATCTTGGGAAGGCCGGAGGTGCTCCGAGGTTTCTGCAGGTTGCTTGTTGCCGAAGAAATTAAATTTTTCGGTTTTTGCCGAGCCTTTCCTCTGCTTAGTCTGTGCCATCCTGTATTTTATTGATTTGCAGGTCCGAAATTTGCAGATTGCAACGGATTATAGGCCTTGGTAGCCGGAGCTCAGGATCAAGCGACCATTAAGCTCGGCAGTTAGCCACGCCCCCCTCCAATGTTATATTTTTTAAAAATATTTTTTTATATTTTTGGGGACTGCATCAATACAGTACTATAGTTAATGATGCACCTGTCAATAATTATGGTTTGATGCCATTATTTTGCCAAAGCAGAACTGTTCTAGACTATAATCCAGTTCTAAAAGTATCTACAGTGTGTACTTAATTTTATCATAATATAAGAAAACAAGCACAAGCAACAGTGGTAAAAGTTGCCTTTGGTTAAGTTGACCTTGATCAATTTTTAGAATATGCTAAGGCCTCAAGTTTTACGGCTCAATGCAGAAGGATAGTGCGTAATGATAAACACACTACTTTTGTGCACTTTTTATTACTTCTGATAAAGGTGTACGGACGAACTGTGTACTTTTTGCAAGTACTCCACCAAGTCTGCTAAAGACATGTTCCCCATAGGTTTACCATATGTCATCTTGCATGTTAATGTCCTGCTTGTTTCATAAGGCAGAGTAAGCGCAAGGTAGGTTACATAACCTACTGGGTACTAATCTATCCTGCAGTTGACAGAATTTAGAATGGTCTACCAAATAACTGGTGAAAATTGATAGGAAGCATCAATTTTGTAAAATCAATCAAAGATAGCCGATTCAAAAAGTAGTATGCATAACAGTTTGCAATGTATATTGACGAACAGAAATTTTATTAAAAATGATAGAGACGGCATAGACATATGACACAAAACAGAGCCATTTGTTTTGCTTACATGGTTTACTCCAACCAAAAAGAGTGACTTAAGAAAAGACTGTTTTTGGTCAGGGTAACCCTTCCTATCCTGGTCCATCCCCCGATCCCCCCAGTAAATAAATAGCCGAATCTCATCTCAATTTAATACAGAGGGAGGCCAAGTTCTCCACTCAGCCTGATCCTGCACAGGGTGGACCGAGGAGAGGGCATGCGAGGCACGGAGGGGGGCAGTGCAGCCTGTCGCTAGCATGCTGATGACAGGCACCGAATATGCACAGAATTAACGTTAGTCAGCCCTAAATGCTAATTATGCCACAATGATGTGGATGATGGTGGAGTTACACCGCCCGGAGCAAAGGGGTTAAACTCTGTATGTGAAGCGTCTCATGGTTAAACGCTGCACATACAGACTCCAACACCATCAGCTTTTCAAATCACTGAAGTGGTTATGGTGCTTGGTGTAATGCTCTAAAATGCATTAATATATCAACATAATGTAAGCTACATTGTTTATTTGAAATGACAGGACACATCAGCTCAGAATTGCTTAGTGATGAATCAAAGCTCTGTATACCCGAGGGTTTAATATTGTGGATGCACAGAGTTTGCTGCATGCTTTATATGATTAGCTATGGCCACCATGTAAGCTAATTAACAAGCTATGTGTATTGTGGATTCAAGGACTATCAGTCCGTCAAGCTAAATATCTAAAACAGATCAAGAGTATAACTCAATGGCCCGAAGCTCCAAGTCTAAAGTGAATTGGTAAAAACCAAGTGAAAACAATTAAAGCATTTATACTCTCCCAACATATTAATACATGTTTAAGTGACTCATGGGGTATAATGGTATTTTAACAGATTACTCAAAAGGTGAATTAAGTAATTGGTGGACAGCCTGATGAACAAACAATGTTGTTTCATGTAGTAGCAAACATGTAGCAATGTATTCTGTTGTCTTTTTTGCCTACTGTAGATGGTCAAACAGGGGGAGATTGGTAAGAGTTGCTTCCACATCCTTGTCCCCAAAGTAGAAGGGACCAGGGGTATATTTCGGTTAGGGGAAGGGGATCAAAGGTGTAGATTTGTTGGTTTGTTTTACTCCTGCAACACTCAGCATTACTCCCAGTTAGTGCATCACCATAATGTCAGCTAACAGAATGCTAAGCTATATAGCACTACAATAATTTAACAATCGAATGTTAAGAGAATTCTACATTTTTACTCTATCGGTGTCACAGAAAGGCATCGAGTGGTTGTCTGGACTTATGACAAACACTAGAGATGGTTGTAAACATTGCAGGGTTAAAAGGACACGGCACTGCACCCAGACCACTTCAGTGAGAAGAAGAAGAAGCCACCCTGGTGGTTTTAGAGGGCCTTTAATAAATATAAAAAAGTATGTTCTAGTTCCAGATGTGAAACTACTAGAGAGTCTCAGTATCAGAAGCAGTTACTTCTAATAATGCTGGTTATTTCACATTGTATTTCCACGGTTACCATCTGTAGACATGCATACTACCCATTTTCTGAAAGTGACTATGCTAACGTAGCCGGCCTCATTCAGGCTGCAAACTGCTGTGCATCATGTCATTTTAGTCATAATGTACATCAAGGAAAGCCGGAGTATTGAGTTCAGGTTGTGTCTGGAACAGAGTAAAAAGCATATAGGGTTGCATACTACTGGAATAATAAAAAAATAAATGGGGCAAAACAGAGACAATTCCACAAACCAGAGATGGACTATCAGCCAGAGGCCCAGGATTGGCCACGAACCTACACCTGGTACACACAATAAATGACATCAAGTGAAAGTGGTCCATTTAGGTCCTCTACATGCATTCTAAACAAACGGATGACACAAATTACTGCCCACACATGACATGTATCATAACAGGAGTGAGTTCCAACTGAGCATGACAAATAACACTGTATGAGTAAGCCCTGGTCAAAGACTCATCCAACCTTAATTTGACTTGCCCAGTGGCAAGTCATGGACTGCAAAACATATGGTTGATTAAAAATGACCAATGTTTGTATAGTGGTTCATGCGACAGGACAAAAAAAAAAATTACCCTTTAGCCTAAGGTACATGAGAAAGTATCAGTGTTTTGCAACAATCAGTAAATTTAAAAAAAAATCCAAAATTTAAGTAATGCTCAGGAATTATATTTTATTTTAAAAGTCTGCAAGAGGTTTTGGGAATTGCCAATTTGAGTGAAACTAATGAGAGTTGCAGTCAACCACCAGAAAAAAACAGTTTGTTAAGATATGATTTATATCTATTTCCCCAATGGAAGTGTTTAGTAATAAGATCTATATGTTGAGATGTGAATACATCTGTGTATGATGTACCTTTAGGCATGTTGTCAATGTGTGACCTTTAGTTTCATGTCTTGGGCATCTCAGTAAATTGAATATTGTGGAAAGTGTTGCTGAACTCATACTACAGCAGAACAGAACTACAGCAGAACAGAACAGAGATGACATTTGCAAAAGTCCAATGCCAGCACTAAATATCTCAGTTTCTTGGTATGAAGCATTATAATAAGTCTGACTACACATAGCCATATGGTGTACAGAAAAGAAAAAAATAAATTCATTCAGATTCATCATATTTCACTTTGTGATTAACTATAGAACACATATACACAGACAATTAAAAATATGGTTCTACAATGGGTTTTTGTCTGCCTTAAAAGTTCACGTCTTAAGCATTTTATATGTCATCATTTGTGTGTAATATTATATGTGTTGCTTAACCCCTTAAGGACACATGACATGTGTGACATGTCATGATTCCCTTTTATTCCAAAAGTTTGGTCCTTAAGGGGTTAATTGCAAACATTTGTTTTTTATATATCATGCCATATTAATTGCGGTGTGTTTTCCATACAATTTTACATTTTAAACTCTCCCAACTGACAAAAAAAGTAAGTGCGCAGAGGTCTTGCCACTGTTCTAGACCATAATCCAGTTCTAAAAGTATCTACAGTGTGTACTTAATTTTATCATAATATAAGAAAACAAGCGCAAGCAACAGTGGTAAAAGTTGCCTTTGGTTAAGTTGACCTTGATACATTTTTTGAATATGCTAAGGCCTCAAGTTTTACGGCTCAATGCAGAAGGATAGTGCGTAATGATAAACACACTACTTTTGTGCACTTTTTATTACTTCTGATAAAGGTGTACGGACGAACTTTGTACTTTTTGCAAGTACTCCACCAAGTCTGCTAAAGACATGTTCCCCATAGGTTTACCACATGTCATCTTGCATGTTAATGTCCTGCTTGTTTCATAAGGCAGAGTAAGCGCAAGGTAGGTTACATAACCTACTGGGTACTAATCTATCCTGCAGTTGACAGAATTTAGAATGGTCTACCAAATAACTTGTGAAAATTGATAGGAAGCATCAATTTTGTAAAATCAATCAAAGATAGCTGATTCAAAAACCCATTCAGCGGAATGATGGACCCCCCTTTAAAATATCCGTGCCTTGCTCAATCATCGAAAAATGGGGGAGGGGAATTCTAAAGGTCAATATCAAATCACTAATGTAGTGCTGATTAGAAACAACAAGGCAAAGATACTAATGTAGCAATATGATTTTACAAGGTAGTATGCATAACATTTTGCAATGTATATTGACGAACAGAAATTTTATTAAAAATGATAGAGAGTGCAGTCCAGGGCACCAGTAAGCTGTAATGGTTAATCCGCTCTCTGAATGATTGCATTCATTTTATTGGCGTCTGATCTGGTCAAAAGAGAAAATGGGTAATATGAACCAATATTTGGATAAATCTGGCTACCTCAGTCAATATTGTTTTAAGCCTGATTTTTTTCAAAGTTGTAATGAAACTTTAGTTGGCAGTATATATTTAAGTAAAGTTTACTTGTTTGATTAACAATTAATTTAATGTATGCATAAGCAATTTATAAAAACCTAAAAAAAAAATAAAAAAATTCCCAGGGTGTATTTTTGTTTGTACATGTGCTCACCTCTTGGTAGTCATGATGGAAAATGTTTTATGTTTATTGCTCAATTCTAGAAAAGCATTCACATATTTGGTCATCCAACCGAAGACGCAAACTTCTTATCAACTTTGTTTGAGTTTTCATTCTTCATAAATATTATAAAACCTAGATATTGATGGCAGATACGTTTCAACTTTGGTTCATCTAATAAGCCTAAAATAAAATTGCTGACTTTCTATTACTTGCCTTTTTAAATATTATGTTAGTCCAATAAAAAAATAAAAAAAGTATCATTCAATACGGCAAGACTCTGGTATCTTGGCATTATATATATATATTATTATTTATTTTTTTTAAACTATTACAATCTGTGAGATTTGAAATCATTGTTTAGTAAAAAAGTGAGTGTGCTGGATTGTGTATATTGTATGTACATACACACACACACACACACACACACACACAGATTGATAAAGCACGTACTCAAGGGGGACATACTTTCTTTTGCCAACTAGCTCAGACTGTTCTTGTTCAGTTTATAGTTTTAATCACTCATGCTTCTGTCTCTTGCACCGTGGCACAGCTCAGTGGTTTTTATGGTGTATGTGCTCATGCTAGAATGCATGCCAGCTTACTTAGATAAATAGTTATACGTCTCCCTCGTCTTCATCTTCCTCACCTGCCTCCATTGACCCCTTCTTGGAGCTACCTCTTTGTTTACCATGGGCAGCTTCTGCAATATGACTTTCGTGCTGTTTACCGATTTGCCCTATGTGATATCAGCCAAAGGGTATACTCACACTCGGCTACTACTTCATTCAATTGGAATTGATGTCTTATAAATTCAAAATGGTTGCATCCCCATAAAAGTTGTCTACCCTATGCATTTCAGTTCTATTTCATCTTGTTTGTCTTTTTTGCAATGCTCTGTACCATACACAAAAAAAAAAAAACACCAAATGAAAATAAGGAAATTGAAATCACTTACCATATTTGGACTTTCAGTTAAAAATGTTGAACGGTAACTGGGAGAGTCATTGCTGTCAGACGTCACATCTGGTATTTGCTGGTTTCGTGGCAATACATGCTTTGAAGGTAAGGTGTCTTGAAAACACGTTGGGTCAATGTCTAATACCTTTTTAGACTGAGACATAGATATCGCCTGAAAGGAATCATCAATCCTCACATGGTCTGTATCGGTTTCAAGACAGCTTTTACAAACTGCTTCTCCTTTCCAGTTGGTACTATTTTTGGTTGAGTGTACATCATCTAGACTTTTCGCACTACACGGAAATCCATCCTTGATTTTCTTAGGGCTGGATGCCTTATTGCTTTTCGGATTAAGAACACTGGCTGTAACTGCATCAAGAAATTTAGAAAATTGAAGTTTGGAACGACTTTCTCCACGGTCAGAAAATAACGAGGTGTCTTGACTCTGTTGACTGATGTCTGAAGAAGATGAGCTAAGTCTATATTTGATTTTACTTCTTTGGTTCCTAAAATACATTTTGTCAGAACTTTAAAAAAAAAAAAATAGAATGCTTTAATGTCTAAATTTCAAAGTTAAACTGAATTTCAATCAAAGTGATACAAAATGTCACTTCCAATAACTGGACTTATTAAGTTGACCAAATCTATTTTTGAATCCGGAGTATTTTGACCAAGAGAAGACAATAGTAGGTTCATTCACTTATAAATTATAAATCTATATTTATATATTATTTTTTTGTGTGTCAGCCACGAGCATGAAAACGAAAGCCGCCATCAATTTTGGAAATTGAACTTCACTGGCAAATGCTTCGAAAGTTTTCATCACCGGATTGAGGAGTTTATGTTGGAGTGGTTTCTCAAAAATCTTCAATGGACAGCTGCACGTGTTATTCAAATTAGGCTCCGCAGAAAGGTAAACAATTCAATTCAATTATCTTGCTAGATTTCATAAAATAAATGACCACCATTTCAACCTACTGTACCAAGCAATACGAATAGGGATCTAAAACCATGCATCGTTGTGACCAAAGATATGCATGCCTGTTTGATTCACAAAGTCAGCCTTTTTGTGCAGTGTGTTGAGCAATAAGCCAATATCCAACACTAAATATGAATCAATTGTTTAGCATATTTAAGGAGATTGTCACTTGGCTTCAGACAACCGAAAAGGTCATGTTTTAATTAGTTCCAATGACTCAATGCAATTAACAGCGTGTGCTGGCTAATCAATAGTAGCTCTGGATAGTCACTGCTAAAGATCAATTTATAGAGGAACTTTTTTTTTTTTTTTTTATAAAAAGGACTGCCTACTGTAGTTAAAAGTCAAATGTACCTGCTAAATAAATACAGAAAAAAAAAAAAAAAAAAACTGTAATACAGTTTTTTTAACATGTGCATTTATTGCCTGCAAGAATGTAACATTCTGACATTTAACGCAAAACCTCTGGTTGTCCAATAATTCCAAGGGCACAGCTTAACAGTTTGCATGCATATGCAGGGTATCATTACAACAGGGGTGTAGTAAGTCCTAACTGCTGCATACGGCAGGTAAAAAAAACATGGGAGTATTAGCACATCAACAGTTTGGGATCTTCCTTTACGCCACCACTGCATAAAACATGTCGACTGTGCACAAGACATCATGGGGAACTCAAAAGACAATGCTACCCAGTCACGGTTTTATATATGACCTCTGCTCATTTGATTAAATATGCTAAGAGTATTTGCAAAGTTAAAATACAAATAACTAGTCACTCGAAAAGGTGACATTTTTCTTCGATTAGCAAGAGAATGAAGAAAAGAAAGAAAAAAAAAATCTAAAATAAATTGTTGACTTGAAAAAAAAAAAAAGATTATAAAATATATCTGGTGCTAAAGATAGTTTTCCACTTAGCAGTTAAAAAGTACTTAATGTGAACAAGATCTTTAAATGGACACTGTTCGGGATAATGTGTTGCACTGCAAGAAAGGTCAAATTTTTATAGATTGAAAATTAATACAACTCATTTCTCCACGGACAGATTGAATCATTAATGCATGCTCGCTGTGATAGACTCACGGCAAATTCATTCTGAAGTTTATTTAAATTTTTCTCATCTCTCAAGTTAATGACATGGCTGATAAATTATATTGGATTTTGTTTTGATATCACACAACATTATTTAACATACCTACCTATTCCTGCCATTCCCACTTCACAGACTAGGAATTACTGAAAGAATCGTAAATTGTTGACATTGAGACTTAAAAAATTGTGGAGAGTAGCGATTAAATTAATTTACACCAGCAGCTTGCCAATGAGGGTATTGAAAACCCTTCAGAGACCTCAGTCAGGACTCCCACATGATATAAAAACATATGCAATAAAGAATTGCATGTCAGAATATGATGTCATATTTTGCTACCTATCACCCGGGATGACCCAGCTAAGATGCTGGTCAATGCCGCTCTCCTCTCTCACATGGTCTTCTGCAATCCGCTTCTCAGTGGTCTTATGTGCTTCCAACTTGCCCCATTACAATCTATAATGAATGTGGCAGTTAGGCAAATCTTCCTGTCCGCTTGCACCTCCCACACCTCCCCCTCTGTCAGTCCCTGCATTGGCTTCTTGAAGGATTTAGGGCTCAAGTTGAAATTCTGCTTTTTATTTACAAATCTCTACATAATTCTGCTCTGACCTACCGATCCTCCTTAATACACAAGTATGTCCCCTCTAGGTGCCATGCTCTGCCGAAGACCTATATCTATAATGTGTTTGTGTGCCCACCTCTGATAGTCACCTTCAAGACACACATAGACACACCGAGACAGACACACACCAGGACAGAAAGACACACATCCACACACAGACACGCCAAGACAGACAGACACACACACATCATGACAGACACACACAACTCACACATTATTGCTACCTGTGGGGTCCAGTGGGTGACCAGCCAGCATGCTGGGTGGCCGCGCAGGGCAGGCGGCTGGTGGCGTGAATAGGGAGCTCTGTGGTCTCTGCTCTGCTCCCCAGCTGTCTGTCCGGCCCCAGGTACCGTGGCCCACCGGGAAATTTCCTGCTATCCCGGTGGGCCAGTCCAGCCCTGCTCTTAGTCCACCCATTGTACAGCACTTTGTTGGTGCTTTATAAATAATAGTGAAATGTGCATGGTGGATTGGCTAAGTCCGATGAAGTTTGTCCTGAAATCATCTGTGTAGGAGATGATCATTTAAATATTTTTGTTTGTAAGAAAATGATAATGATGATGCATCTCCTATCTGAAATAAGATAATCAGAGCTAGAAACATGCATAATTTTGCTATCTCACCAAATCAAAATGAAAAATATGCACCTCCCAAGTGTCCATATTTAGGAGGGACAATCCCTATTTTGGGCCCAAATTCAAGAACGCAAAAATTTGCAAAGGCTTTAGCTAAAATTGGATCTGCTATCCTCCACTTTGTTTTCTTCTATTGGGAAGTTTTTTCTAATCAGTTGCTGGTTATTCTGTGTGAGGTAATGTGACATCTTGCCTTTTTAGCCATATTCTTATGGAGTATAACAGAGAGAAAAAAAAAAGAGAAAAGGTATTTCTCCTTTGTTGTCGATTTCATTAAAGGGACACTATAGTCACCTGAACAACTACAGCTAAATGTATTTGTTCAGGTGAGATCTATAGCTCCCTGCAGGCAATCTAATGTAAACACTGTATTTTCAGAGAAAATACAGTGTTTACATTGATTGATAGGAATACCTCCAGTGGCCGTCACTCAGACGGCCACCAGAGGGACTTCCTATCATGCAGGGCCCTAAAAAGGCCCTGTACACGTCAGACGTATTAAAATACGTCTGACGTGTGCAGGAGAGAGAAGGCACTGTGTGCGCGCCTTCTCTCTCCAGCCTGTCAGCAGAGGAGGGGGGCGGGCAAACACCGCGAGCTGAGCTGTCAGTCAGCTCAGCTCGCGGTCGCGCACAACGCGCGCATGCGTGGTAGTGCATTCAGGACATCAGAGGGCGGCATGAATGCCGCCCTCTGAAGTATGTGCGCATGTGCAGCGAAGCCGCGTATGCGCACAAGGGAGCAATGACGCTTCCAAATGGAAGCGTCTGATTGCTCCCTGCTCGCGCCCGCCTATTTAGTCAGTTTGAGCAATGGGAGCAATGACGCTTCCAAATGGAAGCGTCTGATTGCTCCCTGCTCGCGCCCGCCTATTTCGTCATTTTGACGAAATAGGGGGCGCGGCGTCACGAGGCTCCCGGGGCTGGAACCAGGTGAGTAAATTCAGCTGCCTGGAGAGTCCCTTTAACCCCTTAAGGACACATGACATGTGTGACATGTCATGATCCCCTTTTATTCCAGAAGTTTGGTCCTTAAGGGGTTAAAAATAAAGGTAAACAAAAAGCCTAAGCCACCTCTTTCCACAATGTATAGAATAGATTTCAATGTGTCTATGGTGTAGGTGATAAGTACATTTGGAGGCTAACATTAAAAATGAATAACCAAAACTAAATTTAATTTTATATACAGTATTTCAATAAAGCTTTGATTTGTTGTTAGGAATATTCGTGTTGTGAGCTATTTCATTCAAGAAGACAATTTAGTCCTATTTTGGTACGGAGTGCCTCTATCTTGCCTCCTGTCCGGCCCTGTTGACAAGGGAGAAAAATTCGGCCCGGGCATTTTTTAACACAGCGGCCTACTAAGGGGGCGGGGCAGAGTAGGAGTGTTTTGTCATCACCAATGACAAGCGCGCCCCCTCTCAAAGTGAGCATGTTGGTTCAATGCTCTTCCAGGGCAGACCATGCACAGAGCTCTGCTGAAGAGCTCTAGCATGAGAAAAAAAGCCCTGTATTTGTTCTGCACAGCGCAAGCAAATTTAATAACATGCTTGAACTGTCTTTCCTTGCAATTTGTCTCTGGTGTCTCTATAAATGGATATCAGGAGACAAAAATGCCAGGAAAGAGTATTGTGCATGTGTTTGGAGCCTGCTTGTGGCATTGCGTGTGTGTAGAGTGAGCTGATTGTGGTGTGGTATTGTGTAATAAGGTTGGTTTTAGTCATGTTGTGTTTGTGGTGTTATGTGATGCATATGTGGCTAGGGGCTGTAGAGACTGTGTGTATAGGGGATATAGCAAGTGTGTGCATACAGGCTATAGTGTGTGTGTGTGTGTGTGTGTGTGTACAGGTGATCTAGTGTTTGTAGAAAGTGTGTGTTTAGGGGTGTAGTATGTGTTTGCTTACAAGGAATCTAGTGTGTGTATAGGGGATCCAGAGTGTGTGTGTGTATATATATATATATCTATTTGGAAGTATTGTGTGTGGTACAGTGTGTTGGGGGGGTTCTGTGTGTATGTAAGGGGTGCAGTATGTGTGTGTGATGTGTGTGAGAGTGCTGTGTGTAATGTGTGTGACAGTGCTGTGTATGATGTGTGTGAGAGTGCTGTGTATTATGTGTGTGAGAGTGCTGTGTATGATGTGTGTGAGAGTGCTGTGTATGATGTGTGTGAGAGTGCTGTGTATGATGTGTGTGAGAGTGCTGTGTATGATGTGTGTGAGAGTGCTGTGTATGATGTGTGTGTGACTGCTGTGTGTGAGAGTGCTGTGTGTGAGAGTGCTGAGTGGGATGTGTGTGACTGCTGTGTGTGAGAGTGCTGAGTGTGAGAGTGCTGAGTGGGATGTGTGTGACTGCTGTGTGTGAGTGCGATGGGTGTGAGAGTGCTGTGTATGATGTGTGTGACTGCTGTGTGTGAGAGTGCTGTGTATGCTGTGTGTGACTGCTGTGTGTGACTGCTGTGTGTGAGAGTGCTGTGTGTGAGAGTGCCGAGTGTGATGGGTGAGATGTGAGAGTGCTGCGGTGTATAAATGTTAGAATGGATTGTGTGTAAAGGGGGGGGGGGTAAATAAACAAATAAAATAACAGGCATTATGTCCCCCCCTCCCTTCTTACCTTTAGCCTGGGAGGGGGGGACTGGTACCTGGGACTGGGAGGCAGAGTGGCAGTGTTCCCTGGTGGTCCTCGAGGTGAGTGAACTCTAGTCTGCGGGCTAGAGTTCACTCTCGCGAGATCCGGTCGTTGCCATGGCAACGCTCCGGATCTCGCGAGAGGAACCCGGCGGAGCTGCAAGTTAGAGCTCCGCCAGGTCCTCTCTCCAGGCAGGCTGACTCCCTCCCTCTCTCCCCGCCGGCGGCCGCATTTGACAGCATGTGGGCCGGTAAGGGAGATCTTTGATCTTCCCACCGGCCCGCCATGGAATGCAGCAGGGCCAGGGCTAGGATAGTGCCGGCCCTGCATAGACCGGCAGGGGAGATCCTGTGACCTCACCTGCCGGCCTCGGCCCATGGCCACCGCGGCCCACCGGGCATTTGCCCGATGTGCCCGATGGCCAGTCCGGGCCTGCTTGTCAATCACTGTAATAAGCGCTACACTTGACATGTGCATAGTCGTCCTTTTCCTAAAACATAACCTTGGATCCCACCCAAAAAGACACAGACACCAATTTAAAGTGGATAAAATTGTCACGGTTTTAATAAATTATAAATATATAAAGAACAATATGGGTCATTGCCAAACATTCCCAATTTTACATAGACACATAATTCACCCCAACTTTAACAGTACTATACCCACCGGCAATGACCCATAACATAAGCTAAAAATAATCCATATAACCAGATAAGAATAACATAACCAAACACGGCCATAACAGGCCTTATACACCAAGTGATTTAACATTGCAGGAGCATACCGAGACACCCCTACACCACCAGGTTGAGAACCACCTACGGGCTTCAACCTATCAATTAACAAATTCAACCACGTGAATATTTTGTTACCAAACATCCAAACATCACAGCTACCAAAATCTACCTACCCCCCAATATCTAATCCAGCCACCGCCGCCACGACCCAACGGGCAGTGGCGTACTAAGGGGGGGGCGGGGGGGGCGGTCCGCCCCGGGTGCCATCCAGTAGGGGGGTGCCACACTCTGTCCCTCCTGCTGGTCGTCCTCTCCCTCGCGGCTCAGGCGCTCAGTGAGTGAGTCAGAGCACAGGGAGGGGATTCCCAGCCTGTGTTCTGAGTCATCACTGAGCACCAGGGATGCTGTTATGGAGTGTACCAGCAGGGGGCGCAGAGCGTGCATTCTGCAAGGTTTCTCCCCTGCGGACACTCTGCCTGCACCTCCTGCACTGCCTGGGATGGAGAGAGTCAGCCATTGAATCATGGTAAGAAAATATTATTGTAAATTCACCCTCACTCCCTCCCTCAGTCACCCTGTCACCCCCCCTCACCCTGTCACCCCCTCCCTCAGTCACCCTGTCACCCCCCTCACCCTGTCACCCCCTCACCCCCTCCCTCAGTCACCCTCCCTCACCCTGTCACCCCCTCCCTCAGTCACCCTGTCACCCTCCCTCACCCTGTCACCCCCTCCCTCAGTCACCCTGTCAACCCCTCAATCACCCTGTCACCCCCTCCCTCAGTCACCCTCTCACCCCCTCCCTCAGTCACCCTGTCACCCCTCTCAATCACCCTGTCACCCCCTCCCTCAGTCACCCTGTCTCCCCCCTCAATCACCCTCTCACCCCCTCCCTCAGCCACCCTCTCACCCCCTCCCTCAGTCACCCTCTCACCCCCTCCCTCAGTCACCCTCTCACCCCCCACACAGTCACCCTGTCACCCCCCCTCAGTCACCCTCTCAACCCCTCCCTCAGTCACCCTGTCACCAGTCACCCCCCCTCAGTCACCCTGTCACCAGTCACCCCCCCTCACCCTGTCACCCCCCTCACCCTGTCACCCTGTCACCCCCCTCAGTCACCCTGTCACCCCCTCCCTCAGTCACCCTGTCACTCCCCCTCAGTCACCATCTCACCCCCTCCCTCAGTCACCCTCTCACCTCCTCCCTCAGTCACCCTGTCACCCCCCTCAGTCACCCTCTCACCCCCTCCCTCAGTTACCCTGTAACCCCCCCTCAGTCACCCTGTCACCAGTCACCCCCCCTCACCCTGTCACCACCCCTGAGTCACTCTCTCACCCCCTCCCTCAGTCACCCCCCTCAGTCACCCTGTCACCAGTCACCCCCTCAGTCACCCTGTCACCCCCTCCCTCAGTCACCCTGTCACCCCCTCCCTCAGTCACCCTCTCACCCCCTCCCTCAGTCACCCTCTCACCCCCTCCCTCAGTCACCCAGTCACCCTGTCACCCCCCCTAGTCACCCTCTCAACCCCTCCCTCAGTCACCCTGTCACCAGTCACCCCCCCCAGTCACCCTGTCACCAGTCACCCTGTCACCCCCCTCAGTCACCCTGTCACCAGTCAACTCCACAGTCACCCTGTCACCCCCCTCAGTCACCCTGTCACCCTGTCACCAGTCACCCCCCAGTCACTCTGTCACCCCCTCCCTCAGTCACCCTGTCATCCCCCCTCAGCCACTCAGTCACCCCCTCAGTCACTCTGTCACCAGTCACCCCCTCCCCAGTCACCCTGTCACCAGTCACCCCCTCCCTCAGTCAGCCTGTCACTCTGTCACCAGTCACCCCCCCAGTCACCAGTCACCCCTCCCTCAGTCACCCCCCCTCAGTCACTCTGTCACCAGTCACCCCCTCCCTCAGTCATCCTGTCACCCCCTCCCTCAGTCATCCTGTCACCCCCTCCCTCAGTCACCAGTCAACCCCTCCCTCAGTCACCCTGTCACCCCCTCCCTCAGTCACCAGTCAACCCCTCCCTCAGTCACCCTGTCACCCCCTCCCTCAGTCACCCTGTCACCCCCTTCCTCAGTCACCCTGTCACCAGTCACCCCCTCCCTCAGTCACCCTGTCACCCAGTCACCCCCTCCCTTAAATGTCCTTAAATATGTCAATCCCACATAAGGATAACAAATAAGTGAGTTATCTACTAAACAACCTAAAGATTAAAATTAAGAAAAAGGCTTTTTAAATTTTGATCTTTTAGCTGTTTAGTAGAGAATTCCCTAAATTGGTGCCCTTATGTGAGATTCCATAGGTAAAGATACCAAATTAGGGTGCTGTTTAGCAGATAGCTCCCTTATTTGGTGTCCTTAAATATGGCAATCCCACATAAGGATAAGAAATAGGGGAGTTATCCGCTAAACAAAGATCAAAGTTAAGAGGTGTCAGCCATCCCTGAAATCTAGGTCGCTAATGTGAATTCTATGCAAATGTGTTGTCTGATGCCAGCATGCACAACATGCTGTCGTCAGACAGCCAATGGCATTACATTCCCCCATTACCTAGTGAAAATTATTCATGCTTCCAGCCTCCACTGTTTATGTGCCTCCCCTATATATTGTTCCTAGAGTCACCACTGCTTCAGGGACCCAGTTGTGCGCGGTGGTGCTTTAATGGTGCGACCAGGCTTCTGTAATAATATAATGGCAGCCCTGGGGGAAGTGAAATTCAGTCACTTCCTCCCAGCTAACACTGAGACACGCAGGATGGAGGGCGGCACTGATTGGGAGAGAACTAGAGCCCAACTCCCAACAGCCTCAGCCAGCAGGTACTAAACAGGAGGATGGCATTGTGTCTGTGTAGTTGCATGTGTGTAAATGTGTGTCTGTATCTGCATGTGTGTCAGTGTGTGAATATATCTGCATACATCTCAGCATCTTGCCAACACTACACACAAACACATCCCTGCATTCCGGTGCAAACACTACATACAAACACACCTCTGTATTAAAACATCACCATTATATATAACCACACCACTGCATCTCGCCAACACTACACACAAAAGCATGCCTGCATTAAAATGCCAACACTACATACAAACAGACCCATTCATTCACTCACACTTACTCCATACAAAAGCATGCTTAAAACATGCAAGCACTGCTCAATGCTACATACATTAAAAAAATAGTGGGTGTTTTGTACATTTTAAAGTGCAGGGGGGAGAGGGGGGTGGGGTGCCAAAACTAGGACCCGCCCCGGGTGCCATATGCTCTAGGTACGCCCCAGCCAACGGGATAAACGAAGAGCACCATAACCCAAAATTAAAGGGAGGGAGGGTGGGACAACAGGTAAGTATGGCTTATTAAAATGGTCCCTAACCACTAAATCCCACCTCTACATATGCTCGCCTCCTAACTCTGTCGAGGCCCACACCTCTTAGCTGCGCTGTTCCATGGGCTACATTTCTGTAGTCAAATGTAGTATACACAAGTGATGAAATCAATGTATCCGTATCTCCTCCTTTAATGCACAGTGTGCTCCAACTGAACTGTGACGTTGATTACATACATTTAAATTGAAAGAGAAACAAAGCAATAGAATATTTTCCACTTGCTATTTCTCTTGGTTTATCTTTAAGTGACAAAATTAACATTTCTGGCCAGTTCGAAGCTGCACACACGATTGGCAATTTATTGCTTAATCCAAAGCCACAAAACAAATAATCTAACAAAAGCATTAGCAAAAAAAGTCAAGTGGTTGCCTTTCAGTCTTCTAAACCTAATGACACAATTCTATGGCATCATTTAAAAATGGATTGAATGTCATAGTGCACAGTACAAACCTGAGAAGGTTGTTATGACAACTTCGTTTCTTTGTACTTATCACAATGCATTTCACATAAGCAACTCCGGCAAATTTATTTTTGCATAATATCTTTTCTGTACTGTCGAATTTTCAAAGTGCCCATTTGAAACACTTCCGATAAATGATGCCATTTCTTTCTTTTTTCCAACTTCATTTATCATAATTCTATGTGTTGAAAACTATAGTCTCTTTCTGATCAGCTCTTTCGTTCATCTTCAGAATGTTATTTTAAAAATACATCCTTTGGTATACTCATTGGCTAAATTCTGAGTTTTATTTTTCTATAGGGCTTTTGTGAAGGACCTCCATTTAGCTGCATTTCAGGTTAACGTACTAAAAACACTGCTAGACTGAAAACCCAGCACTAAACAATGTCAGGGTGTTTAGTGCTTTGTAAACCTATTTTACTCAAATATCCATAGAAAATGTAAAAATGAGATTTGTATTATTTTCAGTTCTTTTGATGCCAGTTTTTTTAAACCACTATTTTGACACATAATCTGTTTGTGCGAGCATTCAATTTTTAAAATGTTACAGTTGAATAGGGATCTTGTAACAATGGTTCCCTCATATGATTTTAGCATCATTAACAAAAAAATTAAAAAAGAACAAACTCCCTGTGGAATAAGAGAAAGTGGGTATAGCAGTATTAACAGGAGTTATAAATCGGTGAGAAAAAACAAACGGACATATTTACTGGAGAACTGAATTGTACAGATCCCATAAACGTGCTCCTTTACTGTGGGGAGGGTGGGGGGGGAGGGACTCACTAAAAACACAACACACAAACCAACAACGCACACTACACAAGATCCACAATTGAGACCTTTAAGATAGATCTATCTTTAATGATGGACACTACATTGGGGAACAATTACTGAACAAGACAGACAATCAATGCCATGTTTTAATCAAATAAGATTCATTTTTAGCACAAATCATAGCATACAAATGTGTGTGTTTTATTGCAGCAAAAGCCAACAGTATTATGACATTAAAAGTTAAAATGCCTCAAAGAACTTGGAAAATAACATTTCTTAATTTCTCACACTTTTTTTATTCATATTAAATTATGTTCCATAAATACCTATTTGATGTAGAATTAAAGCCCCGTTTCTTTTGAACAAAATGATATAGAATAAGTGTGGGTGCACTTAATATGAAAGAGGTAAATTATGTCTGAACAGATATATAGCTCAATTATTTTATTAGTCAGAACGTGTACAATTGCCTCCGTCCTAAAGGGGGTTAATAAGGAAAGAAAGCAAAAACAAACTCAACATGAATTATGAACACATTTCTAATATTACTGTGCTCGGTAGATCGGTTACTATTGCAATGTAACTGGTTTTTGTAACTACTGTGAAGGAGGACTGAATGAAGAATGCACAAAATAAATGTGAGCACAATTGTTTCCTTTGCATTCACCCTGCCATCATTATTATCATTATTTTTTTTTTTAATAAGTTTTCAGGACCTCGGAAACTGTATCCAGGGAAAGTTTTTTTCTTTGAACTGAATTAACACAGACACAGACATATTCTTTTTTAGAAACATCATAGAAGCCCCCTTGTGGCCTGATCAGCAATTGCATTCAAGTCCAAGCTCTGCCAGAAAACAAATTTGATTTACAAAAGCAAGCCGACAGTTGGCATTAGGATATTGGCCTCATATATATATTAAATTGGATATATTGTAATATTAAATGTCAATTTGTAAAATCAGCAATATTTTAAATCAGTATCACTTGTTTATAACCAACTTCATAGTGTCCTAATAGTCTGATGGAAATATTTTATTATTGCATTGCAATTAAGCTCTAAATTTTGCTTTAAAAAAGCAGCATTAACAGGAATGGAAAAAGTGAATATATTTTTTAATAGATACATATAATTTATTTCTCTGTTCTGTACTGAAATTGTGGAACTAAACTTAAAAAGGGACAGTTTAGGCACCATAACAACTTCTTCTAAATTAAGTTGTTATGGTGCCAGGAGGCCCCTGGCGGCAGTCTAACCTCAAGGGGTTAAGCTGTTCTTGAATGGTTTAACCTCAAAATTTCCTCCAGTGCCGATCTCAGCTTTCCCCAGGCAGCATCTGGCGTACCTTTTCCAAGCCAATTTTGTGAATGGGGACTCGCTGAAAACCTCAGCAGACTGAGGTGGTGCCTCTGCCCAACGGCACTCCACCTAAAGGGAAGTGTGTGCCCAGGGGCCTCCTGGCACCAACAACTTAATTTAGATGAAATTTGGAATGGTATCTGGAGTTATCATTTAATGTGCAAGGTCACCGGGACAAAAACAGAAGAAAAAAAAAATACTTTTCCTGGCCATTCATGGCAGCATCACTAAGGGGTTAGCTCCGCCCCTAACAGGAACAGGACAGGAAACAATCAATTATAACCAGACTATAGGTATAAAAGGTCCCTCCTCCCTCTAACCCACAGTCTTTTTTTCTGTCCTTAGCAGGACAAACAGGAACTATTATTCCAAACATCAGTGTGGGGGATTGGATGATGTCAATCGATTTAAAAGATGCATACCACCAGATCCCAATCAACATAGGGCACCGAAAGTTCCTCAGATTTTGTGTATTTGGAAGTCACTACCAGTTCCGGGGACTCCCATTTGGATTAAGCCTGGCTCCGAGAACATTCTTAAAGGTTCTCATCGCATTAGTAGCAGTAATCAGAAAGAAAGGGATAGAGATATGGACGATTTTCTGATCATAGGTCCATCCAGCCAGACGGTAGCACTCCACACCCAGTCGGTTGTGAATATCGTCATGAGCCATGGTTGGAAACTGAACATGGAGAAAAAGTATTCCTGGAGGCTGCCATAGATACGGTAATCGGTCAAGTGAATTTGTCTACGGAAAGAATGGAGAGGATTCAGATGAAGATCAGGAATCTTCACTACAAGAGATGCATTACAGCACGGGAATTCACGAGCCTTATAGGTTCTCTTACATTGACTATAGGCTTGGTGAAATGGGCCCAGTGGAAGATGCATCCCATCCAGTTGCAGTTTCTAAAAGAATTCAAGACACAAGAGGGCGACTGGGATCAAAATATTCCTATCTCTCAAAAAACAATAGACGAGCATGACTTGATGGGAGAAAACCAAGAACTTATCCATGGGGTTTCCCCTGGAGGATCCAACATGGATAACAGTTACTACAGACGCAAGTCTTCAAGGTTGGGGTGCGCATTTGGAAAAGGATTGGATTCAAGGCTCATGGACACAGAGAGAGAGCAAGTTGCACTCAAACCGAAGAGAACTGAGAGCAATATTATATGCCCTGCAAGGCTTTCGACAAGCAATTACGAATTCTTGGGTGAGGATCCAAACAGACAACAGGGCAGTGGCCTCATATGTAAACAGACAAGGCGGAACCAAAAGCAAGGCTCTATTACGAGAAATATTTCCGTTGATGAAATTTGCTCAAGACAAGCTACAGGGCCTGAAAGCAGTATATCTTCCAGGGAAAGAAAATGTTCTGGCAGATTATCTGAGCAGAACAAAAGTTCTATCAGGAGAATGGCAATTAAACCCAGAGGTATTTCAGCAGATAGTGTCAAGGTGGGGCACACCTCAGGTCGATTTGATGGCTTCGTATCGGAATGCTCAAGTCCCGAAGTTTTTTCTCTAAAGGCAGAATATCAATCAGCAGGACAAGATGCCTTTTCCCGTCCTTGGGACTTCGATCTGGGGTATGCATTCCCTCCCCTGCCAATGATTCACAGATTGTTGAGGAAAATTCGGAGGGAAAGGAAGACGGTGATTGCTATATTTCCGAGTTGGCCGAGAAGACCGTGGTTCCCACTCCTGAACAAAATGTGCTTGGGTCCTCCATGGCCTCTTCCTCCGAGAATGGATCTGTTAATACAAGGTCCAGCGATGCATCCCAATCCAAACCAATGGAAATTAGCAGCTTGGCTCTTGAAAAGCAGAGACTTTTAGAGCAAGGAGTACCAGAGCTGGTGGTGAATACACTGCTGAAATCCAGGAAAAATTCCACCTCTGCATGTTACCACAGGATATGGGATTTGTTTCGATTATGGGCAGAAAAGAAATCCAAGAATTTCCTACAGCCTTCGAATATAGATATTCTGGAATTTCTAAACGAAGGTCTAGAGAAAGGCCTAAGCTTGAGCACTCTGAAAGTGCAGTCATCAGCTCTATCGGCCCTGTGTAACACCTCCTGGGCGTTAGACCCTATCATTGCGAGGTTCTTTAAGGCAGCTATACGCATGAGATCTCCATCTAGAAAACTATGCTCCTCCTTGGGATCTTCCTTTGGTACTGGATGTTTTGTCAGAAACCCCCTTTGCTCCGTTGGATGAGTTGGGTATTATTAATCTGACATACAAGACCTTGTTCTTGGTGGCAATCACTACAGCAAAAAAATATCTGAAATTCAAGCCTTCTCCAGTGATCCAAATCACATTCAGGTTTTCCATGATGGAATTATCCTAAAACCTAGAATGGAATTCCTACCTAAGGTGGTTTCTAGTTTTCACTTGGCTCAAGAAGTGGTTCTACCATCTTTTTACCAAAACCCCTCTTCTGCAGAAGAAATTAAACTCCATCAGTTGGATGTAAGAGAATGTGTAATGAGATATATAGTGGTCTCAAACAGATTTAGAAAATCGCAGCAGTTATTTATTATCCCACCAGGATACAGACAAGGGGAGGCGGCCTCTACAGCTACTTTAAGGCGTTGGGTTTCAAACACCATAAAAATGGCATATAAACTCAAAAATCTATCTCCTCCGGAAGAGATAAAGACCCATTTTACGAGAGCATTGGCCACCTCCTGGGTTAATTGGGCAGAGGTTCCTTCTGATGACATATGCAGGGCAGCCACCTGGTCGTCACCTATAACCTTCATCAAACATTACAAACTGGATGTGGTCTCTTCCTCATCATCCTTCGGTAGAGGGGTTTTGTCCTCAGTGAATCTCTCATGAATAAATCTCCTTTGCAGCATAATATTGGAGTCTCGTTTTTATTCACCCTCCCTTGATTACGGAGCTTGGGTATTACCCATTAGTGATGCTGCCATGAATGGCCAGGAATATAGAAAATTTTCTCCATACTTACCGTAATTTTCTTTTCCTGGCTATAATTCATGGCAGCATCAGCCACCCTCCCAAATAATTTTTTTAGCTTTATACTAGACTGTGGGTTAGAGGGAGGAGGGACCTTTTATACCTATAGTCTGGTTATAATTGATTAATTGTTTCCTGTCCTGTTCCTGTTAGGGGCGGAGCTAACCCATTAGTGATGCTGCCATGAATTATAGCCAGGAAAAGAAAATTTTCTATATTATGTAACATCTTAACAGACTTAATGGAGAAACAAAAATAAATAAATAAAACATAAATTCCTTTTGTTGACAATTTTTTTTTATTTTTTTTAAATGGTTGTCTGAGAAATCTATGTGTAATCTGGATGAAATATGTCCTCTTGCTAGGCCTAGTGCCCAGATAAGCCTGACTATATCTTGCCATATAAACGCAAAAACACCCAACTCACTCAGTGGCATAAAAATCTAGTTTCTTAGCCCTGTCATTATTGCATTCACATATATTTACTAAACACTTCCCTTTATTTTGCTCCTTGCGAATCATCTCCCTCCTGCTCTGCTCAGCTACCATTGCAGGTACTTTGTAATGGATGTCTCCATCAAACATGTGGATCTACATATTTTATATTTAGCCAGTGGTGAATGCAATAGTAGCCCCAGTTGTGATAGGAGCTCTCGGGGCTGATTATTAGTAGCCGAGCCGTCAACTTGAACATTAGAGAGTGTTGTTCGGAAGTGCTCAGCTTTCCAGAAGTTGATTCAACAAACAAAGTTCTCAATATGCTAGGGTTATCTGTTTCAATTCCAAAAAAACAATTGTGGTTTGGCCAATATAGGATGATGGCAAACACTTTAGCTCTGTCTCTTCTGATCATTCGTAGAATACGTGGTATTGGAGCAATGGGAAGAAATACATATCCCATTCTACTGCACGTTTGTCAAAAAAGAGAGGGTAGTCTTTCTGGAAGAGGAAAGTGAAAAATAGTACATGCCCATTTTTATCTTGTTGCCATGAGATCTATTTCTTCTTCTTTACCAGTGTGGTGAATATTTTCTGGCCTAGTGACCATTCTTATTAGGTCCTCTTAGCTCTGCTTAAGTCATGTTCTACCATGTTGGCAATTCCCCTTATATATGTAGTGGTGATGGGCTACAATTTTATTCTTTCTGTCCAGGACATGATCTGTATCCAGAGCAGATGAAGAGATTTGACATTTGTTCCACCTTAGGTAGGTTTAGGTAGCTGACGGTCATGATATTGTCTGTTGGATCTTGATAGATCTTTGTATTAAATGCCTTGGTTTAAATGCCTTTAGTGCATACATTTTGAGGCATTTGTCGTAATTGTGAGCCAATTCTTTTGCCGGAAAGATAAGCCTAAGAACAGAAACTTTGAGTTCATAAGTGAGTTGTGTCAGAGAAGTGGTTGTTTTGCCTTGTGAGTACCAGTAGCTCTTCCCTCGTGGGGACCATGATAACCCCCACCAGTCCAGAGGGTGAAGAAACGGGGTTGCAGCTGTAAAATACACAAATGTCGATAGTTTAAGGTCGGAGATCAGCCATTTCTCCCTCCCTCAGATCCCACCATATGTATAGGCTGCAGATCAAATCCTTGTTAAAGGCTGTGAAGGACTGAAAGCTTGCTCAGGTGTGCTCCCCGATGTCCAGGAATATGTGAGTGCTCATTTAAGCAGCCTTCACATGTATAGTCCTATCAATGGGTTGAAGTGTACAGGTAAGTATGCGAGGAGCTCAGTTTATGCATGTCTGTCCGCCATGCTGGCCAGGCCCTGCCCCTTAAACTTGTATTTTAATGTTTTTATGTAATGGTTTAGAGAAGACACTCAAACATGCACGCATATTTTTGAGTGAGGGGTTGATCACTTTCAGAGGACCAGAGACTAGGAGAGAATTTATACTTTCTAACAGTAGGAGGTAGATAACTAGGAGAAAAGGTGAACAGGATTTGGTGGTGTGTCAGTGACGCCACTTCAATCACTGGTGACACCAATCAGTGGTTCTGTCTGGAACTAGGGCAGAGCCACCCAGAGAAGAGCATGAATGCATGAAAGATTGACTGGTAGCCTTCTTAGGCCGGCTCCACTAAAGGCAGACTGTACAGAAAAACAGTACTGAAATGCTCTGTACATGGTTCTAGTGTTGACTTCGTTCAGCAGACAGTGAGCACATCTGAAGATGCAATCATGTTGTACTTGTTGGGGACAGTTCCATGTCCCTGGTGTCTCCAGACACAGGACACTAGGACGAGAAGCCGGGGTGGCAGTGCAGGAGCCAGAAATTGGTACATATTTTCAATCAACTTTGTCTTGTTTTTTAATTAACTTTTTTCTGAAACATGCTTAAAATGCAATTCAAAGAAGACCAGTCTCTTATAAAATCCCCAGGATCTGCCTCTGTATGCAAGAAATTTCAGTATGGACAACAAGCAAATGAATATATATTCTTGCTAGTACACCTGTAACCATACGGATATCACGAATGCCTTCACATCTAATTTTACCATGCTTGTTCTAACTGTGTGAGCAGATTTTTCATGACATGTTAGAATAAAACAGTCATGCAAGCTTCTCTATAAAATATGTAACCAGCCATTAAGAAAATGTCTTAATGTAAAATGTACTCATCAGTAGACTGTGGATAATTATGTGTGTTAACACTGCAGTCTAGCATTCTTTAATGAAGCCTTTTGTGTTATTTTATTGTGAGACTGATTACATTTCATAGATTCTATTTTAGAATTCAACCTGCAATTTGCTATTTAAGGCAAGAACCCATGAATTTTAAGTAAATATTGCCCACAATCTCTAAACAAGTGGTTTTATTTTCGAAATAACTAATGTTACCAGAAATAATGTTTTTTTTTTTTTTTAGCATACTTTTGGAAGAAATACTTTTAAATTTATTGGTAAGTAGGACTCTTGAAAGAACTGCGTTATTGCCAGAGACTAGTGATGTTGCGAACATAAAATTTTCAGTTCGCGAACGGTGAACGCAAACTTCCGCAAACGTTCGCGAACCGCCATAGACTTCAATGAGCAGGCGAATTTTAAAACCCACAGGAACTCTTTCTGGCCACAATAGTGATGGAAAAGTTGTTTCAAGGGGACTAACACCTGGACTGTGGCATGCCGGAGGGGGATCCATGGCAAAACTCCCATGGAAAATTACACAGTTGATGCAGAGTCTGGTTTTAATCCATAAAGGGCATAAAAGCACCTAATATTCCTAAATCACAATGGATATGGATTGACACCTGACATATGGATTGACACCTGTCCTCAGAGACCCTGATACACACTGACACAGAGCAGAATAGGGACTGTTCCCCCTACATAGGGTCACTTGGCAGAAATGGATTGACACCTGTCCTCATGGACCCTGATACACACTGACACAGAGCAGAATAGGGACTGTTCCTCCTACATAGGGTCACTTGGCAGATATGGATTGACACCTATCATAAGGATCCCTGATACACACTGACATAGAGTAGAATAGGGACTGTTCCCCCTACATAGGGTCACTTGGCAGATATGGATTGACACCTGTCATCAGGGACACTGATACACACTGACACAGAGCAGAATAGGGGCTGTTCCCCCTACATACGGTCACTTGGCAGATATGGATTGACACCTGTCCTCAGCGACCCTGATACACACTGACACAGAGCAGAATAGGGACTGTTCCTCCTACATAGGGTCACTTGGCAGATATGGATTGACACCTATCCTAAGGATCCCTGATACACACTGACACAGAGTAGAATAGGGACTGTTCCCCCTACATAGCGTCACTTGGCAGATATGGATTGACACCTGTCCTCAGGGACCCTGATACAAACTGGGGGGGACCTACTGTCCTCCCCCTGCCCCCACCCCTACGTGGTGGGTGGGGGCCATAAAAATAATGAGGGGGGACCTACTGTCCTCCCCCGGCCCCAACCCCTGCGCGATGGGTGGGGGCCATAAATCACAATGGGTTGGGGGGACCTACTGTCCTCCCCCCCGCCCCCACCCGTGAGCGTTGGGTGGGGGCCATAAAAATAATGAGGGGGGGACCTACTGTCCTCCCCACCCCGGCCCCCACAGTGCTCTGTGTCATTTTACACAGCGTGGGACAGTTCTTTGGAATTTTCCCACGCTGTGTAAAATCACAAAGAGCACTCTGATTGGCTTAAACCAGCCAATCAGAGTGTTCTTAGCCTAATTGCAGGGCGTGGCAAGGCTTTATAAGCCTTCCCACGCCCTGCAGAGCTCAGTCTGCGCGGAGCAATCCATGGGTGAAGATGGATTTTTTTTTTTATTTGCGCTCTTTTTTTTTTTTTTTTTTTACATTTCCTCGGTTCTTATGGCTTTTTATTTGCCCTTTTTTGGGGCTGAAAAAAGAAGACGTCAAATGGTAAGTTGAATTTTTCTTTACAGGTTAGTTATTTTATTCCCCCCTCACTATTTTTTAGGGTGAGGGGGATAGGTAGGGGGTAACTTCTTTTGGGGTGGGGGGGGATTTTTATTTAGGGCCCCCACCCACCACTCAGGGGTAGGGGCTGGGGGGGACAGTAGGTCCCCCTTATGGTTTTTTTTAGGGCCCCCACCCACCGCTCAGGGGTGAGGGCCAGGGGGAGAGGACAGTTGGTCCCCCCTCATTATTTTTATGGCACCCACCCACCGTGCAGGGGTGGGGGCCGGGGGGAGGTCAGTAGGTCCCCCCCCTCATTATTTTCATGGCCCCCACCCACAGCGCAGGGGTGGGGCCCAGGGTGGGAGGACAGTAGTTCCCCCCCTCATTATTTTTATGGCCCCCACCAACCCCGCAGGGGTGGGGGCCGGGGGGAGGACAGTAGGTCCCACCTCATTATTTTTATGGCCCCCACCCACCGCGCAGGGGTGGGGGCGGACAGTAGGTCCCCCCCTCATTATTTTTATGGCCCCCACCCACCGTGCAGGGGTGGGGGCGGGGGGAGGACAGTAGGTTCCCCCCCATTGTGATTTATGGCCTCCACCCACAGCGCAGGGGTGGGGGCTGGTGGGGAGGACAGTAGGGTCCCCCCTCATTATTTTTATGGCTCCACCCACCGCGCAGGGGTGTGGGTGGGGGGGGGAGGACAGTAGGTCCCCCCCCCCCAGTGTGTATCAGGGTCCCTGAGGACAGGTGTCAATCCACATCTGCCAAGTGACCCTATGTAGGGGGAACAGTCCCTATTCTGCTCTGTGTCAGTGTGTATCAGGGATCCTTCAGGATAGGTGTCAATCCATATCTGCCAAGTGACCCTATGTAGGGGAAACAGTCCCTATTCTGCTCTGTGTCAGTGTGTGTCAGAGATCCTTAGGATAGGTGTCAATCCATATCTGCCAAGTGACATATGTAGGGGGAACAGTCCCTATTCTGCTCTGTGTCAGTGTGTGTCAGGGATCCTTAGGATTGGTGTCAATCCATATCTGCCAAGTGACCCTATGTAGGAGGAACAGTCCCTATTCTGCTCTGTGTCAGTGTCTGGGGAGAGTACCTGCAGTAACACAGGGTGTCTGGAGGGCGTACCTGCAGTAACACAGGGTGTCTGGAGGGCGTACCTGCAGTAACACGGGGTGTCTGGAGGGCGTACCTGCAGTAACACGGGGTGTCTGGAGGGCGTACCTGCAGTAACACGGGGTGTCTGGGGGGCGTACCTGCAGTACCACAGGGTGTCTGGGGGGCGTACCTGCAGTACCACAGGGTGTCTGGGGGGAGTACCTGCAGTACCACAGGGTGTCTGGGGGGAGTACCTGCAGTACCACAGGGTGTCTGGGGGGAGTACCTGCAGTACCACAGGGTGTCTGGGGGGAGTACCTGCAGTACCACAGGGTGTCTGGGGGGAGTACCTGCAGTACCACAGGGTGTCTGGGGGGAGTACCTGCAGTACCACAGGGTGTCTGGGGGGAGTACCTGCAGTACCACAGGGTGTCTGGGGGGAGTACCTGCAGTACCACAGGGTGTCTGGGGGGAGTACCTGCAGTACCACAGGGTGTCTGGGGGGAGTACCTGCAGTACCACAGGGTGTCTGGGGGGAGTACCTGCAGTACCACAGGGTGTCTGGGGGGAGTACCTGCAGTACCACAGGGTGTCTGGGGGGAGTACCTGCAGTACCACAGGGTGTCTGGGGGGAGTACCTGCAGTACCACAGGGTGTCTGGGGGGAGTACCTGCAGTACCACAGGGTGTCTGGGGGGAGTACCTGCAGTACCACAGGGTGTCTGGGGGGAGTACCTGCAGTACCACAGGGTGTCTGGGGGGAGTACCTGCAGTACCACAGGGTGTCTGGGGGGAGTACCTGCAGTACCACAGGGTGTCTGGGGGGAGTACCTGCAGTACCACAGGGTGTCTGGGGGGAGTACCTGCAGTACCACAGGGTGTCTGGGGGGAGTACCTGCAGTACCACAGGGTGTCTGGGGGGAGTACCTGCAGTACCACAGGGTGTCTGGGGGGAGTACCTGCAGTACCACAGGGTGTCTGGGGGGAGTACCTGCAGTACCACAGGGTGTCTGGGGGGAGTACCTGCAGTACCACAGGGTGTCTGGGGGGAGTACCTGCAGTACCACAGGGTGTCTGGGGGGAGTACCTGCAGTACCACAGGGTGTCTGGGGGGAGTACCTGCAGTACCACAGGGTGTCTGGGGGGAGTACCTGCAGTACCACAGGGTGTCTGGGGGGAGTACCTGCAGTACCACAGGGTGTCTGGGGGGAGTACCTGCAGTACCACAGGGTGTCTGGGGGGAGTACCTGCAGTACCACAGGGTGTCTGGGGGGAGTACCTGCAGTACCACAGGGTGTCTGGGGGGAGTACCTGCAGTACCACAGGGTGTCTGGGGGGAGTACCTGCAGTACCACAGGGTGTCTGGGGGGAGTACCTGCAGTACCACAGGGTGTCTGGAGGGAGTACCTGCAGTAACACAGGGTGTCTGGAGGGAGTATCTGCAGTAACACAGGGTGTCTGGAGGGAGTATCTGCAGTAACAGTGTCTGGAGGGAGTATCTGCAGTAACAGTGTCTGGAGGGAGTATCTGCAGTAACAGTGTCTGGAGGGAGTATCTGCAGTAACAGTGTCTGGAGGGAGTATCTGCAGTAACAGTGTCTGGAGGGAGTATCTGCAGTAACAGTGTCTGGAGGGAGTATCTGCAGTAACAGTGTCTGGAGGGAGTATCTGCAGTAACAGTGTCTGGAGGGAGTATCTGCAGTAACACAGGGTGTCTGGGGGGAGTACCTGCAGTACCACAGGGTGTCTGGGGGGAGTACCTGCAGTACCACAGGGTGTCTGGGGGGAGTACCTGCAGTACCACAGGGTGTCTGGGGGGAGTACCTGCAGTACCACAGGGTGTCTGGGGGGAGTACCTGCAGTACCACAGGGTGTCTGGGGGGAGTACCTGCAGTACCACAGGGTGTCTGGGGGGAGTACCTGCAGTACCACAGGGTGTCTGGGGGGAGTACCTGCAGTACCACAGGGTGTCTGGGGGGAGTACCTGCAGTACCACAGGGTGTCTGGGGGGAGTACCTGCAGTACCACAGGGTGTCTGGGGGGAGTACCTGCAGTACCACAGGGTGTCTGGGGGGAGTACCTGCAGTACCACAGGGTGTCTGGGGGGAGTACCTGCAGTACCACAGGGTGTCTGGGGGGAGTACCTGCAGTACCACAGGGTGTCTGGGGGGAGTACCTGCAGTACCACAGGGTGTCTGGGGGGAGTACCTGCAGTACCACAGGGTGTCTGGGGGGAGTACCTGCAGTACCACAGGGTGTCTGGGGGGAGTACCTGCAGTACCACAGGGTGTCTGGGGGGAGTACCTGCAGTACCACAGGGTGTCTGGGGGGAGTACCTGCAGTACCACAGGGTGTCTGGGGGGAGTACCTGCAGTACCACAGGGTGTCTGGGGGGAGTACCTGCAGTACCACAGGGTGTCTGGGGGGAGTACCTGCAGTACCACAGGGTGTCTGGGGGGAGTACCTGCAGTACCACAGGGTGTCTGGGGGGAGTACCTGCAGTACCACAGGGTGTCTGGGGGGAGTACCTGCAGTACCACAGGGTGTCTGGGGGGAGTACCTGCAGTACCACAGGGTGTCTGGGGGGAGTACCTGCAGTACCACAGGGTGTCTGGGGGGAGTACCTGCAGTACCACAGGGTGTCTGGGGGGAGTACCTGCAGTACCACAGGGTGTCTGGGGGGAGTACCTGCAGTACCACAGGGTGTCTGGGGGGAGTACCTGCAGTACCACAGGGTGTCTGGGGGGAGTACCTGCAGTACCACAGGGTGTCTGGGGGGAGTACCTGCAGTACCACAGGGTGTCTGGAGGGAGTACCTGCAGTAACACAGGGTGTCTGGAGGGAGTATCTGCAGTAACACAGGGTGTCTGGAGGGAGTATCTGCAGTAACAGTGTCTGGAGGGAGTATCTGCAGTAACAGTGTCTGGAGGGAGTATCTGCAGTAACAGTGTCTGGAGGGAGTATCTGCAGTAACAGTGTCTGGAGGGAGTATCTGCAGTAACAGTGTCTGGAGGGAGTATCTGCAGTAACAGTGTCTGGAGGGAGTATCTGCAGTAACAGTGTCTGGAGGGAGTATCTGCAGTAACAGTGTCTGGAGGGAGTATCTGCAGTAACAGTGTCTGGAGGGAGTATCTGCAGTAACAGTGTCTGGAGGGAGTATCTGCAGTAACAGTGTCTGGAGGGAGTATCTGCAGTAACACAGAGTGTCTGGTGGGAGTATCTGCAGTAACACAGAGTGTCTGGTGGGAGTATCTGCAGTAACACAGAGTGTCTGGTGGGAGTATCTGCAGTAACACAGAGTGTCTGGTGGGAGTATCTGCAGTAACACAGAGTGTCTGGTGGGAGTATCTGCAGTAATACAGGGTGTCTGGTGGGAGTATCTGCTTGTAACATTTATATGCACTGAAAAAAAAATAATAATAAATTGAAATAAATAAATGAATAAATAAATGCAGCTTCCGAATGAATCTTAAATGGATGCTGTCCAGGAGGTGGGAGGGTCTGGAATGGAGGGTCTGCTGCTGATTGGCTGGAATGTGTCTGTTGAATGTGAGGTACAGGGTCAAAGTTTACTCAATGATGACGAATAGGGGGCGGACCGAACATCGCATATGTTCGCCCGCCGCCGCGAACACGCCATGTTCGCCGGGAACTATTCGCCGGCGAACCGTCCGGGACATCACTACCAGAGACTAATGAAAGTATTTAGAAAATTGGGCAGACTAGATGGGCCGAATGGTTCTTATCTGCCGTCACATTCTATGTTTCTATTGAACTGAGCAACCAACATTTGACAAGGTTTTTCACTAATTTAATTCCGAATGGCGAGACTGAGGGGAAAAAAAAACAAAGTGGACAATTTTTCCAGATCAACCAGTGCAAGCTATGTAACACAGGGGAATCGTTTTCCAATGCTTCCTTTCAGCATTGACAAGTGATGTGTGTTAGGGGAACAACAATGGTGGGTTGGGCAACTTTTGTTTATGTAAAGTGCACCTTTAACCCCTTAAGGACCAAACTTCTGGAATAAAAGGGAATCACGACGTGTCTCACACGTCATGTGTCCTTAAGGGGTTAAGAGGGGATAATAGATAAATTGATGGTCTTTGCACTAAACAGGGAATTGTATTGAATAGAAAGCTGAATGGCAACATTTAGGCAAAAATACCAGCTGGGTTATTAAAAAAAAGTGAGAATTCAAAGTGAATTTCAAATTTAAGGCCAGAATAGCCGAATTGTCAGCAAAGTGACAGAATTGTTTCCAGGTCTGCTATTTTGCCTTTAAAGTGACACAAATACCGCTCAATATAGTGCTTCTGGTGTCTATAGTTTGTCCCTTTTCATAGAAAATTCAATGTTTACATTGCTGCCTAGTAACACCTCTAGATGCAGTCACTCAGATGGCCACTAGAGGTGCTTCCTGGGTGTGCAGCTGTAGCATTCAGAGTCTCCATGCTCTGTATGGAGATACTGAGCGCAGTGTTGGAATGAATGTAGAGCGAGTCCAGGTGCAAGAAATGTTTCCCCCACCATCCTCTAGCGTATGAGTGGCAAAAGGATAGTTTACTTCCCCTAGACTGTATGCTCATTTGAGCAGGGTCCTCATATACCAATTGTTCCTGTGTAATTGTCTCATTTATTGTAAAATGTCCACCTTTCATAATATTGTAAAGCTCTGCGGAATTAGTTGGCGCTAAATAAACACCAATAATAATAATAATCATCCCCATCTGTCGCAGGGATGCAAGGGTGTAGGTTGTACGTGTGCTTTTGAATGTAAGAATGTTTTCGCATAGAGTATGTGTGTGCATGTAGAGGTGTATTTGTATGTACTATTGCTATGTGAATGCAGTGATGTATATGCGTGTAGGATTTGCATTGAATACAGGGGTATGCTTGTAGGTAGTGTTGGCTTTTAAATGCAGGTATGCTATTGTGTTTAGAGTTTGTACATCATTTTAGCATTTTAATAGATTTGGTTTTTAAATGTGCATGTATATTTCTGTTTGAGTGAAGGGGTGTGTTTATTATTTTGGAGTTTGAGTTCAGGGGTGTGTATGTATGTAATATCTGTATGTTGTGTTGGTGTTTGATTGCTAGGATGTGTGCACATACATACAAATTAACACACAGATACACACATGGCACATGCGCACACACACTGACATCGAGATACACACAGTGGCACATTTTAATTTTTTATATTTGCAGCCATTCTCCTATAAGCATAGCTTTTGTGGTAAAAGTGTATCTTAGCGTATTTTAATATTTACCGTGTATTATAGTGTATTATTTTTTTTGCATTGCTATTATGGCGCACACCCATAGCTGAGCACCATCACTGGCCCAGACAGCACCCTCACCCCATTGCAGAGCTACCTCACTGGCCCAGACAGCACCCATTGCAGAGGACCCTCACTGGCCCAAACAGCACCCATTGCAGAGCACCCTCACTGGCCCAAACAGAACCCATTGCAGAGCACCCTCACTGGCCCAAACAGCACCCATTTGCAGAACTTCCTCACCCCATTGCAGAGTTACCTCACTGGCACAGACAGCACTCATTGCAGAGCTATCTCACTGGCCCAGACAGCCCCCATTTGCAGAACACCCTAACCCCATTGCAAAGCTACCTCACTGGCACAGACAGCACCCATTGCAAAGCACCCTCACTGGCACAGACAGCAATCATTGCAGAGCACCCTCACTGGCAACCATTGCAGAGCACCCTCACTGGTACAGACAGCACAGAGTGCAGGGCACCCTGATGGGCACAGACATCACCCAGTACAAGGTATTCCTGTGCACAGACATTGCAGGGGCACCCATTGCAGGTCACCCTCATTGGCACAGACAGTACTTGGTACAGGACAGCACCCAATTAAGGGTATTCCCTGGCAGAGCAGCATTCGTTACAGGCACCCTGATGGGCACACAGAGCACCCAATGCAAGGAATTCCTTTGAACACACAGAGCTCAGTGTACTATGCACATACAGCACCCAATGCAGGGCTCCCAATAGACACACAGCACCCACAGAGGTCCAGACCTCTTGCCTAGTATCTCAGATACAATTTTACTTTAATAATGACTGTTAAAATACGCCATTTACTTTTAGTAAAATTGAAAAATAATAAAATATGCTAAAGTACACTTTTACCGCTTTTGTTTACAGGAGGGTGACTTGCTTGGGGTGCTGCTGCGGGGGAGGAGGGGTCAGATTGACTGGTAGTCTCCTTCCTCCCCCCACGTCTGTCTGTCTCTCTCATGCTACAGGGTGCACCTAGAGGGCTGCAGCACCTGTTCAGCAATACCGGTAGTAGTTCTGCCACTGGCCGAAAGTTGCCCATAGAGATTCATTAATTTAATGCATCTCTATGAGTAGATGCTGATTGGCGAAGTACAGTGTTTTCCTATGGGTAAGCTTTGGATTTACTGAGATCAGGATTGATGATCTCAGCCACGGCGGTGGGGGCCACCCTCGGCGAGACTGGCTTGGGGAAAAAAAGCAAGTAAAAATCACCTTTTCAAAGTGACACAATGGGGTCAGGTACCTAAACAGTGATTTTACCACTATTGTGTCAGAGAATACATGTTTGTGGTTAAATAAGATGCTTAGCTGTTTTAAAAAAAAAAAGCAAATTACATAATTTCCAACAGTATTTGAATTTTTCAGAGACAAAACGTTTGTTTTAATGTATGGTGGTATGTTTTACTGTGTTAGCTTTCATTTAAAGTAAATATTGCACAGAAACAAAGCTTGCATATACTAAATTTATAACCAACTGAAATATATTCACAAAACACTACCAAACTGAATTGCTCTATAAATGGATCTGTTTAGACTAAACAATTTGGTGTATTCACTAAACAGTGAGTTGTGGTGAATTAAAAGCTAAATGTAGGTCGATTTAGCTGAACTGCAAAAATAAACAAAAAACGAAAACTAATTTAACTCTTTTTCCTGTTTGGAAAATTGGTTCTTATTTTACCATTTACTGAATATTGCTTACATTTGTTGTTTCTCAAAGTTGAAACAAACAATTAAACAAAACTGCATGAACAATACAGCTATAAAACACAAGTATTGGTAGCCTACCTTCAAATAATTAGAATTAAAGACATTCACCTCTAGGCAAAGAAATATAAAAATAATGTTACTTACCAATTTGTCCAATACTGTCCTTTGGAAATAAAAAAAATGTGGCCGGTATAAATTGATGACAAAATAATAAATAATCCATCGAATCCATGCTTCTTTGTATAGGGAATATTTTAGTTTCCAAATAATTGACATAGATTTCAATCATAGGCTCAAAGTCTTATCTAAATGTAATCTGTTTGATAAAGGCAGTGGGGTAGTAATTATTGCAAGGTATCTGTAACATGTTTTCTTATAGAGGATTTTAAATGCCTCATTGTTTGGTAGATCCATGTTGAAATGTCTTAGGATAAACTATGTTATAGTAGTTGTTTAATCTAGTCCAGGCCAGAACTTGCATTACACTGGGGAGGTTCCACAGGTGTCACAAATCGCAGCACACCTGGGCTCACTCAGCAAAGCCTGGTCTAGCCTAGTATCTCCCCATAGCTGAGCTGTCCTGCAATTTTGAAATGTGACTGCTGACTGACCTGCATTTGATGTTGCAAATGTTTATGTCCATCTCTAGACAGAGACAATTACGTTTGGCATGTGATTGAATATACACTGGGCTATGCACTAAAGTAAGAATTAATAGTAAATGCTAAATTTAAGTACAAATTAGCCAAACTGGAACAATTATCTAAGCCAGTTATGCTTTTATTATGACTACTTTGGCCTTAAATTTGAAATTCAAGTTGTATAACCCCAAATTCAAATTTTAAGGCAAAAATGGCTAAATTGGGAAACTTCTACACGTCGTGTCTACTTTGTTTGGCTATTTTGCTTAGAATTTAGGGATCGACCGATATTGATTTTTTAGAGCCGATACCGATACCGATATTCTGTGAACTTTCAGGCCGATAGCCGATATAATTTGCCGATATTCTGTACATTTACCATTTTGGAAAATAAAAAACTATTTCTAAAGGTAAATGCACAAAATATACATGCCACGTGTAGTGGATGCAGTGTGTTTAGACAGGGGAGCTGTGTATGTGTGTGTAGTGGATGCAGTGTGTGTGTAGTGGATGCAGTGTGTGTGTGTAGTGGATGCAGTGTGTGTGTGTAGTGGGTGCAGTGTGTGTGTGTAGTGGGTGCAGTGTGTGTGTGTAGTGGGTGCAGTGTGTGTGTGTAGTGGGTGCAGTGTGTGTGTGTAGTGGGTGCAGTGTGTGTAGTGGGTGCAGTGTGTGTGTGTAGTGGGTGCAGTGTGTGTGTGTAGTGGGTGCAGTGTGTGTGTGTAGTGGGTGCAGTGTGTGTGTGTAGTGGGTGCAGTGTGTGTGTAGCGGGTGCAGTGTGTGTGTAGCGGGTGCAGTGTGTGTGTGTAGCGGGTGCAGTGTGTGTGTAGCGGGTGCAGTGTGTGTGTGTAGCGGGTGCAGTGTGTGTGTAGCGGGTGCAGTGTGTGTGTAGCGGGTGCAGTGTGTGTTTGTGTAGTGTGAGTGGTGTGGATGCAGTGTGTGTTTGTGTAGTGTGAGTGGTGTGGATGCAGTGTGTGTTTGTGTAGTGTGAGTGGTGTGGATGCAGTGTGTGTTTGTGTAGTGTGAGTGGTGTGGATGCAGTGTGTGTTTGTGTAGTGTGAGTGGTGTGGATGCAGTGTGTGTTTGTGTAGTGTGAGTGGTGTGGATGCAGTGTGTGTTTGTGTAGTGTGAGTGGTGTGGATGCAGTGTGTGTTTGTGTAGTGTGAGTGGTGTGGATGCAGTGTGTGTTTGTGTAGTGTGAGTGGTGTGGATGCAGTGTGTGTTTGTGTAGTGTGAGTGGTGTGGATGCAGTGTGTGTTTGTGTAGTGTGAGTGGTGTGGATGCAGTGTGTGTTTGTGTAGTGTGAGTGGTGTGGATGCAGTGTGTGTTTGTGTAGTGTGAGTGGTGTGGATGCAGTGTGTGTTTGTGTAGTGTGAGTGGTGTGGATGCAGTGTGTGTTTGTGTAGTGTGAGTGGTGTGGATGCAGTGTGTGTTTGTGTAGTGTGAGTGGTGTGGATGCAGTGTGTGTTTGTGTAGTGTGAGTGGTGTGGATGCAGTGTGTGTTTGTGTAGTGTGAGTGGTGTGGATGCAGTGTGTGTTTGTGTAGTGTGAGTGGTGTGGATGCAGTGTGTGTTTGTGTAGTGTGAGTGGTGTGGATGCAGTGTGTGTTTGTGTAGTGTGAGTGGTGTGGATGCAGTGTGTGTTTGTGTAGTGTGAGTGGTGTGGATGCAATGTGTATTTGTCTAGTGTGTATATAATGAAAGCAGCGTGTCTGGGTAGTGTGCGTAAAGTGAATGCAGTGTGTGTAAAGTGAATGCTGTATATACTAAATGCAAAGTGTGTGTGTTTGTGTAGTGTGTGCATATAAGGAATGCAGAGTGTGTGTATTTGTGTTGTGTGTGTGTGTATAGTGAATGTAGTGTGTTTATATAATGCAGAGTGTGTGTGTTTGTATAGTATGTGTATATAATGCAGAGTGTGTGTGTAGTGTGCATTATATAAACACACTACACACACACACTGAATTATATAAACACACTACACAAACACACTGCATTATATAAATACACTACACAAACACACTGTGTATATAATGCAGTGTGTTTGTGTAATGTTTATATAATGCAGTGTGTTTGTGTAGTGTTTATATAGTGTGTGTGTATATAATGCAGTGTTTGTATAGTGTGTATATAATGCTGTGTGTGTGTGTATATAATACAGTGTGTTTGTGTAGTGTGCATTATATACACACTATACAAACACACTGCATTATATATACACACACACTATACAAACACACTGAATTATATACACAGTGTGTTTGTGTAGTGTATGTGTATAATAATAGTGTATGTGTGAGGGGGCATTTTTTAATAATTTTTTTTTTTTTTTTTTATATATTTTTTTTATATATATATTTAATTATTATTTCTTTTTTGTTGTCCCCCCTCCCTGCTTGTTTCCTTGCCAGGGAGGGGGGATATGTTAATCCCTGGTGGTCCAGTGGCATTAGTTTAGCAAGGGGAGGGGGGGGGTGGGCAGCAAGCGTTTACTCACCTCCCAGCAGCTCCTCCAGCTCCCCAGTGTAAATCTCGCGAGACCCGCGGCCGTCAGAGCTGCTGCCCGCCCCCCCAGGACCGCCGGGCTTGTAATGAGCCTGGCGGTCCTGGGAGGTATTATCGGCAATATCGGTATCCCTATTGGCCGATACCGATATTGCCGAAAATACCGAATATCGGCCGATTATATCGGTAAAACCGATAATCGGTCGATCCCTATTAGAATTCTTGACAATTTTTACTCTACTTTAGTGAATAACCCTGTAAATGTTATGACACCCTATGTCAAACAAGTAAATGGACATAAATCAGAAGTTGAAATATCCTGTACTTGCATTTCTTAAAAAACTACCTGCCTTTTAAGACTTTTTTAATTGAAAATAGATTTTTGCCTTATGATTTGTTAAGGAGAGACTCTTGCAGAATTATGCACTTAAGTTCTCTGGCCTTAAAGGGACACTATAGTCACCAAAACAACTTTAGTTTAATGAAGCAGTTTTGGTGTATAGAACATGCCCCTGCAGTCTCACTGCTCAATCCTCTGCCATTTAGGAGTTAAATCACTTTGTTTATGCAGCCTAGTCACACCTCCCTGCATGTGACTTGCACAGCCTTCACAAACACGTTGTGTAAAGAGTCATCTAATGTTTATCCTTCCTTAAAGGGAAACTCCAGTGCCAGGAAAACCATCCGTTTTCCTGGCACTGGAGGTACCCTCTCCCTCCCACCCCCCAATCCCCGGTTACTGAATGGGTGAAAACCCCTTCAGTCACTTACCTGAGGCAGCAACGATGTCCCTCCTCGCTGTCTACTCCTCCGCGCCGCTCCTCCTTCTGATTCCGGTGGGCGAGACTGATCCCGCCCACCGACCGAGGAGACCTAATGCGCATGCGCGGAATGCGCATTAGGTCTCCCTATAGGAAAGCATTGAAAACGAATTTCAATGCTTTCCTATGGGGAAATGAGCGACGCTGGAGCAAGGAAAATCCTTGCTAGAAATCAGGAAGTGACCTCTAGTGGCTGTCTAGTAGACAGCCACTAGAGGTGGAGTTAACCCTCCAATGTAATTATTGCAGTTTATAAAAAACTGTAATAATTACAGTTGCAGGGTTAGGAGTAGTGGGAGTTGGCACCCAGACCACTCCACTGGGCAGAAGTGGTCTGGGTGCCTGGAGTGTCCCCTTAATTGCAAGTTCTGTTTATTTTAGATTGTCTTATCCCCTGCTATGTTAATAGCTTGCTAGACCCTGCAAGAGCCTCCTGTATGTGATTCAAGTAAAATTTACAGAGCAAGAGATACAATTGTTTAAGATAAATTACATCTGATTGTGTTCTAATTCGTTTTTTTGCATTTTTCACACACAAACAAATATGAACGCTAACTTTGGCCAGTGTTTGTGACTAAGTGGCTACTAAAAAAGACTGGACATACCCCATTTGTAATACCTTGGGTTGTCTACTTTTGCAAATGGTATGCCATCATGGGGGTAATACTCATTCTAGGGCTACTATATGGTCTCAAAGGCAACATAACCAATCTGGCAAATTTCAATGTGTATAAACTGAAAAATGTAACATGCTATATTTGACCCTGTAACTTCCAAAAACACCATAAAACCATAGGGGGTACTATTTTACTTGTGAGACATCACTGAATACAAATATGTGTACTCTATTGCAGTAACAGCTAACAGTATTATGACATTCACAGTTAAAATTCCATGCAGAACTAAAAAAAATGAAAAATCTTAATTTTTCATTAAAAAAAAATATATATATTCATATTAAATTGTGTCATATATTAATATTTGATATTAAATAAAAGCCCTGTTTCTCTTGAACAAAATGACGTATAAGTGTGCATTTAATATGAAAGAGGTGATCTGGTTCAACAGACATACAGCGCAAATTTGAAATTTTGTTTACGTTTAGATTGACAGCACAGGAATGATGTCTTACTGAAGAATAAAGTGATGTATCCTCAGAATGAAACATCTTTTAAAAGAAAAAAAAAGGAAAGACTACATGGGCAGGGTGTTTACACCATAACCACATCAGTATGTTGAAGTGGTTCTAGTGTTTAGTGTGACTTTGTACCTTACAAGCAGCCTTTGAAGTAAACATTGCCCCAAAAAAGCATTTGTGCCACCACTCCTCTGCACCACCAGGAGAAATAGATAAAAAGTGCACGTGGAATGCATGTTGTATTGCAAAGTGGTGGTTGGGACAAGTAATCCATTTATGGCATCACATTCAGGAATGCCTTTGCGAGATGTATTTCTAGAGAAAATTATGAGGGTTAATGAATAATAATGTCAAGTAAATGGCTAGAGATAGGACATGGGGTGTGCAGGGTTTTGGGTTGGGAGATAGCTAGTACACTGGAAGATTTTCATTTGTCTAAATTTGGGCCAATTGTGTAATTTTCTGAATTGTTGAACTCCGAGGCAAAATGTTGCCAAATTACAGGCCAACCGAACAGAGCAATGGCAAACATGTTCGGTGCGGGATTGTGATTCTGAACTCCATTCATGGCACCAAAAAAGAGATGATGAATGGGGAAAAAAGAAAATTGGTGGGTAAAGGGCAGTCCCTAATCATTGATTTAATTCACAGGTCGAGTGTATTATGTGTGTTTTACTACACAGTGTCCGGTTTGTGCCCCTTGTTATGTTCTGATTTGGTTTTGGTTATTTTTTTATATTATTTTTATTGTGGACAAAAATGTGCATTGTTTGTGAATGCCTTTTTTAAGAGTGGTTTTTTTTTTTTTTTTCCCCATTCAAAACACAATTAAGTAATCTTGTAACACCCCTTCTGAAAGTGTGCTTTGGACCTGTTCCTGTTACCCTCTAAAATGGCAAAACTCATCATTGCGCTTTAACCTGGATTACACATGTGCCTGTTACCTTCTGTTTTTGGCTCTATAAACTCCATAAAAACAATAATTGAATCTGATTATGTACATGGTTACTGTAACCAGGACAACTTCGAAGTGATGCATCAGTGATAAAGTAATGCAGCCTGACTAAGTGTTTTTAGAATGCCCTCTAATTAAACATTTTTTGCATTTTAATTGCATTGTGTTATATAAAGAGCATTAGTGGCCTTCTGCGAGATGGAGAACTTTAGCCTTCGTTTTCATTTTGAAAGATTATTCCAAGTAGTAATTAACTCTTAGCAATGGATTTGTATGTGTATCATAGCAACCATAACAAGTGCCTGTCTTCTAAATGTCAGCTTGTATATAGATATAAGATTGTACAAACCATCAGGGTTACCCACTAAACCGTGAATTATTGAGAGTTTGTCTGGGAACTACAAATTTAAGGTCAAAACAGTTGGAATGGAAACATAGCAGACTTGAAAAGCTCTTTTGGTTCAGCTATTTTGCCCTGTGATTTAGATTTTCTCTGGTGAATTCCTGACAATTCAATTTAGTAAATAGCTTTTTATATAGACTTAAAGGAACACCTAACGCACTAGCTTGCTGAATTGCTTTGTGTGTGATAAGTGTGTCCTCATTTTCATTTTACAAAAAATTGCAGATTTCCACAGAATTTAACCTTGTTACACCTCCTGGCTGGCAGTTACTTCCTGGTTTGGTTAGCTCAGTGGAACTAAGCACAAGTGGCAGCAATTGCCCAGAGCTCCTGCCTTGCAAAGACTTCTCATTGAGTCACACTGGAAAGTCTGTGATTGGGCAGCCACAGAAAATCTGGGCGGGGTTAGAAGAGGAGGGCTTGCAAAGGCAGCAGACAAGCGATCTACAGCTTTTGCAAGCTGTTGTAGATAGACCCCCAATGAAAACACGTGTAATTAAATGCGTGCATGTTTTTATTTTGGTTATATCTATTAAATAGTGGTTTTGTGTTTATCTATCAAAATCTGCACTTTTTGTAAAATTAAAAGAATAGGACACACTCTTCACATATAAAGCTAAAGTGCTTTGGGTGTTTGAAGTGTCCCTTTAAATACTAGAACTAAGTGCAATGTGTGTATGATGGACTTGTAGCCCTGTGCATACACAAAAGTGTTTACTTTTGCATACCAATCACGGCCATCTTTGAAGAACTTGCATTTCAAGGTTGTCAATCTCCAGCCAAGCATGGTAGCGACCATATGGTGTTTTCAGAATAATACATTGCTTACCTGCCATCTCTGGTAATGGAGGATATTTGTGTCTTCTGCTAAGACGCGATGGAACTTGAATTCCCAGTTGTTTTATTTATACTGGCTTCTATATCTAAAACGACTGTAAATCGCAAGCTATGGCACCATGCTACCCTGATAGATAAACCAGCAGGTAATAAATTGACAGTGGCATAACCTCAATCTGCAGATATCTGATTATAAATATTCCCCTTTAATTATAATCAGCCAGCCTAGTTAGCACAGCAATGAAGATGTAGTGGGTATAACAGACATGACAGTGTTCAGAAACATAGTAAGAAGATTGAGGAGCAAAACAGTTCTATTGATGCCAATGAATTGATTGTAACAACTTACAGCTAAAAGAGATAATGATGAGTATTTGAGACAAAGTGATGTGCAGTGGATAGTATTTCTATATTGATTGCTGGCTGCCAATTGCTTTTCCAAGGTTAGAAATAGCCTATTTTAACCCTAGTTTATAAAAGTGTGATTTCTATGAGAAATCAGCACTTTTATAAATAAATTGTGGAACACTCCCTGGCCGTCAATCAAATATATTGTGGGAACACTCCCCTGACTGTTCTGCTTCCTCCTTCAGGTAGTACGAAAGTACATCACATTAAGAGTTTGATCAATTAACTTTATTGAGTGGATGAAAAACAGACACTAATAAAGGGACACTACAGGCACCCAGACCACTTTAGCTCATTGAAGTGGTCTGAGTGCAGTGTCCCATTACACTTAGTACTGCAACGTAAAACATTGCACTTTTAGAGAAACTGCAATGTTTACATTGCAGCACTAAGAACGCTTCCTGCTTGCTAGGCGACATTTGGTTCAATGTTTTCCTATGGGGAGGGCCTAATGGGGAGCACCGACCCAGCACTGAGGGAACCGGCTCTGGGATAGGGTAAGTAAATAAAGGGTTTTTATCCCTTTATTGGCTGGCGGTGCAGTGAGGGGGGAGAGAGGAGGCGCAGAGGGAGCTGTAGGTTTGTATTCCTAATACTACAGTATCCCTTCAATTCCAAAACTCATCATGAAAAGGCCTAGTTTCACCAGTTTCGCCAAGACTGACAGACGTTACTTTTAAAGTCTTCCTTTACAGGGCATAGCAGCCACCATGCAGCCAATAAAGGGTTAATGGTACACATACTCATGAAACTCCACTGTTTCCCCATGTTTTAGTTGCCTAGGGAACATACTAGAAGAGATCCGCCATTTAAATTCTCTCGATGTAAGCATCCATTTGTTATTTTAGAAAAAAAAAAGATATAAATTAACCCCTTCATGGCAAAGAGGACTTGCTCAACTGTTATAGTATGTTCCTAACCTTTTTGTTCTAACGAGGCTTAAAGTTTGCATATCTACTATACTGACTGAGATATATCCAAAATGCTGTGATTTTATTTATTTTTTATTTGGAGATACCACAATGAATTTAAAAACTGTATCATGCCACCCTTTTAAAGCAGCATACTTCACTTTTCCTTGTTTGGGTACAAAATAAACGCGAACCACAAGTAGTTGTTTTAGTTGCCACTTTTTATCTCCTTTTGTTTGTATCTAATTAATTATCTATCTTCTGTTTGCATAGTTACCAATGCTCCTTTTGCATTAATTGTAAAGCACTCTCTGTAAGAGCGCGATATAAAAACAGTTTTATGATAATAATTTATCATTATTAACCCCTTAAGGATACATGACGGAATATTTCCGTCATGATTCCCTTTTATTCCAGAAATTAAGGGGTTAATCCTCTATAGATTTTCTGCAGATTACAGGGAAACATAAACAAGTGCCAATGTATTCCGCTGTTATGATTAATACATGTGAGTTTGTGGTCAAGGATATTGAAAACAATATTAGTGAGTTATAATCATGAGCTGACATGTGCGGCCAGATTTTTACCTATTAATGAATCCAAGATCCGTTCTGCTTTAGTATGTGATGTAGAGTCGCCATTATCGCTTGACATAAGACTTTAGGTCACTAGGCACAGGTCTTACACATCTTGCCTTAGTAGAAATGTTCCGTATACGTGAGATCAACCAGATTTCTTGTCCATGATGATGTTGATGCATTAGTCACGTCTATGAATTGCTGACTGTATCCTTATATAACTGAACTCAAAATGTTCTCAGGTTATTTGGAGAACACGGATATTATCAAAGGAAGTCTCTCCATCTAAGGTTAAAAAGGCTGTGGGAAAAACTCCTCCGTATGAGAGCTAATTAAATCCTGGATCTCAAAAACAAAATTTCTGAGCGGCGTTGTTGTTGTTTTTTGGTTAAAGATTTACAAGGAACAAGAGATATGTTTCAGATTGTCTGAATTCAGCTCAGAGGATAATAATTCAAAATATTCTTGGATGAATTGACTCCTAAAGTGTCCACTTTGATTCAATATTGTTTAACCCCTTAAGGACACATGACACGTGTGACATGTCATGATTCCCTTTTATTCCAGAAGTTTGGTCCTTAAGGGGTTAAAGTTCAGGGTCATTTACTAAACCAGGAATTGGAGAAAATTGACATGATAACTGCAAATTCTAGGCCAGAATAACTGACTGGTTATTTCCAATTTAGGGATTAGCTATAATTCATGTATGTAGGATTATGTAAAATAATAGTTTAAGATCCTTTTTAGTGGAGATGGGCTTTAAGCCCAAAATCGCAAATAGTTATGTAGTCGGTTTAGTGAGGATTGGGATAATTCCTACTAACCCAAAGAAGTGGATGGGTTTTGGTGGAACTATGCTATGTCAATCAGCTCGGCTCGAGGCTGGAGATCGGCCACTTCCCCCTGCCAAAATAGGCTGCAAAAATAAAGGTAGGTTGCTGAAGATCAGTAGCTTGTAAGGTGCCTCAGTAATACCAAGGTCCTCTGACTCTGGATGGGTCATAAGTTTGCTTCTAATATACTAAAAATTAGGAGTAACTGGGTGATAAAGCATGTCTGTTTAGCATGGCTGTCAGGCTCAGCGCCCTGCATTATTATTTTAATCCACCCAGAAAAGGGATATAATTGGAAATGGGATTTTTGAATAGAAATTTGATTTAGATGGCAAAATAAGATTACCTTGTTACTTAATTCTGAACATCAGCGTAATAGGTAAACTGTTAAACTGGGTCTGAAATGGTTAAACCCAGCTGTGACAAAAGTTTAAATGCCAAGTGCGTCCTTGGTGACAGATTGAGCAAGCCAAGCCTGGAATAAACCTTGGTAATGCTATGCCTGTGGCTCAGAGAGGTTGAGCAATACCTCCACGTACCCAGGAGAAAAGCAGAGAAAGATTTTCTCCTTCTGTCACTCTATAGGGATGTTTTTAATGGCATTAAAATTCCAATTTCCGACGCTGCAGCTCACAGGAGGCTTGGTCCTACATAAATCATATGACGCGCGTTGCAAACTAATTTTCGGATCATATGCTTCATCCTGTGAAGCAATCTGTTCCTCTTCGGGGACGGCCATGTAAATAATGCACTAGTTAGGCACATACCTGGGAATCTTTACTGCCAACGCAAGCAAAACCCGTGGAAGTGTTAACCCTAAGTGTTCTGGGGTAGAGGAAATTATAATTATTTGACTACTTGGAAGTACTTTTACTTTTTTTTTTTTTTTTTTTTACATTATGTTATTTCTATAGTGTGGTGGATTATATGGGATGTAATTTCTGTGGATTTTTATTGCCTGTAATAGGTGGTTATGTTGGAAGAGTAATTAGTAGTATGAACTACTGTGTAACTAATATTTTTTATAGATGTTCTATAGTTTAAAATTTAATTTTACACAATGTGGAGGTTATGCACAAAAGAAACTCTATGACAAAAATGTAAAGAAAATATATAAATTTAAAAAAATAAATATATATTTATTATTATTAAATTTTTTTTTTATCATTCTTTATTTTTTGTGTGCAAGATTTCCCAAACGAGCCGTGGTGCCACAATAGCAGTCACGTGCACAGTTTCAACATACGTTTCACATATGGCACATATAAGGTCTGCACAATTTTTGTATAATGATAATGTTAAAGTATTAGGCATGTGGTGCTCCCGCTATATTCACCGCTAGCATTGTCAGTTTGTGTATTTGGAGCATAAAAACAGGCATAACTTGGAATTACACATTGCTTCACTGAATTGTGCACGGCACGGCATATAGTTAAGTGTTTACAAGCTACAATCATATGAGTGAATATCAAGGTTCAAGATATGCTAAAACAGTTGCTTTGCTGGATGTGTGTATATGACTCAATGCAGAGCTGTATATATAAAAAAATAAAATAAAAACAAATGATAGACCAGGCTTAAGCTAGGCAAGTGATATTAACTGTGTAGGTTATTAAAAGAGAGCAACAGGTTGCATAGCTGGCATGAGTAACATGAGCCATCCCCACTGAGGACAGGTGCAGCCCAGACCTTGAGAGAGTCCCACTGGCAGTTCATGCTCATCCAGCTCCCGATCTGCAAAATGTGTGGCATGGTAGGAGTGAGTCCAGCGTTTAATGGCATGAGGAGTGGGTGTTCTCCCAGTGTGAGATCCCTTTTTTTTCTGCTCGATCCTCTGCTGGGTGTAGCTGAAATGCGGGGGTGTCGTGTAGGTCGGCAGGGATAGCAGCGTTGTTTAGGGATGGACCGGGTGCCAGGTCCCGACTGCTCATTGCCGCGGGAGCCGGGAGTCCCCATCTGTGTGTCGGTAAGTTGATGACTTAGATGATTATGCTGTAATGAGGGCCCCCTTTGCTTTTCCGCCGTCTGGACAGCCTCAAGGAATCAGATTTACTGTGTTCTGGTGGTCCCTGGTTGCGCCGCCATTTCAGGGTTTCTCGCTGCTTCTGCCATTTTAGTTGCTGGGAGCCCCCTCAGACCCTGGAATTACAGGCCGCGGAGACAGTCTCCTAGGACCGGGATGACCCCCACCGGTCCAAAGGGGGGGGATACGGGGCCCTTACCGCGTGGCATCGGAGTTCCGAAGGGAAACTGCAGGGCAGGATAACAAGATGGCGGCCGTCCACCCCACTCACTGCTCGGGTAGGCCTCAGGTGTAGCTGTGCTGATGTGCCTTCTCAGGGGTCAAAATTCTTGTAATCGAGGACGCCTAGTTTTGGTCTAACCCAGTGGTAGTCAACCTTTTTCTAACTACCGCCCACTAATGCATCTTTTTGGTTGAAAAAATTTCCTTACCGCCCACCAGTTTTCGCGCAAGTGCGGAATATTTTTTTCGAAAGGAGGGTGTTTTAAAAAAAATAAATGTACGTACATTTATCTTTTTATTTGCAATTAATGCATGTTTATAATGTTTTTAACTTTATAAAAAGTTTAATGAGAAAACAATAAAGTAAATTGAAATTACCTTTACTAGTGATTAATGAGATCCTTGAGGTTGTAAGGAACAAACGAAGGTCTCCTCTTTCGGTGATATTCAGACGACTTCTCTGTTTGCGCATAATATGATTTCTCATCTGTGCGTCAGCTCCCCTCTTCTCCCTCCTCAATTCCCCTCCCCACCTTTTTTCCCCCTTTTTTTTAACCTTCCTTATAGCAATGCCCAGTAGGAAGGCTGAGCTAGGTATCCCACTATAACAGACTGGCACACATACATACAGACATACAGACACACATACAGACATACAGACAGACAGGCACACACACACACACAAAGACACATACACATACAGATAGACACAAGACACACATACATACACACACACGACACATACATACACACATATATACAGACAGACACACACACACGACACATACAAAGACATACATACAAAGACATACATACAAAGACACACACACAAGACATACATACAAAGACACACACACACACAAAACATACATACAAACACACACACACAAGACATGCATACAAAGACACACACACAACATACATACAAAGACAAGACACACATATATACAGACATACACACAGACACAAACAAGACATACATACAAAGACAAGACACATGTATACAGACATACACACACACAAGACACATACATAAGACACACACAGGACATACATACAAAGACAAGACACACATATATACAGACATACACACACACACAAGACACATACATAAGACACACATACAGACACACACACAAGACATACATACAAACACAAGACACATGTATACAGACATACACACAAGACACATACAAGACATACATACAAACACAAGACACATGTATACAGACATACACACAAGACACATACATAAGACACACACAAGACATACATACAAAGACAAGACACACACACATAAGACACACACAAGACATACATACAACGACAAGACACATGTATACAGACATACACACACAAGACACTTACATAAGACACACACAAGACATACATACAGACACACACAAGACATACATACAAAGACACATACACAAACAAACACACATTATATTTAAGTCACCCTCCTGTTTCCTACCTTTAAGGTGCAGGAGGGTGACTTTCCCTGGGGTCCAGTGGTGGCTCAGGTGCATGGGAGTCAGAGTTCCCACTCTGACTCCCTCCTCCTCCTTCCTCCCGCGCGGCTCTCTGTATGCTGGGAGGAGTGACCGGTGAATCACTTCCTCCCAGCAGATTTGATGTCATCACAGGGGGCCCGGTCGCGCTGTTAAAGCGCCCAGCGCTGACCGGGCCCCCTCACAATCCACATCCATCGGGTGGCCCTGACAGCATGGGCCACCCGATGGACCCCTCCATATGCGGCCCCGGCGGTTTGCCGCCGGGGCCGCAAGTGGTGATGGCGGTACCCAGTCACAGTGGTACCGCCGGCTCTCGCCCGCCCGCCCGCCTGCCCAATTTATAAAAAAAAAAATTGAAAATCCCTACCGCCCACCTGGAATCCTGAAACGCCCACTAGTGGGCGGTAGGGACCAGGTTGACGACCCATGGTCTAACCGCTCAAAGTGTGTGAACAGGAACTGTAGGACAGTGCACACAGGCTAATGACACTATTGACACTATATTGATGCATGGTGGTTATGGTGCCTAGACTCACCCTTTAGACTGAATATGATAAGTGCTTACAAAAGGTGTTACTTAACCCATGTACTGACAAATTTGATGAGATATGTCCGGAGATCAGCCCTTTTCCATTTAATTTCTATCTTTTGTTCTATCTCTCATAAGTACATAACTGATTATTCTAGATTCCGTCTTTCAATCTTGTCTTTTATTTGACATCTTTTTAAAGGCCTCACAGCCCCCACCTGCCCCCCTATCTTAAAGTCACCCTTCTTTTTGCTGGAAATACATTGTTATGGTGACAACTATAGCACTATGTAGCGATCATGCGGGTTCTGCAGGTGGCTGTATCTAAAACTTGCAAATTGTAAGAGCGCTGAATTCAGACTTCGTAGAGAATTCCATTCACTGTTACATTTTCCCAGTGCCAGGCCTATTGCTTTAGTTATTTTATCTTTGCCTCTCTCCTACTCACCAACCTAACCATCAGCTGCAAGGCTTAAAATAGCGATCTCAGTGACCAGAAGCTTGATATCACGGTCCTTGCCCACAGTTCATGATCCGTCTTGCCTCCATATTTATGTACATGAAGTAATTGGCAACAAATGGTCTGCAGCTGCTTTTTTGGCAGAAAGAAATCATTCTAGATATAAACAGTGCTTTACAGACTTTTAATAAATGCAACCCTTTCTGAAATGATCCGTGCAATATATGCTATGAAATCAATAACCGCTATGCATAATTAATCTAAAGTAAATAAGCGATCTTTAAAGATCCTTATGGGAACATTTATTAAGGCAATACATATGAGGACTAATTCAGATGTGACTTGTACTGGAATATAACATTTGCTGTTTCGGAATAAATAAACAGGTAATCAGAATGCGTACATTTATAGGCTCTGTTTAAAGGCTTGATTTGTGGTGCTATATGTTTTCATTTGCTATGTAGAGAACGCTTGCAAAGCAATCCATTCAAATAATATAGCAAGATATTAGCATTTGAAGTTCTTGCATTTGCTGCAAAACTCAATTCTGGCAGCTTCTGCAGTGACCCCCTGTCCAGATGCTCATTTAACTTTCTATAGCACTCCTGAGCTTATATTCAGCGACGTGTCCCAGCCCCTTCCGCTGAGTGGATTTCATCCTTGTGCACTTACTTGTCAAGGTATATTGCACAGTGGGTAAATCTTTACTGTTAATGTGCCACATTAGTTGTATGAACTCGCAGTCTGAGTGCCATCATATTCCTATGGACCTAGTGGCCGGACGCGGTCAGATCTCGGGGAGCAGCTCCCCGGAACACCGTGGGGATAGTGCCCAATGGGGCAACCTGATTAATCTGGCTGGACTCCAGTTATATAGAGGCTGAGTTCTGTTTTGTCTGTCTAAATTGTATTTGGTATGCATATGTTAAGTCTGACTAGCTTGACTTAATTTAAAAAAATGAGGCTGAATAACTTTGGAGCCCATTTTATACAGCATTATTGCTGCATAATATGACGTACAATTACCTGCTATAACTACCCTTTCTTTATTCTGTACCATTTTTTTATAGCCTCAAAAAAAGAAAGATTGACAAAAGAAATAGGCAAAAATTAGATAACTATCTATTGGGCCTAATTACTCAGCATGAGCATCGTATCCAATAGTTAATGCAACCACAAAGTTTGACCTATGAGGTCATCTGAGCTGTAAGGGAAGAAAGGTCATGGATCACTATTCGAGTCCCTCTGCAGAGATGCAGTTTGTTGTTTTTAAATCTAGAATTGTAAGTTTAATTGTTTCATATTTGATTGTTCAGCTCACTTGGGATCTACTTGATATAATTAGAAATGCCTTGATTGAAAGCTTGATAGCATGCCATCTTTTACCCCTTGTCCTGGACATTATTTTAAAAATTCCAACTTGGAGACCCATTGATACACTGTATAGCATGCACCATGTTTAATAAGAATAAAATATATATGCTCCTTCTGCTAGACTAATTAAGTTTCTATTGTTTGTGTGTGCTAGGTGCGGATGTGCATTAAAAATTTTAAAGGACCACTATAGGCACCCAGACCACTTCAGCTCAATAAAGTGGCCTGGGTGCCAGGTCCCTCTAGTTTTAACACTGCAGCTGAAAACATAGCAATTTCAGAGACACTGCTATGTTTCACTGAGGGTTAATCCAGCCTCTAGTGGCTGTCTCACCGAGAGCCACTAGAGGCACTTCCGCGCTTCTCACTGTGAAAATCACAGTAAGAAGATGCGGTCGTCCATGCGCGTTCGGGTCCACTCGGGAACCAACGTCGGCAGGGGGAGGAGAGGTCACCAGCGCCGAGGGAGCCGGCACTGGATTAAGGTAAGTGGCTGAAGGGGTTTTAACCCCTTCAGTCCAGTGGGAGGGGGGCTCTGAGGGTCTGGGGGACCTAATGACCATATAATGCCAAGAAAACGAGTTGGCTTTCCTGGCACTATAGTGGTCCTTTAACTACAATATATGCTATAATAAATATGATAATAAGATAACATTTTCATTTTGTCTGTGTTGGCTCATCTAATTGGATTCACTGTAAAGAGTCTAAGAGTCTGGCAGGGTTATTACTAAAGTGAGCATTCAAGGTGAATTACTAATTTAAGGTCAAAATAGGTGAAATTGAAAAATTATCAGTTAGTCTACCAGTTGGGCTACTTGGCCTCAAATTAAAATTCACTTTGAATGTTCACTTTAGCAAATTATCCTGTAACGTAAATACTCTTCGACTATTTTTTTTAGGGGGGGAGACAAATTTGAGGTACAGAGAAATCTCATACAATATACCTCTTCATCATCTGTTATTGACTGTCATTTTTTTTCAGTACCAATAGGGCGGCTTCTCATTATCTAACGGTTCTTGTTCCACGTTTTGCCTAAAGGTCGACTAAAGGAAAAACTTTATACTATTTGCTTATCACTGCCCAGGAGTGTGACAGATGGGGATGCTGCTCTATAGAATAAAGTCACGTTTTTATTGTGGTCCATAAAATAAAATGTGCAATCTATTTCAGTGAAGGAAGGCTTAGGAAGAGTTGGGGAGATGATTACGTATATATGGTAAATGCTTTCTCAAAGTCCTATTACTTATTTGCGGTAGGATTGAATGGATGGATGTTTACAGAATTTATGTTCTTGCTATAATTCTGTCCATTTGGGAAGAGGGTACAGATGATAAAAAAGGGGTAGGAGAGAGGAGGGGTATAGAATATGCATCAAATATACTTAATCAACAAGATTAAATTGTGACACACACAAGGGACTTTACAATCAGGGCAACATACGTTTGTACAGTGGGTCCAAATATGTTCTTGTACAGTGAAAGTGTCTGATTTTTTTATTTATGAATTAAATTGCACGCTGTTACCACTTTGAAGTCTGAGCATAAAAAAGTGACATTATCAGTGCTCTGCGCACACAAACAAAATACAGAGCAGAGCCCGTGACATGCTGTCTGAATGACAAATGCTAGAGGATGCCAATGGTGTTTGACGATGTATAATTAATGAAATGAAGCCCTTGTGGAGTAGTTTAATGCACTGGGGCACCAGACAACGTGAGCTTGTTGTCCTCTGTGCCCCCATTCGTTTATTTTGCACCTTGCTTATTTGCCAATTAAGTGAATAAATAATGGCTTTCTTAAATTAGCAAAGCAGTGGTATCTTAATAAATAGAAATAGCTGTCTGAACTGCTTCCTTAAAAATCTGAGCACCATCTCTGAATAACACAGGCCAGAATTCAGCAAACTGAAGAACATATTTGGTTTTTATCATCTTATTGACACCACTATATTAACTATCTTACCATATTACCCATCAATTTATAAAAGGCTATGAGCATATAGAAGCAATCACTAAAATAATGCATTTATGTGGCAAAAACACTGACTCTTTGGTAACATTTTGGTTAAATTCTGAGGCATTTTTTGAAGTTCTTTAATTGTCCGCTCTAATAGCTATAACCGCTTTAGCTCATTGTAGTGCTTATGGTGCTATGACTCTTTTGACATCAATTTACCTGGTTTTGTCAAACCATTTTAAAGTGATTTGGCAAAAAAACGGTGCACTCTACAGCACCCCCTGCAGCCAGTTGGACAATCCAGAAGATTCACTGTATTACCATTCCAGATTCGTTACAACTTAACTAGGAGTATTGGGGTAGGTTAGGACCCTTCATTACTATTTAAGGTTTGGTGGCTTTGGATGAATATAACAAACAGTAGGACATCTCGCAAAGACTCATGGCTTTGGAATTCTAAACTTTAGTTGTTATGGTGCTTAGAGTGCCCCTTTATTTAAGGTTGCCCTTTTATGGCCATTTAAGCATGAGCGGCTATGTACATTGTGAAAACAAGTAGACACGTTTTCTATATGGCAGATGTAAGTGTGTTTGCTGTACTGAATTCTAATGGAAAGCTATAGTAGAATGTTAGGAAAGGTACAGTTTGTGAATCTTTCGTTAATCGTCACTTCCTTTCTTCTTGGGACTGGAATAAAAAGAGGAGGTGCTTAGGTAAGTTGCACATATGCAACCTCTCCTAAAGAAAAAAACAAAAAAAAAAAAACTATTTTTAAACACATGTATGAACTTGTCTTAGTGTGTTATTTCATATCAAATATCCTGATGTTCGGTCATTACTGACCCTTTGTGTCACTTGACTATCCAAAAATAAAGTTTACTATACCTATAAGGAGTGGTTTTCAAGATCATGCAAGCATCTTCTGTACTGGCTTTTTAAGTGGGGAAAAAGATACATCATAGCTTTATATTTTCAAGCTTGCTTGGCTAATCTCCTGCAACTGGTGTTTAACATCTTCTGGTAATCTTCTTATTGAGAGGCGCATGTATTATTCTTTATACATCGGGGATAATAGCAAACATTTGGCTTGGTGAGCATCCAGCCTGGACTTCGAAGCAGAAGTACCAAAAGATAACAGCATTTCAGTGTTCAATGTTCCAAAACAGGAATCCATAATGAGGGCTCACTAGTTCTGTTTTGCCAGCATAATAGCTCATACATTTTGTTTTCATTAAAAGTCCTGCTCAGAATTCTATTGATGAAAATGTTACTGTATTATCCGCACGGCCCAGATAACAAAAAAAATTGTAACGGCGCTTTTAATAAAAATAGTTTTAAGCAGTTAGTGTTTTGCTGTATTATTGTAATACATGAAAATAAGGTCACTGACAAATCAACAGGAATTTATCGACTTTCTGCTCTGGTTTTATAACATTTCACTGTGTAATGCGATGTGTACATTTGCAGAGTTAGGTACATGTGATGCTGGACAGCTCTTTCAGATAAGTATTTCCAAGCCTAATGTAAAAGTTTACACAAGACTACTATAAATACATACCCATTAACTATCTGCAATTCAGTAGGATGGTGTATTTTTGGGGGTCTTTACCCCATCTTCATGGGTTTGTTCTCTGGTGTCCCCATAAATGGGGAGCAGAGTCCTCAAAAGTAAAATAAACTCTGGGCTTGTTTGCCCATACAACCATAGCTACCACTACATCAATCATATATGTACATAAAACGGACATGCCCCCCAATACCTGGTGCCCATTACTATCCCACACCTCCCTCTTGAATACCACCCAATATTGGGTGATATGTGGATATAAAAAGATATTAATAAGGAGTCAAACAGTTTGTAACTTTTTTTTTACCTGCCATAGGATAGGGTAGAAGAGGCTCATAGAAACAAATTGAATCTGTAGAGTCAACAAATTATGTAAACTCAGTCCCATTACATTAGGCCTTCAGGACATCTTTTTTCATAAATTTTACACAATGCTTAAGTCATTGCAGGTTAAGACATGTATGGAGTATACAGATTTTTACCTAGTATATCCATTATTGACATACCATAAGTACATTTGTGACTGTTGTCATATTCTCCAAGTGACAGGAAGCCGTAGGACACTCTGATCCAAGAACGAGCAATGAATGAAGCATCCCAGTACCAGTCCTCTGGTCCATTTCATGTCTATGTGTAAGGCGCTACAAGGTATCCTTTTGCCCTGTTACTGGAAGCCTCACAAGCAAAGCGGTCCAGAAATACCCATGTGGAAGCTTCCCCATGTATGCAGTTGCTCTGTGCTTGCCATTTATAGCAATTATATACTTCACCCTATAAATTATAAATGAAACCATTTTTGGTGCCTGCTATACTGTTCCTAGATGCCTCAAAATTGAAGAACCTCAGCCACATCCATTGATTAGTTTTCCAGATACTGTTCTAGTTGTTTTTTTGAGAATCATAGTAGTCAAGGCAAAAGAGGACAACTGCATGGGCCAGGACCTTAGCCCCACCTGGTGTTTATATAGGGACAGTTGCTCGCTATGTATACAGCTGTATATTTTTTATTTGTCTCACTACCTCCTTTTGGGAATTAAATTTAACAGGGTGGAAGGTGCATGTGCTGTATTTTGTTTCTAAAACAAAATATCTTGTATACTTTTTGCCTATAAAGCTTAGAGCTTTGATGGAAAAATAAGTGCATTTAAAAATGCATTAGAATATTATTGCAATCTTGGGAGAAATTGGTTATAAGGAATATATTAAAAGACTCAAAATGTCCTATGACTTAGCTTGTGAGTGTACTTTTGTCTATTTTAAATAAATGCATTTATTTGTATTGCAATATACAGGTGATACTCGAAAAATTAGAATATCATGCAAAAGTTCATTTATTTCAGTAATGCAACGTAAAAGGGGAAACTAATATATGAGATAGACGCATTACATGCAAAGCAAGATAGTTCAAGCCGTGAATTGTCATACGTGCGATGATTATGGCTTACAGCTCATAATAACCCCAAATCCACAATCTCAGTAAATTAGAATATTACATGCAATCAATAAAACAAGGAGTGTACATAGAACAATATCGGACCTCTGAAAAGTATAAGCATGCATATTGACTCAGTACTTGGTTTGGGCCCCTTTTGCAGCAATTACTGCCTTAATGCGGTTTGGGATGGAAGCTATCAGCCTGTGGCACTGCTGAGGTGTTATGGAAGACCAGGATTCTTCAATAGCGACCTTCAGCTCTTCTGCATTGTTCGGTCTCATGTCTCTCATCTTTCTCTTAGCAATGCCCCATAGATTCTCCATGGGGTTCAGGTCAGGCGAGTTTGCTGGCCAATCAAGCACAGTAACCCCATGGTCATTGAACTAGGCTTTGGTGCTTTTGGCAGTGTGAGCAGGAAAGCTCGTCTGCGGAAGGAAGCATGAAGTGCTCCAAAATCTCCTGGTAGATGGCTGTGTTGACCCTGGACTTAATGAAGCACAGTGGACCAACACCAGCAGATGACATGGCTCCACAAATCAACACAGACTGTAGAAACTTCACACTGGACTTCAAGCCTCTTGCAGTGTGTGCCTCTCCATTCTCCCTCCAGACTCTGGGTCCTTGGTTTCCAAATGAGATGCAAAAGTTGCTCTCATCAGAAAAGAGGACTTTGGACCACTGAGCAACAGACCAGGTCTGTTTTTGTTTAGCTCAGGTAAGACGTTTCTGACATTGTTTGTTGTTCAGGAGCGGCTTGACAAGAGGAATATGACATCTGAAGCCCATGTCCAGGATATGTCTGTGTGTGGTGGCTCTTGATGCACTGACTCCAGCCTCAGTCCACTCCTTGTGAAAGTCCCCAATACATGTGAATGGCCTTTTCCTGACAATCCTCTCCAGGCTGCGGTCATCACTGCTGCTTGTGCACCTTTTTCTTCCACACTTTTCCCTTCCACATAACTTTCTATTAATGTGCTTTGATACAGCACTTTGGGAACATCCAACTTCCTTCGCAATTACCTTTTGAGGCTTTCCCTCCTTATGGAGGGTGTCAATGATGGTTTTACTGCACAACTGTCAGGTCAGCAGTCTTCCTCATGATTGTGATTTCTACTGAACCAGACTGAGAGACCATTTAAAGGCTCAGGAACCCTTTGCAGGTGTTATGGCTTACTTAGCGGATTAGAGTGGGACACTGTGAGCCTAGAATATTGCACCTTTTCACAATATTCTAATTTACTGAGATTGTAGATTAGGGGTTTTCATGAGCTGTAAGCCATAATCATCGCACTTATGACAAATCACGGCTTGAACAATTTTGCTTTGCATGTAATGCGTCTATCTCATATTAGTTTCCCCTTTTACATTGCATTACTGAAGTAAATGAACTTTTGCACGATATTCAAATTTTTCGAGTATCACCTGTATATGGCAAGTATGTAATAGAAGAAGAAAAACACTCTGCATATGTTAACAATAGTATAGGCCTAAGAAACATGCGCCGTCAAGCTTTATTTCAATCATTATATACATAGCCCATTTCCCTCTCCCTCCAAATTCCCCCTTCTTTCAGAAAATATTAACAATATAGCTTCCCATACATTCTATATTTGTATGCATGTTTTTCGCTGTATTAAAAACAGTTCTACATAATAATATATTAAAATGGACGTATAACCAAATAAACGACTTGTGCAGTGTATTGGTTTCTTTGCTTGTTTTGGGATTCAGAGTTCCGTCAATGGCGTCAAAAAAAGAGGTGATTGGTTGGAAAAAATATGACTAATGGGGAACAGGCACTAAATATTAATTTATTCACAGATCAAGCGAGAGGTGATCAAAAGAGGGGGAAAAGTAGGAGCAGGAAAAAAAAAACTAGTTAAAAATGAGATATTTAATAAATATACATATATTTTTTCTTCCTCTCCCCCTTTTCCCTTCATTGGTTATTTTTACTCACTGCCCATAATTCATATGTGTATATCTGTATACATGTTTATATTTTGCAGTACACTGAATGGTCCATTTTTCGCACCTTTTCGGTTCATATGAATAATTTTCCTAAACATTTTTTTCATGGCCGATATTTGGAAGACCCGAACCACCACATGGACAAGCATCTGATTATTGGAGCTAAATTTCTTTTTCGGACAAAGTGATTGGGACAAACGGAATTTTTCCGATGTGCACAATGACTGGGCATTGTCTTTAAAAGAGCAGAAAGACATAATGGGCAAGATGACATTAGAAACTTCCAAGTTTGCAGAGTTAATAATTTTATACATCTTGTTAACAATGTAGCTCTGTTGATATATATATATATATATATATATATATATATATATATATATTTTTATTTTTATTTTTTTTTATTTTTTTACCAATTTTCCTTCACAAACTTAATTTGTTTTGAGAAGAAGCTAATTCCACACTGAGATGTTTCTTTTTTTCTTTGTATTTATCTTGTTTTGAGTAATTGAAAAGGCTATGAAAGGGCTCCCAATTTCGCCAGTCTCATAAGGCTCATTAGCAGTAGTTTTGTTCCATTTGTGAAACGTTTTGCCAAGCATTTGAAATGCACAGGAAAAAACTGCACGCACTACAACTACTGTGACATCTTCACACACTGAGCAACAGCTGCTCACTAGGCATATTTATTAGGATGCACAGAAGCCAATAGAGAGGTGTCATGTTGTTTTATTGAAACAATCCATTAGGTAGAATCATGCAGACAGCACAAAATAACAGAGAAATAAGCTCAAGAAATCCACCATTTCGGAATCTGACCATTAAATTTATGTATCTGTAAAAGGTGGAACAGCGGAATTTAGTGAATCAAATTATTCTATTTTATGTAGTCACAGTTGGAACCCCAAAAATGGCAACTAAAAGCCATAAGTGGGAGAAAAAACAGCTCTTAAATTAAAATCTTTGATGCTGATTTATTCAGTATGCATTGAGTTGAGTTTATTATTATTCAGATTGTCATCATCGTAAAGTATTTGTATAGTACTGATATATTTTGCCGGTTTCAATACAAGATATTGCAATATCTAGATGGAAAAAGCAAAGACTTTGCTCAAAAATATAATCTAAAGACAGAATTCTTGAGCGTTGCTGCCCTAGGAATTATGGGATACCATGCTAAGGATCATGGGAGTGGATTAATACTTGCGTATTAATTTCAGTGACTGTATTTTTGTTTTTTTTACCTCTATAATCCTATATTAACAACAGAAGTAATAGGTAAACAAAATGTAGAAATTCATATTCTAATAAGTACAAAATATACTGTACGTATAAAACATTTAAAGTGTATTAATGCACAAAATGTAGATATTTTACACATGGACTTCATCAGGGGTAGCCCATAATCATCATTAGGAATTATTGTATAATTTATATAATTTCATTATTACAAACTAGTACTGGTGTTTGAACACAAATACATAGGTGAAGGGTCAAAAGCTAAAGGCATTGTCATTTAAAAAATCACCTAAATAATACAGAGTTGAATTCTCAGGACTGGTAGTCTATTCTCTTTGGTTTTTTTTACAGTTCAATATGAAAAAATGATGTATGGTTCAGTGTCACTCAGAACAATGTACATTATATTATTTTTACGATACAATGGAGTTGAGGCAGAACGAGTAACTGTGCAACCAAGTTCTGAAAGTGAAGCAGTATCTATGGCAACGTCCTTGCTGATTGACCCAGTTTTAGAACTTTGCCCCTAGAATTACTCTTTCCACATAACCTCCAGTGCATTAGAATGTATACTATTGGTGAGCAACTATTACTATTACTGCATCAGATCACTAAAAAAAATGACTAATTATTTTCTATTATAAGTCAGAAACACAGGGTTATTATTGATCTGAAGACAGATCAATGAATGCTGGAAAACCGCCTACCAACAAAACACATCTCTTTAATTTCCCATCGTTTCTTCCTGTGTGTTCCAGGTTATATCCTAAACAGGCCATCTCTAATATATTTTATTGTAACAGTTAGTATTCCGATAATGGACAAATCCAAAACATGTACTTTGTTTATTCTAACTTGAGTGATCAATATTTAAGTCTGTGTATATTTTGAATATACAGTGGGACCTCGGTTTACGAACTTAATGCGTTCTCTGAACGTTTCTTATTGTGAAAAATTTGTAAACTGAAACGCGATTTCCCATAGGAATGCATTGAAAACCAATTAATCCGTTCTTGAGGTCAGAAAAAAAGTCAAAATGAGCTGGCATGGAAACCAACCCACAATGCAGAACACACAGTAAGAGGCATGCAAATAACGAAGCTCAGCTCTCTACCTTTCCACCACTTGAGAAATAAAAAAAGTTCCAAAAAGTACCAAAACAACTGCAAACAAATTCCGGAATGGCTCCAAAACTCAATGCAAAAGCCGCTCCAACACCTCCACACTCAACGCCATGTGCTACCCACAGACTCCAGCATGCACGGGGGAGGCGCTATAAAACTCTTAGGCGCAATGCATCCTGGGGAAACTTCCTTTGTATTGCGAAAAAAAAAATTGTAAACCGAGGCATTATTTTCAATGGATTTTCATTTGTAAACCCGAAAAATCATGTCAACCGAGGCGTTTGTAAACCGAGGTACCACTGTATTAGTGAACTTACTGTCTACCCATTGTTACAAATTGTGCTAATAAAACTTGCCCAATACTAGCATGGACTGTAATAGATTTTTGTTAATACCAAGAAATGCAGCTATTTTACAAATAAATGGTGGAACTTTCTTCACTTCTGAAATTTTATATTTTTTTCTCGGGCATATGACATTGAAAACATGACAAAGTGATATAGACACATTTCAAAAACGATTTGCATTAAACTGCAGATTTCGATTTTTTTTATATATATATTTAGGTATATTTAGACAAAAAAAAAAAATCTAAGCTGATGGAAGCTATATTTATTCTTGTATAATACTACCAGTTTATCAAATATGATAAGAGAGGGATTCCGAGACATTGTATAAAATCAAATACTTTAGACTAAACTACATATCAACACCAAATTATTATTATTTTTTTTTATATAATTATCCTACACTAAACAAACAGCCAAGATATTTTTATTCTATAGACCTTTAAATTTGAATTGGTGGCTGCAGGCACAAAGGGTAAGATACTATGCAGATATTCTTCCAGTAAAATCTGTCTACCATCGGATACAAAGTCCATTTAGCTACGTAATCTTTCTGTTCATTGAATGATTCTTCAAGGATAGTGTGTCATCATTGATGCACCCCTATCTTCTCTTCAGTAGCCTTTAATCTACTTGTCACGTCGCTGTCTCTCTCTGTAATTATGAAGTGATCCAAAGCAATGATCCGATGTAGATAAAAAAAAAAAGTTCTTCAAATCACCTTTTGTAGCAGGCATTTTATCCTCATTATAGATGAGTTTTGCGGTTAGGTGTTTCGTCAAGTGCGACCAAATATTTCTCCCAAGAAGAGGACACGTAACCTCCATTTTAGTCTTATTTCCAAGAGACCGCTTGTTAAAGAATAAGTTGATATACTGTATATTAGCTATTCTTTTTCTAGGAAATTTCTTCAAATTCGTCCTGTTTCGTGTTCATCTGTGCCACACATTTAATACACAATCTGACTGTAAATCACAAACTCAGTGCAAGCAGGTTAGGGTATCTTGAATAGTCAAGGAGTTTTTTTCAGTATAATCCATGAGAAAACCACATCATTTCAGCAAGCCAAATGGAATGAAAGAGGACCTCAACGGTGGATCGTCTTCTGCCTTAAAATATTTTTAGTGAGCACGGGGAATCAACTGAAACAAATGCTTTTTCTTTTACCGTAGAACAGGCTTCCCCAAACTCCGGCACTCATGATGTTGCAGAACTACAACTCCCATGATTCTATGAATGAAATAGGCTGAGAATCATGGGAGTTGTAGTTCAGCAATATCTGGAGGGCCGGAGTTTGGCGAAGCCTGCCCTAGAACATGATTGAAGTCTAGCACCCTACTAGATTTCCTCCACTGTAATTACATGCTTTGTTCTCATAGCTCTGCAGTGTCCTTTGTCAAACGAGAATATATTATGTCCCTCGTCAGTGGGACTACAACAAACAAGGAGGGGAAAAAAATTATTTCTTGGCTGAGGGGAAGCATGCACCTTTTTAAAATTGTTTTGCGTTTTCTGTTGTCCCCCATTTTCTGTTGTTTTTACATTTACACTTTTTCCTTTTATCTGTTATGTAGTTGCAACACTGCACTGTATGCCTATTTTGAAGGAATAATTCAGCACTCGCACTCTAAGGTATATGTTTTATTCTTTATTTTTTTATGAAGTCTTCATGAGGGCAATGACGGCTTGTTTCTCTATTATATTTACTGCAGTAATCCGTGCTACTGACAGGCTTATCTTCCTGACTCACCAACTCTCACACCTCACTCCTTTGCCTGTTGTTACACTGGCTTCCTGTAATCTCCAGAATCTGATTAAATGAAAACTACTGAAAAACACAGCCCTCTGCTATTCCAATTTTAATTACGCCTTCTGCTTAGTTCGAAAATACACCCCTTCCTGTTACTGTTACCCTGCTAGTGACCATCCTTGTGCTCTGTCTACTCCCATAGTGCTAATTCGCATCAATAATATGTATCAAGGGCATCATCATTCCTATGGAATGCCCTCACTCATCTTATTAGATGTTCCCTCTAGCATTTAGTTCTTTAAGAAGTTGTTAAAACCCCACCTCTTTAGAAAAGTTTACCAGCTTCCTGGGATATTCTTCTCTCATTAAAATAGACCTCCTCTTCCACCACACTTAACCTGTGGTGTTGTCCATTTCACCATCTCTCTTTCTATTAAACGGTTCCTCCGCACACCGCTTTCCCCTGTTTGGCTAGACACAGGCATTGTATTTCACTTTCACGAGTTTATCTATACACGTGCATAGCCTCTCCTACTCTCTGACACATTGTTGTTCCTCTTGTATCCTTTTACATCTTCCTCTTGGATTGTACACTTATTTGAGCAGGGCTTCTTTACCTCTTAAGTCCGTCAGAATTATTTCTGTCTGTCAATAATTGTTGTTGTATATAACCCCATTTTATAATTTTAAACTACAACAGAAAATGTATATATAACTGTACTCCTGATCTGTCATAGACCTATCAATATCACAGCGCTTGTCTTTATTGGTTCATCTATTTTCTTTAAAGGGGTTTATTTTTTTGGGTTTTGTTCATGTCTTTCCAAATCTTCATCCTGATATTTATCACATCTCCATTCACGCTCATATTGTGTCATTGTTGTTTGCCCTCCGTATTATTACTGCTACTTTTCGTTCAACATTCTCTCCTTCAAGCAATCACTCTTTAGTCTGTCACAATGTATTCTCTATGCTTAAACATCTAGGTATCCAGCCTTCAAGCCTCATGACTATTTGCTTTCATTTCCGAATGTATTTTGGTTTTCAGGCTCCTGGGACTGTTTAAATATATTCACTCTCTTGCTTTCTGTCGGCAGTGACCCAGCTTGCTAACCTCCACATTTAGTCAGCCAGCCGCGACCTTAAAATGATGTCTTTATGTGATGTGTCCACATTTGTTCAACTTAATATGTTTCCTACCTGTCGCTGATTGTGCTATGCCTTATCTGAAACAATGTTGTTAATATACAGAAATATGTGTGCTCTGCTTCTAACAGTTATATTATCATTCATTATCGGACAATAACAACGCGTTTGATGGCATTACATGTTCTCTAGTCCATTTGTAGGGTTTTTGGATACATCATACATTTCATGTTACTCTGGTTTATCTACATCACACTCAGGCCTATTAAAAAATGTTAATTGTTGGGAAAGAATTTAAAATGTTAAGCTAAAATTGCTAAACTGGGAAAAAATCTTTAAGCTACCTATGCTTTCAGTTTGAAACTCACATTAAATCTTCTTTGAAATTATAACAATTCACACTCTGATAGTCGTAGTTCAAGTGTCTGATTCTTTGGATTTAATTTGTTTTGCTTACGTATATATGAAGTGTTTATGCAATGTTTTTATATTTGTCAGTAATTGCTGGAGATATCTAGATCTTATATAGGTTTTATTGATTTTAACATTCACCATTTTGTAGTCATATATTTGCAAAATATGCTCATGGACATATCATACTCTAAATCAGGGGTTCTCAACCCAGTCCTCAGGACCCCCTAACAGTCCAGGATTTGGGGATTACCTGTGTGTGTCTAAGGTGTTTAGAAAATGGAAATAAAACACCTTAGACTCTAAGGTGTATTTTTTTTTTCTAAACACCTTAGACACACCCAGGTAATCCCTAAACCCTGGACTGGTAGGGGGTTCTTGAGGACAAGGTTGTGAACCCCTGCTCTAAATGGTCTTCGATGTTCAAAGAACTAGCAATCAGAGATATCAAGAATATTCTTTCTTCAAAGAATATATATATGTATCTAACAGTGAGACCCTGTACTGACGTTATAAAACAAGCTCTTCCTGACGGGTCTTCTACTGTAAGTAGTGAATTCAGTTAAGTAAGTTAAGTTGATAACTTGGGATTAAAGTGAATTGTATTGTCTTTTTATTTATCAGAGTTACTGGTTTCTTTCTTCTCTCACTAGAGACATTCTTAACTGGCCACTGGGTGTTTTTCTGAATGGCTTTCTCTTGACATGTTCATTTAGTATTCTTACAGTAATACTATAGGCATCAACTTTAGCTTATTAAAGCAGTTTTGGTGTATAGCTCATGCCCTGCAGTTTTACAATTCAGTTATCTGCCATTTTTTAGTTATATCACTTGTTTCTGTTTATACACCTCCCTTGACTGTGACTGACACAGCCCACATGGAAGATATTAATTTACTTTATAAGTTTTTATCTTCTGCTTTGTAAACTACATTTCATTTACACACTATACGTGATGACGCGTTTTGCCGTTTCACTGCTTCATTTAGAGACATTAAGTGACGTCAGCACGTATGTAGGATGAAAATACCTCATCTTCAGAATAATTTTACAGCAGCACGAGATATATATATATATATATATATATATATATATATATAATATTTTAACATTCTATTCTCTTATATTGCATGTTAGTGTTACTATTAATTTGTGAACCTTTACAGAGTTCTCTTATAGATATATTGCGTCTTTTTGTATGTATAATTTTTTTAAGTGTTTTAAGGGGCTGTTGCACTTTATTGGTGCTACTTGTTTTGTTTAAAGATATGTAAACTTTTTAAAGTGAATTTTGCACAGCATCATTAATAATATTTTTAGCACCTTTTTTTCCACCTGTTATCAAGGTATTTGTTCTCCACTGTAACGATGAAATCGTTTTTTTTGCTCGCTTGCATGCCCAACAAACCTACACTAGATAACCTGTCTGGTTACATTCAGTTTGAGAGCTACAATAAAGGGCCCTTTTGAATAGCAGGATTTACACCATTTTCATGCATTGTTCTACTAGCAAAAGTGTTAGGTGCAGCATGCTGCTTTTGCTGATTGGTGTGACCCTTTCTTCAATTTATTTTGGTGAAGACTGCCAAGTGGCAATGTCAACTTAAACTAGAAGTACCAAGCTGCTCCGTGGTGTCCTTTGAAGAACCACATGCTTGCCTGCAGTGTAGTCTGTTGATTTGTGATAGGACCTTACACCATTATTGCTTAAATAGAGTGTAAGCTTAGCCAAGAAGTAGCAGACACATGCAACACAGCCTCACAAGTCCATGCCATTGACCACAGTAGCATTCTATAATAATAATAATAGAAGAAAAATGATAATCACAGACGGGAGTCCCTCTCTAGATTGCTTCTGTAGAGACATGCCTATTGTGCCTATTTATAAATCCCGCCGTAGCTGTGTCAAGCCCAATATATAATATATAATGCATTTTATATAATGAGATTTCTCGAATGGGACTTTTTCACTAACTAGTAAAGTTAAGGTCAAAGTAGTCACATTGGTAAAATTTTTTTACTTAATTGTCAACTCGCCACAATTCTAGGTCCAATGCATCAACCTCTTCAGCAAATCTCAATATTTAATTAAACCCGCTGCTTCAAGGACGTCATGGGCATCAAATGTTCCATAGACTAGTTACAGCAATTCCTTACTCCATGGGAGATGAATTTGTTAATACTTAAGTCATGCTGAGAGGGTTCAGGATGCACTTTATATAGTAAGTGATAAATTATTCCTGACAGCAGATGAAGTGGAGAAATTTCTGATTTGTATTTTTTCTCAAGTGTTATCACATTAATCAAGTCTATATCCTGGAATACACTTGTCGGCAGCAGATTAGGTTAATTTTTCCTAATTGAACGAAAGTGTGTTTTTAGCTTGAGGCTTATTTTAGATTTGTTTATATGTATTAATAAGTTATGTATGGGAATATATTACTATATAGAACTATTTATATTAATGTGGGTCAAAGGTCCTATGAAAGAATAAGGAAAAATGCTTTTGATGCCTCCAAAATTGGTCCGGGGTCAGCAAACTATGGCACAGAAAATAGCCAGATGGTCTAACAAGCGTCCCAGTAATCTACTGAACATTCTGCACCAGTGGTGAGGGGTAGTACTTAATTCACTCATGGTAGCCCTCTGATGATGTAATCTTAGATTACATACCCCCCCAGTTATTGTGAAGGGAAATCCACACTAGTGGTGAGCAGCCTGCTGCAGTCACTGCAGCCCCTATCATTGACCCGTACCTAGCCAGTCTGGGCCCCACTTGACCCACTGACACCACAACACCACTGGCAACCCACACACACACACAACCCCATAAGCAGTCTCCTATATGCAATATCCCAAGCAGCCTCCACACATACATGCAAAACCACACAGACAATACAACATATCAGACACACACACAATCCCACAAGCAGCCCCCATACACAGCCCACATTCACACACATAACATGATACACAGCCCACATACATATGCAACACACACAATGCCACACACTGCTCATGCACATGCACAATAAAACTTAGCCCAAATACTCACAAATACACTATAAAGCAGCTGCTTTATAGTACATAATACAAGCAGAATATAGCAACATATACAAACAAAGTAATAAAAAAAAAAAAAAAAATAGGACCACATGCCAAGGGACTTCAACATTTACTTTGGGTTGCTGTTGCTAAACGTTTACCTACCCCTCCACATTTGGTATATATTGTACAGTAAGATTACATAGGAATACTGCAGAATAAATCAATCATTATGCCATAGCTACAATATAAGAAAAAACATAGACACTAGAAAATGTTACAGTATCTGAAAAGCAGCGAGGTCGGCATAACCTTACTGCTATTTTTTTTTTTTAATGAAGACGTCCGAGAAAAGCACATCCTTCGTAACTGTGGTGGGAAAAAACTAAGTATTTTCCAAATTGCAGTCTGTTAAAATATCAAAAATGCTCAACCCGTTTATTAAAATGGCTTTATTGATCATTTTTATTTTAACGTAGAATTTATAAGGTGACAAGTCTCTTTTGATGAAGTACAGGAAGCTTGTATGGAAGTGGTTTATTTTAACAAAAATAACATAACCCTATTTTAGCACATGACTATTTTTAGCTTATGTAAGTACTAAAATAGATTGGGTAACACCATGTGCAGAACATGTTAGCCTGACGTGCAATGGCGTTTTCCCCCCCACTAATTTGCATAAGTAAAAGAAAAAATGTGGTGATAGAAATCAAGACAGGGATTTTATTCTACTTGAAAACTGATCTTGAAATTCGATACAGACATAAGAACATTATTAAAGGGACACTCTAGACACCATAACTACTTTATCTGTTATGGTAACTGGAGCCCCTTAGTGCCAGTTCATGGTTCCCTCTTAGACTGTTTTTAAGTGTTTGACACTAAGGGTTCCCAGTCATCCACAGCCACCTCTTCTTTGCTGCTCATACCAATGCTTTTACATTAACTTGTGTAGCGATAGGAAGCAATGATAGGCTAAGAGTGTTAAAGGGCTCATCCCAGCCAATCACAGCTGCCCATCGCTGATATGAGTTAGCATGACCAAAGTGGAACGGATCTGATTGGGACTCTAATCCTTTAACACTGAGTACTGAAAATTGCCCTGTCTATCTTAACTGATATTGTTCCAGAGAAACTTTGAATATTCACCCCATTGATGAATATATCGACACCTCGTAGTCACACAGTTCACCTGTTTACATATGGAAAGTTTTCAAAGGAAATCTAAAACTAACATGTGCTTCTAGTTCCTAAAATCATTTTTTAATTTGTAGAAGCCTTCTTTACAAATTGATACAGAGTGAGTAGAAACAATGCATTTTCTACCAGAAGAATGATAGTCAGTAGACCGCCATCGGATTTTCGAATTTCAAGGTGATGAAGACTACAAAGAATATAGGAGTGATTTATTTTTAGCTCATAACATTAATCATGAAGCAGACAGCCAGCAGTTCAGTATTTATTAGGATGGGGTGAGGGTGTAGCTGTATACTATTCGCAGTCGAAGTGGGTGAATTCTGGGATTTCGTATAAACTAAACTAAGAAAGGCAGTTTAGCATTCTAGTAAAAAAAAATATAGCTTTTTTTTTAAAGACAAAATCGCGCAGAATGACAACTGTTCTGTTTTTACTCCTGTGTGTTCTAAAGATATTATACACAATGGTTAACAATTTGGGAAAAATAATTTTGAATTTAAAACTGTTTTTTTGCACATCAAGCAATCAAAACAAGGGATTTTTTTATTCTTTCAGGATTCAAGGTGATCTGGAAAGGTCATTGATATTATACTAACTGGAAACTGTTGATCGGAGATAAAATTCAGGCATCGCAAAACTAAGACTAAGGCACCACAGATACATATATTGTATGTTTCTCATACTACTGCTAATTTGCAGTTAGTGTATCCCTACCACGGATTTTCAGTGCAATAGCACGTTTGCTGTTAATTCATTTTTATTGTCGGTATGTGACTGTACATGGTGCTCTATGGAACGGCCCAGTATAATCTGCCCTTAACTGTCTAGATGGATGTATGGAAGGACTTTGGTTAAGATAAGATGTCTATGCATGTATATACTCGCCATTATGAAGTAAAGGAGACGAAATGGGGTCAACTCAAAACTGTATCTTGCAATTATTTAACACATTTCAAGGTATTTGTAGATATGAATGTGTATTTCAGAGTCCTCCTTCACATGAGATTAGACAAGACAGTAGTTCACCAATATCACAGTGAAAATACTGAAAGGATAAAATGTGTTAGGGGGTTTTAGATGTTTTTTTTTTGTTGTTTTTTTTTTGTACGGTGAGACCTCATTGCAATAGTTCCAATTCCAGGAGATCTGCATTAAACAAGGAGACAGGAATACGTGAACTTAAAATACAAGTGCTGATTTTTAAGATTTAAAAATGTTTGTGTTTTCAATGTGTCACCTGTAGAATAAATAAATAGCAGTCAACTTTGGACTGTAGTATTCTATTTTATCCTTACAGGTGCAAGAAAAAGTATGTGAACCCTTTGGAATGATATGGATTTCTGCAGAAATTGGTCATAAAATGTGATCTGATCATCATCTAAGTCACAACAATAGACAAACACAGTCTGCTTAAACTAATAACACACAAAGAATGAAATGTTGCCATGTTTTTATTGAACACACCATGTAAACATTCACAGGGTAGGTGGAAAAAGTATGTGAACCCCTAGACTAATGACATCTCCAAGAGCTAATTGGAGTGAGATGTCAGCCAACTGGAGTCCAATCAATGAGATGAGATTGGAGGTGTTGGTTACAGCTGCCCTGCCCTATAAAAACACACACCAGTTCTGCGTTTGCTTTTCACAAGAAGCATTGCCTGATGTGAATGATGCCTCGCACAAAAGAGCTCTCAGAAGACCTACGATTAAGAATTGTTGACTTGCATAAAGCTGGAAAGGGTTATAAAAGTATCTCCAAAAGCCTTGCTGCTCATCAGTCCACGGTAAGACAAATTGTCTATAGATGGAGAAAGTTCAGCACTGTTGCTACTCTCCCTAGGAGTGGCCGTCCTGTAAAAATAACTGCAAGAGCACAGCGCAGACTGCTCAATGAGGTGAAGAAGAATCCTAGAGTGTCAGCTAAAGACTTACAAAAGTCACTGGCAAATGCTAACATCCCTGTTAGCGAATCTACAATACATAAAACACTGAACAAGAATGGATTTCATGGGAGGATACCACAGAGGAAGCCACTGCTGTCCAAACAAAACATTGCTGCACGTTTACAGTTTGCACAAGAGCACCTGGATGTTCCACAGCAGTACTGGCAAAATATTCTGGGGACAGATGAAACCAAAGTTGAGTTATTTGGAAGAAACACACAACACTATGTGTGGCGAGAAAGAGGCACAGCACACCAACATCAAAACCTCATCCCAACTGTGAAGTATGGTGGTGGGGGCATCATGGTTTGGGGCTGCTTTGCTGCGTCAGGGCCTGGACGGATTGCTATAATCGAAGGAAAAATTAATTCCCAAAATCAAGACATTTTGCAGGAGAACTTAAGGCCATCTGTCTACCAGCTGAATCTCAACAGAAGATGGGTGTTGCAACAGGACAATGACCCAAAGAATAGAAGTAAATCAACAACAGAATGGCTTAAATAGAAGAAAATACGCCTTCTGAAGTGGTCCAGTCAGAGTCCTGACCTCAACCCGATTGAGATGCTGTGGCATGACCTCAAGAAAGCGATTCACACCAGACATCCCAAGAATATTGCTGAACTGAAACAGTTCTGTAAAGAGGAATGGTCAAGAATTACTCCTGACCGTTGTGCACGTCTGATCTGCAACTACAGGAAACGTTTGGTTGAAGGTATACTTTATATATATATACCTATATATATATAAGTATATATACTATATACTTTTTCCACCTGCACTGTGAATGTTTACATGGTGTGTTCAATAACAACATGGCAACATTTCATTCTTTGTGTGTTATTAGTTTAAGCAGACCGTGATTGTCTATTGTTGTGACTTAGATGATGATCAGATCACATTTTATGACCAATTTCTGCAGAAATCCATACCATTCCAAAGGGTTCACATACTTTTTCTTGCAACTGTATTTAATGAATCATTTATATAGGTTTTCAAGGGACCGAGACATACATTTGTTCTAGAGGTCCAGAATTATGTTAGTCTGTACCACGCAGTTACATGGTCAGCTCTTGTAATTAGATACTATATCTCCCACCACCATTCTTACAATGTGTAGGAACCCAGGAAAGAACCATTTACAAACTCCCCCTAACTCAACCTTGTAGCAACCCCTTACCCCGCAATGCGGTGCAAACACGCACCCAAAGATGCCCACACATACATACAGGCGCTCGCACACACAAATGCTCAAACTCAGTCACAGTCACTCAGACACACACTTGCATATAAGCACTCCTACAGCACTTTGTATATTACTTCTTTTGCTATGTATATTGAATATATGCATGGAATTCTAAATTCTGCCAATTCTGGTAACTATTGATCTACTGAATTTCAAGGGTGGCTGATTCCAATTTTTTAACGGAACCGATATTCAGTTACATCTTTACCTTTCCCCCAGAACTACTTTTCATGTTAAATGGTATAGTTCACAAATGGCATCTAGCATTTATTTTCCATTACTGAGTCAAAGTACGTAGTCTACATTTGCTGGAAAATATAAGAGTGTTATTTAGAGATGTTAAATATAATAAACAATTAGCAGTTTATATTTATGCCACATCAGGTTGCCACTGCGGATCTGATCCCCGCAGTATATTTCCCATAGAGTGTTGATTGAAATGTTATTAATAGTAATTATGTGTATTTCAATTTCTTGAAAATTCTATCAAAATAGCTCAATCCATACAACAGGTGTTGCAAGATTACTATATTGTTCATATTGAAGTTTGTTGTAAATTTTTAAAAATGAGCTACATTAGATACGGGTGGTACATTTCAAAATTTAAATAATGTGGGCTAGTTAAAGGTAAATTATGCTTCAACTGATGCTGCATATTATTGTATTTGAAAAACAAAAAAAAAAGATACATGGGCAACGTGGTAAATGAGATGGATTGCCTAAGGACTATTGTAGCATATTTCTGTGTTTGATAAGGTTGAATCAATGTCATTTTGTAAAACAGATTTTCCTTATTACCAGCTGGATAGTGACAGCTGCATTTGTTTATGTCATTATGATATTCAGGTACCTACATGACCCCCGAAATGTCTATTGCTAGACCCTGCATGCTGCGTACAAGTGTCTTGCCAGAGGTTTAAAAGCATGACATGAAAATGTTATTCAATCATTTTGCCATTATCCATCCAAATTGTGGCAAGAGAACAATCGACCTGTGGCCTTGAGCAACAGCCTAATACCCTTGGATCCAGACTTTTGCCAATTATTTTCTGTGCCTCTGCAAAATGTATATGTGGCCCAGTCAAGATGACAACTGGCACAGGACTCCCAGCCAACACCTCCCTAAAAGAACTATAGGTAAAGCTTTACCCTATCAGACATTGTAAAGCCAATTCAATGGACCAGTTATCATCAGGGACTAGTAAGAGGCATTTTCAGGCACAGTGTGCCCAACCAGGAGCTACCCAGAAACATGGAATTCTGTATCGAATTACGAGCTGCCTCGATCTGGTAAAACTTAATTTGGGTGGCGCTTGGTCCCAGGATTATCAAACAGGGCTCTATTTTGAAGAGAAATTGGGGAGGTAACAAGGCATTCAAGGACACCAAGGACTAGGGGGAGCTACAAGAAGCCAGCATCTATGAACGGAACTTTCCATGCAGTGGCCTGGAACTCAACGCCGGGTTGGAGAGTGATCATGGCCTTGTCAAAATTTCCATAATGATTGTTCAGACTGTACATCTCCAATTTTTGATTGTGGACACTGCTATAGTCACTTTAGACATCGTTATGCAAAGGGAAAACTTGGTGGAGATACTCAGGCTGAGTATATGTCAGGGTACCTGTAGTCTCTACCTCAGAGGAGGTAAGAGACTTAGACGTTTATCCTCCCAGAGGGGTTGTTTCTTCCGTTCCTCGCGGTTCTCTCGGCCATTTACAAGCCGACCGCGAGGGATCCACTTCCTTATATGACGCGACGCTCAGTAGTCGACGTCATGACGCCAACCCGGGTCGACCTGTCAGTCAAGTCCCGAGCACTAATCAGGACTCGTCGGGGGCGTGATTACCCTCTAGAATCAAGGTATAAAGTAAGGCTTTCGGCATCTGCTCATTGCCCTGTCGTGGTTCTAGCCTGTCTAGTCACTCAGTGCTCTTGTATTCTAGTTGTCTCTTTGGTTCTGACCCGGCTTGTTTGTACTACCCTGTTTATCTCTGTTACCCTTTGACTCGGCTTGTCTCTCGCTTACCTGTCCTCTCGTTCCCTCGACCTCGGCTTGTTCCTAGACCATTCTCTACTTACTCCTTACGTTAAGTCCGGCCATTCTAAGGTCCGGTATACGTACCTACCACCTGTTTGTACTCTGCGTGTTGGATCCCTGTCCCGATCCTGACATTACGACAGGGCCAATGGATCCTGCAGGTACAAACACTCAGGTTGGTCCTTCTGACTCTAGGTTCGACGCCATGGATCACAGAATGGACCAGATGGCTCTAGCACTACAGGCGTTACTATCTCGTTCTAGTAATCAACCAGAGGAGATGCGTAATACTTCTATCTCTCCTGTGAGTTCAGGTCTAGAGGTAGCCACTGTAGGTGCTTCTTCCCGTATCACTCCACCTGTACGTTATGGTGGTTCTCCAGAGAAGTGTCGTGGTTTCTTAAACCAAATAGGTATCCATTTCGAATTACAACCCCGCTCCTATCCTACAGATAGGGCGAAGGTTGGATTTATTATCACATTACTTGTTGAGAAAGCTTTGAGATGGGCCAATCCATTGTGGGAAAATGATAATCCGTTAGTATATAATTATAATGCCTTTGTAGCTGCTTTCAGAAGAACTTTTGACCCTCCAGGTAGAAAGGTCAATGCAGCTAGATTACTGTTGCGCCTTAGACAAGAAAACCGAACACTTGTGGATTATGCACTAGAGTTCAGGTCCTTGGCGGCAGAGGTTAAGTGGAATGAACAGGCTTATATAGATGTATTTTTAAACGGGTTATCAGACATAATCCTTGACGAGGTTGCTACTAGAGAGCTTCCTGAAAATTTGGAGGATTTAATTTCTTTTATTTCTCACATTGACGAACGTTTAAGAGAGAGGCAGAACACTCGAGAGAGAAACCGTAGACCTTCCTTTAAACTAGCTCCTTCATTTCAAAGTTCTGAATCCACAACCTCACTTTTTACAGAACCTATGCAGATAGGCAATACTCGCCTCTCAGAAGAGGAGAGACAGTACAGGAGAAGGGAGGGGTTGTGTATGTACTGTGGAGTCAGAGGTCATTTACGCCTAAATTGTCCTAATCGCTCGGGAAACGCTCGCACCTAAGTTTCTCTAGAGGACAGGCCTTGGGTGTTTCTATTTTGTCCTCTAATCTTAATTATAAAGATCACAGGCTTCTGCTACCCGTTTCTTTAACTTGGGAGAAGGGAGTACTAGAAACTATGGCATTGATAGATTCCGGAGCTGCTGAGAGCTTTATCGACCAAGTTTTTGTTACCAAACACGCTATCCCATCCCAGTTAAGGGAGACACCCTTGGCCGTTGAGGCCATAGATGGTAGACCTTTAGTTGAGCCTGTTATTTTCCGTGAAACCATACCCGTTAAATTAACTGTTGGTATCTTACACGAGGAAGACATATCTTTATTGCTTATTTCTTCTCCTTCTGTTCCCATAGTCCTGGGGTACCCTTGGTTAAAAAAACATAACCCTATTATTGATTGGGAATTAGGGGAGATAATCTCATGGGGTCAGGGTTGTCAGGACAGGTGCTTACGGACAGTGTCACCGCTTTGCGCAGTTAACACACCGATTAATTCTACCTACTCTACAGAGGTACAAATACCGCCCCTGTACCTGGATTTAAAGGCAGTATTTGACAAAAAGAATGCTGATACTTTACCTCCACACAGGTCTTTTGATTGCAAGATTAATCTACTACCTGGTACTATGCCCCCCAGGGGTAATGTATATCCTTTGTCCACTAAAGAGAACTTAGTCTTAGAGGAGTATATTCGTGAGAACCTTGAAAAAGGATTCATTAGGAGATCCTCCTCTCCTGCCGGGGCTGGGGTTTTTTTTGTTAAAAAGAAGGATGGTACACTAAGACCTTGCATTGATTATCGAGGTTTGAACAAAATAACCATTAGAAATGCCTACCCAATTCCTTTGATTACCGAGCTCTTTGATCGTCTAAAAGGCTCCAAGATTTTCACCAAGTTAGATCTCAGAGGGGCGTATAACTTGGTGAGAATTCAGCAGGGACACGAGTGGATGACGGCGTTCAATACCCGTTATGGGCACTATGAATACACAGTAATGCCTTTTGGCCTCTGTAATGCACCGGCAGTATTTCAGGACCTGATCAATGAAGTTCTTAGGGAATTTCAACATGACTGCGTTATTGTATATCTGGATGATATACTTATACACTCAAGGAACTGTTTGCTTCTGCACCAATTTTAGTTCACCCTGATACGACTCTGCCTTTCCTACTCGAGGTAGACGCCTCAGAGACAGGTATAGGTGCTATCCTGTCCCAAAGGTTAGGTGTGGATAAGCCCTTACATCCATGTGTTTTTTTTGCCAAGAAACTATCAGGCCCTGAGAGCAGATATGACATTGGTGACAGGGAACTACTAGCAGTTATCATGGCTTTAAAGGAGTGGAGACATTTATTGGAGGGCACCTTACATCCTGTTACTATTTTGACAGACCACAAGAACCTGTCCTATATTGGGGAGGCCAAGCGCTTGTCCTCTAGGCAAGCTCGTTGGTCTTTATTCCTCACGCATTTCAATTACGTGCTCACTTATAGACCTGGTTCTAAGAATTCTAAAGCCGATGCTTTGTCTCGACAATATGAACCTTCTGCGATATCTGAGCCGGTTTTGTCTTCTATAGTACCCAGGTGCAATATTATCGCCAACACGAGTCTTAAGATTCACTCTCCGTTGCTTGGTCAGATCATGAAGTTGCAGCATCTGGCGCCTAGACAGACTCCTGGGGCAAGGCATTTCGTTCCTCCTGAACTCCAACTGGAACTCTTACAGTGTTTTCACAACAGTAAGGCGGCTGGGCATCCGGGTATTTGCAAGACATGTTCCTTGATCTCTAAAGATTTCTGGTGGCCTTCTTTACGGAAGGATATTAGGGATTTCATCGGAGCATGTGAGGTCTGTATGAAGACTAAGCAACCTCATACGCTTCCATGTGGGTTGTTACATCCCTTGAACATTCCAGAGAGACCATGGTCCTGTTTGGCTATGGACTTCATTGTGGATTTGCCTGTTTCTAAAAAACAGACTGTGATCCTCACGGTGGTTGATAGGTTTACTAAGATGGCTCATTTCGTGCCCTTAACTAAACTCCCGACTTCTCCTGAATTGGCGGAGATATTCGCGAGAGAGATTTTTCGCTTACATGGGATACCTTCCGAAATTGTCTCCGATAGAGGTTCCCAATTTGTTTCACGTTTTTGGAGATCCTTCTGTTCTCAACTAGGCATCAAATTGAATTTTTCTTCTGCCTATCACCCTCAGTCTAACGGAGCTGCTGAACGTACCAATCAAAAGATTGAACAATATTTGCGTTGTTTTGTTTCTGAACACCAGGACGATTGGGTCGGTTTGATTCCTTGGGCGGAGTTTGCACACAATAATCTCGTTTGTGATTCTACTCGTTCCAGTCCCTTCTTCATGAATTATGGCTTTCATCCTTCCATTCTTCCCTCGGTTTCTCCTTCCCAAGGGGTACCGTCGGTTGATGTTCATGTTGCCAATTTGAGGAAGTTGTGGGATCAGACTCGACAAATTCTCCTACATAATTCCATGTTGTTCAAGAAACACGCTGATAAGCACAGAAGGGCGGCTCCGGTTTTTGTTCCAGGTGATAGGGTATGGTTGAGTACTAGAAACATTCGTTTGAAGGTTCCTTCTATGAAATTCGCTCCTCGTTACATTGGCCCTTACAGGGTTCTGACTCGAATTAACCCAGTTGCGTATCGCCTAGCTCTCCCAGCTGCCTTACGCATTCCTAACTCCTTTCATGTTTCTTTACTGAAACCGCTAGTCTGTAACAGATTTTCCTCCACTATATCCTCTCCTCGCTCTGTTCAGGTTGAGGGTCAGGAGGAGTATGAAATCAACTCCATCATCGATTCTCGAATCTCCCGGGGGAAGTTACAATATCTTATTGACTGGAAGGGATATGGTCCTGAGGAGAGGACTTGGGTACCTCAGGAGGATGTACATGCTCCTCGCCTCCGCAGGGCTTTTCACTCCCGTTTTCCATCTCGTCCCGGTTCCTTCCGCCCGGTGGGCGTTTCTGAGAGGGGGGGTACTGTCAGGGTACCTGTAGTCTCTACCTCAGAGGAGGTAAGAGACTTAGACGTTTATCCTCCCAGAGGGGTTGTTTCTTCCGTTCCTCGCGGTTCTCTCGGCCATTTACAAGCCGACCGCGAGGGATCCACTTCCTTATATGACGCGACGCTCAGTAGTCGACGTCATGACGCCAACCCGGGTCGACCTGTCAGTCAAGTCCCGAGCACTAATCAGGACTCGTCGGGGGCGTGATTACCCTCTAGAATCAAGGTATAAAGTAAGGCTTTCGGCATCTGCTCATTGCCCTGTCGTGGTTCTAGCCTGTCTAGTCACTCAGTGCTCTTGTATTCTAGTTGTCTCTTTGGTTCTGACCCGGCTTGTTTGTACTACCCTGTTTATCTCTGTTACCCTTTGACTCGGCTTGTCTCTCGCTTCCCTGTCCTCTCGTTCCCTCGACCTCGGCTTATTCCTAGACCATTCTCTACTTACTCCTTACGTTAAGTCCGGCCATTCTAAGGTCTGGTATACGTACCTACCACCTGTTTGTACTCTGCGTGTTGGATCCCTGTCCCGATCCTGACATAGGAGCTCCACTAAAGTATAATAGCCATGGAAATCTGTTTGAGATTGCTTCATAGCAAGATGAATGAGGGTTGTAACAACTGTGGCTACAGCATATGACTTGGCAACATACTCATGCAAGTTTGAAGAGTTCTGTTATTTGTGATCCTTCTAATGCTGTAAGCGGAGTCTGTTGGAGGAGTGCAGCCGCCTACTTTACCTATTGTCATCTTCCTGCAGGATGTCTCCTCTTTGTCTTCTTATCCAATGCTTTTGTATGAGAAACATTTGAGGATGTTCAATATCCTCATGCAATGTGTGATGACATTGAACATTAGAGAACTGAGCCTGACTCAGTTGTAGGAGCGGAAGCCCCCTCTAATGGCTGTCAGGAAGACCATTACACGTGTTTTCAGCTCTACAATGTAAACATTGCTGTATCTAGAAAGAAATTCAGTGTTTTACATTGCAGGGTTAAAAGGACAGGGCCACTACACCCCAGGCCACTTCATTGACATGAAGTGGTCTGGGTGACTATAGTGGTGCTTTAACAGGCTTCAAGCTTCAGAGGAACAAATAGTGGGTCTGGTTTAAAAGCTTCAGCTCCAACTCTTGGTTATTCAAACAAATTCAAGAGTTGTGGAAAGTAACTTTTAATATGGGTACTGTGTGTTGGATTAGACAGGTTTAATGGGAAGGAAGGGAAGGGATATGTAAAAAAGGGATTATGGAGGAAAGTGATGAGTAAAAGCAAAGAGCTCAACAGCAAATGTTGCATTATAGTAATGTAACTGTGTATCACAGAGGTCCACAGCAAAAAAATACAACAATGTACATTGTGCAATATAGTATAACAGTATAACAGATAAACATAGTAAAAGTAATAAAACTATGTGAGTGGCTCTCCACAGCAATAAACAGCACACTTATTTAAGGATGCATGATTGTACAGCAAAGCCTTGCAATATTCTGCACTATTTTCATCCAAGTGCAGTGTATGCGTGTGATGTAGAATTATTAAAAACCTTTATTAAACCTGTTTTATTAAACCTGTATTGAATTTTTGTACTAACTCCATTTTAACTTCATTACATGACAAGATTTCCTAACAGCATTTAGAATACTGAATAGAGAATGTATTTTCTAGAAGAATATGACTAACACCGGAATTATCAAATTGTAATATGAAACAATGTATTTTATAGCTAGGCCATGAGAAAGCTGCACTAATGAAATGTTCTTTCATAAAAAAGACCCAGAACCTGACCCCGAGTCTGACATCACTAACTACCCAAAACGGTGCCAAGTACTCAAAATGGCTAGCTGCCAGATTCCCCCTCCCATCGAGAGATCCTCGTGCTAAAGAGCAATGGCGACTGAATCCTTGTCAGAAATTACGGCATCCCATGATGGGAGGATGCCCCACTAGCCACTCAAATCCCTAAGCCAATTACTAATACAGATGGGAGGGCATTTAACTTACCACTTAATACATAGACCAATTAATGATGTTTATTTGTTGTTATCTTGATATTCAATGATGATGTAATTTTGATCTTATAAAGCACAAACACACGCCGCATGTATATATATATATATATATATATATATACACACACACATATACATACACTGCTGTGTGTGTGCTGTGAGGGTGGTGTGTGTAAGGGTGCTGCTGTGTGTGTATGTGTGAGGGTGCTGGTAGTGTGTGAGGGTGTTTGTGTGTGTGTGTTAGGGTCCTGTTAGTGTGCTGTGTGAGGGTGCTGTTTGTGTGATGTGTGTGTGAGGGTGCTGTTTGTGTGATGTGTGTGGGTGTCGTGTATTTCTGAGGGTGCTGTTTGTGTGTGTGTGTTTGCGAGGGTGTTGTTAGTGTGCTGTGTGTGAGGGTGTTGTGTGTTTGTAAAGGTGCTGTGTGTGTTTGTGAGGGTGCGGTTAGTGTACTGTGTGTGTGAGGGTGCTGTATGTGTACTGTATGTGTGTGGGTGCTGTTTGGGTGCTGTGTGTGTGAGGGTGCTGTGTGTGTGCTGTTTGTGTGAGAGTGCTGTATGTCTGTAGGTGCTTTTTGTGTGTGGGTGCTGTATGTTTGGACAGATTGTGGAGGTGGGGCAGATTAGTAAATATCCCCCCTCCCTTCTTACCTTATGTAGGGAGGGGGGATCCTTGCTGCCATGTGCCATCCCTGGTGGTCCAGTGGAGAGTGAACTCTAGCCTGCGGAGCTAGAGTTAACTCTCGTGAGATCTGAGCGTTGCCGCGGCAACGCTCAGATCTCGCGAGAGGAACCTGGCGGAGCTGCTGTCTAGAGCTCCCCGGGTCCTCTCCTGCCTCCCTTCATGCTGCTGTGGGCCGGTGAGGTAGATCTTTGATCTCCCCGCCGGCCCATGGAGGCTTAGAGCAGAGCCGACACTCAGCGCCGGTTCTGCGTGAGCCGACAGGGGAGAATAAAGTCCTGGGGAATAAAGTGTGGGAACCAAGATTCCCACCCCCCCAAAAAAATAATATACACTCCAGTGTGTGTATGTATATGTGTGTGTGTGTGTGTATATATATATATATATATATATATATATATATATATATATACACACACACACACACACACACTCATACATTCATAGACACACACATTCACAGACACACTCATACATTCACAGACACACATATTCACATACACTGACACACATACACATTCACAGACACACTCACACACACACATTCATAGACACACACACACACATTCAGACACACACATATTCACATACACACAGTCACAGACACACACACACAGTCACAGACACACACACAGTCACAGACACACACACACACACACAGTCACAGACACACACACACACACAGTCACAGACACACACACACACACACACACACAGTCAGACACACACACACACACAGTCACAGACACACACACACACACACAGTCACAGACACACACACACACATTCACACACACACACAAATTATAATTTTTTTAATTAAAAAAATGTCCACCCAGCCTCCCTACAGGGAGTGCTGGCGTGGACTTGTCCCTGGGGTCCAGTGGATCGGGCGGCTCTCTCAATATCAGCCGCGGCGAGGGAGCTGTGTGCTGTCTGCTCCCTCTCGCCGCGCGGGCTGTCCGCTGTAGCTGGGAGCCGGAATATGACGTCATATTCCGGCTCCCAGCATCAGCAAGCGGCGCGCGGCGAGAGGGAGCAGACAGCACACAGCTCCCTCGCCGCGGCTGAAATGGAGAGAGCCGCCCGACCGGGGGGGGGTCCATCCCCTCTTGCCCCCCCCCTCCCATCCATGACAGGGGGGACATGGGGGGAGGAAGGGGGGCATTGGGGGTGCTGAGTGCCTGAGTGCCTGCAGGAACGGCGTTCCTGCACAAAAAAAGTGCAGCAACTCCGTTCCTGCAGGACTCAATCCATAGGCGTGCCGCGGGGATTAGGGTGTGCCCAGGCACACCCGGCACACCCCGTGCGCACGCCTATGTGTTCCAGCCCCTTTGATTGACCCGTCCAAGTGTCTGTGACTGCTACCGGGAGGACATCAAAGACAGGTAATATCTTGCCCGGTGTCTTGTTGTTACCCACTTGTTTACCTGCATTTAGTCTATCTGTTGCCTGGGTGTGTTTGTATTGGTGTGTCTTTAGCTTAAGTGCCCGGGTAGAGTGTTTGTCTGTTTACCCCTTTTTGGGATAAAGGGGGGGTGGACCTGTGGTAGTTTGCCTGGGGGTCCTCTGTTTGTCTGTTTACCCCTTTTGGGATAAAGGGGTTGGACCTGTGGAAGTTTTCCTGGGGGTCTTCTTTGCCTGTTTACCTCTTTTAGGTGCTGGGTAGCTGCAGCAGTAAGGAAAAAGAGGAGGGGGGAATCTGTGGAGAGGTGTAGACTCATTGCTTCCTGGGGATTCCCCATGGTGTCACTTTGATAGCCTAGCTAGCCTCATTGTGCACATAGCTCTGCTTGCAGAGAGGTGGTACCCTCCAGCTTCGAGCGCTGAGGCTGGTGGAATTCCAATTTTATTTGTGGCGGGTGGATTCAAGCAGGCATTGCTGTCTCCAGCACCACGTGGTAGTGAGACTTACGTGTGGGTCCGTAGGGGCGCTACGGGGGTGAGGATAGTGGTGGCCACACTTAGTGGACTGCTGTAACAAGGGAGGCTATACAGGATTCGGGTCGGAGATGGTTGCTGTTTCCTGTGGCCGCTGGTAGTGAAACTTACGAAAGTTGTTCTCCGAGTGGGGACACTACGAGGTTGAGGGAGGTGGCTTTGGTCACATGAGTAAAGGAAAGGGATTACTGTTGAATTTATTTGAACTGTGATGCATGCACTGTATTTCAATTGAATTGTTGTTTTTAATTGGGAGTCATTCAAACTCCTGTGTCTGTCTCTACTTTCACTTTACTTTTACTTTTTACTCTACTTCCTGTGTTATTTACACTTTACACTCCTATTTCTCTTGTGAGAGAAGTGATTGGTCACACACTTCTCACCTCGCTCCAATCCGTGGCTACCTCGGGTAGGCGGAATTAGTGACTAGTCTACGTTTTGGGAAGACGCACTTGGGGGGACCCACCCTCTCAAGTGGCAGTCCAGCATTGTAGACACTCTGTTTAAAACCGTCTTTCCTCTATATCTGGGACGCCTTTTATAGGGGGAATGGGACAGGGATTAGAAAAGCCCAATAAGGGCTGGCTAGCGTGTGATCTAGTTGAAGATAGAGAGGGTGAAGAGATGGTTAAGGGAGTTGAAAAGATTGCTAAAGTGTGTAAAATTGCTGTGTGGTAGATTGCATGTGGTAGATTGCAGCCAGAAAGCTGGCGTAGATTACTGACAGAGAAGAAAGCAAGCTTACAGATAATGATTTGCTTCATACAAGCAGAAGCCTGGTACAAAGTAGCAAAAGCTATTCAGCAGGAAGGTTGGGTTGAGGAAGAACTAGAAAAGGACAACGCTGGCTGAAAATGGAACCAAGTCCATCCACCAGAGATGTAGTGGTTGGTAGATACTGTGGGGCTTAACCCCTAAGCGAATGAAGAAACAAAATGGACTTATAGGTGGCAGATGTGGGAACCAAACTGCCTACCAAAAAAGACCAAGTATCTAAATATAAAAAGCTCCTCTGGTCTAATACAAAGCTAGTACAGAGAGAGCATAAAAAACAAAAAAACCCTTTAATAAAACCTCATGAGGTATAAACTCATAACAAAACAGACATAAATAGGTAAAAAGGATTTGATCAATGGTTGTAGCAAATCTAAGATAGTGAGTCACTGCAGTAAATACAAAGTAACATGCAAAGTTGCTGGATATTGTTACACTGCTAGTGATCGAACCAAATTAGATACTATAATAATGGGGTACTAGATAGTCCATAGATACATAATCTCTAGATATAACAGGACAAAAAAAACCCCAAACACAGAGAGTAGAGAAAAAACCTAGAGAACTATACAATAAATCAAAAGGTGCAATAATGAAAAAATAAGTGCACCTAATCAAACCTATACAGCTATAGGAGATTTGGGGGAAAGGAGTCCCTAGTATAGTGGTCGTAATAGGCTAGTATCAAAACTTCTGTCTGGTATAAACGCCAACAAATCCTGAATGGAATTATCCACTAAAGATGAACGCTCAACGCGCGTTTCGGCGAAACAAGTCGCCTTTCTCAAGAGCAGTTTGCCCCGTGGATCGGCGCCTCTTTTTAAATGTGCTGAAGCTCCACCTCTAGCCGTGACATAGATGAGTCTCGGCGAATCATCAGGCTCCCTGAGAGAAATGGGCGGGGGAGCTAATACACCTCCATGAGTGTTGAGGGGATTTAACCCTCACACGCCCGGGATTTTACAGAGTAAATTGCACTCGCATGTAAGATAAATCGGGCTGTGAACAAACACAAATATTCACCGGGTATACGCTCAGTCTAGCGAGAAATATAATTCGCACAGATCAAATAGGCATGTTAGTGCTGTGAAATTGGTCATATGTATATTAGTACCAGCACCAAAGTGGCCAAATATAAATTAAATAGTTAATGCAAGGATAAGTGTTAGTACATTCTAGTCGGTAATATATATAGTATAGTGAAACACCTACCGTTAACCAGTACCACTTATTATCGAATTATAGCCAGACAGGGATAAAATTAACCCTAAGCACGCCAGTCAACAAAATCTGGGTAGTGTATTAAGCACATTTAGGGAGGCAGCATATAATGAAGAAAAATAAAAGTGAGTATAAACAGATAAATGGAACATATATAAATAAAAAGTATGCCCCATCCTGCTAATCCGAACAAGGAGGGGAATTAAATATTAATTCTACGAGGATTTTTTTGTAGAGAATTGTGATGACAGAGCCAGGAATTGGAGGAGTACTCCATTACATGTAACATGGCACACAGATAAAATGAGGTGACAGTGGGCAATAAATATTGCCATGTGATGAGGACTAGTAGTAGTAGTAGTGAAACGTGGCATTCCGACCGGGCAATATCTTAGAGCCCGGAGGAACTGCAGTGATATCGAAGATTTTAAATCTCAAGCTGATTTACTCCGACAACAGTTTAAATTAAAGGGCTATCCCAACAAATGTTTGAAAAAAGCCTATAGGAGAGCCCTGGAGGTAGATAGGGGTATTCTTTTATCCCCAAAACAACTAGATACCACTACCAAAACTCAGGCTCCACGTATGATTGCCACATACGACTCAGGCTGGGAGGCTGTTAAGTCTGAGATTCAGAAATTCTGGCCTTTCCTACTGGAGGACACTCATCTTAAAAAGGTTCTAGGTCCACGGGTAGATATGACCGCACGCAGAGGCAAAAACCTTAGGAACTTATTAGTTCCTAGCCACTTTCATCTCCAACCTACACGAACCTGGCTCCATACTCCCACGGTGGGTTCGTACCAATGTGGCCGCTGTGTGGCATGTAAATTCATCAGACGGGATTCCAAGACTGTCTTGGACAGTGCAGGAAAAAAGACCTTCAGGATAAAATCCTTCTTTAACTGTAACACCGCTGGCATAGTTTACCTCCTCACATGCTCCTGCAACCTACTGTACGTGGGGAAAACCTTTAGACCCTTTAAGGAACGCATCAAGGAGCATGTAAGATCTCCTAAACTACCCACTGATACCCCCATTGGCCGCCACCTAAAAGAATACCATGCGGGTAATCCACAGGGTCTCCGATTCTGTGGACTGGAACTGGTGAGAAGGGACAAACGTAGGGGTAACTACGATAAATTCCTGAGACAAAGGGAAAGCTCATGGATCTACCAATTAAAAACGCTGCAACCTAAGGGCCTCAATGAAGGCTTTTCCTTTGCCCCCTTTATTTAGTTTGATTTATTTATTCAATCTTACTATTTCTTCTCTTTGCCTGTTTACTAGCAATCTGGCACTAGTAGCCTGCTGTCCGCTTACGACTACTACTAGTCCTCATCACATGGCAATATTTATTGCCCACTGTCACCTCATTTTATCTGTGTGCCATGTTACATGTAATGGAGTACTCCTCCAATTCCTGGCTCTGTCATCACAATTCTCTACAAAAAAAATCCTCGTAGAATTAATATTTAATTCCCCTCCTTGTTCGGATTAGCAGGATGGGGCATACTTTTTATTTATATATTTTCCATTTATCTGTTTATACTCACTTTTATTTTTCTTCATTATATGCTGCCTCCCTAAATGTGCTTAATACACTACCCAGATTTTGTTGACTGGCGTGCTTAGGGTTAATTTTATCCCTGTCTGGCTATAATTCGATAATAAGTGGTACTGGTTAACGGTAGGTGTATCACTATACTATATATATTACCGACTAGAATGTACTAACACTTATCCTTGCATTAACTATTTAATTTATATTTGGCCACTTTGGTGCTGGTACTAATATACATATGACCAATTTCACAGCACTAACATGCCTATTTGATCTGTGCGAATTATATTTCTCGCTAGACTTTGAGCGTATACCCGGTGAATATTTGTGTTTGTTCACAGCCCGATTTATCTTACATGTGAGTGCAATTTACTCTGTAAAATCCCGGGCGTGTGAGGGTTAAATCCCCTCAACACTCACGGAGGTGTATTAGCTCCCCCGCCCATTTCTCTCAGGGAGCCTGATGATTCGCCGAGACTCATCTATGTCACGGCTAGAGGTGGAGCTTCAGCACATTTAAAAAGAGGCGCCGATCCACGGGGCAAACTGCTCTTGAGAAAGGCGACTTGTTTCGCCGAAACGCGCGTTGAGCGTTCATCTTTAGTGGATAATTCCATTCAGGATTTGTTGGCGTTTATACCAGACAGAAGTTTTGATACTAGCCTATTACGACCACTATACTAGGGACTCCTTTCCCCCAAATCTCCTATAGCTGTATAGGTTTGATTAGGTGCACTTATTTTTTCATTATTGCACCTTTTGATTTATTGTATAGTTCTCTAGGTTTTTTCTCTACTCTCTGTGTTTGGGTTTTTTTTTGTCCTGTTATATCTAGAGATTATGTATCTATGGACTATCTAGTACCCCATTATTATAGTATTTAATTTGGTTCGATCACTAGCAGTGTAACAATATCCAGCAACTTTGCATGTTACTTTGTATTTACTGCAGTGACTCACTATCTTAGATTTGCTACAACCATTGATCAAATCCTTTCTACCTATTTATGTCTGTTTTGTTATGAGTTTATCCCTCATGAGGGTTTATTAAAGGGTTTTTTTGTTTTTAAGCTCTCTCTGTACTAGCTTTGTATTAGACCAGAGGAGCTTTTTATATTTAGATACTTGGTCTTTTTTGAGGAAGAACTAGATCACAAAGGGTTAAGAATGTATGTATATCATAATAATTGTGTTATTGGAAGGCTCTCCCAGCCAGAGCCCTGTCATGGCGTCCAGGAGGTGACCACTCCCATCATCCCGTCAGTAATGACAAAAATGTAGCTGACCACGGTCACCATCCCCATCCAATCTTAAATGCTGTGGGGTTTTTGTATTTTGTGTTAGCCATTAGATGGTAAAAGCCCAGTTTCACTGAGAGTATTACTAAATGTTGTGTTGTTGTGTCTCTTTGCTTTTGCAATAATTGTAATGTATCTATCCTTCTGTTTTGTTACTGTCCTTCCAGCATTGACATGGTTAAAGAGATTCATGCTTACAGTCTCTCTCTCTTGTTCCTCTCTCCCACTTCCCCCGCCTCTCCCTCCTTGCCTTCTGTGAGACGCGAAGGGGGTGAGGGGGGTGGCATTCTTGCGATTCAGTTTTTTTTTTTTTGTCTCTTCAGTGTTAGCAATGGAATTTGTCTTATTTAATCCGTCAAGTCTGTCCATAGTTTGGTATTTCATTTTGCTGAACAGAATGTTGCTTCTCTGATTTGTTTTATTAGGCTATAACTTAGTGTAAAGCTGAAGCGCCCTAAAAGAAAATGGCCCCTAGAACAAAAGAAGGTTGTCCTTAAGTCAGTCCTGGCTCCTGCCCATATATCGTGTCACTTCTGGCCATGGCTGACTCCTATCATGCTCATCCTGTCTTAAGACATGCTGTTTTCCTTAAATTCCCGCATATTATGAACAAGAAAGTTACAATTACTATAATAATCCTGCTATTAGTTTCCCTATATCAGAAAAGTGTCTGTGACAAGTGATGGTTAATATGTAGATAGAATATATATATATATATATATATATATATCGATTCACGTGTAAGTAACAAATGTGTTTTAACTTTGTGTACAAAAATTGATAACATGCTGGAAGAAGGGTTATCTTAAAGAATATTTACTAAAAGAAATTTCTAATAAACAAAGATTTCTTGAACAAATGGTGATACAATTAAGGATTGGTCTCAAAATGTTTTGATCTAATTGAAAAAGAACCAGTAAACATTATAAGCATAACTATTAACAAATGGATAAGGGGGGAGTGTGCTCCAATCTGTCTTTATTGGATAATGATTGCCTCCAAGATTAAAGACTGACTAACATAATTTTTTTTTGTTGTAAGCCCAGATATTTTATTATTGCATATGCATAGAAGTTGAGACTTTGGGCATTATAGTGTATTGATTCTAGATCTGTTACTAGCAGCAAGTGCTTGGCCTTATGCCTATCCCACGCATGCTTAAACACTTTTACTGTGTTAACCTCTACCACTCCAGTTGGAAGGCTATTCCATGCATCCACTACCCTCTCAGTAAAGTAATACTTCCTGATATTATTTTTAAACCTTTGTTCCTCTAATTTAAGACTATGTCCTCTTGTTGTGGTAGTTTTCCTTCTTTTAAATATAGTCTCCACTTTTACTGTGTTGTTTCCCTTTATGTATTTAAAATGCTTTTATCATATTTCCCCTGTCTCGTCTTTCCACCAAGCTATACCTGTTAAGATCCTTTAACCTTTCCTGGTAAGTTTTATCCTACAATCCGTGAACCAGTTTAGTAGCCCTTCTTTGAACTCTCTCTAAGGTATCCATATCCTTCTGAAGATATGGTCTCCAGTACTGTATACAGTACTCTAAGTGAGGTCTCACCAGTGTTCTGTACAATGGCATGAGCATTTCCCTCTTTCTACTGCTAATACCTCTCCCTATGCAACCAAGCACTCTGCTAGCATTTCCTGCTGCTCTATTACATTGTACATTGTCATTAACAGCCAGAAACTGGAAAACAAGAAAGGTGAATTAATGTATAGCTATTTATAAGCCTAACAAAATCTCCATTATCTTTTTCATTTATTTCACAGAAGACAATGTTATTTGTATTTTGTATGTTTTAAAAAAAAATACATTGACAGTGAAGAGTAGAATAAGTTTTATCCCATTTGCGAGACATAAAATTGTGATAATGTATATTTGTGATATAAGTAAGAAGTCTGGTGTGGGAGATGTAGTGGGTTAGCCACTGCGGGGCACCCACGGAGTGAAGCCTTCGAGGCCTGTGCAGACAAGATGAGCATGTTAGCCTTTTATTATTTTTCTCTAGGGAAAGCATAGGGCCAGTTAATAGTTATTGTACATGGGCTATTTGCAGCCTCCATAGCGGAAGAGAATCCTACCTGCCTCCTAATTTCTACCTAGTCTTGATTTCTGATGTATCCTCCACTGCTACATCACCTGTCTGCTCCCTTACCTGCCCACCCCCGCTTACTCCTTCCACCGATCCCTCCCCTTCATCTACAGTCCCCTCTACTCCACTTTCTCCTCCTACTCCTCCCTCTACTCCACCTTCTCCTCTCTCCTCCTACTTCTCCTCTACTCCTCCTCCTACTCCTCCCTCTACTCCACCTTCTCCTCCTCCTACTCCCTCTACTCCTCCTACTCCTCCCTCTACTCCACCTTCTCTTCTCTCCTCCTACTTCTCCTCTACTCCTCCTCCTCCTACTCCTCCCTCTACTCCACCTTCTCCTCCTACTCCTCCCTCTACTCCTCCTACTCCTCCCTCTACTCCACCTTCTCCTCTCTCCTCCTACTTCTCCTCTACTCCTCCTCCTACTCCTCCCTCTACTCCACCTTCTCCTTCTCCTACTCCTTCCTCCTGCTCTTACTCCTCCCTCCTCTTTCTACTCCTCCCTCTACTCCACCTTCTCCTCCTACTCCTACTTCTCCTCTACTCCTCCTCCTACTCCTCCCTCTACTCCACCTTCTCCTCCTCCTACTCCCTCTACTCCTCCTACTCCTCCCTCTACTCCACCTTTTCTTCTCTCCTCCTACTTCTCCTCTACTCCTCCTCCTCCTCCTACTCCTCCCTCTACTCCACCTTCTCCTCCTACTCCTCCCTCTACTCCTCCTACTCCTCCCTCTACTCCACCTTCTCCTCTCTCCTCCTACTTCTCCTCTACTCCTCCTCCTACTCCTCCCTCTACTCCACCTTCTCCTTCTCCTACTCCTTCCTCCTGCTCTTACTCCTCCCTCCTCTTTCTACTCCTCCCTCTACTCCACCTTCTCCTCCTACTCCTCCCTCTACTCCTCCTACTCCACCTTCTCCTCTTTCTACTCCTCCCTCCTCCTCCTCCTCCCTCTACTCCACCTTCTCCTCCTCCTACTCCTTCTTCCTGCTCTTACTCCTCCCTCCTCTTTCTACTCCTCCCTCTACTCCACTTTCACCTCCTACTCCTCCCTCTACTCCACCTTCTCCTCCTACTCCTCCCTCTACTCCTCCTACTCCACCTTCTCCTCTTTCTACTCCTCCCTCCTCCTCCTACTCCTCCCTCTACTCCACCTTCTCCTCCTCCTACTACTTCCTCCTGCTCTTACTCCTCCCTCCTCTTTCTACTCCTCCCTCTACTCCACCTTCTCCTCCTACTCCTCCCTCTACTCCTCCTACTCCTCCTCCTACTCCACCTTCTCCTCTTTCTACTCCTCCCTCCTCCTCCTACTCCTCCCTCTACTCCACCTTCTCCTCCTCCTACTCCACCTTCTCCTCTTCCTACTTCCCCTGTCCTTCCTACTCCACCTTCTTCCCCTCTCGCTCTATCCACTACTCATTCCTCCATCTCCCCACCACCATATCTATATCCTTTATATGCTTCCTCCCTTCTTATTCCTTACCAATTTCCTCCGCCCATAGACAATTCTGCCTTTACCTGACAACATTATATTTTGAAGAAAAGTTGATCTGGCCACTCTTCCGCCACTTCCCAGGGGGGAATACCACACTAACTAAAAATTATTCAGACTGGTGGAGGTGCACTTCATCATGAAAGACCTGTTTTGGGCACTCTCAAGGAAATAGTGCGGTCCTGACCCAGATTCCCATGGAAGTAAGACACCTGTATCATCACTGGGAGGTGGCTGTCCCTCATGTTTTCTTCACTAAGTCCCCAAAAATCTCATGAAAGGAACCTGACTCATTAGAACAAAAACATGAAACACTAAAGATCAATATCAGCTCTCTACAGAGGGGGGTCAGCAAGAGAACTGTAAATAGAAAGACAAATACCCCCAATCTCACACAGAAATAGGTGAGGAAACCTCTTCTACTGCTCCTCATGGTTGCTTTGAACAGATGAAAGAAGAAACAAGACACCTCTCAACAGAGCATGCAGTAGCTTTACCAGATCCTGACTCCACTCTGTTTGCGGATAAAGAGGAAAGGTACCATACTGGATTTGCTGTTGATACAGAAGATCAGGTATGTCAAGCATCTTCACTTTCCTCACCCACATCTGCTCAAGACGCTGAATTGACAGCCTTCTCAGTGGCATACAAAATGCCTAAAGAAAGACATGCCAATACCTACACTCAAGATATGCCCTGGGTGCGGCACATGATTTTGGATCAATCTGGAAGATAAGAAGCACCACTCAGCTGACTAAGCTGCCAACCAAGCCACAAGTGCACCAAGGGAAGTGGACAGAAGGGTGTCCGCTGAAGAAACTTCTATACTCACCATGTAGATCCTATCCACAGATCTCAAGCTTCTGAAAGAATGACAAGCAGCTGCTGACCCTGAAGAAATACAAAGCTGGAAAACAGAAAGGGGCAACCCTTGAAGACGGGCTGTACTCCAACACTCTCAAGTTCTGTTTACCCAAAAACATGTACTGGACAGTGGGCCCATGGATTTTTATACCTATCCAAGACCCTCATGAACTCTTTGATCTCTAAATACTCTGAAGCGCCTAGAATTACTCCTCTAATCATCAGTTACTGCCGATCCTGTGTCATTTGTGCCAAGGACAGCTCAGGCAGAAGAGGAGGAGAATCCTAAGCACCTAGCTAACTCTCACTATCCCTTTCAAGAATCCAAGTGACTATATCCAGGTGCCAAAGAGCTGCCGGGTCAAATATGCACTAGTTATAATAGACATTTTGTCAGGATGGCCAGAAGCCTAGCCGGTCATCAATGTGACAACCAAGACCATATACCCAATAGTGCATTGTGAAAGTTGCAGAGATCACTCAGTGGATTCACTGTTCCAGATTCAAGACTCTCTCTGCAACATGGGAAGTAACATTTGTTGATTTTGACAAACCTTTGACTCTAAAGGAAAAATTACTTGTTAGAAGACAAAAAGATATCAACAAGTAGGTGGTTGATGGCCATAATAATGCCTGACCACCTGCCATCGATGGAAAGCCGAGGACCCCAAAAGGAGACCTCGTGAAGCTAAAGAGATCCAAACGACAAGCTTCCTCAGGATTATTTGCCCATCCTGAGTTTGTGGTGATATTAATATTGACTAAATGATCCGAGTCCACCTACACTGATGTAGCGTGGGACAGGTTTAATACTATGATGAATAAGCAAATGTGCCCTAGCCAAGGTTATTATGTCCATACACATAATACATGACAAGGTACTCTTGACACACCACATTCATGCTTCAGAACACAAAGAGGAGCACCCCTCTAAAGGGAAGTTTGACATATATATACATATATATTGATGCCATAGGTGTGCCAAGGGGGGTACCAGATGATTTTGCAGTTAAAGAAAAGTTTGAGTCCATTTTCCCAACCGTCACTGCTAATAATAATATTTTGACTTGCATTTATTATATCTATTGCAACCAACAACGTTTACCTGTCACCATGACTTGTTGTGCCTATACTCCAGATAACACAGGTCCATATGGTAATGTAAGCTTATCTATTTTATGATGTCCCTCTGAAGAACTAAGAAGACTTTAAGAACCGTTACTTCATAGGGTTTTGTGCCTTTGGGCTAACATGTCTTCTGGAAGTAACCAATAAAGTTTATCTTTTTTAGAATCTAACATTTCATAGGGGGGACTGATGTAGAATTATTAAAAACCTTTATTAAACCTGTTTTATTAAACCTGTATTGAATTTTTGTACTAACTCCATTTTAACTTCATTACATGACAAGATTTCCTAACAGCATTTAGAATACTGAATAGAGAATGTATTTTCTAGAAGAATATGACTAACACCGGAATTATCAAATTCCTGTAATATGAAACAATGTATTTTATAGCTAGGCCATGAGAAAGCTGCACTAATGAAATGTTCTTTCATAAAAAAGACCCTGAACCTGACCCCGAGTCTGACATCACTAACTACCCAAAACGGTGCCAAGTACTCAAAATGGCTAGCTGCCAGATTCCCCCTCCCATCGAGAGAGCCTCGTGCTAAAGAGCAATGGCGACTGAATCCTTGTCAGAAATTACGACATCCCATGATGGGAGGATGCCCCACTAGCCACTCAAATCCCTAAGCCAATTACTAATACAGATGGGAGGGCATTTAACTTACCACTTAATACATAGACCAATTAATGATGTTTATTTGTTGTTATCTTGATATTCAATGATGATGTAATTTTGCTCTTATAAGGGCTTGCAAGCCTGTTTTTTACCAGATGCCATTAAATTTTCTCAAAGTGCTTTTAACCTGAACTCCGTGTGTCAGTGTGAACTTACTTCTGCGTATACGCAATTTAATCATCTCAGATTTGGACAGGAACAGATAGACATTTAAACATATTTGTTTATTTCTAAATTAATCTACATCACGTGCATCATTGAGTATCCAGTAATGTGCAGTATTAGTATATCAAGGATGCCTTGAAACATTTTCTCAACTTAGAGAAGTGGGTTTTTTTGTTTTTGTTTTTTTTAGTTATTAATTTTTATCTTAAAATATTTTTGTTTATTTGTCCAGAGTCTGCCAGACTAGCCATTCACTAGACAAGTGAAAATTCAGCTCTGGCAAGTAGAAAGTCACCCCTAGATGGGTATGCTATGGCTTGCAGTGGCTACTAGCATACAACTTCAAAGTTAAAGGAACACTATAGGGTCAAAAATGTTTATTCCTTACTCTGTAGTGTTAAACTAACTATATAGGTGGCTAACTATATAGGTATAACTATATAGGTGGTTGTCCCCCTCCCTTAGCCCCCCAAAAAGTAATACAACTTTTATTCCAGCACTGCATGGGTCTGCCAGTGCTGGCTCTGGCCCTGATCTGCCTCCTTTGCTGACATTATCAGAATTGACAATCTCAACTAAGCCAATGCTTTCCCAAAGGATGATGATCTCAGCCAAGGAGGCAGGGCAGTGAGCGGAGCCAAATTCCCCCGATGGCCAATCAGCATCTCCTCACAGAGATGCATTGAATCATTGCATCTCTATGGGAAAGTTCAATGTCTCCAGCAATACATCAGTGCTGCACCCAGGAAGCATCTCTAGTGGCCGTCTGAGTGACTGCCACTGGAGGTGTCCCTAGGCTGTAATGTAAACACTGCCTTTTCTCTGAAAAGACAGTTTTGACTGCAAAAATTCTGCAGGGAATGATTATACTCACCAGAACAACTACATTACACTGTGTGCAGAATTATTAGGCAAATGAGTATTTTGACCACATCATCCTCTTTATGCATGTTGTCTTACTCCAAGCTGTATAGGCTCGAAAGCCTACTACCAATTAAGCATATTAGGTGATGTGCATCTCTGTAATGAGAAGGGGTGTGGTCTAATGACATCAACACCCTATATCAGGTGTGCATAATTATTAGGCAACTTCCTTTCCTTTGGCAAAATGGGTCAAAAGAAGGACTTGACAGGCTCAGAAAAGTCAAAAATAGTGAGATATCTTGCAGAGGGATGCAGCACTCTTAAAATTGCAAAGCTTCTGAAGCGTGATCATTGAACAATCAAGCGTTTCATTCAAAATAGTCAACAGGGTCGCAAGAAGCGTGTGGAGAAACCAAGGCGCAAAATAACTGCCCACTGAGAAAAGTCAAGCGTGCAGCTGCCAAGATGCCACTTGCCACCAGTTTGGCCATATTTCAGAGCTGCAACATCACTGGAGTGCCCAAAAGCACAAGGTGTGCAATACTCAGAGACATGGCCAAGGTAAGAAAGGCTGAAAGACGACCACCACTGAACAAGACACACAAGCTGAAACGTCAAGACTGGGCCAAGAAATATCTCAAGACTGATTTTTCTAAGGTTTTATGGACTGATGAAATGAGAGTGAGTCTTGATGGGCCAGATGGATGGATTGGTAAAGGGCAGAGAGCTCCAGTCCGACTCAGACGCCAGCAAGGTGGAGGTGGAGTACTGGTTTGGGCTGGTATCATCAAAGATGAGCTTGTGGGGCCTTTTCGGGTTGAGGATGGAGTCAAGCTCAACTCCCAGTTTCTGGAAGACACCTTCTTCAAGCAGTGGTACAGGAAGAAGTCTGCATCCTTCAAGAAAAACATGATTTTCATGCAGGACAATGCTCCATCACACGCGTCCAAGTACTCCACAGCGTGGCTGGCAAGAAAGGGTATAAAAGAAGAAAATCTAATGACATGGCCTCCTTGTTCACCTGATCTGAACCCCATTGAGAACCTGTGGTCCATCATCAAATGTGAGATTTACAAGGAGGGAAAACAGTACACCTCTCTGAACAGTGTCTGGGAGGCTGTGGTTGCTGCTGCACGCAATGTTGATGATGAACAGATCAAAACACTGACAGAATCCATGGATGGCAGGCTTTTGAGTGTCCTTGCAAAGAAAGGTGGCTATATTGGTCACTGATTTGTTTTTGTTATGTTTTTGAATGTCAGAAATGTATATTTGTGAATGTTGAGATGTTATATTGGTTTCACTGGTAAAAATAAATAATTGAAATGGGTATATATTTGTTTTTTGTTAAGTTGCCTAATAATTATGCACAGTAATAGTCACCTGCACACACAGATATCCCCCTAAAATAGCTAAAACTAAAAACAAACTAAAAACTACTTCCAAAAATATTCAGCTTTGATAGTAATTTTAATAGTTTTTTGGGTTCATTGAGAACATGGTTGTTGTTCAATAATAAAATTAATCCTCAAAAATACAACTTGCCTAATAATTCTGCACTCCCTGTAAGCTGTAGTTGTTCTTGTGACTATAGTGTCCCTTTAAGCCCTCTAGGAGTCAAGGCTATTGCTGATAGTTTTTGCTGAAATTTAGCAATATTTGGATGATATCTTAATTTTAAAATATGAACAAAAGTCTTTTCTAGATCCATAAATCGAAAATGGTCTTAACAATGCCATATGACAAAATATCTCTTGTCAAGACAGTCATTTGATTATTTAGAAGACGCAATTTTGTTATATTTGGAAACGTGCTGTCTCTACAATGTCAGATTCAATCCTTCAGACATAACAGGCTGGAGTTTTTTCTCTTTTTCAATCAAAGCTGATCTGCATGCCTTCCGAGTAACCATCATTATTTTTTTATGTATTTTTTTTTTAGATGCAGTCTCTCTGTCAGTCTCAATAACCACTTTTCTTTCGGAAGGTTTTCCAAAAGAGAGTATTAGCCAATAACGTTGGATAGACAACACAAAGGCAGGTTATTTTGCTAAAGAGACCTTCTGATGTTAAAAATATGCATTTTACTTTAACCCCTTAGAGACCACTGGCAGAATAATTTAAATTAATGAACATTTCTTTTTTTTTTGTAAGATCCTTTATTTAAAAGTAAAACTTCACTTATTTAACGTTAACAAGTCTGTTTGCAAATGCTGTTGCTAAATAAGCAGACTCTTCTGTACTGTCAAAGGGATCAGATGATGATAATGATCACATTAACCCCTTAAGGACCAAACTTCTGGAATAAAAGGGAATAATGACATGCCACACATGTCATGTGTCCTTAAGGGGTTAAATATCATTCAATCCGAGCACCATAACCACTAGATTATTTTCCATGCAAATGATTTGGAATATTATTTTGATGAACTGGAAGGGTGCAACAATGGGCCAATCAGTTTTCTGCAAAATATATGCATAATGTGAATATTCTGTATCTATTTTGCAGGACACTAATCAGGGCATTTTTGCCGCATATGTTGCACAGATCCAATGTGGAAAAGTACCCAACAGAGAGAGAAAAATAAAAGGAACGGTAAAAAAAAGAATTGTTATTCAATTGTTATTCAATTATTATAATATATATTAATACATTATATTACATTATTATTATTCTATCTATTATCTAAATATCCTCTAGCCATGTGTGTTTTTTTATTTTATTAATTTTTTTGTGGGGTTGAAGGGGAGGAGGGAATTTACGACACAGATGGATCTTTGAATCACAAAACAAGTAAACATGCTTTAGAGTTACAGAATTAAGATATCCTGCTCGTTGCCCAACATTTTGACAAATCCCACTTCGTTTGAAATCATATATAAGTCTAATAACCACTACAGCCCACCCCAGTTTAAGTACACATCCCAGTGGGCTGTAGTGTTTATGGTGGAGTGTTCCTTTAAGAGCTTAAACACAGAGAAAAGCTGAATATACTTTGTGCTAAATCACTCTAATAATATTCCAACAACATGGTTACTATTATAGAAAGTACATTTTATTCCTTTAAAAATACATTTAAAAAAAAAACATCTCATAGGGTAGTAACAGATAAATGCCATTCTCTGTATTGGTAATTGCAAGCTCACAGTCCATAATTCCTAAATACCCCAGAGGATTAGATTATCATACAAGTATCAGATCTCCACTTATCACAGATTGTTACTGGACATTCAGATAATCAATTCATTCCTTTTAAGGAGTATTCTTGCATGTCACAGTGAATTGACTTAGCCAAGTAAAATGTTAAAATAAAGGTGCTATATCAGCCAATGACAAAACACACATAACAGAAGCAACAAAAAATAACTATATATTATTAAAGCACTGCACATAGGATTCTAAAGAGAATTTTCAAGAAATCTTTCCTCCCTTTTATCATTTATGATAATATACAGACACAAAATAAAAAAAAGTATTAGAAAACAAAAACGAAGAATAAAAATTTACTTTTTGAGATTCACATTTAGATTTAAGTGGGGATTTTTTTTTTAACGGTGCTCATCTCTAATTAAGATATTTATTTTGTTGAATAAAATGAATTGTATACACACCCAAATACTCTCATATTTGTGTAAACGTCATTATTTAAAATAGGGCTGAAGTGAATAGAAATATTTGCAAATTAGATTGCAAGCCAACACCAGTAAACCACAGCATCAAATGCAAAATAAGTATACTTTTCTCAATGCAGTGTCTGTTAATTGAGCACTGTTTGCCACATTCTGTTGGGATCTTTAGATAAATGTGCCTTTGAATACAGTATTTTGAACACTTGGAAGCCAGAGGCTGTACACTATTCCAGCTCTCCTGATCCATCTATTCATTAGTTGTGTGGAGGTGGATGTACAGAAGATATTTATAACTGAGACTAGTCTTTCATCTTCACGTATTGAATTTTTAAATGAAAGGAGAAGAACATAATGATAAATGAGAGACGACCAGATTTATCCCTTTCCTAAGTTTAGCAGGAAAGAAAATGTTTTGCTTTTATTAAAATGTATTGTAGCGTTTATTGAAATATTGAGTCTAGATGATGCAATTTTCAGTTGCTTATCGCAGTGGTTTTCAATTGTATATAAATAAATACTACTAGTAATATACAGTGTCCCCCACCTATTATCCTAATAACTATTTCTTGGCTAATCGTGTCGGCATATACGCTATATGGCCAAAGACATGTGGTCGCCTCTACTAATAATTGAGTGCAGGTGTTTCAGCCTGATTGCTAACAGGTGTATAATATCCATTGGCAGGGAAATTGGTCGTACAGAAGGACTCAGTGACTTTAAACGTGACATAGTCATAGGATGCCACATTTTCCGCAAGTCTGTAAAAAAATCTGCACTGCTGGTTTTGTTTGTTTGGTCAACTGTAAATTCTATTAATGTGAAGTGGAAACAATAAAGTTTTAGTATTTAAAAAGGTTTGACTGAACATTTGTTTTACAAATAAAGTGCCGTCAGTCCTCTATATCTACAGTAATTTCCTATATAAAACAAAAAACAAAAGGTCCATTGCTTCTTTAGTAATTTCTTAAACATCGCTACCTATGTTTTTACTGTATATTATAATAATTAAGTGCAGGTGCTTGTTATTACCTGTCCTAATCTTTTGTGATTCACCTGTGGTCAAATTTGTTTTAATGCTGCTTTTCCCGCACTTATTTACCATTTTAATTGATAATTTATACATTAGATATTTAAACATAATCTGTTTGGATTGAATACAAATCGGTAGCTTGTATTTTCTGCTAATGAAAACATGATTAGCTTGTGAATAAGTGAATAAGTTAAAACAATGAAACGACCTGAAAAACAAACTTATTACTTTTTTTTAAATGCCCACCATTAGTTCAATATTTTCTTTAAATTAAATATTGGGCTGCAGAACATTTGTTGGCTTCCTACAGCTCATAATTCCGCTCAGGGAATACAATTTATTATAACTGTCAAAGCAAAAGATACTCAAAGGTCTCCAGGGAGTCTCAACATGATGAAACAAATGAAAACATAAAACATAAAACAGACAAATAAGGTAGATATAAGATGTAAACATATAATGTAACAAGCCAGGATAATCTGTAACCTATTCTTGCATTATGCACAATTAAATTCATATTTTTGCCTTTGAAATGAAAGATACTTTGTTTGTTGAGCTTCTTTTCTTCTGTGTGATCTAATCTGATGAGCCAGGTTAGGCGAAATGCGCGCGTCAGGGGTCCTGTCAGTGCTGTCCTGTTTGATCCTATGATAGCACACAGACTTGCCACCGCGTACATGTTTCATTCATGCACTCACTCACGGAGCGATCATGCTCTTTTCTACAGGGATCATATGTTATTAGCCGAGAGGGGGATTAGCAATAGGTGACCTTGAAGGCACGGGAGGGAAGTTGCAGAGCTATCCATACAGCTACGTAGTACGGATTTTTTAACTACTCCCTGTGATCGAGTGTGGGAATAGCAATAGGTGCCCTTGAAGCCAGGGAGGATTATTACAGAATGCCTGGCATCGAGTGTGGGATTAGGAAGAGGTGCCCGTAAAGGCACACAGAGTGACCACACCAGTAGTGTTGATTGAATTTGATTCACTCCAGAACTATTCTTCCTGGTTTCATAGTATCACTTGAATGTCATATTTTACCGATCTTGCCATAGCACGCTAACTGCAAGGATTACAAGTATATACCTATGGAGGCACTGTGATTCTCCCTCCTACATAGTCAGATAGCTACTCTGTTTCCATATATGGTCTAGTACTTACCTTCGCTCTGGCTAACGGTTTAGTTTCGTTCCCCTTTTTTTTCCCCGGAATTTATATTCCTATTGCTTAGACAGTTTTCCCTTTTTTTTTTCCGGAATTTATATTCCTATTGCTTAGACAGTTTTTTTTGGCCAATTTATACTGATATATACCCTGGCACAGACGTGTGCATGTGTATATCTTGTATATCAGATTTGGAGTTATTACACAGTATGATCCCTCAACAGGTTATTTGCAATATTATTATTTTTTTTTTTAACGATATTTAGCAAGTTAGCATCTACCAGCATTAAGGGTTATTAGCATCTAGCTATTCACATACCTATCCTATACCTGTTTTGAATATACCATTGTGAATAGGCAGGTGGGGATATAGAGACTTACCTTATATGAATAGCAGGGCTTTGCATTACCATAGTAGCTGGTTATTTGACTACTAGGCTATTTACTTGCCTGTATATATATATATATATATATATATATATATATATAATGTATTTGTTTTCAATTCTATGTGTATATTTATGTATTATTTTTACATAATTATGTGATTTTATTAGTTACAATTTGAGGGACCTGAATTCAGAGTTTAATTTGAAAGCCCTACATGTAACCCTGTGACTTTCAAAAACACCATAAAATCTGTACATGAGAAGGTACTGTTGTACTTGTGAGAAATTGCATAAATATCAGTGTTTTAGAGCAGTAAATTGTATCATCATGATGATATCATCAGTACAAATGCATTTTCTTGTGAATTTTTTTTAAAAAAAGCTAACTTTGGCCAGTGGCTACTAGAAAAGAGAAAAATACTTGACATATACCCCATTTTGAACACCTTGGGTTGTCTATGTTTGCAAATGATATGCCATGATGGGGGCCATTTTCATTCTTGGGCTGCTATACGGTCTCAAATGCAACATAAGCAATCTGGCAAATTGCAATGTGTATAAACTGAAATGGGCAAGCCCTAAATTAACCCTGTAACTGGGAGGGACTGTTGTACTCATGAGACATTGCTGCACACAAATATCAGTGGTTTAGAGCAGTAAAATTGTCAGGTTACTTTGTGTATCAGTCAGGAGCATGTCACAGGCTGGCATCTCATTGCAGGGTACTGAGGACACTCCTAATAACTTTCAGCTTGTCCCTGGCAATTTTCACGCCAGCCGCGATAAACCCGCATCCTTTTATGACGCGGCTAATGAGCGCCGACGTCATGACGCGAAGAACAAGGTGTTTGAATAAGAACATTTTTGGGGCATGGTTGCCTACCCAAGTGAAACACGGTATTTAAGGAGAAACCAGGGAGAGACTCATTGCCCTGTTGTGGTTCTTGTTTGACCCAAGAGCGCGTATTCTGTATTGGTATTCTTGAATTCTAACTTTGGCTTAGTTTGTCTATTTTTCCTTCTGTGTTCCTTTGACCTCGGCTATTGCATTGTCATTAATCCTGAATTCTGGTACCCCTGACCTCGGCTCGCTATTTGACTATTTTTTGTGTGTGTAGTGTTAGTCCGGTGTAACGAGAATATACCCCTACACGCAGGATTCAGCCAAACAGAAGACAGCACAGAGGAGAGATACGTCTACCGGACCTTAGAATGGCCGGACTCGACATATATAGGAGAAGTACAGAGTCAGGAACGATCCGAGGTCAAGGGCACAAAGAGACAGCGTAAACGAGAACTAGCCGGGGTCTGGTACACAGGAAACAGCAAGCCGGCAAACAGAACAGACAAGGATAAAGCGAAAACAAAGTCAGAATACAAAGCCAAGGTCAAATACGGAGGAACACAACTGAACACAACAAGCGCTAAAGGGAACTGAAACAGAAACCACGATAGGGCAAGGAACTAAGGGAAAAGGGTAAGTATATGTAGCATCAGAACTAATGTGATTTGGCTCCTGTCATATCCACACCCCCAAAAGGTAAGTGTATGGGGTGTGTGGCATGACAGGGGCCAATGGGAGCCTTTTGGCAATTTAGGCTCCCACTGTCTCTTTAAGAGCGCGCCCGAGTCTCGCGGCGCGCTCTTAGATTCAGGCGGGACACGTGACCGCTTCTCGCGGTCACTGCCCGCCTTCCTGTGTGAGCAGTCGGATGAGCCACATGCGGCTCGTGCAGCAGCATGACCGCGCGCGGCTTGAAGAGAGGACCGCGGCCGGCCCCTGGAAAAGGTGAGTAACGCTACATCCGGCCACCATAAGGTCCGGTATACATTACTAGTATTTGCATTCTGCATGTAGGATCCCTGAACGTTCCTGACAAAAATGTATACTGCCTTGATATCTCCATTTACTACAGGATATTCTATCAATCTAGTCCCATGTCAATACTCTATGAGTAACTACTCTATAAATGACAATAGATAGCAATATACATGTGAGACCTCAAGAAAGAAACAAAACAAGCTTCTTATTGGTGCAAACAACAGCAACTAGCTTTGTTTTAGAGGATCTAGGGTTATTAAACACTCAGCACACAAAATACAACTATGTTATTTGTTATAGTACCCTTCTCCCTTTGTGCATGTCCACCCTGACAAAGATCTATCTAGATTGGCCAGGCAGATATCTCAGCATGACAGTTTGTATCACAATCTCTTTTTGGTATCAGCAGGAGGGGAGAGGCTCTGCCTATTGTGCCACGTGGCACATCATAGTCTCTATTGTCACACATTCCTAGCTGGGTGACTGACTATATTCATATATTAAAACTGTAGCATTATATAAAACATAGTTATATTATTTATTTATTTTCAGAATTACTTAGTGTTTTGGCTCGGGTAATCTAGCATTATAGTCTTTTATATAGGACTGCGCGTGTTCGGCAAAGCCTTTTTCATGATGGCTTCACTTACACTTAAAAGGTACTTCTCTATTTATGCCACAGATATACTATTTATTGTAGGAATTCCAGTACAATATGGTGTCTCATTTGTAGGTGTTCCTGAAATGAGAACGCTTTACTTTTTACTAGGGCAGTGCCAATGCTTTGGTCCACAAACATTTGTGCGCTCGATCATATAAAACATGGCTATTTCCCCCTTCTTTCTTCATCTCCCTATCTTTTACACTAGAAAAGGAACCATGGTTCCTGGTGGCTTTGGTGCCAATGTTTTGGTGAACAAATATTTGTGCGCTCCATCATATAAAACATGGCTATTTCCCCCTTCCTTCTTCATCTCCCTATCATTTTCACTAGAAGAGGAACCATGGTTCCTGGTGGTTTTGGTGCCATTGCTTTGGTCAACAAATATCTGTGCGCTCAATCATATAAAACATGGCTATACCCCCTTTCCTTCTTCATCTCCCTATCTTTTTCACTAGAAGACGAAACCATGGATCCTGGTGGATTTGGTGCCATTGTTTTGGTGAACCAATATCTGTGCACTCGATCATATAAAACATGGCTATATCACCTTTCCTTCTACATCTCCCTACCTTTATCACTAGAAGAGGGACTTTGGTTCCTGGTGGTTTTGGTGCCATTGCTTTGGTCCACAAATAACAGTTTTTGCAACTGCTACAGAGTTGCCAGAAACTCACCTAATAATACAAAGCAGTGAAAATGGTGTGTGAAATATAGATCACACCCACGACAGGTGCTGAACTCCCAGAGAAATTACACAAATTGTCTCCCAGCTCCAAGATTATAGAGCTGCTCACAGAATGGATTCAAAGTTCAGGGAGGGCAATAGAAGTAAGGCTAAGGCTAAGGTCAGGGATGCTCTCTACTCAATCCTGTTTATTTAACAAAACAATTCAGCTACAAGTCTCCAATTTCATCAATGTATTCATATTCCTCTGGGAAGCTGCTGCCTGGATAAAAGTATAATTTTTTTTTTATTCAATATTTTTATTATTGTTATTAGAACTCCATTATACTTTGATTTGCCATAACTACATGTTCAGTACAATGGAGCAAAATGCATCACGAGAAAGTGAAATGCATGTTTTTTTTGTCTCTTACCAATACCTACCATCTACCAAGATTTGAAAAAAAACACTGCTTTTATAAGAGAAGATTTAACCCTTCTGTTGACTAGTCTTCTACAGCAAAATAATATGCTCTTAACTTATTGTCAATAACAGTAAATTGATATGCATATATAACATAACTGACGTAGAACGAATTAGACATGTGTATGCATTTTTTTTTAATTTACTTTTTATAATTTTTGTGGACCAAAACACTTAATCAGAAAAAAAAAATTTGAGGACCGCGGAAATTTGGCATTTAATGGGTCAGCTCTTTCGAATTTCAAATTTGAAAACCAGAACAGATGAACCAAAAGGGTGTGAAAATATATAAATATAGACTTTTTTTCTTTACTGACACCCCTATCCCCCTTTGTTCCCTCTTCTGGTCACTTCTGTGAATTAAATCAATAGTTAGTGGCTGTATCACAGCCATCTCTAATCTTTTTTTCCCATACACCATCTCTTTTGTGGCAACATGATTGGAATTTCAACTTACAAATCAAAATGAACATGTTCATTCATTGTGCGAGAAGTTTGTCAATATGGCGGCTTGGAAAGTCTAATTTTGTAAGATCACCCGGCCTGCTCAAAATTGGACGAATTGCAGATCATAACAAAACAAACAAAGCCGTGAAGGAATAGAGGACCATGTTCATAAGAGCCTACTATCTAGTAAGATTTATTTGTGTCTACTTAGACTGATTATTAGTTGATGCATTTCACTGTCAGGTAAATGATTAATTGATGTTTTGATGTTATTGGTGTTTTGGAAGTATAGAATAATTTTCTAACTTAGATACATGGCATCAAATTTGACTTTGTTCACCTACCAAAGGCAGTGTTTAAGAAAGGTACTTGCTTTAGATCATCTACTGTTAAATAAGGGTTACGGCATGTGCCCACCAACTAATTTGCTTTTCATACACCCACCACAATATGCCAGTCGTTTTCACTGTAATCTTGTTTTTAAGGGTTGTATTGATAAACTGAATGGCTTTTTAATGAAAATAGGGAAGCAAAGAGCTAGCAATGCTAGATCTGATGGACAATTCATATTGGTCTTTGGGGGCCAGATTGCAATGTTGACTAAAACTGCATTTGGTGCTTAAAGGGTTATATCATAATTTACTGTGAGTGTAAAGATCTAATAATGTGTTCCCCTTAACTTGGATAGGTAGGGACATACACAACACATTGTATCATTGTGTGTTCACCTCCTTTTATCACCAATTACTTGAATCTCCAGAAGGATCATGAAGTTTCTTGACTGTCAAAAAAAAATAATTAAATTCTATGGAAACCCTCCAGACCTCAGTAGGACATTATATCATATAAGTATAACCAGCTTATTGCTAAGAACTACTGTGTTCGTTCACAATGATAATAGAAAATAGACTTTTTTTATGATCGATTCCCCTAAACCGTATCATATATTAAAAAAAAATAATAATTAAAGAGCCGTTATTGGACAGGTCTCATTATATTTTCATCCATTAAGTGAAAGGCAGTGCTTTTAATGTCGCTATCTAATTCGTTTCTGTTTGTTGCTGTCCTGCAGATGTCTCTGTTGGGATTTCAAACAATGTATCTTTAGAGATGATTATGTTATATATTGAATTCACTGAGGAAGAAAGCTGGCCCCAGGAATTAAAGGGGCTGAGGGGGATTGACCATCCATTTTTTTCCCCCAGCAAATCAATTTTTTTTATTGATTTGCGTTTTGCAAATACAACTCAACAAAAGGAAACAAAATTAGTGGTTGTCAAAGGAAATAACAGCATTGTATACAAGTAAATCTATTGAATAAAAGCAATTTTAGGTAAATGCATAAAAAAAATTCCATTTTGTAGAGGAGGATGACCATATACTTGTAACCCTGCCAAAACTGAGCACATGCTATTTTAAAGGACAGAATGAAGGGGAAAAAAAGAATGAATGTGGGGGAAGGGGAGGGTTCAGGGTAGTGGGGGCGAGTGAATTATTTCTTTGAAGGAATTCATTCAAGAATATAGGGGGAAAAGGGGGTCAATCTTTCCAGTGATTTTAGCCTAGGCCCCGTGGGTCTTTTCATAACAGTTGCTCTAAGTATCCATGACATTACTTTATTTGATGTTCAGTACCTAGTAGCTAGATGGCTTTGGTATAAGACCAATTGTAATAACCAAATGCTTGCCAAATTATTTATTAGAGAAATTAGTGTGCTTCACTTCACTCATCATAACCTGCAACGTTTCTCTCTAGTTCGTGTAACCCATTACATATCCCTACTGTTACCTCTGTTCATTGACCACAAGGCTAAAATATTTGCACCCTATTTTAACTAATATACTACTGAAAGCACTAATACCCCTTAGTGTTTTGAAAAGGTCATGGTGCTTGGATTCTGTATGAACATTTCATTTCATTTCAGTTTGAAACAGTTCATCGGCACATAGAGGGACATTTTAGATTGGTGCCGGCGGTGTTAACTCCACCTCCAGCCGTGTCATCAGACAGCCCAGAGTGAGAATTCAAGGCTGACTAATGTCAATTCTGTGCATATTCTTTGCACAGAGTTCATTCGTTTGCTGAGAGCATTAAGCTGATACTCTCGGCCAATAAATGAGGGGAAAGGTCAGCATTCAACTTCTGCAACTCTGCAGAAGCCAGATACATGTCACCTAGTTGAGGCTTGGCACCCAACAGGACTCAAGTAAGGGGAACCGGGGAACAGTGCCAACAGCAGGTTGTAGTGGTTATGATGTTTGGAGTAACCCTTTAAATTATAAAATTAGACAAGCAGCTAATCAATTTTAAGTCTTTATATTCTTCAAGAACTGCAATAGAACATGTGTTTAAATAACTACTGAATATTGTTAGCACATTTAGCAAACTCTCTTCTCTTCTAAACAAATTGCATTTTTTTTTCATTTGTGGTGGATTTATACTCCAATTCCTTGCCATGTTTCGTATGGAACCTTTCACCTCATGTTCTTCTATGCTCAGCTTATATTGTTGCAATTACTTGTTTAAATCATATACGTACAATGCAGCAGAATATAATGACACTTTAATAATACTACTCCGTATAAGAATTGTGCTCATAATAATATGGCTAGAAAACACAATATTTGATTTACTAACATATGACCACTAGATGGTGCTATATTTGTAATAATAATTACAAAATACATTCTATTCCTTTTCGGGAAATGTTGAGCAATAGAGGTTAGAGTGCTCCTTTCCACTATTATTTTTTATTAGTTAAAAACAGTCTTACATGTAAATCTAATCCGTTATAAAATTGGCTTGCATTTCACCCTTGCACGCACTGTCGATGAACGTATTAAGTTATTAATGTTAATGTATTTAATAGTAATTATTTGTAGAACCTGCATTTATTTAGGTAAAATTATTTATGTATGAGTATTTGGTTTTGCAGTCTTACTGACCTATGTTTAGCATAGTTCTGGCAATAGGTATGCCTAGCTAATCCATATGTACCATTATAGAATGACTATATATGATTTTATTCACTAAACAGTAAATTGCCAACCGAATTACTAAATATAGGACACGACTACCACGTTGAAATAGAAACTTTGAAAGCTGCTGAGCCAACTATGGCCTAAATATTGTAAACTCATGTTTGTGAAAAAAAAATCCCCAAATAATTATATTTGGTGAACAAGAACTATTATAGTGATGTTATGATTTTTACTGGATTTCAATTAGTACATAGCAGGACTTTCGTGCCTTTTTCTTATATTTATCTTTTTCTAGAGGTTTCAATACCTATAGAGTGTGCTATCATATCTATTATTCACAACTATCACGGGGTGCAGTAAATCATGAGTAATTTTTTATCCCAATTAAGGGAGTCAAATCAGTGGTGCACAGATATCGACTCTGTGTTCTCTGATAAAGATGTAACATACTTACCTGAGCAGGACAATATAAACGCCAAATTTAGAACTTTATCCAACTTGTGTAAACAACAAATCCGATTAGGATGGGAGGTCACTTCATTGCAAAAATACACAAGCAAGGCAATGATACCCAGGGGATTGAGAATCCAAACTATTCCTAACCTAGAACTAGATAATCCTGAGCTTCTGAAGGAATGGGAAGAGGCAGCTGACACCTGTTCCAATAAATTCATGGATATCCTGCTTAGGTTTGAATCAGAAAGGCTTAAAACAGTCAACGAGAAAGTCAATGCAGCAGTAGAAGGGATACAGAGTTACAAAGATGATCCCTCCTTTAATGTACAGGAACAAAGGCTACAGAAAAAACTTAATAAATATCAGAACAATGTAAAAAGTCGCAAACATAGCAAGTTCATCAGAGATAATGATGATTACAAAAAAGGAAAGGTATATAGACGTTTCAGGAAAACCACAAGGGCAGATTCCGATCAGTACATGACCTCTGAATATGAGACATCCGACACGGACAACGAACTAACCGCTGCTCCAACGGGCAACACCAATCCACAATCTAATAAAGGGATTCTGAAAAAAGGGGTGGCTTTTTTAGGGCAGCCCCCCCGAGAGGGGGAGGCTCAAAACCAAAGACAGACCCGTTACAGAGGGAGAGCACGCAGGCGCTATTAACTGATGAATTGAGAGTTGTCAACCTGTCAGATGTCACCCTTATTCCCACGCAGGTTAAGGTACTTATGAGAGGGTTATCCTTTGTCCCAACTCCTCCGTTCAATCACTTTGAATGGATAAAGGACATTAACCTTTTTGGGAGGAAACTAGCCTTACACAAGTTCTTTAAACTGAAAGATGAAAAAAGGGCCAAAGAACTTGGCTTTAACCCCAGGGAGTATCAATGCCTACAGGAGCTAGTGTCCCTCCCCGAGGACAATGATACCAATCCCACAGCTCCCTACACTGATCTCTGTCAACGAAGTAAGTTCACACCTAATTTCAGAGAGTTTAAAAACATCGAGACGTTTATAGACTCAATCACGAATATGATCAAAACAATAAATACTGATATGCTGACAGTCAAATCAAGGGGGAACCTGTCGGGGAAGGAGTGGAGAGCCTTGTGTGAACTTAGGGACAATGAGGAAATCATAATCAAGCCTGCAGATAAGGGTGGTAACATCATCCTACTCAATAGAGTGCATTATGTACGAATGGTCGATGCCATACTACATGACGACAAGACTTACAAACCACTGACCACTGATCCCTCTACGAAATATCAAAGTGAATATAAGATCCTTTTGGATCAAGCCTTTGATCAGGGTGTACTTTCGAACCCAACAATATCCACTTTCTACTCCCTCCCCAAAATACATAAACAACAAAAAATCCTGACAGCAAGACCAATAGTCTCAGGCTCTAATAATTTCACGAGCAAAGGCAGCATATATGTGGATAGGATTCTATGCCCCTTCGTAGAAAAATTACCATCATACCTGAAAGATACAAAGGACACTATCAAATGTCTAGCACTACTTAAAGTACCGGAGGGATCAGCACTTTGCAGTCTAGATGTGGAGGCCCTGTACTCCTCCATACCACATTCAAGTGGTCTGGATCACGTAGAGTACTTCCTAAAGAAAAGAGGCACCGAACATAGTACCCATACCACTTTTGTATTAAACCTATTAAGGTTTATTCTCACGCACAACTTCTTTCTCTTCCAGAGTAAATACTATCACCAGGTGCAGGGGACTGCGATGGGGACGTCTTGTGCCCCATCATATGCCAACCTGCATCTGGGATGGTGGGAGAGCGAGATGGTCTTCTTTGGGCCCCTCACGGAATTCACTGATTGTGTCTTCCTATGGAAAAGGTACATTGATGATGTCCTTATCATTTGGACAGGTACCTTAACACACTTCGAAAACTTTGTAGAGACACTCAACAAGAATGACCTTAATCTCAGGTTCACCATGGAGTTTGGAGATCAGACATTAAACTTCTTAGACTGCACACTCAGGATAACTGAGGATCTAGGGATTGAGACCACCCTATACCGAAAGCCCACATCAACAAACAGCATGTTACGCTGGGAAAGTTATCATCCCACCCCCCTCAAAAGAGGGATACCAGTGGGCCAGTACCTTAGACTAAGGAGGAACTGTTCATCCATCGAAGACTTCAAACTCAAGGCCATGGAGCTGAGATCTAGATTCAAACAAAAAGGCTATCCGAATAGATGCCTCAAACAGGCCTACCAGAGGGCACTGAGCTGCACACGCGATGATCTACTCAAAGACAAGCCTAATCAGGACTCTCAGAAACGAATTAGGTGCATAGCAAGTTATGACGCCGGATGGGATGAGGTTAAGAAGGTTATGGGCCGCTTTTGGCCATTACTAACTCAGGACCCGCACTTAAAGGACATCATCTCCACTAAAGTGTGAGTTACAGCCAGGAGAGGCAAGAATATGAAGGAGATACTCGTACCAAGTCATTTTGCCACACCCAAAAAGAAAAACATCACCTGGTTGAATGTACACGGCACGTATCAGTGTGGCAAATGCGTTGCATGCGTACACATAGCCAAAGGATCCAAAACCATAACGGATTCGACCAATACCATCGAAATTCCCATAAAGCAATTCTTCAACTGCAATACCTCAGGGATGGTATACCTACTGATGTGTAAGTGTGGCATGAAATATGTGGGAAAAACCATACACCCATTCAAAAGACGCATCATGGAACATGTCCACTCTGTAACCTCAAACAAAGATACACCAGTAGCCAGACACATTAGAATCCATCACATGGATACCCCCAAATGCATCCAATTCGCTGGCATTGAGAGAATCCAGCTAGGAAAAAGAGGGGGAGACCTTGATCAGACCCTCAAAAGGAGGGAATGCTATTGGATATATAAATTGGATACACTATCGCCCAAAGGCTTAAATGAAGGTTTCACCTTCACTCCTTTTATTGACTCCTGATGCTCTGCACCCATGTGTATATATGTATATAGATATGTCGTTTAGATTCATACTGTTGTTTTTCTTTTCAAGATTTTCTTTCTCTTAATTCAAATAGAGTGTCACATCACCATGTACTCACCGTTTCCATCTTGTCACACTGAATTCACAAGCACTGTTATAGACTTAATTAGTCCTCTTTTCCTATAGCCCAAGGATGAAGTATGTCACCAGGACTCTCCAAAGGTGACCCTGCTGATTTAAGGGTCACCTATCTCCCTGGGTACCAGTGCCCATACTGTGAAGTTGATCGAGTGTATTCACATACAAAAAGCCTCTTTGAGGCCCTCAACCCCCTCTGTTCCTGTACGTCCAGTGGTCTGATCTCAATTATGTGTCTGTTAGTCCACCCATTGTACAGCGCTACGGAATTTGTTGGCGCTATATAAATAATAATAATAATAATAATATATATAAGAAAGAATAGTATCTTCTCTTCTTTCTTACTTATCCGCATGACTATCCTGGACTATGCACATGGGGTGGTTTATCTTTACGACCATCAGCCACATCACACATGGCACAACCATATATGCCGTACTGGTCTCCTTCCATACACCTTCACTATATGGCTATTCATGCACAGTATGTTTTCCCATCAGTGGACAAGCCTTACTGGCCAGGTCTAGCTCTAACATAGCGCAGGGAGTGGAGGGTCTGGATGTGATCCCATTGGTACAAGAGTCTTTTTACCCTTCTGAGCAATATACGTTTAAACCCGGTTATTCATCTAGTCTATTGATACAATAGTCTCTCATGGGAATGTATGCACAACATTGTGTTAGAAGGCATACCCCTTTAAGCCTAATGACATCTTTATAGTTCCCCTTCTACACTAAGAGGTACCTTATCTCTGCATATATACTTCCCTGTGATCGACTCCCAAGTAGTGATGTACCGAACTGTTCGCCGGCGAATAGTTCCCGGTGAACTTAGCGTGTTCGCGTTCGCCACGGCGGGCGAACATATGCGATGTTCGGTCCGCCCCCTATTAATTTACTAATACTAAGTAAAAATTACTTAGTATTAGTAAATTGTGCCCCTACTCGCAATACCGCGAGTAGGGGCATGTCTATTAAACAGTGAGCAGCCTGTGGCTGCTCACTGTTAAAAAAAATAAATAAAAGGGGGGGGGGTCCTAAAAATCACAATAAGAGGGGGACCTATTGTCCCCCCCTGGCCCCCACCCCTGAGCGGCGGGTGGGGGCCCTAAAAATAACAATTAGGGGGGACCTATTCTCCCCCCCCGGCCCCCACCCCTGAGCGGCAGGTGGGGGCCCTAAAATTAACAATAAGGGGGGGACCTATTGTCCCCCCCCGGCCCCCACCCCTGAGCGGTGGGTGGGGGCCCTAAAATTAATAATAAGGGGGGGGACCTATTGTCCCCCCCGCCCCCACCCCTGAGCGGTGGGTGGGGGCCCTAAAATTAATAATAAGGGGGGGGACCTATTGTCCCCCCCCGGCCCCCACCCCTGAGCGGTGGGTGGGGGCCCTAAAATTAACAATAAGGGGGGACCTATTGTCCCCCCCCAGCCCCCACCCCTGAGCGGTGGGTGGGGGCCCTAAATACAAAGGGGGGGGGGTGCCCTTGTTAACCCTTCCCCCCCCCCAAAAAAATGATCTACCTACCTACCCCCCTCACCCTAAAAATAATGAGGGGGGGACCTTTAACTAAAACCCTGTAAAAAAATAGATAAAAACAACTTACCATTTGATGTTTTCTTTCTTCTACAATCTTCTTTTTTCAGCCCCAAAAAAGGCCAAAAAAAAAACCATAATAACCGACGCAATAAAAAAAACAAAACAAAAAAAACCGACTGCACAAAAAAATAATCCATCTTCACCCATGGAGGGCTCCGCGCAGACTGAGCTCTGCAGGGCGGGGGAAGGCTTATAAAGCCTTGCCACGCCCTGCAATTAGGCTAAGAACACTCTGATTGGCTGGTTTAAGCCAATCAGAGTGCTCTTTGTCATTTTACACAGCGTGGGAAAACTCCAAAGAACTTTCCCACGCGTGTAAAATGACACAGAGCACTGTGATTGGATGGCTTGAAATCCATCCAATCACAGTGCTCTGTGTCATTTTACACAGCGTGGAAAATATCAATTTTCCCACGCTGTGTAAAATGACACAGAGCACTGTGATTGGATGGATTTCAAGCCATCCAATAACAGTGCTCTGTGTCATTTTACACGCGTGGGAAAGTTCTTTGGGATTTTCCCACACTGTGTAAAATGACAAAGAGCACTCTGATTGGCTTAAACCAGCCAATCTTAGCCTAATTGCAGGGCGTGGCAAGGCTTTATAAGCCTTCCCCCGCCTTGCAGAGCTCAGTCTGCGCGGAGCCCTCCATGGGTGAAGATGGATTATTTTTTTGTGAGGTCGTTTTTTTTTTTTTTTATTGCTTCGGTTATTATGGGTTTTTTTTGGCCTTTTTTGGGGCTGAAAAAAGAAGATTGTAGAAGAAAGAAAACATCAAATGGTAAGTTGTTTTTATCTATTTTTTTTTTACAGGGTTTTAGTTAAAGGTCCCCCCTCATTATTTTTAGGGTGAGGGGGGTAGGTAGGTAGATCATTTTTTTTGGTGGGGGGAGGGTTAACAAGGGCACCCCCCTCCCTTTGTATTTAGGGCCCCCACAATAGGTTAATTTTAGGGCCCCCACCCACCGCTCAGGGGTGGGGGCCGGGGGGGGGACAATAGGTCCCCCTTATTGTTAATTTTAGGGCCCCCACCCACCGCTCAGGGGTGGGGGCTGGGGGGGTCCAATAGGTCCCCCCCTTATTGTTAATTTTAGGGCCCCCACCCACCGCTCAGGGGTGGGGGCGGGTGGGGACAATAGGTCCCCCCCTTATTGTTAATTTTAGGGCCCCCACCCACCGCTCAGGGGTGGGGGCCGGGGGGGGGACAATAGGTCCCGCCCTATTGTTAATTTTAGGGCCCCCACCCACCGCTCAGGGGTGGGGGCCGGGGGGGACAATAGGACCCCCCTTATTGTTAATTTTAGGGCCCCCACCCACCGCTCAGGGGTGGGGGCCGGGGGGGACAATAGGTCCCCCCCTTATTGTTAATTTTAGGGCCACCACCCACCGCTCAGGGGTGGGGGCCGGGGGGGGACAATAGGTCCCCCCCTATTGTTAATTTAGGGCCCCCACCCACCGCTCAGGGGTGGGGGCCGGGGGGGACAATAGGTCCCCCCTTATTGTTAATTTTAGGGCCCCCACCCACCGCTCAGGGGTGGGGGCCGGGGGGGGACAATAGGTCCCCCCCTATTGTTAATTTTAGGGCCCCCACCTGCCGCACAGGGGTGGGGGCCGGAGAGGGGGAGGACAGTAGGTCCCCCCCCTCATTATCTTTATGGCCCCCACCCGCCGCCCAGGGGTGGGGGCCGGGGGGCGGAGGACAGTAGGTCCCCCCCCCTCATTATCATTATGGCCCCCACCCGAACCCAGGGGTGGGGGCCGGGGGGGGAGGAGAGTAGGTCTCCTCCCCCCCCCTTCAACCACTATTGTGGGTTTTAAAATTCGCCTGCCTATTGAAGGCTATGGCGGTTTGCACGGTTCGCCGGTTCGCGAACATTTGCGGACGTTCGCGAACCGAAAATTTTATGTTCGCGACAACACTACCCCCAAGTATAGATGACCACCTTTTCATGCATTCATATGGTGGCCCCTTGCTATATAAACCCATCTGGCCACTTAATACAGCTGCTCAATCTGGCTTTCTTCACTTAATACACGGGCTCAGGATCCTCTGATACCCTCTATCGTGAGGTTCAATGTTGAAGCATCCCATTGACAGGATTATGCCCACATACACATTGCCTGATACCCATTCATCATGTGTATATGTGTATCTTACAATTGGACTGTCCATTCACCCCACGACTAAGTGCGATCAGTGAGCTGTCTATTCACTCACGATCTTGCTGGGTATTGCTAACATGGCTAATAGGCAAATGAGCCGTCTATTTACATTCCCCCACGTTGGACACTAATAGAATCTGACTGATTACGGCCAGTCAGGCTCTAGCCGGCGAAAAGAGACAGTGTGGCAGCTCCTCCCCGCTCACACCCACGTGGGCGGATCCTATGATGAGTGACAACAAATACAGCAATCCACAGCTTGGCGCCAAGAGGCATCACACACCCAGTGCCCTGATTGGCTGTTTGAGCCGTAGGACTCGGCTTTTAAACGCTGTATGCTCGAGTACATGGTTTACCTTTGACAAAGGCGCTTCAGCAGCGCCGAAACGTGCGTTAGGTCTTATGCTTTTTATTTTAATTACACAGATTGATGTGATCACCAGGGGAAGAAGTTATTTGACATTTGAGCTAGTCAGTAGCTAGTAGCTACTCTATTTATTGCAGTGTAGAATTATTTTTCTCCTTACAGCCTGAAACCATTAGCTCCTCTCTCTATACAGGAGAGTGTGTTCTCTCCAGCTGTTGATTGGAAGCTCTGCAGCAAGTGGGGAGGAAGCTTTTGACAATTGTACTAGTCAGTAGCGATTCTACTTATTGCAGTGTAGAATTCTTTCTCTCCCTACAGCCCTAAACCATTAGCTCCTCTCTCTATACAGGAGAATGAGTTCTCTCCAGCTGTTGATTGGAAGCTCTGCAGCAAGGTGGGAGGGTTTTTCTGATATCTGTACCAGTCAGTAGCGATTCTACTTATTACAGTGTAGAATTCTTTTTCTCCTTACAGCCTGAAACCATTAACTCCTCTCTCTATACGGAAGAGTGAGTTATCGCCAGCTGTTGATTGGAAGCTCTGCAGCAAGTACAGAGACTCATCAGTGAGGCTTTTAGCTACTGAGCCATTTCAGTGCAGAGTTTTTTCTCTCTTTTTATGGCAACTACTAGCTCCTCCATACACAGGTTAGAGTGTTCTCTATTGTCGATCTACAGAGATCCACAAATTAGACCAAGCATATTTTGTTTCCAATTAAGCTCTGCAGCATTTGCCAAGTTTGTCTAATTGGATTAAGTTTATTTTGTTACAATTTTTTAAGAGTGGAAGAGATACCTTGTTCTCTCCTTCCCTACACACTCACTTATTCCTGTTATACAGACAGTTGCCACAGAGAGCATCTTTCTACACCGCTCAGTGCCTGATTCTCAGTCCAAGCGTATACATTTTCAGCCTCTCCACATAGAGTGACTCTATTGAGAGGTACTGTTCAGCAGGGCTGGTATCTATAGGTTCCACTAGCTCTATGTATAGGCTTTCTATATTTTTATATAGGTCTAGCCTATTTCAAGCTCTTTTCCCCATTTGGTTCATAGTGGTTATGGTGTATTAAGTTTCCTTTTTTTCTCTCTATATATTTTTATTGGGATCATACACTTTTTATGATGCCCGCAATAAAGTTAATTTTTTAAGTTTGCTACATCAGGCAGAATCGTCACTGCAGTACCTTTCCCTAGTGCTCCTGAAGCTGTTTCAGCTTGGGTTCACGTTTTTCTCGTTTTTCATTGTATATATACAAGGGTTATGCCATCTTAGGTCTGCAGACACACTCTAGTTCCCATTCATTGGGAACGCTTGCACTCTCGTGCCTTTTTCTTACATAGCAGGAGTACATCACCACCAATTATAACTCATGCTCAACTGCTGATTATTTAAACAATCTGCATAATGCCGAATATACATTTTTATTTTTATCTTCTCTAATTTTCACCACATGAAAAATTGAGAAGAAAGCCTAGAAATGAAATTACTGGAACAATAATTATTTGTTTATTTTTGAGGCTTTAAATAGAATACATATTATATATATATATTATTTTTTGTATTTTTGAAAGCCTTTTTTTCTTCATTAAAATAATCAAAACTGTAATGTTTTAATCCTTTGATGTTTCTAAATGTGGCTCACCCAATATAGTTCTCATGCATATGGACAATCTCTAATAGAACACCAAGTACAATTTAAAAATAAAAATCCATGTAAGAATGTAACTGTTTAAAATATGTGTTAAAGCACAAAGGGAATGCTATATAAAGATCAATTCTAGGGCAAACTTGTAAAAACGGAGCAATCAGCAGGCATTCCTTTGGTTTCCATAGCAATTGTTCCACATTTAGAATCTTGTTCCAGAGTTGTTCTATACACTGTACAAAATCCCCATTGTGTCTGTATTTATGGGCTCATCCAGTTAATCAGAAATGCATTCCCTATGGTTATATAACTGTGGAAAGGAATTGCTGTCCAAGGTGCTGAAAAACCCTCTCTTCGGTTTCAATGCTGATTTATAAGTCTCTATCATTTTCAATCCAAAGATCCAATTTCAGAGTGTGATATTTTCTTAGGATAGAACATTAACCTTGCATCCCTATTCAGTTCTCTCTTATCAAACTATTACTCCCTATACAATTCTCTTTATTCTAACAAGATATTCTCTTTTACTCGGTTCATATTCAGTAATTGTCGACCACATTTGGCCTCTTTTGTCTTTATCTACAAACTCACATACACAAAAATAGTGTACACATTTAATAATTGCGGGTTCAGCTACTATATATTTGTTCAATTCAAAGAAGTCTTTATATATTTAAATACGTTGGAATTGTGTTGTCTGTACTGCTCTCGTCTCAATTTCATCGCCTGATGATTACATTTGCAATAATGATTTAAAGCACATGCATAATAAAAGCTTATATTATATAATATTAATAATAATATCACATTGCATACAGTAATCTACCTCCCATTCAATTCTTCAAAACAGGTAAGAAATCAATGTTTCATATACAAAAATTAATTTAAAAGAAGTCATTGCAGAGTTTGTACGTCCGCTCTATTTCTCTATCCCTTGTATAGGAAAAATGATTATGTATGTATGCATACACACTACTGTGTGCTCAAACACTTGTATGATGTCAATTTTACAGTATTCATGTGTGGGCACACACAGATATGCAAACATTCACACAGATATGCTTACAAACAGCTTTAGAGTTTGATGGCATGGGGAGATTTTTTTAATTTTAAGTGTTCTGTTCTATGAAGTGGTACAATAATGTAAAAGGGGATAAGTCCCCAATGAAGTGTGGCTGCTGGATCCACTGGTTTCCATGGTGATTGCCCGCTTTTAGTACTTTAGACCATTTTTTAGAACAGAACAGCTTGATAAGGCATTCTTCATGAGTCCTTACGTGACCCATCTGCTCAAGGGTATAAGAAAGATACTCCAGCCATGAGTTCCATTCTAACCCTTCGAATGTCTGCAAATGGGCTGAAAATACCCTCTTAGTAAGAGGAGTTTCAAAAAAATAAAACATTATTGCTACATATTAACAATCATGGAGGAGGAGTTTGGGAGAGTTCTGATGTGACTCAGAACAATGCATACATTAATGCAGGTTTCATCTTTCAAATTAATATGAAATGTATAATGATAATGTATATGAGCATCATATTCTAAAACAAACTTGTATTTGTATACACTTTGTTGCCATATTTTGGAAGCTATATTACAATTAAAAATATGTATGTATATATATATATAATAATTATTATATCAACATACACATTGGAGGAGATTCGGATCAGCCCCCCAGATTTCTAAGGGGAAGCACCCTAAGGCGACATTATTATTTATCACAAATTCTGTGAGTGCATTTCTGTCAGCTCATATTAGTGCGTTCCGTACTGTATAAAGCTATCACGGTGTTTCTCTTGTAGATCTATAGCTGATCCTCTATATTTTGTACTTTAGTTTTGCGTTCAAGGGATAATATCTGGGATATCCCTAGAGGACGCTGTGTATTGAATATGTTCCAAATCACACTATTCACCAGGTGGTGGGGGTGTGGAAGCTTTTTTTGTACATACAACAATTATGATCTAAATGTATTATTATTTTATTTCTTATTTATATCCGGCAGCAATCTCTATTGAAATTGCGTTTGTATCCAACATTTATATGCAAGTTACACATTCCATGCTATAAGTAATTGTTAGTCCAATATTTTTAAAATAAAAAAAATCTTGAAACTGAAGGGTTGAATATCAATATTCCAATTTTTAAAGCCCAACTTTCAAACTGGATTCACAACGATTGTCATTAAAGAAACAACCGTATGTGAAAGTTGTATTGCGCGTATCACATTTTTTAACGCAGCAGTTGTTAATTCTCTGTTCCATAATTTACAAAATTCTCCCCTGCTCACGGCTGAATTGCAGTGCAGTCACTGGGCATTTTAAAATACTCACTGGCTCATAATGCAATATTTGTTTATACAATAAAATGTCAAAAAAAACATCCAATTTCATAGAATTAAGTAGTGAGGAATACAATTTGTGTCTTATTTACCAAAAATATAATTGAGACATGTATTCTACATGAAAAGGTTCAGTACTTTAAGTGGGTCTAATAAACACTTGACAATAATGCAACACATCTGATATGTGTAATCTCACATATATGACACTTCTTTTGTGAATCTCATCATATTTGTTTCTGGGGCAAAAAGAATAAGCCTCAATTCCAGCTAATGAACAGCAGTGACAGACAGAAGAAACTGCTTCAGTGATTCACCCAGCGAAATCTTGGGGCTCATTCCAGTTTATTGGACATCTGAAGACACACAAAGGGTGTGAATGAATCACACTCTTTAGTTTGATCACTGACAATGTCTTTGACAAGCAAGTCTAAAACTTAAAAAATAAAAACTTGAAACATATAGAAAGGATAAAGAAAAAATGCAGTTAATGTTCTGTATAGTATAGAAAATCCGTGCAAGGGCAAAGAATCATTATGCATCTACAACGATACAAACAAAAGGGACACTCCATGTATCTTAGCTCAATTCCTTTTCTCATTATGTACAAGAGACGTGTTGCAAACACATAGGTATACATTGTATAGCTGTAGATTCCTTACAAACACTATAGAAAAGAAGAGAAGGAGGGTTTGTGCAACATACACAAAAGCTTAACTATGAAAAAATACAGAAAAAATGAGCACTTTCTATATTTTGTGAAAGTTCACAACTTTTACAAGAAACTGTTACAAACTCAACTGGACCTATACATATTCTAAAAGAGAAGAAAGACACAATATATTATGGTGTAGAAATTCTTTTAAATATAAATTATTTTAAATATAAATCATTTACATTTGCCAGAGCACTTACTACCAAAATCGGGTATATACAATTTTGTTTTTTTAAACTTTCATTTGGTTTGCAATGTGAAATTTAGACATCCTTAAAGACTGATTTAGCTACATTTATACTCCAAAAAATATTACCAGTGTGTAGAGGAACTACTCTCTTCCAAGAATTCCAAGAATTTTTTTTTAATATTTTTGCGGTGTCTTTACCTTTCCTGTACGTGTGGGCCAGCATATATCAGGATTTCAGATACGTCTGAATGTTTGCAATTTGGAAACGATTGTTGGAATGGGTCTTAGCAAGTTGGGAAACAAAAAACAAAACAAACAAAATCGACAATGGATGGACACTGTGTTGTTTGTTTTGTGATTTAGTGTTCCATCCATGGCGCCAAAGAAAATATGATTGATGGAAAATAAGATGATTGATGGCTTGCACCCCTCCTCTTTTTAGGATAGTGAAATTTCATGTCCATATGAGACTTGCAAACATAGGTAAAAAGGAAAAAAGTGGGGAGTAGGTTAGCGCTAATAATATATAAAAGGCAGCAACCTTACAGAGGGTCACCCTCTAACCCTCTGGGATAAGGATGTACAGGTAAAAGGAGAAAAAGGCTGCGCCAAAAATGCAGTGAAATAAGTCCCAATAAAAGTGAAAAAATAAAAAGAAGGATAAATGTCAATGTTTGTTGCACTGGTTGCACTGGTAGAGTGTTCTCTCTTCTTATGATGCTTTGGATCCTCCCGTGATATGTAAAATATAAAAGGGAAAAGGACCAATTGTGCAGGTTGTGGGGTACGTAGTAGGTGAAAAATAAAATGTAAAGAACTCACATTTGCATGAGCTATAACCAGCTCAAGGGGAATAGACGTTCTGCAGTATAATCCCTGCTAGTAGGATATCACGGAATTCTGGTCCACTTTGGGTCTGGTGAGTATAAAGTGCAGATGACACTGCACTTGAGATATGGCGTGGGTGGTATAATCCCCACCTTAGGATATATAAAATAGCCAGGAAAGGAAAATATAAAATAGGAGTAATAAAAAATATATTAAAAAATATGAATGGCACAAATGTAAAGCCAAACGTAATTTATTATTAAAAGTATATAATAAAATCCATTAACGCGTTTCACCACTAGGGTTTTTTCAAAATGGAATAACATTAAAACCTGGCAAGAATAAAATATATATAGGTGCACTGTTACTTTAAAAACGTCGCCAAACATAACATCAATTAACATAAGCCAATCACAATTAGGCATAAAACATATGAGAGATAAAACTTATAATACTGTTAGGAATAAGTATATTTTTAAGTGGAGTGAGGTCTGGTATGTACCAGACATAATAGGCAAAAGAAAAATAGAAAACGAAGCTACATAGCTTGAGAAATCTTATATTGTTTTAATGTATTGGCGCGTCACATGACCCGCGTGGGGTTATGGGGAATGTAGTGCGCGGGCCACGTGATCGCACTCGACAACATCCAATGGGCATCCTGGGAGGGCGGTGCTCGTGCGCGTCACATGGTCCGCGTCACACAAGAGCAGTGTGACAACGGACTCCTGTGATCGGCGCTCAGGAGCTTGGGGGATGTAGTTTAAAAACCCGAAATGGGTTTTAAATAGAAATGACTCGCACCAACATATAAAATATCAGAGAAAGAATTAGTGTGCATATTAGAATGCTTGATAGCAATAGGTAGCCATATATATAATGAAATAACATATAAAGATTAACTTGTTTTTGGCAGGCACAAACATTATATATAGTGGTAATCATATTTATGTTGAATATGTACCAACATGGATAGTATTCATCACATTTAGTGCAGGATAAACTAGCAGCATAATGTTCTATTTTTAAATTTTAAGAACTAAAATAGATATGAGATGTCTTAAAGGGCCACACTTGCTCTATAAAACCATATGTAAAAACATATATATATACAGACACATATAAGAATATCAAGATAAAAATATTGCAATGATGGTAACATAAGGATAAAAATATCTGACTGGTAAATAGATATGAAATGTCTTAAAGGGCCACACTTGCTCTATAAAACCATATGTAAAAACATATATATATACAGACACATATAAGAATATCAAGATAAAAAATATTGCAATGATGGTAACATAAGGATAAGAATATCTGACTGGTAAGTGGTCATATTGGGGGTATCCTAGACCATAATGCCGTAGGTGACAACTATGGATGGGATAACTCCCAAATGACCACAGTAGGTAAATAAAACCACATATTGATTAAAAGTTATAAAAGATTATAAAAAATTAAATAAATCAAAGTCTGCATTTAAACTTTTGGGGGCTAAGGTCTGTAGATTGAATACCCATTCCATCTCGTTTCTGCCTAAGATATTTTTAAGATTACCCCCTCTCCAGGGAACTTTACATTTTTTTATACCTATGCAATTAAGAAATTTAGGGTCCCGATTATGTTTTTCAAAATGTTTTGATATGGAATGGTTAGCATAGAACTAGATGCCTGAAGACAAGATTAGCAGAACACTGCCGCAATATAAAAAATGGATATGCTAACCATTCCGTATCAAAACATTTTGAAAAACATAATCGGGACCCTAAATTTCTTAATTGCATAGGTATAAAAAAATGTAAAGTTCCCTGGAGAGGGGGTAATCTTAAAAATATCTTAGGCAGAAACGAGATGGAATGGGTATTCAATCTACAGACCTTAGCCCCCAAAGGTTTAAATGCAGACTTTGATTTATTTAATTTTTTATAATCTTTTATAACTTTTAATCAATATGTGGTTTTATTTACCTACTGTGGTCATTTGGGAGTTATCCCATCCATAGTTGTCACCTACGGCATTATGGTCTAGGATACCCCCAATATGACCACTTACCAGTCAGATATTCTTATCCTTATGTTACCATCATTGCAATATTTTTTATCTTGATATTCTTATATGTGTCTGTATATATATATGTTTTTACATATGGTTTTATAGAGCAAGTGTGGCCCTTTAAGACATTTCATATCTATTTACCAGTCAGATATTTTTATCCTTATGTTACCATCATTGCAATATTTTTATCTTGATATTCTTATATGTGTCTGTATATATATATGTTTTTACATATGGTTTTATAGAGCAAGTGTGGCCCTTTAAGACATCTCATATCTATTTTAGTTCTTAAAATTTAAAAATAGAACATTATGCTGCTAGTTTATCCTGCACTAAATGTGATGAATACTATCCATGTTGGTACATATTCAACATAAATATGATTACCACTATATATAATGTTTGTGCCTGCCAAAAACAAGTTAATCTTTATATGTTATTTCATTATATATATGGCTACCTATTGCTATCAAGCATTCTAATATGCACACTAATTCTTTCTCTGATATTTTATATGTTGGTGCGAGTCATTTCTATTTAAAACCCATTTCGGGTTTTTAAACTACATCCCCCAAGCTCCTGAGCGCCGATCACAGGAGTCCGTTGTCACACTGCTCTTGTGTGACGCGGACCATGTGATGCGCACGAGCACCGCCCTCCCAGGATGCCCATTGGATGTTGTCGAGTGCGATCACGTGGCCCGCGCACTACATTCCCCATAACCCCACGCGGGTCACGTGACGCGCCAATACATTAAAACAATATAAGATTTCTCAAGCTATGTAGCTTCGTTTTCAATTTTTCTTTTGCCTATTATGTCTGGTACATACCAGACCTCACTCCACTTAAAAATATACTTATTCCTAACAGTATTATAAGTTTTATCTCTCATATGTTTTATGCCTAATTGTGATTGGCTTATGTTAATTGATGTTATGTTTGGCGACGTTTTTAAAGTAACAGTGCACCTATATATATTTTATTCTTGCCAGGTTTTAATGTTATTCCATTTTGAAAAAACCCTAGTGGTGAAACGCGTTAATGGATTTTATTATATACTTTTAATAATAAATTACGTTTGGCTTTACATTTGTGCCATTCATATTTTTTAATATATTTTTTATTACTCCTATTTTATATTTTCCTTTCCTGGCTATTTTATATATCCTAAGGTGGGGATTATACCACCCACGCCATATCTCAAGTGCAGTGTCATCTGCACTTTATACTCACCAGACCCAAAGTGGACCAGAATTCCGTGATATCCTACTAGCAGGGATTATACTGCAGAACGTCTATTCCCCTTGAGCTGGTTATAGCTCATGCAAATGTGATTTCTTTACATTTTATTTTTCACCTACTACGTACCCCACAACCTGCACAATTGGTCCTTTTCCCTTTTATATTTTACATATCACGGGAGGATCCAAAGCATCATAAGAAGAGAGAACACTCTACCAGTGCAACCAGTGCAACAAACATTGACATTTATCCTTCTTTTTATTTTTTCACTTTTATTGGGACTTATTTCACTGCATTTTTGGCGCAGCCTTTTTCTCCTTTTATAGGTAAAAAGGAACATGTGGATAGGCAAAGCAGAACCAGGTGTTGCACAGGATCCATCACTCTAAAAGTGTTATTGAAATGGGTCAATTGTATTTCCTTGACCAGAACCACTTAAACAAGCTTTGTGGACAAATGTTTGTTTTAGTTTCTGGGGATCTCCGAGAGGTATTAAGTCAGAAAACGATCCTCATTTTTGAAGAAATGTAGTCAGCAATGTCAAGTGTAAGTAGCAATGAGGAAGCAGAGGATGTGAGTTTTCAAGTGCTAGGTTGAGAAGATACACATGGCACTTGGTGTACTTATAGATATTCAATGGTAGGTTATATGCAACATATGATATTAAATTGTAGGTTATATGCGAGAGGAACAAAGACTTGTATCCATCAAGATTAGCTTTTCTCATAGCCTTTTTGCTGTTGATCCATAAGAAGGCAAAAAATAAGTGTTTTCACTTTTGCAATAAACTAGAAAAAAAATCCTTCTTGATGCCAGAACTCTCCAAGGATCATGAAGCTGTTACCCTTGTGATGTAGGATACATGGTTCCAGAAAAGACTACATTGACTTAATGTGTGCAAACTGTGTGATCAGAAATATCTGATACAGTGGTTTTACTCATGAGGAGTTATGATCGCCACATGGGTACAGTCAATGCCTACCAGGATCTCAAGCAATCAACCTCATTGGTAAAAATTTAATGAGGAATTGTTAGTCAAAATGTGGTGGCATTTCTTGCAAACATCCTCAACTCAGAGAAGGTCCTTGTGATGTTATTTTCAGGATTAAACATTTTAAAACATTTCTGAACATTGGTTAATTCTTCAAAAATTGGTTTTATTTCCTTCTTGTGATTAGATATTCTGTAAAAGTGGTTCTATTACTATGTGGATATATTTTCTTTAGAAGGCTGGTGATAGCTTAAAGGGACACTCAGACCACTTCTGCTCATTGGATTGGTCTGGGTGCCAACTCCCACTACCCTTAACCCTGCAAGTGTAATTATTGCATTTTTCTATAAACTGCAATAATTAAATTGCAGGGTTAACTCCACCTCTAGTGGCTGTCTACTAGAAACCACTGCCGAGGGGTCTCAGGTAAGTGACATGAAGGGGTTTTCACCCCTTCAGCTACCTGGGATGGGAGGTGGGAGGGTACCTGCAGTGCCAGGAAAATGGATTATTTTCCTGGCACTGGAGTTTCCCTTTAAGCATTACTGTTTAATGTAATAGATAGAGCCTTTTGGTTTTTACTGAACCAAATATTCTAAAAGTACGGTTAAAAAAGTACCTGACCAGTGAGATTGTGATTGTGTTGATATAATTAATTTCTCATTGACAGTCATCAACTTGTCAATATGTTTTGAAACGAAAGCTTAAAATGTATACGTTTCCTATGGTACTTCATCAACCTAAATTATAAAAACAAGTTCATTTTCTTTCTGGTGGGCAATGTAGTCACAGGCATCTGAGATACTAACAACAGTCACCATTGTCCTACTCTCGCCCCAGGGACTTTCCCAAAGGAAAAAAAAAACATCAGTTGACCTTTTGAAGGAAGAATTTTTTGTTCCTTTCTGCTTTGCAGAATTGAAAATGGTCCAACTGATTACTTGTTTACCTTTCTTTACATCAACAGAAAGGCAATTTGGCAAAGGTTAGATATGACTGGATTGTGATTTTATTTTCCCTGACGCTCAATTTTTTTACGAGCACAGAATAGAAAACCATTTCGATTCTGGCAGACATATTCCTATGACATTCTTCATTTTGGAATCCACACAATAAAATGCAGGATAATGACCCATTTGGTAGTCCAAACATATTTAATCACGCTGAACAGCATAACATAAAAATAAATATAAACTAAACAGCAGTGGAGACATGCAAGAGCCACGTTCTAATACTAGTTAAATTGTTGTTTATAACTCATTGTTACTTTTTATCAGCCTGTGGAACCCACTTCAAAAACTGTTTTGGTGATGGATTGGTTTGTATAAAATGCAAATAAACTTCTATAGTTGATTACTACAAATTTAACACTTTGAACAAGAATCGTGCTGTTTTTAGCTGATAATTTCTTGTATTTGTGACTTAATTGCTATGAAATTCAATTAGGAAAGCCCTGGTAGAAATCTTTTATTGCATTTCCAGATGTATTTTTTTCTCTCATTTTATATGTTTTTCAAAACATATTATTCAATATAGACTTGCGTATATTTATTTCATGCTTGATTTATTATGGAAATTATTTGTAAAGAGTTTTTCTTTTCTGCACATTTGCAATTACATTTCTTGTTAATGTGACACGATGATTACTGCCTAGTTCCCATCCTTAACTATCAACTGTTAATATATAATTATAAAACCAAAAACTGAATATTAAAAGGGTTGTGTGTGTTTAAAAAAACAAACAAAAAAAAAACAAACGCTGGTAACTGTGTTTTATTCTTTTGGTGAGTGAGGACTCGAGAATAACCCTCTTCACTACGTGTACGTAAAGATCATATATCTAACAGATGAAAGGACAAGAATAAAGGAGGAGTGATATAACAAGACATACTACTGATCCTTAGAATAGACAAGTTTCTTGAAAACTCTCCCAAGGAGGCTGAAATATAGACTGTCGACCTATTTGAGGTGCTCTGGATCCCTAGAGACACTGAGAACTCATGAGTTTTATCAGTAACATAAAATCTAACTTTAATCAAAGTATTAACAGAGTTAATTACTAAAGTAAGAATTTAAAGGAACGGTTAAAGGATCTTAACATGTATAGCTTGGAGGAAAGACAAGACAGGGGGGATATGATCGAAACATTTAAATACATAAAGGGAATCAACACAGTAAAGGAGGAGACTATATTTAAAAGAAGAAAAACTGCCACAACAAGAGGACATAGTCTTAAATTAGAGGGACAAAGGTTTAAAAATAATATCAGGAAGTATTACTTTACTGAGAGGGTAGTGGATGCATGGAATAGCCTTCCAGCTGAAGTGGTAGAGGTTAACACAGTAAAGGAGTTTAAGCATGCATGGGATAGGCATAAGTCTATCCTAACTATAAGATAAGGCCGGGGACTAATGAAAGTATTCAGAAAATTGGGCAGACTAGATGGGCCGAATGGTTCTTATCTGCTGTCACATTCTATGTTTCTATGTTTCAAAGTGAATTTCACATTGAAAGTTAAAATAGCAGTAATAGAAAGATTCTCTAAGTCAGCTCTGGCCTAAAATATAATATTTACTTTGAATTTTTGACTTTAGCAAATAACCCCGTAAGTGGTAGAAATACATGGCAAAAGAAAAAAAAAATCCCAATGCAGGTATTTACCTACACAAAGGGCGGAGGGAGTGAAAAACTAAATAAAAAATCACTTTTGCATCCAGTAGGATACTATCTTAACAGTTACTGTAGTCAAACATGCTGTATTTATACCCGTAGCAATATGAGTGACAAGATAACAGCTGTAGAAAAACATCTAAGGGCAAGGAATAAGTAGAGAGAATACATTTTAGAATTTATTCAATATTTAAATTATGTTTCATATATGAATATTTGATGTAAAATGAAAGTCCTATTTTTCCTGAACAAAATAATATATAGAGAGTGTGGTGTGCACTTCAAGGGATGGTATTGTGTTAGGAATACAAATCTACATCCACCGACGCGGGATGTCCTTATGCAGAGTGTGAGTACGTCCAGCATTCGTTAGGTGACCTGAAGACCAGTGAAATCCTGTGAACGCGCCAGTAGAGGCTGTCTTAGTGCTGCAATTTAAACATTGCCCTTTCTCAAAAAACTGCCATGTTTTACGTAGCAGGACTAATGGCAATAGGGACACTGTACCCAGACCATGTCAATGAGCTGGGCGCCTATTGTGTCCCTTTAATATTAAAGAGGTAAATTAAAGTTGAACAGACATATAGCTCAAATTCTAGGTCTTGATTTGGTTCAGAACTTAAGGGGTTAATCTGCATTGGTGAGTCAAGAGTAGCTGTTTCATAGCAGCAGCTACACTTACTAAACAGCTAAAATTGTTAAACCCAACTCCTTCATAGTACTAGCACTACTGAAGATGAGATCAGAAAAAGGAGTGCTAATGCGAGCTGCATAGCTGGAGTTAGAGAGAGCTTCAGCAATATACACCGACTTTGTTCTATGTGGGGATCTATGTATTACAGATCTATCTAATGCATCACAGTGATCCTGGCTGTGTGAGATAGTTCTGCTATCTTTTTTATTGTGCCCAGCTTGGTGTATTGCATCTCTGTATTTAACTCTGCCTGGTGTATGGGCATCTTTATATTACACCTAGTGAGTTTTGTAGGTGTATGCTGTTAATATATAATTATAATTATTTACTCTTAATATATAATTCGAAAACCAAAAACTGAATATTAAAAGGCTTGTGTGTATTTAAAAAAAAAAAAAAAAAAAAAACCCTCGTAACTGTGTTGTATTCTTTTGGTGAGTGAGGTCAAATTGAATGCGGCGGCGAGGCTCATCTTCCTGTCCGCCCGCACCTCCCATGCCTCACCCTTCTGTCAGTCCCTACATTGGCTTCCTATAAAATATAGAGCGCACTTTAAAATTCTGGTTCTTGCTTTCAAATCTATACATAATGCTGCTCCCACCTATCTATCCTCCCTTATACACAAGTATGTCCCGTCTAGGCCCTTACGATCTGCTGACTTATAGACTATCTTTTGTCCGTGCTCCCACCTCTGATGCTCGCCTTCAAGATTTCTCGAGGGCTGCACCGTTCCTGTGGAACTTGCTTCCCTCCTCTATTAGATGCTCACCCAGTCTCCACTCCTTCAAAAAATCATTAAAAACCCACTTCTTCATAAAAGCGTATCAATTAAACTGTAAATTGCTCCCAACTGATTCCTCTTCTGCAACTGTCACTAGTCTAATACTATCCTTACCTTTTTGTGTTATTTTACCCCACTCCCTCTAGCATGTAAGCTCATTAAGCAGGGCCCTCAACCCCTCTGTTCCTGTGTGTCCAACTTGTCTGGTTACAACTACATGTCTGTTCGTCCACCCATTGTAAAGCTCTGCAGAATTTGATGGCGCTATATAAATAACATAATAATAATAATAACCCTCTTCACTACGTGTACGTAAAGATCATAGATCTAACAGATGAAAGAACGAGAATAAAGGAGGAGTGATATAGCAAGGAATACTACTGATCCTTAGAATGGTCAAGTTTCTTGAAAACTCTCCCAAGGAGGCCGAAAGATAGAATATCAACTTAATTGAGGTGCTCTGGATCCCTAGAGTTTTGAGTCATGAGTTTTATCAGTAAAATAAAATGTAACTTAAGTCAAACTATTAACAGAGTTAATTACTAAAGTAAGAATTCGAAGGAAAGGTTAAAGGAACTTAACATGTATAGCTTGGAGGAAAGACGAGACAGGGGGGATATGATAGAAACATTTAAATACATAAAGGGAATCGACACAGTAAAGGAGGGGACCATATTTAAAAGAAGAAAAACTACCACAACAAGAGGACATAGTCTTAAATTAGAGGGGCAAAGGTTTAAAAATAATTTCAGGAAATATTACTTTTCTGAGAGGGTAGTGGATGCATGGAATAGCCTTCCAGCTGAAGTGGTAGAGGTTAACACAGTGACGGAGTTTAAGCATGCGTGGGATAGGCATAAGGCTATCCTTGTTCTAAGATAAGGCCAGGGACTAATGAAAGTATTTAGAAACCTAGTGAGTTTTGTATAGGCATTGAAGTAGGGTGACTACCAATAAGGCTTAAGAACATGAGACGTTTAAACCCAACAAGCTATGAACACATAGCAAGGTTACATAGTTAAGGGGCAGAGTCAAATTCTGTTGAGGAGTCTACCACCCCACCATGTTAAAACATCACCAGACTCCACACTTAATGTTATATCTTGTTTGTGCATTCAATTTCTAAATAATAGTTATACATGGGAAAACAAAATGCTAGATTTACTATTGATACATTGTTATATATATATCTGATCTGATTATCTAAAGGTTATACATGTATCGAACCCAATTATACTTACCAAATCCTATTAAAAATCCACACCATGCTTACTTCATGTCGGAGAGCAGATAATGGACAATAATGTATAAATGCCATCTTAGATTGACCGGTGAAATTAATCCTACTTTCATTACCTAAAGACACTTTTATTGTTTCTGGAAACACTGTCTGGCCTCATTAAATATTTATCTATACGCTGATTGAAATAACCCCCATGTGATCCAATGGAGAACCATTTATTTGTACTAAGGGGACTGTTAAAGCGAATATATCTTTAACGGTTTATTGAAGAGTTTGAAGAGTTGGCGCTGCCTGCTCGATCACCTTCAAGGACACTATATAAACCTTTAACTCCTTAAGGACCAAACTTATGGAATAAAAGGGCTTTGTCATGGGTCCTTAAGGGGTTAAATTGACAATCAGACAACTTCATCTCATTGAAGTGGACTGGGTGCATTGTCCATGTCCCCTTAACCCTGCAAGTGAAAACATAGCAGGGTTAAGACAACCTCTAGTGGCTGGATTTTAACGGAGGTTTCCTCCACGAAACACCGTTGGATGTCCGCGTGCTTTGCATGAAAACATTTAACATCTTCAAATTCCCCATAGAAGAGCATCAATTCCCATGAGGAAGCTCTAATGCGTGTGCGGAGCTCGAACTCACGTGCACGTTAAGTTCCCACATCACCGTGACGTTGCGAGAGGAGGAGATCGAGCCAGGGCCGATGAAAGCATTAAATATTAAAAGGTACCTAGAGTAATATGGACACTATAGTGTTAGGAATACAGGTTTGTATTCCTAAAGCTATAGTGTTCCTTTAAGAATGCCCAATTTATAAGTTAGCTTGCTAAAAGATCAGATGTTTTGGTGTTATCCTTAGCATTACTGAAAAGTATTGTTTGGCAATAGGCACTTTTACATATCATCTCCTCCGTTAGATGCTCACCCAGGCTCCACTCCTTAAAAAAATTGTTAAAAACCCACTTCTTCATAAAAGCGTTTCAATTAAACTGTTAATAGCTCCCAACTGATTCCTCTTCTGCAACTGTCACTAGTCTAATACTATCCTGACTCTCTGTGTCACTTTACCCTCTGTGTCACTCCCTCTAGCATGTAAGCTCATTGAGCAGGGCCCTCAACCCCTCTGTTCTGGTGCGTCAAACTTGTCTGGTTACAACTCCATGTCTGTTCGTCCACCCATTGTAAAGCGCTGCGGAATTTGATAGCGCTATATAAATATCATAATAATAATAATCATCTGAAGGTTACCCAAGTGATTTGAACAGAAGATATAAATAAGCGAATTAATACATAAATGTGTTTTTTTAAGTAGACATTAACATATTAAGACCGCAGCAATTCAGCATTTATGGGACTGCGTGTTAATAGTTATATAATGAATTAGAAATATTACATTCTTCACTTGTTTCCATTAGCAACATTATAAAATCAAACCTAAACTTCATTATGATTTTATTTGTATTATTATGAGTAGGCTGAAGCATCTCGAGAAACAAATATTTCTAATTATTATTTTTTTTGCTGCAGCTATCGAATGAAAATATTAATATGAGATTGCTCAGTAATAACTACATATCGGAATTTAAATATAAAACCTTACATCAGCCACCTGTTGTAATAATACAGTAAATCGCAGAGCAAACCGAAATGACAGTATATATTCTATTCTACCCTCGAGGGGGAGTTTAGCTTCCAGACGCCATCTGTAGCATTTATAGAATTTTTTTGTTGCTGTGTCATTATTTATGCTTTGGATTCCAACATTCAATCTTTATGTACAAGATTACTATGATTATGTGTTTATACATTGGTTTGCAATGATCTTATAGCTTTTTTTTTTGGTGAGATAGTGGGGGAGATTTTTCAAAATGTTCTGTTCTAAAAAGTGGTTCAAGGAGCCACCAATGGAATGTGCCCGCTGGTTTCCATGGTGACCACCCTACTTTTAGTATTTTAGATCACATTTTAAAAAAAATAACACTTTGATAAATCTCCCTGTTAACATTCAGTAACTATACAATTAATCAACACTGACTGTAATTAATGCCACACTGTCCTTGCACTATTCTTTGGGTCATATACGGTCTATATGGCAAGGGAGGGGGGGGGGGGTATTTTCACCAATCTTTGTATGTCTTAGATTTGATATATTGCTATTTCATACATTTGATCTATTCTTTTACTTTTTTGTTTCCTTCGTTCTTTATTTTATTTAACATTGTAGCGCGCTGTTTAGCGTAAGCCATATGTATGCATACTTTTTTATTAGTTGTGAAAACCAATGAAGAAAATACTATTATATTATGTACATTGCCTTGTCACGATCAGGCAATGACTATATAAACTCAGTGATGTTTGGTGGTCATTTTTCTGTCATATCCTACAGCAACAGCCATAATGGTTCTAGTTTCGATACAGTTTTGTATCTTTTCAATGGTTGTTTTTCATTAATTTCATCATAATACATTTATTTTGTAATGAAATCAGCACTTATTATTAGCCCTAATATGTTTTAGACGTAGGAACCTTGGCACCTGGCCCCTTTTTTATGCTTATTGGTTATTTGCCGTAAAGCAAAAATGAAAATGTGACTGTTTTATGTAGCACAGATGAAAAAAAAAAAGCTTTCAATATTTCAAAAATAAAAGTAACCTGTATTATGGGATTCAGCTTTAAATTGTACTAATTAAAAAATCAACTCATTAATTACACCGTTACAGTATCCTACAGTTACATACAGGTAAGACAGATGAACGGTAGGCTCTTGGACCAGTGCACGAATCAGAAAGAGAATGTTGTAATTAGTCTTACCTACTCCCTTCGAGGTGATGACTATAGGACAATGCTACTCATTTTTAGATGTTCCCTCCCTCTTGCAGGTGGGTTTATCCAATATTTGGTTGTTGCCGGTTTCTTTGTGGGAGGGACCAGTCAGCACCAATTGGCAAGATTTCTGGGCAAGCAGTCCCCCCAGGTATGATGATTGTTACTGTGTGTTTAGGTAGTAGAACCACAATCACTTTATATTGTCCAATTGTTTATAAAAAAAACTGACTACATGAGGATCTAAAGAAGGTTTGAAAAAGACAAACAAAACTATCATCTTTGTATTCATGCCTGCAAGACTGTTATTCCTCTTGTCATTTTTGCACTTAATGATTTACTTTTCCTAACTCAGTTATAGTTGCTGACTGGCTCTTTTAACCTCAAGTTTGCAATTCACAGAAAACAGGTGCTTAGTAAAGAACCCCCATGCTTTTCCCTAAACTATGAAGAATCAACAAGAAAACTGCAAATGTTATTTTAAAGGAACACTATAGTCACCTAAATGACTTTAGCTAAATGAAGCAGTCTTAGTGTATAGATCATTCCCTTGCAATTTCACTGCTTAATTCACTGTCATTTAGGAGTTAAATCACTTTGTTTCTGTTTATGCAGCCCTAGCCACACCTCCCCTGGCTATGATTGACAGAGCCTGCATGAAAAAAAAACTGGTTTCACTTTCAAACAGATGTAATTTACCTTAAATAATTGTATCTCAATCTCTAAATTGAACTTTAATCACATACAGGAGGCTCTTGCAGGGTCTAGCAAGCTATTAACATAGCAGGGGATAATAAAATCTTAATTAAACAGAACTTGCAATAAATAAAGCCTCAATAGGGCTCTCTTTACAGGAAGTGTTTATGGAAGGCTGTGCAAGTCACATGCAGGGAGGTGTGACTAGGGTTCATAAACAAAGGGATTTAACTCCTAAATGGCAGAGGACTGAGCAGTGAGGCTGCAGGGGCATGTTCTATACACCAAAACTGCTTCATTAAGCTAAAGTTGTTCAGGTGACTATAGTGTCCCTTTAAAACATTCCAATTCTGCTATCTGAGCCTAAAATGTTAAAATACACTTGCCGATTATCCACAATTTTCCAGCTTAGTAAATAACACGATCGTATGTTTCCAAACTCCTAACCTGCAAACCACAATTTTAATGGACTACAACTCCCATAGCAAAAAAAAGCAATACCATTCCAGCAGTACATCATGCAAGCTTGCAGTCCAATTATACCCGGGGTCGAATCAGTTAATATAATCTGTGCTATCGCTGAAATATACTTTGCAGGTATAACATTCTCCATTTCAAACTGAGCTTATCAAAGTTGCCGTTTTAACGCTCGTTCTTTGGATAATGTAAATGTAATGAGAATCATGTTACCGTGACCTTTCTGCCTATAATGATGTATATTTTGATTAAAATGATAGTTTAAAAAAAATATGCCTATATATATAAAAAAAAAACCCACAAAGCATTGTACACGTTTTATTATTATTTTATTATTTATATAGCGCCATCAGATTCCGTAGCGCTGTACAATGGGTGTTCAATCATTTACAAAAGCTGTATATGTTTAAAGAATATTTAGAAATCCACTTCATGTTTTCAGTAATGCTTACAGAATGACTAACTGTGCTTTAGTAGGCGTGCTTTTATTTCTGAACGAGGAGAGTTCGGTTGTTGCAGTGTAGAGATGGCGAGTTATGTGTTGGGGTGGGGGGCTGGATGCTGTGTATTTCAGTAAATGACATGTTGATACTAATATTGCAGTACAGTGGGACCACAGGCTCTTTATACTCAGCGTGATAAACCCCCTTGGACGGGAAACTTCAAAAACATAGCCATTGATCCTCTGCAAAAGATTTTAATGAAACGCTTGTAGCTTTTAAAGTGATCTTATTTTGCAAGTGATTTATTTTGGAAGAAAAAAAAAAGTACAAGTTGAATGGGGATGTTGTCTTGCGTGGCTGATATATTGGTCACTTCCACCACAATCATTTGTCATCGAGAAGATAAATAATGGCAAACTGACAAATCTTTTAACACCGTAGGAACTGCAGCCAAAGGTTAGTACAGCGCTGTGCTTGCTTAATTCTCTGCACGGTATAATTCTGCACGAAGAGCCTGTGCGTGGAAATTCATTGTGCAAAGAAGGGGGAGACCTGGAAGACATGCCTTAGATACTGTTTGTATATGGTATATATCACAGAAGCTTAAAATTTTGAACTGGACAATTTTTTGTCTGATTGCATTATGGTAACACGTGTTTTCTGGTTTAGGCACCCTCTAGGGTAAAACGAGTGATGGATCTGCAAACCGCATATATAGTGTGTTTCATCTTCTGTCGTCTGATTGCTGCAGCGACTCAAGGTAAGCATTGGGAGACGATCTGGTCTATTCTATCATCAAAAAATAATCTGGCTGATTTATGTTCTGGCGTGTCTAACCTTTGACCTTCTAGCTGTGTTTGGACTACGACTCCCAGAATTCTCTTCAAAGCCTTCAGTAACAACAGTCGGAGGGTAAAGGTTGTGCAATCCTTTTCAGAATCAAGAGCTGTTTGTAAGGAAAGCAATTGAAAGGGCTATTTAGTTTTACATTTTTGAAAAAATAAATTTTGTTCTGTCATTTACAAAAAAATTATGAATGCAATTTACTCTGGGAGTGAAAAAAACACATTGTTACTAGTAGCTAGATTATTAACCCTAAGGTAGAGCAAAAACCAGGGTGAGAGAGATTTACGGTAGTCAAAAAGAAGTGTAAAGAGTAATGCCTGATCAGATAACAGAAGCTCAAGCACTAGGCAAAATCTGCTTATGTATTTATTATATACAGAAATAAAGCTTCTTTATGTTATGCACTTTACCTTTTTATTCTTTTGTCTGTTTTTGTTTTTGTTTTCTACCTAGTTAGGCTCTCAATATTTTCAGAGACAATTGACAGAGTATAAAAAGTCTTCTTTTAACCCTTACATAGCACTCACAGGTTAATAAACCAGCTCTTGTAATATTAATACTGTTCTGCTGAATCTTACGTGCATGTTGTTTAAACAATTTTCTATCTATCTGTCTATCTGTCTATCTGTCTGTCTGTCTGTCTGTCTGTCTGTCTGTCTGTCTGTCTGTCTATCTAGATCTATCTATGTCTATCTATCTATCTATCTATCTATGTCTATCTATCTATCTATCTATCTAGATCTATATATGTCTATCTATCTATATATCTATCTAGATCTATATATGTATATCTATCTATCTATCTAGATCTAGATCTATGTCTATCTATCTATCTATCTGTCTAGATCTATGTATATCTATCTATCTATCTATCTAGATCTCTGTCTAGATCTCTGTCTATCTATCTATCTATCTATCTATCTCGATCTCTATCTATCTATCTGTCTGTCTGTCTGTCTAGCTTTTATCTATCTATCTATCTAGAATGTTCTTTTTGATAGGCAAGCTGCCAATGCAAGATAAGCAGGACATTCCACACTGGCATAGGGTATGCTTGGAACAGATTGTTATAATTTCAACAAGTCTGGTCCATAAGGGCTTATTTGTACAGGCGACAGGTATTTATTTTTCCTGCAATCCTAAAAGATTTTCCTGCAGTGTCGAGAATAAAAAAAGTGAAGGAAAATGTGTGCTTTTTGTACCTGACAAAATAAAATGTACCTTGATGCTGCAAATTTAGTCAGTGTTAAAGAAAATGAAAGAATTGTGTACACCATAAATACGAAGTATGTCATTAAATGTGTACGTCACTCGTGTATACATCTCCTCTGCTGGTGCGCAAGTCACGTAATTAGTTGCAGATGTGACTAAGTAATCAGGCCAAGTGACTAAAATTGAATGTGTTATAGATTTAAAATTAAATCTGCTATTTTGGTCTTAGAAGTTGGCACTCACTAAAACTCTGCATAATGAACATATCACATTAGACATGACACCACATTTTTCTTTGAATCGTATACCTGCAAGCGTTTCATTCAGAACTTGTAAAAACATATTCCCACTGTGTGAGCACATCATTCTGATTACAGGATATTGCTAATCTATCTTGAAGAAGGAATATTATCTTTGCAGAATAAATAAAAGCTGCGCTCACGTTATAGAATAAAAGTATCTCTCCATCAAAAAATGAAAATTCTAATGTATTAAACACATTGTAAACAAGACAATGTTTTAAGCCTTCGAGGATAAATATGTACCAGATGACTTTCTTATCTTTTACATTTTTTATCTATATATTTCTTTTAAGTCTGGAACACAAGCCAGACATGTGTCACAAGCCAGACTTGGGGTTTATCCAAAAACATCTTGCAAAACCTGTACGTCTCTTGTCTGCAGCCTTTGCAAACCCTCCCCTTCTTACCCCGCCCAGACTTTCTGTAGCTGTCCAATCACAGACTTTCCAATACAATTTAATGAGAAGACTTTGCAAGCCAGGTGCTCTGGGCAAATGCTGTCTCTTGTGCTTTGTTCCATTGAGGGAACAAAACCAGGAAGTACAGTAACAGTTTCTTTATTGAAAGCCAAGGGGGAGTCACCAGGTGAATTTATAACACTGCCAACTTCTACTGAAATCTGCATATTTGCTTAATGAAAAAAAGAGGACACGCTCTTCACACATAAAGCTCTTCAGCAAGCTAAAGTGCTTTAGGGGTCTGGAGTGTTCCTTTAATGGTTATAATCTCTTCCTATAGCTGTAAATAGGTTGTATTGCTTGTGCAACTGTTTAAAGGGCTACTATAACCAAACAAAATGTATTTTTATGAAATACTGTTTTTGGTTAGAGTGATCCTTAACGGCATGACCTCCTCACCCCCAAAAAAGATAATAAAATTAAAGAAATGAACCTAAAACTGAACTGTTATCCCATGCTGAGGTCAAGGTCTCCATGCAGCCCAATTAGCTTCCTCAGTGGAGAAGGAGAGATGGGGGGTGGGGGTTCTCAGAGAACATGCTGAAAAGAGAACTTAGGTGGCATAAAGGAATATACATTCAGACACCTAATATGACATTGAACTAGTCTCTCTATGTACCACTATTCAAACTGAAGTGGTCATGGTACTCCGAGTAATCTTTTAACAACAGATGCTGATTAAAACATATATGTTTATTATATATTTCCGATCATTTTTTTCTTGTACATAAAAAAAAAAAATTAAGCTTGCACATTTTATTCTACTCGGTAATTCAATATATAAAAATGTTATTTTAAAGCATTGGAAATATTTAATGCATATATGAAGTTTAAAAACAAAAATTTACATGAAAACACAAACAACTGTTTTTTAAACTCCATACATATATATAATTGATTGAACAAAAAAAAAAAAAAATCAGCCTGTAAAATAGAAACAGAAATTAAGTGATAAATATTCACAAGTTAAGTTAACTAAATCATAAAGTCGGATGGGGAAAAAAGGTAGTAGATTGTGGTTGTCGGGGAATTGTGTTATTTTATTGGATTTTGCTAATTGCTATATCCATCTGTGGGATTTCATTTTACTAGAAACCTCTCAGCACTTTAAATTGAAAGGAAAATCAAAGTGTATGAGATGATTAGAGGGAACGAGAGATGAATGAGTAGCTGCGTGAGCTATTGATATTTTTTTAGTCATGTCGTAAAATAAGGTCAGTATGCTCAAGGTTGTTATGATATTAGAGGCAGTAGATCCTGGTTATCACATAGGTGGCGAACAACACCAAAAGGTGTTGCTCCTAAAATATACATATTTCCTTCTAAAATCAAGTTCGGCTTATTACATATGACTGCATGGTAGAAAAAAAAATGCATGTTGCATTCCCAAACATAAGCTTTTGATGTTTAAGATGAAGTTGATGTTCACGTCACTGGAAGTTGGACCACAGTAGGAGATGGTGGCAATCTCCTCAGTTCTTTTTTTTTTCTTTTTTTATCAGAAAAAAAATATTGACATTGTAAGAACTACTGATAAGAGTATGTTAGAAATAAGCACGTCTCTGACACAATTATATCTGCATCTGTAATCTCATGTGATTAAGCATCAACAGATGCCACTGGTAGTTTAAAGGACCACTATAGGCACCCAGACCACTTCAGCTCAATGAAGTGGTCTGGGTGCCAGGTCCCTCTAGGATTAACCCTGCCTGTTGTAAACATAGCAGTTTCAGAGAAACTGCTATGTTTACATATGGGTTAATCCATCCTCTAGTGGCTGTCTCATTGACAGCCGCTAGAGGCGCTTCCGCGCTTCTCACTGTGATTTTCACAGTGAGAAGACACCAGCGTCCATAGGAAAGCATTGAGAATGCTTTCCTATGAGACTGGCTGAATGCGCCCGCAGCTTTTGCCACGCATGCGCATTCAGCCGATGACGTCGGAAGGAGGAGGAGAGTCCCCAGCGCCGAGGGAGCCTGGCACTGGAGAAAGCTGAGTGTTTAACCCCCTTCCTCCCCCTTCAGCCCAGCGGGATTGGGACCCTGAGGGTGGGGGGACCTAAGGACTATATAGTGCCAGAAAAACAAGTTTGTTTTCCTGGCACTATAGTGGTCCTTTAAACATTTTGCAAATAAGGTGTTAAACTTCTGGAGGAAGTTTTTTAGCAATAGTACTTGAAAGTTTTTTTAAACTACAACTGTTACCTCAATGCTATTATTATACTATTTTTAATATAATGATCCTTTTATCAAGTTTTGAAAGGGAATTTATGTTAAATGAAGAATATATAAAAAATGAGACAACTCATCCCTACCTTTGTGTATGACAGGATACTTCAGCCATGCATGCACTTGGGTCAAACAGTGTTTGAGAACCGACAGTTAGGCTCTTTGGTCTTTCCTGCACAGTGCAGTGACATCATTAGACCCACTAACTATCGTATCTGACCCAAGGTGTTAAAGGATTCTGTCACATACTTAAGGTATGGATGAATTTTTCTCATTTTATTTTTTCCCTATACTTCCGTTAACAAAAATCTGTTTTCTTAGAATTTTTTTATTAAAGGATTATTATATTATAAAAAATTACCCTTTAAATGTCATAACTCTGGCATATTTCAAAGATTCCAGATAAGTAGAATAGGAAAAACGGCACTCAGTAGTGCTCGGTGACGACTGAAATCCTGTCCTTATACAGTAAAAACACCAGCATTCCGATATCGCAATATTGGGATTCTTTTCTATTTTTTTTTTTTTTACAACCATGCGGTGTGTGCATTAAAAAGGATCCGATATTGTAGTACATGAGTTCTGGTGTTTTACTACTTCATATGAACTTAGTAGTGGCATCAATGAATTTTAGGACACTTTTTTTCCCACCTCCATAAAAAGTTACAATTGTACCAAGTAAAATACCATATGGATATGTTGATGTAATTTTAACAAGCTCAACAATATTGTTTGATCATTAAAGAATGAATGGAATTTTCTTCCAGTTTCTGTGAACTACGACTGTTGTTACATTTTTTCACCCACTAGTGTCAGGGTGAAGACATATTAATGAACGTGGAAGGATGTTATATCTTGGTAGATTATACAGGAGAAAATGGTGGTGAAAGCAATCTATTCTCTATCTCTCCTAAGCTTGGGGATATAGACAGGCAAGAAAAAATGACATTTGTCTGTATTCCACCATAAGCTTATAAGCTACTATAAGTGGGTATGAAGTCAGTTTTGGATGGACGTATATAATTATTGTATCCACCTTCACACTCAGCTGTTTTCCCTCATACATGTGAACCCTCTGCTCATCCACTAAGACTCCTAATGTCTACTTACAACTCTGACCCACTCCTCGTCTCTCCATACTCCCAATCTGTGTTTCCTGCAATCAGTTCCCGAAGAGCAGAGTGTTAGACTGTAGATCTTGGAGATCCAGAACACATTCCTCATAAACATGTTAATGGTCAGCATACCACGACAGATGCAAATAGTCCGTATATCATATTGGTGAAAATTAAACTATGGTCAGGTTGTTCAGAGTTTATTTAAATGGAAAAAAATATACAAAACATATAAAACAAGTAATAATTTTTTAATCAGTCACTACTTCTCTCAAAAGTACAATGATAAATATTCAAAATTAATTTCGTATAGTATCTAATGAATACAATGTCCTCATTTTAGGTGTGGTGTGTAAACCTGGCTGTCACCCAAAAAATGGGTTTTGTGAAAGTCCTGGAGAATGCAGGTACAATGTAAAAAGTCAACATTGGTAATAAAATATATTTTCACAATGCACTGCTTTTTTTAATTATTTTTTTTTATTTCAGTTCTTAATTTATCCTTTAATTTCCGACCCATCTCCCCTATTAATCTCCCCCTTCTATTCTTACATCTCTGTCCTGTTTCTTCAACCTGTCTATTGGTTTCTACCACCACATACCCCTTGCTCCGTCTACCCTGCCTCTAATTGTCTTACTTTTTTTTTCTGCCTCTTGTCTTATTTCCTAATAATTTATAGTATAAACCTCTTACTATAACTATTGGTCTTCATGGATATATTTTCAGATACATATAATGTATTCTGCAAATAAGTGGTATCTAACCCCGATACACCTCTACCGCATTGGTGTTGTAGGCTGCATAGTATATCGTGATGCATAATATTCGTTTGTGATTTCTTTTTTGTGTCTTTGCAGATGTCATACTGGTTGGAAAGGGCAGCTTTGCAATCAGTGTGTTCCATTTCCTGGTTGTCTACGCGGCAGCTGCACTAAACCGTGGCAATGTGTTTGTGAAGAAGGATGGATCGGCAGTCTATGCGACATTGGTATGTGGATACATTTTATGAACATGTGATGTTCCAGAGGGAATTGTATGGCTCACCTGCGTGGTGTTAAAAAAAAGCTACCCATAGATCACGCAAACTAAAACACAGACAATAAACTGTTTTCTCAAGCAGTAAAAAATAATCAGAGTCATTCACTAAAAGTGAGAATTGTCAGGAATTCAGCGTGAATTTCAAATTTAGAGCCAAATTATCCAAAATGGAAAAATTCTCCAAGTATGTGTCCAGTCACCTTGGCCTTAAATTCACTTTGAAATCCCAACAAATTCCATTTTGTTGCACAGATAGGCGTAGTGCAGGGATAGGCAACCTTCAATTAGTAACTACATCTGCTTTAATGAATATCTCTAACCGTGTTTTGTTCAACTAAGTCTCCTACAAAGACCATGTCCCCATTTACTTGAATGCCTTGAAATATTAAATACTTAATATATAGGTCTGGAAAGAACGTTAATGCATGCAAATAAAAATATATATATATACGTGAACGGTAATGTAATAATTTAGGTTCAAGTACAAATGTAATCCTTTTATACATTCCTGCTGCTGCTGGGTTTAAAATGAATGTATGGATTATTCCCTAAATAATGCATTTAATTCTGTTTAATATAATTAAAATGTAACCTTTGTGATATAATTTAACTTCTATATAGTGTAATGGCTGCGAGAAAGAAATGTAACAGCGCCACCCAGAGGTACGCAACGGAAATACTCTACTAACAAGCAGTAGTATTCTGACACTAGGCAATTTAAATTCCTAAAATGTTGCAACTTCTTTTTAGGTAATTACTTATAACCGACGATACATTGTTTAACTTTAGACTTAACAAGGAACCGTGTAAAACGCAAGAACAATTCAATTAAGGACTTTTGGAGTCTTGGAGACATTATAAACCTGAATGTCTAAAAAATATAGGCTTTAAGAATATGTCTCTTTTATATTCCACTGCAGCCTTAAGATTGATGGTTGTCATGCCGAACAGTATCTAGTCACACCATGCTATACTCCATGCAAGGCAGAATCAAGTCAAACTGTGCCGTACGGGATCTGAAACATGATCTGAAATGAAAATAAGTGGTAGATCATGAGATATTTACAGAAAGAGTGGAAATACATCAATGAGCCATGTATTGTGAGAAAATGATACCATCGAGGAGCTTTGGAGACATGTATTCATAAATGTCTCCAGAACCCCCGCGGTGGCATTGTTTTCCTTTGCGGTTATGAATCTTTTATATTTTTCGAATTTTTAGGTTTGTGTTAGTGTGTTAGGGTTGGATTTATTGTTGGAGAAGAGCTGAAATAAAATGTTAGCAGCTGAACATTCTGATGTTCAACAAATCTTGGGCGGACCAGGCCATGAATGTGATGGTGCTGGTTCTGCTCCAGATTACGGGCAGATGAACCACACAGAGATGAACCTTGCATAATTTCCCATTTTTTACATCATTTCACGGATTACATCAGCACCCATACAGTATATTAATTGATGAGTTATGGAGTTATGTTTCTGGATTGCAGAGACTATTAGTGGTGCAGGAGTATAACTACCACTCAGTTTGGGCAGACCAGGAAATGTATCTCCAGGTGCTGTCCTAGGTTTAAAGGAACTCTAACAAAAAGCAAATACTGAAAGATACATAACAGTTAAGAATGTACTAGGGATAATAATTCTATTTTGGAATATTAAAGACATTGATAATAAACCACTTGACTTTTATTCTCGGAGAGAGAGAACTATTCAAAAAAACTGTAGATTTTAGACCTATTGAATGAACTACAGTTATTCACATTTACCTCTCACACAAACTGTGTGTATGCATTTATATATTTACAGATATTCATCCTTGTGCGGCTAAGCCTTGCTCCACCAACTCCACTTGTATTGAAACTGGGGATGGAGGATACATTTGCCTGTGTGCTCCTGGATATACAGGGAGAAACTGCCTTCTCAAAAAAGGACCATGCCTTATAAATGGGTAACTAATCCTATTTAATGGGACTTTACTTTGTAACGTGATGACTTCCTATCATTTCATACTCTAGTATCCAAAGTAATTTGAGTATTTGTCCATCCTGCATAAATTGGGCAAATTATTCAAACCCCTGATTTTTTTTCCCCATCCTGTATTTATCCTCGACCATTCTACATGTTGTATTTAACCCCTTAAGGACACATGACATGTGTGACACGTCATGATTCCCTTTTATTCCAGAAGTTTGGTCCTTAAGGGGTTAAGAGACAGAGAGGTCTATAAAATGCTGTATTGTGTATATTTTAGAACAATGTCTCCAGTTAAAGGAGAGAAGTGGAGGGAACCACAAAATAAAATATTTTTTTTTTTTTTAATTTATTGAAATAAATAGACTACACAGTTTACAAAAATAATAAAAAGATAACTATAAATACAGTGTGCTCTCTTCTCTCAGGGCTACATTGCAGAAAGCAGCATACCCCTATAAGCACCCTTCGGCACTGCAGATGTTGTGGACCACATCTCCCACAATACTCTTACAGATATAGTGCTGGGAAAGCCTTAAGGGAGATGTAATCTACAACATGAGTGCTAAATGTTGCTTACCACTGCGATAGACAGCAGGTGTAACGATAAAGAAACAAGTTTGACTGCAAACTCATATACATGGTAGTTAAAAACCATGTGTGTATGTAAGTGTGCGGGTGTACATCTCTCTCTCTCTCTCTCTCTCTCTCTCTCTCTATATATATATATATATATATATATTTATATATATAAATGTGTGTGTGTGTGTGTATATATATATATATATATATATATATATATATATACACACACACGTTTTCAATAAATACTTGTGAAAGTAACGTGCAACTTGCATAGATGATCACAGCTAAGTATACCAATCCAATTTCACCTCCTTTTATGGAGGAATGTGTGTAACAAAGTGCTTAAACAAAAATAAGAGTGATTAGCAAGCAGCTCTATAAACTTATGTGGAAATATCCTCTTTTCCACTAAACAATCATATAAAATACAGTGCGGTGTAAGTGACAAAGATCTACACCTATAAGTGGAGCGCTCAAACACATATAAAGCTTACCAAGTGTGACTTGATTCAATAGTATAATATGAAGTACATGCCAAAAAGATACAATATAGTGCAGATGGTATTTAAAATTACAATACAGAAATGATAATATCGTAGTGAACTGTACACTCACATTTCAAGGAGCCTGTATATAAAAAAACTGGCTCCGTATTGGGGCTTGTGTGCTTTTTATGGTAGCACCACCCTTCCACTTCGGCTTGGAGTAGTTCTCATGAATAAAACATATTAAGGACTTTTTTACCATTTATTTTTTATTATTGTATGTCAATAGATTTATTATTTGTTAGAGCCGGGACCCATAGGCTCAGGACCAGGTGAGCACCACATTTATTATTCTACATCCGTGTTTTTATCGCTACAGTCTACACATTGGTTTGTTCTACTTTTATGTTTTATTCATGAGAACTACTCCAAGCCGAAGTGGAAGGGTGGTGCTACGATAAAAAGCACACAAGCCTCAATACGGAGCCACTTTTTTTATATACAGGCTCCTTGAAATGTGAGTGTACAGTTCACTACGATATTATCATTTCTGTATTGTAATTTTAAATACCATCTGCACTATATTGTGTCTTTTTGTATTTTTTTTGGCATGTACTTCATATTGTACTATTGAATCAAGTCACGCTTGGTAAGCTTTATATGTGTTTGAGCGCTCCACTTATAGTTGTAGGCCTCGATCACAGCTAAGTGATGGTTGAACATTTTATAGTGTCTTGGCAAAGCTGCTGTCATGATGAAATAGAAAACGTGCGTTTTCCTTGATGTATGTCCAAGTCGCAAACCGGTAAAATAATCAGCATGCCGTATGATTGCAAGTGACCAGGAGTTGTGTGCAGATGTTAAACACAGGAGTAGCCAGTCTGTCGTCAAAATGGAACCATAACCACGTTGCGCCTGCCAGTACTTTCACGGTTAATATCTCAATTAATAACAGAAATATGAACATGAACCCAGGAGAGGGTTTTAAACTAACAAAAGCTAAATCGACTCTTCATGCTTAAACGCATTATTATTGTGGTTATATTAATACACTTTACATTTAAAATTACCTTGTTTGGTGGTTCTATTATCCTTGCCGGTTAAATCTAGTTTGGATGCCTAATGGCTTTCTGAATGTTTTTCTCCATCATTTCCGTGACTTCAGTTCAAAAGCAGCATGATGCTCGTAAATTGCATTGTTATACGTTTTCTAACCATGTTCTATAAGAAGTACACATGTTTCTCATTGGTATAGGATTAATCTGATATAATGAATATTCACTTAACCTCATTGCAAACCCGGTCAGCCTCATAAACTAAGGATACTGGAACTCCCTTTTGTTAGAGAGGCAACATTTCGAACCAAGACAGGGTATTTGCCAAGCCAGACATGACAAATACCTTGTTAGGGATAGAAGTATTGCTGGGTTATGGTCCTATTTTGATTTATGATGACTGTATAAATGTATCCTTATTGCAGACAGTGTAGGAGAGGTACATACGTGTTTATACACACGTCAAAGTTCAGACCAGCCCTGCATGTATGGTATGCGATTAATATTATAGAACCACAAACATTCATCAATAGGAGGTTAGGTGGAGTCACAACCATTCTGTATTCTTTAAGGATGCAGAGAGATTTGTGGTTTCTTTGATGCAGAACTATATTCTTTGGGTCATCGGATCAACTCTGTGGCATTAGTGGCTCAGGACATTTCCCCACCATGCCCCATCTCTAGTTGCTTGGATTAGTGAGGGAGTAGAACTAGAGAGGTCTAGTCCGAGGGAGCAGAGGATCTGATCTGCAAAGCCAGTAGAACAGAAAGCCAGGGTCCAGGTGGTATGGATGCTGATTAGATGGATCTCTTTATTGTTTACGCTACCTGATAACTCTGAAATTCATGTTGTTTTTCTACTTAGTTTAGTAGTTCAATTTGGTTTTATCTCATATGTTCTGTTAATTTATCAATCTGTATATTTCCCCAGGTCTCCCTGTCAAAATGGTGGAACCTGCATAGATAACAACGGTTTTGCATCACGTGCCTCTTGCCAGTGCCTCCCCAGCTTTCGAGGCAATTACTGTGAAGTTGCTACAGACAACTGCAATCCTAATCCATGCTTAAATGGAGGGAATTGCACAAATATTGGGTCAGGTTTTCAGTGCCACTGCCCTATGGGGTTCATTGGCCCTTCTTGTAGTGATCCTGTTCCTCTCTGCAATAGCAACCCTTGTGCGAATGGTGGAACTTGTTATAATAAGCTAGAAGGATTTCAATGTGCATGTCCTCCTGGGTATGTAGGATATACATGTGCCGATGTAAGTCAAAACTTCAAGCAAGTAGATACACAAAGAAACAATTTGTCTCCGTATCACAAGTCCTTCAAACACCAGGGACATGAAGTACTCAAGATCACTGTTAAAGAAACCATCCACAACATCAACCCGCTTCTCAACAGAAGTCAAGTCATATGTTTCATTGTCCTGGGCTTACTTACTTGCCTCATAGTTCTGATCACCACGGGGATCATATTCTTCTCCCGATGTGAAACATGGTTTGCCAATGCTAAATACAGACATTTACTACGCAGGAAAAAAGATTTCTACATGAAGTCAAGCAGAGACGGGGACCATGATGTCAAAATAATATTTCCAGAAAAAGTCAAGATTGCAAATTCTAGCAGGGTTTACACTTTCATTTGAACATTTTCTATACAGCTTTTAAATATGATGTAATTACCAGGTGGACCATAAGACTAAACAGAATTTGTATTTTCACTTTGCTTACGTATGCCACCGAATTCCATAGAATGTGACGTGTGACAAGTTTCAGCTTGCAATGTATGACTAAGGCAGCCAATGATGTCACTTTTATAAAAATGTATTGGCAGCACATAGATAAATATCTATATCTAGATATAGAAAACATATGCGCTTATAAAAAACATTTAGGTCAATTATAAAACATCACAACCCTGAGGCTTACTTAAAAATGGCATCCTATACGCCAAGCCCCTGGGTCCAGCTCTCTTTTCTAATGAAATGGCATATAGCTCTAACAATTTCATGGAGAACCCAACTTTTATTTCAGAACTTTTAGTTCAGTTTTCATGTTCCAAGCATGCTTATACTTTGTTCTAATAATTTCAATAATTTTCAATAATAATAAGTTCAGATTTGAATATTTTTTTCAAATATTTTATATTATATTGTCACTTCACAAATAATATAATAGACATATTACAAGTGAGTGCATACAAAAGCACATACACAAAGACAAATTGAAAACACTATGCTTTAAACTGTGGGTTATGATATATATATATATATATATATATATATATATATATATATATATACAGTCTAAATATACAATCTGTGCTAAGGAAGACTATATTAACAATCCATAAAATATACTATTTGTTTCCACTGAAATAAAAAGGAGGGATTTGGAACCAATATGCACATGAAATACTGTGGTCAAAACATATCAACCAAGAGTCGAAATTAATATATATGTATATATTTTTACAATTTTAAAGAAACAAAAAGTTGAATTGGCAACTGCAGCAACAAAAAGGTGGGAGCAAAGCGGAATATATATTTATAAATTATTTTAATTTTGAAGCACCGCTGCTTTATTTTGTCTTTATCATGGGTGGACTCCTTCTTTACAGCAGTTGTAAGGACGTTGACTTGCAGGGTACAACTGAACAACAGTTTGCCCACCCCAAACCTAGAGTGACCTCTGTGGCTGGATCATGTTGAAATAGTTTGCAAGGATATCTCTTAAAATATATATGTTGTGTGTATTACCCTTTGCATGTTTGTGTTGTATTATATTGTATTGCAGAAGCAATTTTATAATAAAATGTATCTTATTGTCTACAGCACCGTATATCGTTCGTGAATGGAAGGCTCATTTTAAAATGCTATAATACTATATCGTTCGTGAATGGAAGGTTAATTTTAAAATGCTATAATACTATATCGTTCGTGAATGGAAGGTTAATTTTAAAATGCTATAATACTATATCGTTCGTGAATGGAAGGTTAATTTTAAAATGCTATAATACTATATCGTTCGTGAATGGAAGGTTCATTTTAAAATGTCAGAGGAGCAAAGTATTTAAAGAGCTAAATATGCCAAACTGCTGCTTTTTTGTGTAGAAACAAAAAAAAAGTTTTAATGTAATAAAGTGAATGTGTGATCATTTATTTTTAATTAAACAGTGGTCCAAAATCATTTGTCTCTGTTCTACTACTCATTGTTTTATGCTACAAATTATGTTGCATGTTTTAAACATTATTCTAGTATACCAGAATTAATTGTAAACCGGAATACCAGACAGTAATTGACACAGAACGTAACATGTGGACTTACTATATAATGCCCAGCAAACTATTAGATTAGTTAACTGTTGCAGTGCAGTATAATGGCTAAATTGCACCGAGTGCATGCCTGTATATATTGCACACAGTGTATATATAGGTTGGGCAAAAAATAGGATTTGACAGGTAAATCACTTATTTGTTGCAAGTGCATATCATAACTGAGTCGTAGGAGATTCATAATGAGTAAAAATAGTGACATTTTATTTTAAAAACTGAGACAGCTGTTCTGTGAACAAATAATGTCAAGAGACTCCCAGAATTATTGTCCGCCATGTTTGCTTGACCTTTCAGTCCACAATTACTTCCTGTGGGGATAGCTAAAGGAGTGGGTGTACGTAATCAAACCGCATACACTTGAGCAGCTCAAGGAGAATACCTATGCAGAAATTAAAGCATTAGAGCCTCAAACACTAACCAATATTATGAACAATGAAATCGATAGAGACCGACTTTGCGAGGCAAATTGAGCTCATTTAAAAGATGCCAAACAAATCTCGATACTTTTAGCATTCATTTTATGTAACATCATTTAAAATGGTTCACTAATAAAAAAAAAATTGTTTTGGAGGACTGAAAAATAAAGTTAAAGGGAATCTCGGTTTAAAAATCACATGCATTTTTTCAATACAAAAAATGAATATTTGCAAAACAATAAGCTTTTACTAAAATGTACACAAATATTTCCTAAGCCCTTAATCTTCACTAGCTGCTTTTGCCCAGTAGTTCCTTCTTTGTTATATCTTAAGTATATTTGCCATTAATCAGATCCAGCAGTCTCAGCCAAGGTCTTACTGAGCATGATAAGAATTGTAGTCCAAGGGTGTGGCCTGAACGCTGGACGAGCTGGACGCATCTTGTTAGAGCTCCGCTCTCCAAGCGCCTATAAACAGCCTACAAAAGCGACCTAATTGCCTGATTTTTGCCGTAATGGACAAACGGACATCCAAAAAGCTGCCCAAGAAGGGTTCCGAGGTCGGGAGCACGGTACTGGACCTCATGTCGGCCCAGAAACACGGACAGCCCGAGGGTCAAGATGGCGGCGCTGTGACACCACGAGCTTCACCTGCCAAGGAAACCCCTCTAAAGGACCAGGAACAGGTTCTGTCTAGGCTGACTGAGCTTCGGTCCTACCTGGCGGGCGAAATTGCACGGGCTACCACGGTGCTCCAGGCGGAAATCCAGTCGTTGGGGACCCGGACCGCGCGGCTGGAAGAGCGCGTGGAGACCCATGCCCAGTCTCATAATGGCCTGGTGGATCAAGTAAACTCGATGGCCGCTCACATGGCTGAAACCGACCTCGCTCTCGAAGACATGGCAAACAGGTCTAGGCGTAATAACATGCGGCTGCAGGGCCTGCCCGCAGGAGATGATAGAGATTTACAGGAGCTGGTGCTCAGGATACTGCGGCCTCTCCTGCCGGACATCCCCAACGACCAGTGGCACGTCGAGAGGGTCCATAGGGCCCTGCGAGCTCGGAGGGCAGAGGCAAATTCCCCCAGGGATGTGGTGATTAGATTCCTGCATTTCGGCACTAAAGAAGCCCTCATGAGGAGAGGCAGAGACGGCCCATCCGGTTTGAGGGCGCGCTGATATCGCTCTACCAAGATCTGGCCCCCTCCACCCTGCAAAGGAGAAGGGAGTGGAGGCCGATTACAGCGGCTCTGAAAGACGCCGGAGTCCGGTATGCTTGGGGCTTCCTCTTTAAGCTTCTAGTGTTCAAGGGGGACCAGACACACGTCCTGACGCCGGGTGGTGACCCGCAGAGGCTTCTCTGGGACCTCGGTATCCAACCCCCTCCCGACCTTCCTAGTGTGGAGATGCGCCCACCTGTATTGCTGCGGCTGCAGACGGAATGGCAGGAGGTAGGAGCGAGAGGCCAGCGCTGACGGAGCTGAGGGTGCGCGGGCCTGCCATGGTACGGGGTCTTCCTTGTCTTGATGCGGGTGGGGTAAGGGTGGCCTAATTGGCAGGGATGGCGGGGTCTGGGGGGGATCGGCCTTCTGGGGACAGGGGTATGGTCCGTCCTTTATGGGGGGTGAGTTCCTGTTGACAGAGCGTTTTCTGGGGCCTGGGAGGCTTAGAAGCAGGCCGAAGATTTGGGGGCTTGCCGAACGGGGCCTCCTCTTCAGCTACTGTGGCAGGGAGGGAACGAGGGTTTGGGGGGGGAGAGGGGTGCGAGAGGCCCGTTCCCATCGCAGAATTCTATACTTCGGAGGACATTGTTCCAAGTACCCGGTGCAGTGGAGTGTTCCCTGGCAATGGGGGACGACAGACTCACGAGTCTTGGCCTTCATAGGCAAGTGGGTTAGGTGAAGCGCTAATTGTATGAGTTGCCGGGTCCCCAGTTTCCCCGGTAACAAGTTGCACCGTGTGTCGAATTTTGTTATTTATGTTTTATTGCATCGTTTACAAGTAGTGGGATTATGCACGCAACCCCCCAAAAAAAAAAAAAAAAAAAAAAAATATATAATAAAAAACAAAAAAAATAATAGTAATGGACACCAAGACAAAACATAATTAATTGATTATAATTTAAAAAAAACAAAAAAGGAAAAAGTAAAATGTTAAAATCATATATCAAAGAGAGGAGGGATGACATGTCACCGCAACGCAGCCTTTCAGCCACGGGGAACTGGGACCATATCATGCCATGGTATCCTGCCTAGGTTTCATGCTGGCTAAAAGTGACAGTTTTTGCGTGCACAATCCTAGCAACAGGTTTATCTCCCACGTGTTCGTTTAACCAGTGATAACTTACCAATGCATGTTGAAGGCGTCCAGGGGCACCTTTATGGTCCAGTGTCAACCAGGGTGGCTTTATAGATGCCATATACTGGTAGGATACTACAAAATGGTAATTAGATGTATTAGGTTAAATTGTCGCTATCTCCATCCTATGTGGCACTGCCCTAGATCACAACCTGTAGGTATCGCTGTTACTACTTGCTTCTGTCTGCTGTTTTGTTTCAGTCTACTATTATTTTAAACTTATCCAAGGCACGAGTACTAGGCTAACACATGCAAATCCAACCGCGAACCTAAACTGCTGTTTATATTACTATTACAATAGTGTGCTTATATATTGAATGCCATGACGTGTTACACTGTTGATTACTTGCTCTACCGGGGGTCGCTTAAAAGAACTTTTAAAACGTTGGGCCAACCCTTTAACAAAAAAAAAAACAAAAAAAACCAACAATTAATAAATAAATAAATAAATAAATTAAAAAATAAAAATTATTAATTGAGTATATAACAATATATGCAATATAAAAACTGATAGTATATATTGTACAATTTTAGGATCATGATATTCCCAATTGTAAGTAGTTGAGATCCCCCAGCCCAAAAACAACGAAAAAAAAAAAAAAAAAAAAAAGATGGGTCCATTAGCCCTGTAGCGCGTATGGCTGTCTAATTGGCTGTACCCCTGATGTTTTTTGTTGATAAGTTGCCACGTAGGCCCCACATTTTTCTTGGCCCGCGCAGGGGGGAGGGGGGGCTATCCTCCGACCGGATTATGGAGGGCGAGGGTGGAGGGGGGGGGCTGGGCGCTGCCCCACCTTTTTTTTCTTTTTTTTTTTTTTTCGGGGATCGGCTCATGGCCACAGTGGATGTCCCAGCTTTGGGGGCTGTTAGGGGGTGGGTGGGGGTTAGCTTAGGGGTAAAGGTCACGTAATGGTTGAGTGATGGTTTGTATAAAATTTAGAAAATTGTGTATAAAAATTTATATTTAGAATTCGAAAATTACAAAGGTCTATACAGGCATGTGCTGTTCCATGTGTTATCCGAGCACCTAGGGGGGGGGAAGGGAATAGTATACTGCACTGGCACCTCGGGGATAGACATACATATGTGTCAGTATATTTGTAGGAAATGCATTAGTCAGTGGAGCAAAAGTTTTCTAGGTTCTTCTATGCACTGTTGATTTTACCCACGGAGGAAGGGTGGGTTACCCCCCGGACGGATTTTGTCGGTCAAGATACAGATTGAGGGCGCTCTTGGGAAATTCTTCCCTCCGGGTGGGTCCGGTGCCCTATTTTGGTGCAGCCCGGGGATGACGGAGGCTATGAGATTTTGTCCGAAGGGGGAGTGCCGACAGGAGACGGGGGTGTGGAAGGAGTGACGAAGGTAGTCTGGATCTTTACCTCCCAATATCCTTTTGAAACCCGTGACAGGGTGCAAATTAATGCAACATTGATAAACAGGAGAATTATAGAGATTAAACTTGCATACGCCTCGTGGGAAGTGGGTGACGAAGGGTCGATGGTCTCGTGGCCACGGGTCCTGTTTAAACTACAGTTTACTCAAGACTTTAGACGGCGGAGGGACCAGTGCAGGGTATTGTACGTTTAGCCATGTCCCAGATGGCGGAGGAGCCTATAACGGCACTCTGGTATCCGTGAGAGCCTCCCCACCCCAGACAATTCATATTATAAAGAGTTTAAAAAAAAAAAAAAAACTCCAAATATTCCATTACAACTATAATCAAGGATTTGTACTTCGTTTACACCCGCCCCAGGAGTAGCACAGGGTGTATGAACGCAATTAAGCACGCCTCACCCTCCCCTTTTTAAGGGTCATTACCGGGCTGTTGCCTGGATTCCTGTTGCCCCCAGTTTTGTACGCTTTATGTAATAGGTCACAGTGATGCAATACGGCGCGAGCGAGTCAGGCATCATGCTCCCGCTACTCCTCATGGCGTTGACCGCAGGGGAGGGGCAGGACCATGTACCCCAACAGAGTCTGGCGATGGATAAGACCAGACTATTTACGCCCGTAAGGGTGTACACAGGCTTACTTATTTCATCCTTTTGCTTTTTCTTTTCCTTCTTTCTTCTTCTTCTTTTTTCTATGTCAGTATTTTCGAGGGGCAAGGGGGGCGTGCGGGGGTGCGGGTGGCCAGGGAGGTATGGTGGATGGGCCGGCGATTGGAGACTCCAGAAGGGAGCAGCAGGTGCGGGGACAGCTGTGGTTTTAAGCGTAGATCTTCGTGAAAGTTCATGGCGGTAAAAATAATCTTGTTAAATGTTAAGGGCCTAAACGCACCTAGGAAACGTAGAATGATGTTTAGAGAATTAAATAGGTTGAACTCAGACATAGCTTTTGTGCAGGAGACTCATCTACCAAAACAAGCGAAGTTTAGCTTGAGGGACCGCACGTACAGGGACTCATTCGAGGCTAGATCGCACCGTAAAAGGAACGGTGCTGCCATTTTAATACGTCACAGCTGCCCATTTGGGGTGGTCTCCTGGGAGGCCGACCCAGATGGAAGGTTCGTTATAGTGACAGGCACACTCTTCTCCCACACTATTCATCTTGTAAATGTCTATGCGCCGAATCAGCCGGACCCGGAGTTCTGGACCAGGCTGAGGGACAAAATAGCGGTTTTGCCACACGGAATGATAACGGGAGGGGATTTCAACGCGGTGCCATGCCCGGCGGTCGACAGGACCAGGAGGGGAGGAGGCCCTAGATCTCAGGGAAGGGGAGGGCAGGATAAGCTGCTCAGGGACTTTATAGCAGCAACAGGCCTAATAGACGTGTGGCGTGCTCAACACCCGGGGGAAAGGGACTATACTTACTATTCCGCACCCCATGGGACGTATTCTAGGTTAGATCTTTTCCTTGTAAATACAATCAGCATGGCTCGGGTAACGGGGACGGCGGTGGGGAATATCTCATGGTCTGACCACGCTGAGGTATACATCACTCTGGGCAACCTGTGCGCGGCGACCCCTTGGACGTGGAGACTTAACAACTCACTGCTTAGAGATGAACGGATAGCGGAACAAATAAGGGCAGAGATACGAGAATATTTCAAGTTCAACGATACCCCTGACATGCCGATGAGTACAGTATGGGCAGCCCATAAATCAGTGATTAGGGGGGCCCTCATCAAAGTTGCCACCTGGAAAAAGAAATTGAAATTCCAGCAGCTAGAAGCTCTCATGACCCGACTCAGACATCTTGAACAGAGGCACCAAATGACTCTGGAAGGTGATACATACCGCCAATTAGAATCTGTGCGGCGGTCCATTCGCACGACACTGCTGGACGACACGGCTAAATCAATGCTTTGGGGCAGGAGGACATATTATGAGAAGGCCAACAAAATGGACACTCTCCTGGCCAGAGCGCTCAGGCCTAGACAGGACAGACCCCATGTGATGGCCATAAAGCATCCGGACGGCTCCATAAAAACAAGCCCACAGGATATCGCGGCTGTGTTCGAAGACTTTTATAAACGATTGTATAACCATACCCCGGGAGATGATCCACAGGACGGACGCGAAGAAGAACACATATTGAGATTCCTGGAAGGCCTGGAGTTGACTAAACTGTCGGTAGACGCTATGCACAGTCTCGCTGCAGACATAACGGAGGAAGATGTGGATAGAGCCATCTCGGGTTTGAGTGGGAATAAGGCGCCCGGACCTGACGGCTTTGATGGAGCTTATTACAAGGCTTTTCGGGAAGACCTCACGCCGAGATTGGTGAAGCTGTTCGCGGAGTGGAGAGGGGCGTCCGCACCCGAACGGGAAATGTCGCTGGCCACTATAGTACTGTTCCCGAAACCCGGCAAGGACCCGCTTCAGCCAGAAAATTACAGACCGATCTCCCTCATCAACCATGACATGAAAATACTAGCCAAAATACAAGCAGACAGGCCGAACCCGATTCTGGACTCGATCATCAACGCAGATCAGGTGGGATTCATACCTGGTAGACAACTTTTTGAAAACACCAGGAGGAATATAGATCTGATCTGTAAGCAAACAGTCACAAGTACACCCACACTGGTCTTTTCCATAGATGCCGAGAAGGCTTTTGATCGGGTCAGGTGGGCGTACCTTTTTACCCTGCTTACGCACCTGGGATTCCCGGCAGAATATATTGCGCTTACCAAGGCGATGTACAGCAACGTTAGGGCTCAGGTACGGATCACGGGGGCTCGATTACGCCCTTTTCAATTGCACAATGGCACCAGGCAGGGGTGCCCGCTCTCCCCCCTGCTATTCGTCCTGGCCTTGGAGCCCTTTCTGCAAGCGATACGTAGACAACCGAATATTCGGGGTGTGATGCTGGGCGGTAGCAAGTTTAAGGTCTCCGCCTACGCAGACGACGTCCTCTTGACCCTAACGGACCCATTGGAATCGATGGAGGGCCTACGGGAAGTGGTAAAGGAATATGGGTCGATTTCCGGGTATAAGGCTAACATCACTAAGTCCAGTGACTGACTAGGGATGTCCCCGGACGCAGTGGCCAGGCTGAGGGAATCACATCAGGTGCGAATGGAATCTGACTCCCTAAAATATCTAGGAATTAACCTGACTGCGGACCCTAGCACGCTATATGCTGCAAACTATACGCCGATGCTCAGAACTCTGATAGGGGACTTGGAAAAGTGGGTGGACAAGCCAATCTCGTGGATAGGTAGAATTCATTCTGTTAAAATGAATATTATCCCACAAATTCTCTTCTTGTTTCAGACGCTGCCCATACGCATCGCAAAAACACAACTCGTTCCCCTGCAACGCGCGATCTGCAATTTCGTCTGGCAGAACAGGAGACACAGGATCGCCAGGCAGGTCTTATACAGGAGAAAGGATAGAGGGGGACTGGGTTTGCCAAACCTTTATTTTTACTACCTAGCGGCCCAACTGACGCAGGTGATGTGGCATTCCCCGCCGGACGAACGGAAATGGGTTGACATAGACTCATGACGGGATTGGACCTTCCGCAGTTCACGATGTGGGTTCCGAAGGAACACAGACCTATAATAAGAGCAACGTGCCCAGCAATCCTGAATGCATTACGTATCTGGGATGCGACTAATGTCAAATACGGTCTGGCGTCGTTCCCGTCCCCACTCACGCCGTTGCTCCGAAATAGAGCATTCCCCCCGGGTATGGCAGCGAGGGTCTTCCGGAACATAGAAAGGGCTGGCCTACAGAGAATTGGCAACATGTTCCAGGGGGGAGAAATAGTGCAGTTTACAGACCTTCAGCAACATCATCACTTAACACCGTCCGACTTTTTCAGATACGTTCAACTTAGAGATTTTGTTAACCGCCCCCACGTAAAAACGGCAGCCTGTAGATGGCTGACCTCCTTTGAGAGGCTGTGTGCAGCAGGGAGAGCACCGAAGGGTCTAATATCGCTGCTGTATGCCCACCTTTGCTCCGAAAATACGGAGTGGGGCAGACTGACTTACACTGAACGATGGGAGAGGGACCTGGGCGAGACCCTGGAGGGGATAGAATGGCAGGAGATCTGGGAAGCCACCAAAAATACATCAATATGCGTGACGCTTCAGGAACAGGCGTGGAAAACCATGCTCCGGTGGTATACCACCCCAGTGCACTTATTAAGGATGCGAAAAATCGCCATGGATGACTGCTGGAGGGGGTGCGGGAATAGAGGAACGTACATCCACATGTGGTGGGAATGCCCGACCGTGCAGGGATTTTGGAAATCGGTTGAGAACTTAGTACGACAGGTCTTCTCTAGAACGCCGGCTATGGACCTGTGGGTATACCTCTTGAATAGATCGGTGGAGGGGTGGACTAGGAGGGAGCAAAAATTACTGCACAAAATCACCCTAAGTGCACGTCGAACGATAGCGACAGCATGGCTGGCGCCTGAGGGTCCAAGATTTACTGAGGTATGTTCTAAGGTCAGGGATAGTAGATTAATGGATGATCTTACAGCCAGGGTGAATGGCACTACAACAGCATTCCAAAAAATTTGGGAACTCTGGGATAACAGCCCAATGGGACAGGGAGGTGGTTGAGAGGAGCCCTACGGGAAGCTAAATGGCAGGAGTTGCAGTCGCTGTAGAGAGTGCCGGTGGAAAGGCAACAAGGCCACTAATGATGCGGCCCGGGCCGCCCGTGCCTCCCTCCGCGCACCGCAGGGACCCCTCTTTTCCTTTTATATGTCTATATTTTCCTTTTCTTTTTCTTCTTATTCTCTCCTCATGCTTTACATGGGAGCGAGCGTGTGTAGCACACAACACGATACGAGACTGTGTGGCGAAAGCTCTGCCGACATAGAGAATCAGGGGAGACACAATGACGGTATAGCGAATAGGTAGACGGTCGTTGCCACTTAGCGTGTATCTCCTCTGGTTGATTGTAGAGAAGAGACGCGTAAACATAGCTTGGTAATAACCCACCCACCATATGCAGACGTTTCATTGACCGACTTCTATCACAGGCTTCTGCTTAATCTGGATTGCTATAATGTTAGGTCTAATGATTCCGCAGTCTGGGTCGCACTGAAAAACACGAGTTTCGTGTAACAAAAATCAGTGGTGCATAGCTGAATAGGCCTAACACTAGATGCAAAACGGAAGAATTGCCACTTATGAAAATAGGCCCAAAAAGATGGGACTATCTCACTGGTGGAAATACACCTTAATGGACACTCCAGACGATGTCCTGGGGCTTAACCCCTAAATATTGAAAGAACTGAAAAAATAAACAACAGGCTGGAAAAACCAGACTAGTTGAATATGTTACTGGAAATAATGATAATCGCTATACAAACTGAAACAGTAGTAACGTAGAAAACAAATAGAGTAGATAGAATCACATCTAATTCAAAGTGCAGTCTTGCCTTAGTGGCTCACCTCCAAATGTGTCTCTCTAATGGATACCGCTATCCCACTAGACCCAACGCTAGCTACTGTCTAATGACTTTATTGAAAGCTAAGTGCAGTGTCAAGACTAGTGGCTTGTGGGTCTATTAGTAGGTCAAACGTCATGCAACTGACGTGGGTATTTAGCATAAGGTTACACTCGGTCCTATAAAACTTACTCCGAGCTATAGCTGGTTAGAGTATTGAATAATCTGTAAAAATTGCAGATTGAACCGTCCTAAGTTCAAGCTAGCGACTAAGTGGAACGGCATATACAGGATAGCTAGGATAAATGCATATATCCCTCTCAATTTGTCGCTGTGGAGGTTAATGATATGCTTATCAGAGCTAAAGCCAGACAGTTATAACTTAAGGCATAGAAATTGTGCCCATTTAGCGAGGGCAAAAAAGATATGCAAGTACGCTGGGTATCTTTATATACCCCCTAACAGATAAGTTGGGGATAATATATAGGTAATATCCAGAGTGAGGTATTTAGCCACTATAGAGGGCAAACAGGTACCTCTGGAAATATACCTCTCTCTATACTTGGACTTCCACAAAATATAGGGAATAAACTGCGAGTTAGCAGCTAATTTACATATATACAAAGTTATTCAAATAGGCATATCAAGTGTAACCAACAAGAGAGAAGGTGGAGGTGAAAAAATAAATAAATAAAGTTTAGAGTGCCTCTATGTGCAGAACCATACTTAGAATGTTGGTTGCCTGCACATAGTGATAGATAACCTAGTGAGGAAAGCACACAGTGAAAAGAAAAATGAGCCCAAAAGAGCCCGACGCGCGTTTCGGTGCTGGGATGCACCTTCGTCAGGGGCTAACTGGAGACTGCGTCTCGATCTCCTTTTAAGAGGGTTTAGGTCCCAGTGTCTCAAATTCTGTCCAATCAGAGGGTTGCTGTCATGCGCACTACGGGTCCCGGCCATCACGTGGTTATTATGCAAATAATGGTATTGAATGGGCTTGTATGAGCCGTTTTAACCGGCTCGGCGCTGGCAAACTTCGAGCACGTCCTTAAACCTCCGTAAACTAAGGGGGTAAGGACTGTTTGCGTACCGCCAGGGTACAAAGTATCGTGAGGATACGCCGTGGTAACGGCTTTAGTTAACTCATTACGTGCTGGGAAGAAGACTGAGCGGCTAATGTACACATTTTGGGGCTTAGCGTAGGATTTGCGTAGAATTTGAGACACTGGGACCTAAACCCTCTTAAAAGGAGATCGAGACGCAGTCTCCAGTTAGCCCCTGACGAAGGTGCATCCCAGCACCGAAACGCGCGTCGGGCTCTTTTGGGCTCATTTTTCTTTTCACTGTGTGCTTTCCTCACTAGGTTATCTATCACTATGTGCAGGCAACCAACATTCTAAGTATGGTTCTGCACATAGAGGCACTCTAAACTTTATTTATTTATTTTTTCACCTCCACCTTCTCTCTTGTTGGTTACACTTGATATGCCTATTTGAATAACTTTGTATATATGTAAATTAGCTGCTAACTCGCAGTTTATTCCCTATATTTTGTGGAAGTCCAAGTATAGAGAGAGGTATATTTCCAGAGGTACCTGTTTGCCCTCTATAGTGGCTAAATACCTCACTCTGGATATTACCTATATATTATCCCCAACTTATCTGTTAGGGGGTATATAAAGATACCCAGCGTACTTGCATATCTTTTTTGCCCTCGCTAAATGGGCACAATTTCTATGCCTTAAGTTATAACTGTCTGGCTTTAGCTCTGATAAGCATATCATTAACCTCCACAGCGACAAATTGAGAGGGATATATGCATTTATCCTAGCTATCCTGTATATGCCGTTCCACTTAGTCGCTAGCTTGAACTTAGGACGGTTCAATCTGCAATTTTTACAGATTATTCAATACTCTAACCAGCTATAGCTCGGAGTAAGTTTTATAGGACCGAGTGTAACCTTATGCTAAATACCCACGTCAGTTGCATGACGTTTGACCTACTAATAGACCCACAAGCCACTAGTCTTGACACTGCACTTAGCTTTCAATAAAGTCATTAGACAGTAGCTAGCGTTGGGTCTAGTGGGATAGCGGTATCCATTAGAGAGACACATTTGGAGGTGAGCCACTAAGGCAAGACTGCACTTTGAATTAGATGTGATTCTATCTACTCTATTTGTTTTCTACGTTACTACTGTTTCAGTTTGTATAGCGATTATCATTATTTCCAGTAACATATTCAACTAGTCTGGTTTTTCCAGCCTGTTGTTTATTTTTTCAGTTCTTTCAATATTTAGGGGTTAAGCCCCAGGACATCGTCTGGAGTGTCCATTAAGGTGTATTTCCACCAGTGAGATAGTCCCATCTTTTTGGGCCTATTTTCATAAGTGGCAATTCTTCCGTTTTGTCTGTCTAATCCGGGTTTTAGTACCCATCACCTTTAAACATTGCTCGGATATGGCCGGTTTTCTATCCGATAAAGCTACTAGGGATGCTTGGTATACGGACATTGACTCAGTGTTCTCAGAGGGTCACCTCAATGAGAGCGTAACATACACTAACATTAACGCTGCATTTAACCACCTTACATACCTGTTCAAACAACAGATTAAAGCAGGTTGGGAAGTTGCTTCACTCGAAAAATATTTGAGCAAAGAACTAATACCAAGGGGCCTTAGAGTTCAGAATATCCCGGGTCCCCACATTGAAGGAACAGAATTCATAAAGGAGTGGGAAGAGGCAGCAAGCACTTGTTCCCGGAAGTTTATGAACATCTTAACTAGATCCGAGAAACAGAGACTCGACAAAATTAATAAAGAAGTCGATGACGAAATAGAGAAAATTGAGGTTTTCAAGACAGAGAGTAATTTCGCACAACTTGAAATAAAATTAAAAAGTCAATTAGAGAGATTTCAATCCTCAATTAAATCTAGGAAACACTCTAAATTTCTACGAGACACAAAGGACTTCCAAACAGGCAATATATACCAGAGGTCCAAACAGAGCAGGAGGGTAGAATTCGATCAGTTCTCCACATCGGAATACGATACGAGTGGCTCTGACCCAGAACTTGGTTCAGATAACGCCTCCACCCTACCTGAACCGAATCCCAGAAGTATCTTAAAAAAGGGAATCAATTTTTTAGCCAAGGCGAACCAAGAAGCAAGACCCCAGAGAAATACGAGGAGCAAATCCACAAGAGGTTTCCAACGGAGGAAAGCATACTAACTACAGAGAGTCAAATTATTAATCTTTCCTCCTATCAACTCACCACTTCAGAAACTCAGCTTCTCAGGAGGGGCTTGTCCTTTGTCCCTACACCCAAATTTGACAAGTTTGGGTGGACAAAGGACATTCACCTATTCGCCAGGAAGCTGGCTCTGCACAAATACCATTGCATTCAAAAAACTAAGCAAGCACTTAGATTGGGTCTAGAAGCCAGGGACATGAATCTACTTGACAATTTGGTGGAACTACTTGGCTGTAATGATCCATCTAACACTCAAGTAGCTCCATTCACCAAGTTAAAACCTAAAAGCAAGTTCACTCCACACATACCTGAATACAAATACATTGACCTATTTGTCGAATTATCGTGCAAAGAAATTGAAGCAATGGATATTAACTCAGAGCCTGGGTTCCATCCAAATAACTTGAAGGCACAAGAGAACAGAGCACTGTCTAAATTGAGGGCCAATGAGACAATTATCATAAAGCCTTCGGACAAAGGGGGGAACCTAGTAATACTAGATAGGGACAAGTATGTCCAAATGGTGAACATCACACTTGAAGATAAGGACACCTATGTGGCACTCCTCTCAGATCCCACTAACAGATTCCTACTTGAGCTCAAAAAGATTCTGGATCAGGCATTCCAAACCAACCTGATTAGCATTGATGAATATAAGTATATGTTCAACAAGAGACCCACCATCGCTACCTTCTACTCGCTGCCCAAGATACATAAGCAACAGAAAATACTAACAGGGAGGCCTATAGTATCAGGGAACAACAATCTTACCCAAAATTGCAGTATGTATGTGGAACAAATCTTGAATGGCCTGGTTAGGGCACTTCCCTCGTACGTCAGGGATACAAAGCAAATTTTGAAAATACTGGACGACCTGACAATACCCATTGGGGCTAAACTATGTAGTCTCGACGTAGAGGGTTTATACAGCTCTATACCCCACGAGATAGGTCTCAACAATATTAGATGGTTCCTTCAAACACGGGACATATCCCTCCATGACCATAATCAGTTTGTGCTGCAATTACTACAATTCGTTTTAACACATAACTATTTCCTCTTTGAGGGCACCCACTACCACCAGGTGAGAGGGACTGCGATGGGGACGACTTGTGCCCCATCATACGCCAACCTCCACCTGGGGTGGTGGGAACAGAATGTAGTATTTAGTTCCAAATTTGCCGCCTATCAGGACTATATCAGTCTCTGGAAACGTTATATAGATGACGTACTGATTGTGTGGACAGGACCAACTGAGGTGTTTGAAGATTTCGTCAAGGCTCTTAATTTGAATGACCAAAACCTGAAATTGACTCATGAGGTGGGAGATAACAAAATTAACTTTTTGGATTTGACTTTACAAATCATGGAAAGTGACAATAAACATATCTCCACCACTCTTTTCAGGAAGCCCACAGCGACCAACAATTTATTAAACTGGCAAAGCCACCATCCAACACCATTAAAATATGGAATCCCGGTGGGACAATATCTCCGCGTTAGAAGAAATTGTTCCACCATTGAGGAATTTAAAATTAAAGCCAAGCTATTAAGATCGCAGTTCAAGGTCAAGGGATACTCAAATAGATGTCTTAAAGCGGCATACTCAAGAGCACTTACGACCGAGCGTAAAGACCTACTAGAAGACAACCCTCTCAGGGACAAGACCCCAAACCTGATTAGATGCATTGGCACGTTCGATGCAGGCTGGGACCCAGTCAAGGGCATTCTGAATAGATACTGGCCACTGATCTACCAAGATCAGCACCTTAGGGAAGTCCTGTCACCAAGCGTATCACTCACAGCCAGGAGAGGCCGTAATCTAAAAGATCTACTGGTACCTAGTCATCTTTCATCACCCAAAGTAGACAACACGTGGCTAAGAACACCAGCAGTAGGCACATTTCAATGTGGCCGCTGTAAGGCATGCAGGTATATTCGGAGGAAATCCAAAATATTTTCAAATTCCACCAATACACAGACACATGAAGTCAATACCTTCTTTAATTGCCAAACAACAGGTCTTATTTATCTCCTAACCTGCAGCTGTGGCCTCATGTATGTGGGTAAGACCTTTAGGCCGTTCAAGAAAAGAATTCTTGAACACGTAAATTCGGTAAATCCCTCTAGACACTTAGACACTGTCATTTCGAGACATCTTAAACTTAAACATGGAGGCACAGCCCAGGGTATAAGGTTTAATGGGATCGAAAAAATGAAATTAGGCCCGAGGAAGGGTGATATAGATACTAAACTACTCCAAAGAGAGAGTTATTGGATTTTTACATTAAAAACCCTTTCCCCTTCTGGCCTTAATGAAGGATTCTCCTATACTTCGTTCATATAAACCAACCTAAACAACATTAGTTTCTTTATTCATTAAAGAGCTATAACCTGTCTCTATGATTTATAGCGTGTACCACATCCCTCTAGTCACAATTATTATGATTTGGGGATGGTTTTCCCCTCAAGAATACAATTGATTAATGCCATACACATTCGAGCAAGCGTTACCTCATTTTTGCATTAAGCATTATATGCAAACTGTACATTTTTGTAAATATGTTAATATGTATATATAGAATCTGTATCTTTTTTTAGTTCTCTTTTTCCCTTTTCGATTTATTTATTGATCCTTTTTCCTACATTAAGTCTCTATGGGTATATGGATCCTCTGTCCTATTATCCAACATCCATGTTCGATTCCATCCCTAATATTAATTCTCCGTGGTCAGGATACCCAAACCTACTACTATCCTAAATTACCAATTCTCCGTGGTCAGGATACCTAAACTTACTACCAAACTAGGGATATCCCAATTTGTGGATAGACATGAGCCAAATACAGGGCATGATCGCTACCTACGCTAAGCCCCAAAATGTGTACATTAGCCGCTCAGTCTTCTTCCCAGCACGTAATGAGTTAACTAAAGCCGTTACCACGGCGTATCCTCACGATACTTTGTACCCTGGCGGTACGCAAACAGTCCTTACCCCCTTAGTTTACGGAGGTTTAAGGACGTGCTCGAAGTTTGCCAGCGCCGAGCCGGTTAAAACGGCTCATACAAGCCCATTCAATACCATTATTTGCATAATAACCACGTGATGGCCGGGACCCGTAGTGCGCATGACAGCAACCCTCTGATTGGACAGAATTTGAGACACTGGGACCTAAACCCTCTTAAAAGGAGATCGAGACGCAGTCTCCAGTTAGCCCCTGACGAAGGTGCATCCCAGCACCGAAACGCGCGTCGGGCTCTTTTGGGCTCATTTTTCTTTTCACTGTGTGCTTTCCTCACTAGGTTATCTATCACTATGTGCAGGCAACCAACATTCTAAGTATGGTTCTGCACATAGAGGCACTCTAAACTTTATTTATTTATTTTTTCACCTCCACCTTCTCTCTTGTTGGTTACACTTGATATGCCTATTTGAATAACTTTGTATATATGTAAATTAGCTGCTAACTCGCAGTTTATTCCCTATATTTTGTGGAAGTCCAAGTATAGAGAGAGGTATATTTCCAGAGGTACCTGTTTGCCCTCTATAGTGGCTAAATACCTCACTCTGGATATTACCTATATATTATCCCCAACTTATCTGTTAGGGGGTATATAAAGATACCCAGCGTACTTGCATATCTTTTTTGCCCTCGCTAAATGGGCACAATTTCTATGCCTTAAGTTATAACTGTCTGGCTTTAGCTCTGATAAGCATATCATTAACCTCCACAGCGACAAATTGAGAGGGATATATGCATTTATCCTAGCTATCCTGTATATGCCGTTCCACTTAGTCGCTAGCTTGAACTTAGGACGGTTCAATCTGCAATTTTTACAGATTATTCAATACTCTAACCAGCTATAGCTCGGAGTAAGTTTTATAGGACCGAGTGTAACCTTATGCTAAATACCCACGTCAGTTGCATGACGTTTGACCTACTAATAGACCCACAAGCCACTAGTCTTGACACTGCACTTAGCTTTCAATAAAGTCATTAGACAGTAGCTAGCGTTGGGTCTAGTGGGATAGCGGTATCCATTAGAGAGACACATTTGGAGGTGAGCCACTAAGGCAAGACTGCACTTTGAATTAGATGTGATTCTATCTACTCTATTTGTTTTCTACGTTACTACTGTTTCAGTTTGTATAGCGATTATCATTATTTCCAGTAACATATTCAACTAGTCTGGTTTTTCCAGCCTGTTGTTTATTTTTTCAGTTCTAACACTAGATGCGCCTGGAGTTATGTGTATGGTTTGGGTAACTGTATCTCTACATTCATCTATGAGGTAACATATTGGGCTTTGCGTATGCCGTAATAGCATACTTATTACATGCCACCTATGTCAAAATGGAAAAGCGCAGAAATATAAAAATGTATGCATGACTAATGTGCCACATTCTTGTACTAATATCATTATGCGAAATGAGCCTGCTAACGCTGTTGTGGCGACACAGGCACTGTTGTACTCACCTGCATACCGAAAAAAAAAGAATTAAAAAAAAAAAAGAATTGTAGTCCAGCATGTGCAGGCAACTTTGTGCACTTAATTTGACAGGACAGCAATTCCCAGTTGAGTACCTTGTGTTTTTTTATTTCCAGAACCAATTTATGTTTTTTTTTAAATTTACTATGGGATACGAGAGTTATATTTTCTGAGAGCTGAGCTGAAGTAGCTGCGACATTGTGCACGAAACTTACCCAGCTTTAGGCAGCCTGTTTAAGGTGTCTGGGGTTTGTGAGGTGTGAGTACTGATACCAGGCCAAACTACACACAATTGATACGGCCACCCAGGAAGACAGCATTCCAGCTGGCTGATTGACAGTCAAGGAGGCGGTCCGCAAACACACACACACACACAAAAAAGTATTTATCTCCAGAATAAAACATAAGTACAGGATCTTTGCATCATAACAACTTTCATAAGATTAACTTGATATGGTCTGACAACTAAGGGGTTAAAAGGACATGCTAAGCACCATAACCACTACCATAATATGTAGTGGTTATGGTGCTTAGCATGTCCTTTTAACCCCTTAGTGACGAGACTGTTTTTTTATTTTCTTACTGTTAAGGACCAGGGCTGTTTTTACATTTCTGCGGTGTTTAGCTGTAAATTTCCTCTTACTCATTTACTGTACCCACACATATTACATACAGTTTTTCTCGCCATTAAATGGTCTTTCTAAAGATACCATTATTTTCATCATATTATATGATTTACTATAAAAAATTATGAAATATGATGAAAACATTTTACAAAAACAAACTTTTCCTAACTTTGACCCCCCCAAATCTGTTACACATCTACAACTGCCAAAAAACACCCGTGCTAAATAATTTCTAAATGTTGTCCTGAGTTTAGAAATACCCAATGTTAACATGTTCTTACCTTTTTTTTTTTTTTTTGCAAGTTAAGGGGCTGTAAGTACAAGTAGGACATTGCTGTTCCAAAATATATATTTTTAAAATGTGACATTGTAACACTGTTATCTGTCATAAATCTCTAAATCACACCTCACATGTACATATTTTTTTTAAAATGGACAACCCAGGGTATTCAATATGGGGTATGTCCAGTCTTTTTTAGTAGCCACTTAGTCACAAACACTGGCCAAAGATAGCATTTATATTTGTTTGTGTGTTAAAAATGCAAAATTATGAACGCTAACTTTGGCCAGTGTTTGTGACTAATTGGATACTAAAAACACTGAACATATCCCATTTGCAATACCTTGAGTTGTCTTTTTTTGCAAATGGTATCATCGGGGTAATTCTCATTCCTGGGCTACTATACGCTCCCAAAGGTAACATAACCAATCTGGCAAAATTCAATGTAAACAATCAAGCCTTTCATTTCACCCTGTAACTCTCAAAAACACTATAAAAACTGTACATGGGGGACTTTGTTGAACACAAATATTAGTGTTTCAAAACAGTAAAATGTATCACAACAATGATATAATCCGTGAAAGTGCCGTTTGTCTGTGAAATATGCAAAAAAACTTCACTTTCACTGACAATATCATCGCTGTGATATGTTTTACTGTTTTAATGTTATGAAGCACTATATTTGTGTTCAGCTAAGTCTCCCGAGAAAAACAGTACCCTCCATGTACAGGTTTTAGAGTGTCATGGAAAGTTACAGGGTTCAATATAGTGCTAGCAAATTAAATTATTTTGTCCTGGGTTTAGTTATATATACATAGATATATATAATTTAATTCTAAGTGTATTTTGATATAAATATGTATATATTAATATAAAAATTGTTAGAATAAAATTACATATATATGTAATTTTTCAAAATATATATTTATTTTTAAATTTTTTCTTTTATTTTTAATTATTTATTTTTAAAATAATGTATGATATATATATATATATATATATATATATATATATATATACAGGGAGTGCAGAATTATTAGGCAAATGAGTATTTTGACCACATCATCCTCTTTATGCATGTTGTCTTACTCCAAGCTGTATAGGCTCGAAAGCCTACTACCAATTAAGCATATTAGGTGATATGCATCTCTGTAATGAGAAGGGGTGTGGTCTAATGACATCAACACCCTATATCAGGTGTGCATAATTATTAGTCAACTTCCTTTCCTTTGGCAAAATGGGTCAAAAGAAGGACTTGACAGGCCCAGAAAAGTCAAAAATAGTGAGATATCTTGCAGAGGGATGCAGCACTCTTAAAATTGCAAAGCTTCTGAAGCATGATCATCGAACAATCAAGCGTTTCATTCAAAATAGTCAACAGGGTCGCAAGAGGCGTGTGGAGAAACCAAGGCGCAAAATAACTGCCCATGAACTGAGAAAAGTCAAGCGTGCAGCTGCCAAGATGCCACTTGCCACCAGTTTGGCCATATTTCAGAGCTGCAACATCACTGGAGTGCCCAAAAGCACAAGGTGTGCAATACTCAGAGACATGGCCAAGGTAAGAAAGGCTGAAAGACGACCACCACTGAACAAGACACACAAGCTGAAACGTCAAGACTGGGCCAAGAAATATCTCAAGACTGATTTTTCTAAGGTTTTATGGACTGATGAAATGAGAGTGAGTCTTGATGGGCCAGATGGATGGGCCCGTGGCTGGATTGGTAAAGGGCAGAGAGCTCCAGTCCGACTCAGACACCAGCAAGGTGGAGGTGGAGTACTGGTTTGGGCTGGTATCATCAAAGATGAGCTTGTGGGGCCTTTTCGGGTTGAGGATGGAGTCAAGCTCAACTCCCAGTCCTACTGCCAGTTTCTGGAAGACACCTTCTTTAAGCAGTGGTACAGGAAGAAGTCTGCATCCTTCAAGAAAAACATGATTTTCATGCAGGACAATGCTCCATCACACGCGTCCAAGTACTCCACAGCGTGCAGGACAATGCTCCATCACACGCGTCCAAGTACTCCACAGCGTGGCTGGCAAGAAAGGGTATAAAAGAAGAAAATCGAATGACATGGCCTCCTTGTTCACCTGATCTGAACCCCATTGAGAACCTGTGGTCCATCATCAAATGTGAGAATTACAAGGAGGGAAAACAGTACACCTCTCTGAACAGTGTCTGGGAGGCTGTGGTTGCTGCTGCACGCAATGTTGATGGTGAACAGATCAAAACACTGACAGAATCCATGGATGGCAGGCTTTTGAGTGTCCTTGCAAAGAAAGGTGGCTATATTGGTCACTGATTTGTTTTTGTTATGTTTTTGAATGTCAGAAATGTATATTTGTGAATGTTGAGATGTTATTTTGGTTTCACTGGTAAAAATAAATAATTGAAATGGGTATATATTTGTTTTTTGTTAAGTTGCCTAATAATTATGCACAGTAATAGTCACCTGCACACACAGATATCCCCCTAAAATAGCTATAACTAAAAACAAACTAAAAACTACTTGCAAAAATATTCAGCTTTGATATTAATTAGTTTTTTGGGTTCATTGAGAACATGGTTGTTGTTCAATAATAAAATTAATCCTCAAAAATACAACTTGCCTAATAATTCTGCACCCCCTGTATATATATATCAACATATAATATTATTAATTTTTTATTTAATAACTTTTTTTATTTTTTTTTTATTTTACAGATACAGAGAGACTGCTTGTCAGTTCAGGCAGTCCCCCTGCAGGCAGCACTATGGATGCCTATTGCGGCCATGTGACCGCTCTTTCAGAGCAATCACATGGCCTGAGGGTGCCTAATTTGCCAAGGGGGGGGGGGGGGTGGGGGGGGAGGGACTTTCCTGACTGTCAGGCAGTCCTGGAGCAACACCAATCGACTAGGTACGTTTTTGTCAGATGTATCTAGTACGTCGGCGGTCTTTAAGGAGTTAAGTTAATGGCTCCATACTTAAATTGCTCGCCAATTACATTATAATAACATTAAGTCTGTCTCCCCTGATCCTAATTTATTTGATGATTTATATAATGTTCCAGTGTTTTATGAATCCACATTCACTTATCACGTTATTACTCAGTATTGATCATATTATTGCTATCACACGCAGAACAAGGGTGCTATAACAATGTGAAATAATTTTACAAATTTGTTATATTTAAAGTGCCCGCATACAATGTTATATAAATAAATACAGTATACAAGCAGTGTATGTAATGTTTGTCTGCATTCTAAAATGTACGACAAAGATAAACGTAACAATATTGTACAAAATACCTGCTACATAATTCTTTAAAATCAGGACAAATATTTACTAATGTTCCTCTTTCAAGATTTCAACACTAGTAAATAGTTATCTCTAAACAATATTGCAGGAATTGTAGGTACAGATTATCGTTAAAAAAACAAAACCATCAAACTAACTCAGGGTGGGCAATCTGCGGCCCTCCAGATGTTTTGGACTACATCTCCCATAATGCTCTTAGGATTATAATGCTAGCAAAGCATCAAGGGAGATGTAGTCCATAACATCTGGAGGGCCGAAGATTGCCCACCCCTGAACTAACTAATGAACCAGCTATATTCTATTAAGCAAGCAGACATTTCATTCACTAATGATAGTTGGAAAAATGATTAGGTACACATTCTAACTTTCAACACAAAATATTAACACAAATACTAATGTATTGAGCTCTAATGTCTGTACTATTGCAGCCTCTCATAAATATCAAAGTCTGCTTTTTAAAAAAAAAAATAGCACAAAATTGACCCATAGAGAAACAAAATTTAACAACATTTAAACTGTCATAATATAAATATTCCACTTGATGGCACCATTTCAACACAAATCAAAGCTTCGGCTGGCAAAAAGAATTAAGTTTTGTGTTTTGGAATAATAGCCTATGGCAAGTTTGTATGTTGAAGAAAGTCAAGACACTAACTATTTCAGTGCTGGACATGTGAGCAGTAATTAAATATATGCTGCAATATTTCATTCCTTACAGTCTTTGGTTAATGATTGCAAATTGGACATTACCATGACTTGTTTCATACAATCCCTACATGTTAAAGGGCCACACTTGTTATGAAGTTGTTATGAGGACTGGAGTCCCTGGGCACCCTCTTACCTTATGGAGTTAAACCAGCATTCATGAATAATTTAACCCCGCATTGTGTCCTTGGGTGCCCATAACGCTGCCTCCTCTGTTTTCCCTCATTCGCTGGCATTCTCAGTCTATCACTGACAACTAATTGCAAATAACAGTATGTACGTAATTACCAATTGCTCTGCTTCCTGTGTACTAAGGGGGCACTCTAGTCAACATAATCATTTCAAATCATTGAAGTGGTTACGGTGACTATTGTTTTCCGGCACTGTCCCACTGTTCAATATCAAACCATTTTTGACCAGGCCATATCTCCAGTGTTGCGGAGCCACTAGTGGTGTTCTTTTATGCTCCAGTGCTGAGTGAATTAATGAATCATTGGGAAACATTGGACTGAAAGGAGCTTTTGTGGGGTTTGTAAGACCAGTGAAAGTTCAGATAACAAGCTCTACCCATAATCTTTCATCTTTCACTAGGTGGACAACCAACAATCCCATTTTACCCCCAGTGGACCATTAGTGGCAGCCACCACACACATTGCACACAGTGCCGGCCTGTACTCATTATCCAGAGAGCTTAAACACTCTATAATACTGTATTTGATGATTTATGGGTTACTCCCATTACCCCTAATCTGGGTTTCCTTCAATAACAAGCCTTACTGCCCTCTGATCCCCGTAATCGGTTTCCCTGCTACCTAAAACCTGGGGCTACACTTATGCATCTTTTGATTGCAAGGGTTATTGTGGAGAGGCTGAGGCTAATTTAGCCTTCATGAGGCATCATGTCACTGACCCTTGACTCATGCCAGGGCTTATTATTTTAACAACTATTTAAAGCTATAACCTATATTTCATTGTGTAATAAGGGCACAGTATTTACCAACTGTCATACTTACAACTTCATTCACTGACCATGAGGACAGAATTTACCAACTGCCTTATTCACAGCTAAAGCACATGTTCACAACTACAATCAATATACTATCATGGGTTAGACGATAAAATGTTTACCAACTGCTTTATTCACAGCTAAAACATGTATCCACAACTACAACCATATACCATCACAGGTCAGAAGATACACTGTTTACAACTTAAACTATTAAATTGCAAAAATACATTGAGTTCTATGTTTACTATTGAGTCGTGATTCAACCGATTATTTTTTATTATAGTTTATTGTTAAGCTTAACTCACCTGTGACATTAACAAGTCACTAACAATGGCAATGTTAATATATAACGTGTCAGCATTCTTCATAGAGAATTATGAAAGAACAAAATGATTTATCAGGAATGATATTAATAAGGTTTTAACAAGTCCCAAAGTGTTGGACTGGTTGTTACTAACCCCTTGACTTAGAACATTGAGTTAGCTATAGTGCTTTGAGTCCTTTGGTGATATCCCTCAATTGAATGTTAAACCATTTTTGAGCTGTTTTACACTGAATGAGGGTCTGTGGCTTCCTCTGGTGGTGTGGCTAAGGCAGAGATTACACACTTCTTTCTAGACATACCAATTCATACCAGCAATTGCAGGCCTGATAGGCTGAAAGCAGTTAGCTGGCACTCTCAGCCAATCACGGCAGCACAGTGGGTATTGGCTACTGAGGACTCTCATTTAGCATTAAAGGGATTCTCCAGTGCCATGAAAACATAGCGTGAGGATGCCCAGCGACGCTATAGCACACTTTTCGTGTGTAATAAATGAGGAAGTGCCCTCTAGTGGCTGTCTAGTAGACAGCCACTAGAGGAGGAGTTAACCCTCAAAGTAAATATTGCAGTTTATGAAAACTGCAATAATTACACATGCAGGGTTAAGGGCAGTGGGAGTTGCCACCCAGACCACTCCAATGGGCAGAAGTGGTCTGGGTGCCTAGAGTGTCCCACATTTTAAAGTTAGTTTCACACTGAGCAGAAGGAAGGCACCAGGAAACTCCAGACACTTTAACCACTTCAGTAAAATGAAGTAGTAACAGTGCCTCCAGTGGTCCCTTTAAAGTCCAACATTACAATAAATGTTCAATATTTTTGAAACTGGAACCTCTGTTTTAGAAGCAATACTATGTAGTTTACATGTATCACCCTCTGCATGAATAAGAAATAATAATATGGAAGAATACATATAACTTTAGTATAGGCAATTTCAGTGCAAATTAAAAAATAAAATAAAATCTGCAAAATTACAAATTTTTCCTACCTTTTGGTGTTATAAATTGTTGAATGTAATTTGTCGATTCACAACAATTTGCTGTTTAGTAAATAAACCCCTGACCACACAGGTGCCCCGGTTTCTCTAACTGAACCAGTGGAAAATTTGTATTTGACCTTGACTATCAAATACATTAACCACAATCTTGTCATCACTTGATATGCTGTTTCTTTTATTCACCGATTGCGTGACATGCAATGCTATAACTTATTCAAGTGTAAAGTTATCTACTACAAATGCAAACACAAATATCTATTATACAACAAGGTAAACACAAACTGCCATGTGGTACATTGCAAAAGGTCCTGAACCCTTTAGCAACCTGAACAGAATATTGTTAAACTGTGTCATTTTCTATGTAGACATCACAATTTGTGTACCAGCCTTTTTAAATTCTGTGTCTTTGTCAATATAACAATTTGCTGGTGGTACAATATTATTACCCAACTGGTAAAACAGTTATTTAAGGGACAATATAGTTACCAAAATAAACTTTGGCTTACTGAAGCAGTTTTGGTGTATAGATCATGCGCCTGCAGGCTTACTGCTCAATCATCTGCCATTTAGGAGTTAAATCATGTTGTTTGTGCAGCCCTAGTCACACCTCCCTATGACTTACACAACCTTCCTAAACACTTCCTGTAAAGGGTCATCTAATGTTTATACTTCCTTTATTGCAAAGTATGTTTAATTTAGAATATCTTATCTCCTGCTCTGGTAATAGCTTGCTAAACCCTGCAGGAGCCTCCCCTATGTAATTCAAGTTCAATTTACAGAGCAGGAGATAAAAACGTTTAAAGTAAGTTAACATCTGATTGAAAATGAAACTATTTTGCTTTCATGCAGGCTGTGTCAGTCACAGCCATTGGAGGTGTTGATAGGGCTGCTTAAAAAGAAACAAAAGTGTTTTAACTCCTAAATGGCAGAGAATTGAGCAGCGAAAAATTCAGAGGCATGATCTATACACCAAACTGTTTCATTAAGCTAGACTTGGTGACTATAGTGTCCCTTTAACATCCTGCACAATAAAAAAAAAAAGCGGGAGAGCTGGAAGTACGGAGTCAAATAATGACTGGAGAATTGGAGAGTGTTCCCAGTTTTGCTATTTTGGCATGCAATTTAAAGTTCCTGGGTCGATTCTTGACAGTCCCCAATTTAGTGAACAAGTCTAAAAGTGTTGTTTTGTTTTTTACATTTTCAAAGCATACACCTGAAATACATTTTCAACCACTGGTACAATCATTCTTATACTAAATTTTGTATTAACCTCTGCATTATAGCTTGATCTTCGATCCACGAGAGTCCTTTCATTCATTAAGCTACACATGCAACAAAACAAGACATTTTTCTGCAACAATTGTCAGGATGTGCCTTTAAATCTCAAATGTGTTTGAAGAATAAAAAAATAAACTACTTTTTGTAGCCACTGAGACATATTAGAAAACGTAAAAACTAAGAAATAAAGCAGGGTTTAAAGTACAAAGATTTTATTATTACAGTAAAAAAAAAAAATCCCTAGTTTCCCGAAACTAAATGTTACTGGTACATATCAGGATTAAATGATCAAAAGACAAAAAAAAAAAAAAACCAGAAATACACACATGAACAATTAATTGGAATTGAACCTTAATAGTTCAATTTACGGTATCCCAGAGTGACTCAGGCACAGAATGAATCAGCTCATTTACTGTACATGTGAAAGCAGACAGAATTGGTGGTCTTATCGCTAAACCAGATGTCTGTTACTAATTCAAACTCTTCGAATTACAGAATGTACAGTTTACATACCAGAATAAAGACACAACATTATAAACTAGTAAAACAAAAATTAAATAAAGATACTTTGATATATAGTTAATGCAAATATCATAGAGGAGCTTAACCCTTCCAATACCAAATTATGTACAGGGAGTGCAGAATTATTAGGCAAGTTGTATTTTTGAGGATACATTTTATTATTGAACAACAACCATGTTCTCAATGAACCCAAAAAACTCATTAATATCAAAGCTGAATATTTTTGGAAGTAGTTTTTAGTTTGTTTTTAGTTATAGCTATTTTAGGGGGATATCTATGTGTGCAGGTGACTATTACTGTGCATAATTATTAGGCAACTTAACAAAAAACAAATATATACCCATTTCAATTATTTATTTTTACCAGTGAAACCAATATAACATCTCAACATTCACAAATATACATTGCTGACATTCAAAAACAAAACCAAAACAAATCAGTGACCAATATAGCCACCTTTCTTTGCAAGGACACTCAAAAGCCTGCCATCCATGGATTCTGTCAGTGTTTTGATCTGTTCACCATCAACATTGCGTGCAGCAGCAACCACAGCCTCCCAGACACTGTTCAGAGAGGTGTACTGTTTTCCCTCCTTGTAAATCTCACATTTGATGATGGACCACAGGTTCTCAATGGGGTTCAGATCAGGTGAACAAGGAGGCCATGTCATTAGATTTTCTTCTTTTATACCCTTTCTTGCCAGCCACGCTGTGGAGTACTTGGACGCGTGTGATGGAGCATTGTCCTGCATGAAAATCATGTTGTTCTTGAAGGATGCAGACTTCTTCCTGTACCACTGCTTGAAGAAGGTGTCTTCCAGAAACTGGCAGTAGGACTGGGAGTTGAGCTTGACTCCATCCTCAACCCGAAAAGGCCCCACAAGCTCATCTTTGATGATACCAGCCCAAACCAGTACTCCACCTCCACCTTGCTGGCGTCTGAGTCGGACTGGAGCTCTCTGCCCTTTACCAATCCAGCCACGGGCCCATCCATCTGGCCCATCAAGACTCACTCTCATTTCATCAGTCCATAAAACCTTAGAAAAATCAGTCTTGAGATATTTCTTAGCCCAGTCTTGACGTTTCAGCTTGTGTGTCTTGTTCAGTGGTGGTCGTCTTTCAGCCTTTCTTACCTTGGCCATGTCTCTGAGTATTGCACACCTTGTGCTTTTGGGCACTCCAGTGATGTTGCAGCTCTGAAATATGGCCAAACTGGTGGCAAATGGCATCTTGGCAGCTGCACGCTTGACTTTTCTCAGTTCATGGGCAGTTATTTTGCGCCTTGGTTTCTCCACACGCTTCTTGCGACCCTGTTGACTATTTTGAATGAAACGCTTGATTGTTCGATGATCACGCTTCAGAAGCTTTGCAATTTTAAGAGTGCTGCATCCCTCTGCAAGATATCTCCCTATTTTTGACTTTTCTGAGCCTGTCAAGTCCTTCTTTTGACCCATTTTGCCAAAGGAAAGGAAGTTGCCTAATAATTATGCACACCTGATATAGGGTGTTGATGTCATTAGACCACACCCCTTCTCATTACAGAGATGCACATCACCTAATATGCTTAATTGGTAGTAGGCTTTCGAGCCTATACAGCTTGGAGTAAGACAACATGCATAAAGAGGATGATGTGGTCAAAATACTCATTTGCCTAATAATTCTGCACTCCCTGTATATATAAATGCAACACAAGCTGTATACTCTGGAAAGTAATGTGTACACTTGCTTTTTAATGGCAGTGTGCATGTACAGGACATTGTTTAAAGTCCTTGTATATTTTGCATTCCCGCTCAGTGTGCTGTGGCCCAGAGGTGAAGCATAGGGATATGCTGCCATCATCTCTCTCTTTGTTACTGCTAAACTCTCGCGCATGCATTAGAGTGCAATACTGAGGTTAAAGGACTCTATGGAATCTTCTATAGCACAGCAAAAAAGGTCTCTCTTGCAGTCACACTGAAAGCCAAGTTCTAGAGGGTAAATAAGTTAAATAAGTAAAAAAAAAAGAAAATGTAAACCAAACTGTAAAAAAAATAATTAAATAGAAAAATTACAAAAATATTCATAAACTATTTCATTCTGGATAGGCCAATTTTCATTCTGGAGAATCCAGCTCTTGCGACTCTTGTGAGGCACAAGTAGGTTTTATTTTTCCCACAGCCTTCAGGAAGGAATATCATTTGCCACTTTAACATTGTTGTAATATAAATTATGCTCTTGTTGCGTAATGCATTGTTTAGAAAAGAAAGTCATTCATTTAAGTTTTACATTCCTGGAGATTCAGTAAACATATTTTTTCAGCCAGCTCTGGGTGTAAGAGACTAGGTGTTTTGGCTTAAAAAAAATCTATTTTTTTGATGCAGCCTAGTATTACATGCTGCGATTTATTTCATGTTTGTTTATTTACCGAATTTAAAATGTATTTGCTTACCAATTCGTATAATAGAAAATTGTTGCTATGGAGCAGGGACAGAGGGAACATTATTATTATTATTATTATTATTATTATTATGTTATGTATATAGCGCCATCAAATTCCGCAGCGCTTTACAATGGGTGGACGAACAGACATGTAGTTGAAACCAGACAAGTTGGACACACAGGATCAGAGAGGGTGAGGGCCCTGCTCAATGAGCTTACATGCTAGAGGGAGTGGGGTAAAATGACACGAAAGGTAAGGATAGTATTAGACTAGTGACAGTTGTAGAAGAGGAATCAGTCGGGAGCTATTAACAGTTTAAGTGATACGCTTTTATGAACTGGGTTTGTAACGATTTTTTGAAGGAGTGGAGATTGGGTGAGCATCTAACGGAGGAGAGAAGCGAGTTCCACAGGAACATCACTTGGGATGTGTGTGTACTAAATGCATATTTGATTTTTTTTAACGTTTTTATATAACTTTTCTTGATTATTATTACTCAGTAGAAAAACTACATTGTTTTGATGGGGTCAAAACAAAAGGAAGACAAAGTCCCTTGAAGACATATGTACTGATTATATAGCTGATGAGAGAACACCAGTTATTACTCATTGCTTTGGCCAACACACCACAACTCCAATAGCTGTGAGACTGTCACTTTAACAGGGTTATTTACTATTTAAGGTGAGAATTCAAGATTAATTCAAAGTGACATTCAGATTTAAGGCCAGAGTTGACGAACTGAAAGCATAGCTGAGAGCAAAGTTTCCAGTTTGGATATTTTGATCTTAAATTTTAAATTGACCTTGAATTCACCTTGAATGCTCACTTTCGTGATAACCCTGTCTCAAATTTGTTTGAGGGATAAAAATATTAACAAGAGATTTCTTATCATACTAAGCCTAATTACGAATATCGACATATGTTTAGAACACTGTCCTAATAAGACTATCAACCTCAAGAATTGGTGTAAATGTTTTCAATAAAACACTCCCGAAGTTGTTTTAAGTGCTGAATGCCTTTCTTTTTGTTGTTTGTATCACTTTTGAACTATGCATTGGGTATGTAAAAAACAGCTCTGAGTGCAATGTATGGGGCTGAAAATTTGAATTGGCCAGCAGCAACTTTTTGTAGAAGTGGCTGCATTGACTAAGACCTCAGGCCATCAGGATTGGCGTGAGACCATAGAGTAAGGCACAGTGAGTTTAAAGTAGTAGTATGAGAAATATGCCCACCGGCCATCAGTCCTACAAGCTTAGCACCTTGCAGGGAGTGTTTCAAATGCTGTAATGTATAGCCTACATATCGACCGGACACGGGAAGAGAGTTTACAAGTAAGTTCTTATTCCTCATATATATATTTGCAGCAACAGTTCAAAAATGAAGTGTTAGTTACAGTGAGTTAAAGAGACACTATAAGCACCATAACTGCTTCAACTAATTGAAGTAGTTGTAGTATCTGGCGTTCCATCGACCATGAAGCAGTTTCAAATGTTTTGATGCTAAACAAGAGAACTTAGAAACCCATCCCCCATGTACTGTTTGGGCTAATGAGGAAGCATTAGCCTGAGTATCAATGGGTGGCTGTGATTGGCTAAGAGTATAATCTGACCGCTTTCAGCCTATCACGGTGCCCATTGCTGGTATGAAGAGATACCGCTAGAAGGAAGTGTGTAGCTTTAGCCTTAATTACACCTCCAGTTGGGGCTAGGTTGTGGGTGTCCATAGATCCCTTTTTTTGTGTTTAGGGGACACCGGGCACTTTTACCCCTTCAATGAGACAAAATGATTATAGTGCCTACAGTGTCCCTTTAATAACGCATTGGTCTCTAACTAAAACATGATTAACTTTCAAGTCATGCATTACATGATTACGATTCTATCTGTAATTGAGCTTTAGCCTAATTGCGTGCAAATGCATAGCTGCAACTTTTTGCTGAAAAACGTAAATTTTTATTTCTTTCTGACACAGGCGAGACCCAGTGTGCCCACCCACACCAAAAATGGTCAGATGATGTGCAAGTTGATGATGATGTGCAAAAACATAGACATTTATAGAAGAAGATACAACAAACATTGTACATGGGACAATGATGCCTCAGTCCTCTTCAAAGTAGGCACCTTGGGACCTCACACAGTTCTCCCAGCATCTCTACCACTGTGTTGGAATAGCCCTCAGCTACCTTGTTGTATTTACCTGAATCTCTTTAATAGTCTGAAATCTCTTATTTTAGTGATTTTAGTTTTGGGAAAAGCCAGAAGTCGCAGGGAGCCAAATTTTGAAATACTTCTGAATCATTTAAATAGTTTCATGGAGGAATGTTCAAGCTTAACAGAACATTTGACGCAGATTCATTGCTCAACTTGCTCAGTCATTTCGAATGCAACAACCACACAGTACCCATGCTCACTCAATGGTGTCAAGCGCCCCCGCTGACAAGTACAGTGAAGTTGTCATTGTTCATGCATGCACATTTCAGTCCACTCTCCTTGGCTGCCAGGTTACATTGATGTCGCACATACCGTTCTCATATTAATAATGGCTGGACTTTTTCTGGACAGACCTTGTTTATTTAGAGAGAGAGAAAGAAGGGGGGGGGGAGAATTCAGAAGAGGAGGAGGTTCCATGGTAAGAAACACCTTTCCATGGTAAGTACCACATGGAGACGACAGTGGATGTGGCTCACATATTACAAAATCCTACCTGTGGTTGGAAAAGATAGGACTGAGGCACTAATCTTAGCAGCCTGGGAACAAGTATTCAGCACCAGAGCAATAGAGCAGGGGTCTACCACACCAGATAGGACTTAAAGTACAGACTCTGAAACATTTCAGCACATAGAAGCCAGGTGCAAGATGTTAGTAGGAACAGCATATACTGAGAGACAGAATATTGTCTGTACCTGCCTAAGTCCAGATAGGAGATACCACTTAGTGTAGTTGAGAATGACGGGGCTTAGATGATGTGAATCTTTCAGATCCAGACAGACAAGCAAGTACTGGCCAACCAACCTGAAATTGTGTTGGAAGACAAGGAACAGAAATCTGCAGTGGTGGTAGATGTGGCAATACCCATTACCTATAACACCAGAAAGAAGGAAAATGAGAAGGTGGACCAATGCCAGTTGACTGAAAGATAAGGTAAAATGGATGTGAAAAGTGAAGTCAGTGGTAGTCCCAGTTGGGATAGAGGCACTCGGGCATGTGATCCCCAATTTGAGGGAGTGACTTCAGCAGTTCTCGGAGGAGCTAAAATACTGTACAGAACCCTCAGACTCCCAGGCCTCTGGGAGAGGCCTCAAGAAAACTAATTAAAAAAATATGTATATAAAGTATATAACTTTAACGTTGCACTGCAGATAGTATCAAGAGGAAGCATCAAAATAAGTGGATTAATCTCATAAAAGCAGGCATTAGGTTGCTAGGATAGGATCTGCCAATAATGGGGTACATTGGCGATGTGGCAGGCTTACGCAATGTATGATCTTATACTGTAACTAAACCCCATTATGTTTGCCTAGGTGAGGTGTTTAAAAAAAAAAAAAAAACATCTATTACATTCTGTAAACTTTGAAAATGCTGTTAAAGAATGAGTGAGTGCGCTGGATCGGGTGTATAATATATATATATATATATATATATATATATATATTATATATTAATACATATTAACCTCATAGTACAGATAATATGTCCTAATACTGTTTTTTTTTTTAGTTTGACATTAGTCAGATAATGTTGACATTAGCCAGTTTTCCAAAACTTTGACTGAAAGAGACTATTTTTATTCCCATGGAGATGAGAAGAACTACATTTGTGGTTATGATCATGGGCGTCCGCAGGAATCTTTCCAGGGGAAATGACAGCCATGCTTGGTCCCTTTTTGACAGTGTCACGAAGGGGAGGAGCATAGTCATTATCACATAAAGCCAGGGTGAATAGCATTTTCACAACAATGGTGTCAGGAATACATGTTTGTAAGCAAATTAAAGGAACATTCTGGTCACCATAACAACTTCATCTAAATGAAAATGCTATGATGCCAGGAAGCCCCTGGGTGCTCTCTTTCCTTTAAGGGGTTAAATCGCTCTCAAATAGTTTAACCCCAAAGGCTTCCTCCAGCTCCAGATTTCCAGGTCGCTCAGTGGTATTCGACTTCTGAAATGGAGTGTCAGGAAGTGCAGATTGACATCAGGCATGGGTTGTACAGATTGGCTAGAGTGGTCAGTTGACGCTCTAAGCCAATCGCTAGTTCCTGGTTCATAAAAATGTTTTACTTTTTTATGAATGGGGAGCTACTAATTGGCTTAGAGTGCCAGCTGACCGCTCTAGCCAATCAGCGACACCCCTCCCCAGCGGCCCTCTGTGCTTACTGACACTCAGTAAATAAAAGTGAACACATTAACACTGATATTTTTTTTACCTGGGGAGATGAGAAGGTCTAAAGTTTCCCTGCCAGGCCCAGGTACAAACGCCTTATTATGTGTTGTCCAGAATAAAGTGGAGGGTTCACTTCACTTGTCCTTCCTGCTCCAATCTCCTTTTCTTCTCCTTCATTTGACACAGTCTTCTTTTTCTTCTGACACTGTCTTCTCTCCTCCTTGGCTCCTTCTGCTCCTTTACCTTTCTGCTACTTGCTGCTTATTGTGCTCACCCCTTCTGCTCCTTTCTCTTTCTGATCCCTTTCTGCTCCTTCTCCTATTTTACCTTTGTGCTCCTTGCGGTCCCTTTCTGCTCCTTGCTACCCTTTTCTGCTCCTTCTCCTACTTTACCTTTGGGCTCCTTCTGATTCTTTCTGCACCTTCACCTTTGTGCTCCTTCTGTCCCTTTCTGCTCTTTGCAGACCCTTCCTGCTCCTTGCAGACCCTTCCTGCAAATTTATGTTAATTCTCCTACTTCACCTTTGTGATCTTCTGTCCCTTCCTGCTCCTTGCTGCCATTTTCAGCTCCTTGCGGACCCTTTCTGCTCCTTCTACTTTACCTCACTTCCCTGATTTGTAGGCTATCGCTGCTTCCCCCCCATGCCTCACTTCCCTGATTTGTAGGCTATCTCTACTTCCCCCCCATGCCTCACTTCCCTGATTTGTAGGCTATCTCTGCTTCCCCCCATGCCTCACTTCCCTGATTTATAGGCTATCTCTGCTTCCCCCCATGCCTCACTTCCCTGATTTGTAGGCTATCTCTGCTTCCCCCCCATGCCTCACTTCCCTGATTTGTAGGCTATCTCTGCTTCCCCCCCATGCCTCACTTCCCTGATTTGTAGGCTATCTCTGCTTCCCCCCCATGCCTCACTTCCCTGATTTGTAGGCTATCTCTGCTTCCCCCCCATGCCTCACTTCCCTGATTTGTAGGCTATCTCTGCTTCCCCCCCATGCCTCACTTCCCTGATTTGTAGGCTATCTCTGCTTCCCCCCCATGCCTCACTTCCCTGATTTGTAGGCTATCTCTGCCCCCCCCCATGCCTCACTTCACTGATCTGTAGGCTATCTCTGCCCCCCCCCATGCCTCACTTCACTGATCTGTAGGCTATCTCTGCCCCCCCCCTGCCTCACTTCACTGATCTGTAGGCTATCTCTGCCCCCCCCCATGCCTCACTTACCTGATCTGTAGGCTATCTCTGCCCCCTATGCCTCACTTACCTGATCTGTAGGCTATCTCTGCCCCCTATGCCTCACTTACCTGATCTGTAGGCTGTCTCTGGCTGCATGTGTTGCTCCCCTGCGGATTCAGTCAGAGAGAAGCAGGGATAAGCTGTAGCTTCTTATCCCTGTCTCTCTCCATACACAGCGCCACCTACTGGCCAGCACCGTTATTGCATTGTATTTTCATTCTCACACGAAAATTAGCAGAACAAGCTGAAAAATGCGGGTGGACGCCCATGGTTATGATATTTTTACAAAAGTGCTTTATTTCTGTTTCTCTGTACTGAACCTGTGTTTCCTCCTACTCGTTCACAGAAAATCTAGATGGAATCTGAAGTTTAACTGGAATACACTGACATAAAAAAATTTGAAAAACACATTAATGCAAAACTGAAGCATTTAAACCATTCATGGGTTATGCAAAGGAAAGAGGTTAGTTCTGGTACCAGAGGAACACCTTAGTAGAACATTTTAATTGAGTGGGAATAACCAGTCCCAGCAGTCTGGTTATAAATGTAAAAGAGTCATGGTGTCATTAAGTAAAGCAAATATTTCTACATGGTTACATTTCTGTTAGGACAAGGCAAAGTTCCAGATACTAAGAATATATCAGAAATATGAAAAAAGGCAAGGGACCAAAACAGCATACTGCCGAGCCTTAGAGTGGCCAGACTTAACCAGGGTCGGGGAAGCCATAGACACACTGTAACAGAAAGACAAACCAGATTGGGGATATAACGGACAAGTTCGGGGATACATTTCCAGGAGGAAAATGAAATAATAAATACCGAAACCACTAAATACACTGGTCTCAAGGTACACATCATAGGATCAGAAACCACAAGAGTTTAATTTTTTGAGGCTAAAGCAGGCTTTTATGGTGAAGTATTCTGTTGAAGTCAGCCATTCTGAATAACTCTTTGCCATCTTGCTTGCAGTAGTGGTCATTATGCGTTGATTGAATTCCATGATAAAGTAAGCCACCATGTGCGTGTACACTACCAGCATTGCTGTTGATGGTCAAAATGAGAGCCATATTGATATTTTTAGTATGGGTCACATTGGAAAAACAAAATTTAAAGGTTTTAACTTCTAATCCACCGTAAATGATTAATGCTGGCTTCTATGCTTGACTAAATACAATTGATTGCCCTACTACAGCATTAATATCCAACTTTCAAAATCCCCTCCACGAGTTTCCCCAGTAGTTTACAGTCCAAGCATCCTTGTCACATGCTACCAACGGGTTTCATATTCAGAGGAATATTTTATGAAAATCAAATGCAAATATTCCAACACTGTACCTTAGTTAGGGCAACTCCTGCAATACCAATGTAAATAAAAACCATCCATCACACTTAACCTTTCAGTTTAATTATATACAAAAGTGGTACTGATGTAATACTTAATCAGTTTCGACAGATCTTAATTATGAAGGTATATAAATTATTTGTAGACGGCACAATCTAAAAACAAATATGGACAGATCCGTACTTCATAAAATAAATTCATAAAGTACGGATCAGCTTATGCAGACATCAATCATGTTTAAACTCAAACCTAATGAATCCTAACATCTCACTCCTAGAACACTCACAAGTCATAGTTCATATGCAGATGGACCATACCCTAAAAAAAATAAATAGAAAAACCCAGATAATCCAAAAATCATTTGGACATAAAAACATTACATATAAGCAAATAGCTGAAAAAAATAATAGTTCATTACACAAATCAGGCAAAGTACAATCTCGGATGCCAGTTTACTATAACAGTAATACAGTTACTTATTCCAAAAAATTAGAAGAAACAAAACCTCTAACAGTTAAATGTCTACTAAAAGATGTGTAATTTTTCTTTCAGTCCAGAGGGAGATCTGGTTTCCAATGGGAAAACTGGACACTATGTGCAACACATCTCCCCCCCTCCATGAATCATGTACGATGAACTGTAAGCTACAACTTTTATGTATCCATTTCCCTATGGAGGGGCTAACTATCCCTTTTACAGTACCTCTGCATGAGTACAGTAACATCTTTGTGGCATCTAAACAGACAGAATAATCGGCAGACCGAGCTGTTCATTACTCATATTTTACTCTAACACATGAGTCACATAAGCTTCCAAGATCCCACAGGTACTCCTGTAAAGGTCATTCTATGTGATATTTAATTAAAGAAAAGCAAAAATATATTAAGTATTTTTTTTTTTTTTTCTTCAGTGTTTTCCTTATTTAGATCTGCTAGGTAATAATTCTACTACAGGTAGTCCTCACCTAGCGACTTACTTGCACAACAACTGCTCGGACTTACGACAAGCTCTCTACCGTGGGTATTCAAGGGATTCCCCACGTTAGAGAGCTGGTCTATGTTTGTATAATTTCCCCCAAACATAGATTTAGGGGAATTCTAGCGCATCCTCACTTACCGACCAATGCGTGTTACAACCGAATCGTGGAAACGGAACCCAATCGGTAAGTGAGGATCATCTGTGTTGGTTAGTATTGTCCTACTGCCACCCATTTGTGTATACTCATGGAAAGTGCATGCATACATTTCTATCTATGATGTAAAGTGGTTCTCCATGTGAATTTCTTATATTTAATAGGGTTTGACGACCAGGGACGGAAGTGACGTCCCTAGGTAATAACAGGGATCAGAATCTCACCTGTGGGTAAAGTTTAAAAATACATTAAGAGCTCTGACACGATCAGTAAAATGACTGAATTTACTAGCAATCTGTTCTGCAAGCTTAATATTTGCCTAGATTGTTATGCATTTGTGATCAAGCAGTATATCCTTTGACAGCTAATGAGTCTCAATTTTGCTCTTGGCTAAAGTGATTGCTCTGAGACAAGAAAACATGTGTTTTCCTTGTAAGTGAGCTAAAGCTAATTCCTGCATTTCTTACTTCTGCGGTTTTCCTGCTGCTCATAGTCTGGAGTAAAAAGGATAACTTTTTCCACAGACTTGAAGCAGCGGTCTTAGGGGCTTTTGCAGGGTAGCATCTGTCCAGAGACTGCATCCGTTATATGTTCAGGTGTGGGCTCACATCATCCTCATTAGTAAGGATTGCTGAATTGTTCAAAGACTTGTAAGCTAAGAAAACTGATTTAATCACTATAATAATGGTATTTGTCAAATGCATTGACAAGGTTAGTATGACAGATTTGGTGTTTTTTGTATTTTCTTTTTCTTTTTTTTGTTCTGGGTTGGTGTCTCCAACTCTGATGATGTCATGATTACTTTACTATGATTGTCCACCGATCTTACCAAGTAATAAGACAATAAACATGATGTAACTATGTGGGTAATTAACCCTAATGTACTTCTAGTGGAGATTTGTCAAAGTATCACTGACACTTCTATATCTCATTTTTGGAAAAGTTTTGGGGCAATTTATTAGACCTGTTAGGTTATTTAATCGGTTGTTTATTTTGCACGCTAACCATAATTTTTTAATATCCACCATTTTTTATTTTTTTTATCAGTGCAACAGATTTGTCTATCTTTCCGCCACTTTTCCAACAGAAAGGCTACTCTAAATTTGGTGGTCTTCTGAAATGAAAATTACTGCAAAATCTGGCAGAATTTACTATGAAGGTAACCGTCACGTTTTAGATTACTTTAGCCTATACCACAAAATTAATGACTGCATTTAGCAGATCAGAACACAATGATAAATATCCCTCTATGTGTTTATATACCTCATAGCAACAGTTCTTAACCTTTTTACATCAGGTGTCAGGCTTGATGTATGAAACCCGAAATGCAGTATTCACTGAGGTGAGGTTAATAAATCATGAATAAAGTCCAAGTTTAACAGTTTAGAAAGAGGCTATGTAAAGGCAAGGTCAAGACTGTCCAAAGGTCAGAAATCTAGGCAGCAAGGTTCAGGAGTGGTGAGACAAGCCAAGGGTCTCATTTTAATGAAACGTTTTCTTTCCTTATTTTTTTAATTTGTACTATTAGCTTGCTTGAAACCCAGATTGCTGTACTTTTCACTTTTAAAGTGTAATTTTCACAGTCATGTAGATCTTTGTATGAGAACAACCTTCTCTTCAGTAAGTACCCCTTATCTATCTATATGTATTATGTATATGGCATTTTCATAACATTCTGCCACGATGGCCTGAAATAACAATTGCAACAATTCTTGCATTGGGTTGTTGATGTTTTATAAGAGAAAATTATGTAGAGATAATATGTATGTAATTTTACTTGAATACCAGGGCAGACGAATTATTCTTTCACATTTGGGAGAGGGTTTGTTAATGTGTGTGCGGTATAGTGCAGAGTTTTGCTACTTTTTGACCTTTTCCTAATGAAGCCCCACTTGTCGTAGAAGCATCATATTAATGTGCTCCTTTTAAAGCCCAGGCTCAACTGTTCACTCAATTATTTGTGGTTTTGATTCATACCAGCCCATTCCTCAACAATCTTGTCCATTTTCTGATCATGTTTTTTTTAAAAAAATATAATCTATATTTCTTCCAAGCTCATCTTCTTGACCTACCGCTTTTCTCATTTATTGTCCTTTTGTCAACCTCTCAATTAGTTTGCTCTAGTCAAAGTTCTCACAACTGCACCTCAATTTATATATCTTCAATTAGCATATCCAGCCCTGCCTCCTCATTCTTCTAACAACCTCCTTCTCAGCTCCGAAACTCATGCTTCCTCCTCTTAACTGTAGGTTTTATCTAGAACTGCCCCCATTCTTGCTGAATGTCCTTTCTTGTCCCATCATATTTTTTTCCCAGGTCTCTAATCCTTTATGACATTCTTATACACCCTCTTTTTATGAAGGGCATCTCTATCCCTTTCTAACTTCCCATGGTCTTCACCCATGTTACATCAATCCATCTAAATATGTTTGGGGGGGGGTTATGCACAAAAGTCTGAATTGTTTGGAATTCAAACTCAATTGCTAATTTTAAGCAGAAATGTCTAAACTGGAAACGTAGCCGATTTCTCTAATTTTGCTATTTCTGGACTAACAATTTAAATTTTGAATGCCCAACAAATTGCAATTAAATTAATAAAGGAATGTCTGTGCTGAAGAATCAACTTATTAAAATGAGGCCAATTCTGTTTCTCCCCAATGATTCTTCTCGGACTTCGGTTCAAGGTCGCTATTATGTCAGAGGACCTCTAACCACTGGGCAAGGTACCATACTTCATTCACCATTTCACTCTTTTTTGTATATTTTTGCTAACTGTTTTCTTATTTCAAATGTCCGGACTCCTGCGTGTTATTATTGAGATTGTTTTCAATTTGTCTTGTGGATTACAATTTTAAATTCCCTTTGGATCCACTTTCAACTTTAGAAAAATGTATCTTAACTACAAAAAAACATTTATCAAGTAAGTAGACTTGTGTGTAGCAAGAAATTTTGGTTCTGCCAATCCATTTGTCCAGAAAACAGAACTTTATTTTCGTGAAGCTTTAATTTTTGGATATATGTTTATTCGGCTCGGCAGAATTTCGGTACCGGAAACTGATTCAGGAACAGAATCGAGAGTATAAACAATGGCTATCTGTGGCATTTAAATTATAGGAAAGAGATTATGATGGTAGCTTGCTCTCTCCGTCAGCAGTATTATGACAGCCAGAGTGTTAGTGGCTTCACTATGAGGTTCCATGGTTTCGCACTGGTTCAAAAGCCAATCAGAAACAGATGAAAGGGTGGGAGAAATTGCTACAGTGGCTGTGTGTTAAACCAGTTGCGTGCTTTCCTACCAGTTCACAGAAGCCATTTATTTCCCTGGCTGATTAACACTGGGCAGCAGCAATAAAAAAAAAGTCAGAAAGCGCTCAACTAAAACCACTGCTGGTCTGTACTCATCATTCAATGCCAGTGATAGGTGGCTGACTTGGGAGCTAAGGTGCGAAGTATGTTGCACCTAAGTCAGCTCACATCCAACTTTGATGCATTTTTTTGTCACATTTAATAATACCTGATCATATACTCCAGCAAAAACAATAAATGTTTCCAGTTTCAAAAATCTGTTGTGAATTCCACGGAGTAAAAAACACAGAAACTTAATTTTCTCCAGTGGATTGTTATGATGAAACTGTACATTTTTCGAAGGATAAGAAATGTGCCCTCTCTGCTGCTGACGTACTTGCGTAGTACTGTATATATATTGCGTTAATTAAATAGCCGAAAGTTCTTCCTAAAACAGATGTTCTGGAAGGTTTGGATCCAAGGTGCCAAAAGCAACTTCCTTAAACATGCCTTTATTGGTGTGGCGAAATCCTACACTCCTTATCTACTGCGCACATTTAACTCTTTCCGCATGTTCTTTAATACAGTGCCAAGAATTACACTGGCGTGACCCTACATAATCTTTTGTAATCATGTTTCTGGGAAATGTCTCTCTTACTTTTCTTTCGAATTACACTCATATATTATATCCCACATTCATTATCCTGCAATTCAGGGCACATTCAAATGATTGTAGGCAAATATGGCTTTAATTGCCTAGTAAGATATATTTGTATAAACAGAAAATACAGTGACTTATTACATAATGGATTACATTTATCAAGCAGAGGAAACGAAACAAAAAAAAAATATCTACTGAAACAATTTGGAATGTGATTCTTTGCTGCCTGGTAAATGATTGAGCAAATGAATGTACGTTTATTTTTGTGTTGCTTGATATAGTTATAACTACGTATGTCAAACAAAAGAAAAGTGGAGTCTGTTCAAGCATATACTTGTTGCGATATTTATTTCAATTAAAATCGCGACTAATAAAATAAATAAACATGGAAAAAAGGAGGGCAAGACCTGCGCTCATCAAACCGGTCCTTGGAGAAAATGAATAGTGCAGATTTTAATGCTGTCCCCTTTGGAATAAAACTTTATATTCTCTAAATCAAACTGGGGATTTAAAGACATAATCTAGCAGTATGATTTATTAAGCTGTGAATTGTCAGAAATTTGAAGTTAACTCAAACTGAATTTCAAATTTAAGGGTAAAATAGCTGAATAGCTATGTTTCCAGTTCAGTTACTTAGTCTATAAGTTGAAATTCACTTTGAATTCTGACTTTACTGAATGATTTTGTATGTGTTGAATTTAACTAGACTCTTAGTTCCTCCTTAAGTCAGAAAGAAACAGCAGGAAAGCCTTGATACGGCCTTGTTGGCAGTAGAGTTAGTTCATAGGTCACAAATAGTTGTTCTTGGCAAAATTATTATATTACCTTAATATGACACTCGGGGCACCATAACAACTTCACCATATTTAAGTTGCCATGGTCTAAAGAGGTCCCAGGTGCTGGCTTACCTTTAGAAGTCAAGCCATTGACAAACCATTTAACTCGAAAGTCAGATCACTCTACCCCTTCACTCTGCCCCTTTCAGTCTATGGCTTCAATCATGAAATCTCAGACTGGGAGTGTAAAAAGACACTCTTGTTTTGTAAATAAGAAGCAAATGATAGGCTAAGAGTATAAGCTGACACTCTCAGCCAATCAGCGGACTGAAGACCTTGGGGTTAAACCATTCAATAACGTGTTATCCCCTGAAGATAAGCCGGCGCCTGGAACTTCCTCACCCTATGATAACGTCATTTTGATCAAGTTTTTATGGTGCATGGAGTGTCCCTTTAATGCAATGACTAAACTTTTGAAAAGGGATACATAATGCATGAAACTTCTGAAAGCAGTTATAATTAACTAGAAAGTATACTCAATAAATACCTATTTTATTTCATTATTTCTAAAGACGGCTGATGTGTAAGGGTTCCTGGTTCCTTTTTTCATGCAGACTCCTGCATGTCAAAAGTCCATAATTATTAACCTTGTTTTTTTTACTGTTGTTGAAAAAGAACTAGTGACGTTGCCAGATTTAATTAAACTAGCAAGCTGTTCTGTTCCCAAGACTGTTTATCTACTTTAAACATTAGCATAAAACTTCAACTAAATAGCCATTAAATCAGACTAATTGTCTGCCCTAAACATGAAAAGGAAAAATGCTATACAATACTGAAACCTTGTATTAGTGGGACAGTTAAAAATGTAAAAAAAAGTTCTTGTTTAGAAAAAAAAATTCCACAATTAATTAGCTATTTTGGAAAAAGCTACTTTAAGCTCCATTGCCCCCTAGATACAAAAGAACCGAGGATAATCTTATCAAAGAACTTTTATTTTTTTGTTCTGAGCGCCATTCATGAGGGTATTTTTGGTAATCGTGATTTAGTCTACCAACAGGTAGGCAATAGAAACTGCTGTGAGACTTATTTATAACATTGAGTCAAAATTCTATTTTTAGAATTTTAAATAAGATTCTAAAGTAAGCCTTTAAGGCTGTCTAAAACCCAAGTTTATAATCTCAATTTGTACAACAGACTTGCCAGATTGATTAAGCAAGCCTTTGTGAATCGGTGGACATGTTAATCATTTTTTATTTATTGTAGAGGGACATAAATCCACATCTCTGAACTTTAGTCCATTTGTTCTTCAGTATATATTATTCTTTGCATTTTATAGTATCTATCTATCTATCTATCTATCTATCTCTATCTATCTATTTCTATGTTGGTTAAAATGTCTGCCGATCCATCCATCTTGTCTGTCTGTCTATCTATCCATTTATCTCTATATCTGTTTTTACATTTTTTTTCTTCAATCTCCATTCAGTATTAACAACAAACCAACCTCTCCCTTAAAATTTCTCACATCACATTTATCTACCTACTTGTCTGTCTATTCATCTGTCCATCCGTCAACCTACTATTTCTTTAATGGTAACAGTATGCCAATTTCCTTCTAATAAAAATCACTCACGCAATATAATTTGGATACATTCATACCTTACTATGGGGACTGTGCATCTTGAAACATGACCACTGCTTTCAGATAGTACATTTTGAATAAGAGTATATTTTTTTAATGTCCTTCCATATCCCTCAGTATTCTCCAAAAATCTTTATATTTAGGACCAGTGCCCCACTGCTCTACCACTACAAACTGATTGGTGGCTTCTTTGTCACTTACGCAAAAATTTTTCTCCAAGTTCCATAGCTTTGAGAGATAGTTTTTGACAGTGTTTGGGTGACTATTATGCAGCATCTACCCCTTATCCATTTATCCAGCTGGGGTCGCTGGTGTCACGGCGCAGGGTGATGGTATCGGCGTGACCGCGCCTGATCAGTGTGGTCACGACGATACTATCAAAACTGTTAAGTCCCCGATCGGCGCAGTCGCACATGAGCAGGGCGGTCTCGCAGAACAGGGAAATAAGAAGAAGACGGGTCCAGGCTGGTGTGGGGTTCTAAGGGATGCCGGCCACTCCGGTCCCGTTCTTACTGATAAAGGACACAATGCCCACATTAAAGATGGCGCCGGCGTGCGTGTGACATTACGATGTTGACACACACGTACATTTTGGGTTCAAAGACCATGTACTAACCGATAACAGCACTGAGAGGCATATTTAAACCTCTGTAATGCCTTTTCTCAGTGCCCTGTCATGATTTCCACTTGCTGGTTGTCAGAGAGCGTGTTTTTGGTATATTTTCTGGTTTTTGACTTTGGCTTATGTTTTTGACTTTCGCTACTTCTGGTATCTGGTAGTTTATTCGTATTGTCTCATTCTGTATCCCCGACCTTGGCTTGTTATTTGACCACTCTCTTTTATGTTAAGTCTGGCCATTCTAAGGCCCGGTATACGTTGTTTGTGTTAATATAGTTTTGCATGTTGGGTCACGCAGTAATCGTGACACTTGATATATACAAACACGATTGCACCTAATATATGAATTGGTATTGCTAAGCTTTTCTTATTCTAGTATGATCTTGGCTTTACATTTTCTTTCTGAGCACCAGCCTTATTAATGATCCTTCAGCAATTTTATCCTGACAATATGTCAGCAACTTACCGAGTTAACAGTGCAATTACTTTCCTATGTGTTAACTGGGTCTCCATAGCACAGTTTGGTTACCTGTGCAAGCACATTTTTCTTTTTTTCGTTCCTTAAAAAAAGTTATATTTAAAAGGATCAAAACAAGTACTCTGTTATATCATATGGAATTCACTATTGTCAGTCTTTTGTATGAGTGCTATGAATATTTTTCCAAGATCCCATAAGGATCCGATAGACAATCAAACAGACAAAGAAAAGGGAGAGAGAAAAATATATAAACTACATCATGAGTAATCATATATTGGGGCAAATTAATGTAACCAACCTACATTTACATATGTCCTTGCCCACTCTCTCCTTCGCCCTCCTTTTCTTTCTTCTAACCCTATTCAATTTCTTTTTATGACCATAATCTAGAGCAGGGGTGCACAAAAGGTAGATCCCAAGATGTTTTAAAACTACAGCTTCCATAATGCATTGCTATTTTAAAGGTATGCAGTCCTTATCTAGAGGTTTCATAACACACAGTGTTTTGACTGTTTCGTTGATTTTTAGTTTATTTTTTTATCACACTATTGCAATTTTATGCATTCTATGCAATTGTATAGTAGAGATATTCTTTGAGATACATTGCTGTTGCCTTTCGAATTGTGAGACAATGTTTGGTGTGCATCTTCAATAAAGATTCTCTTTAGAACAGTGTTTAATATTATGTGTTATAAATTTAAAAGGTCTACTTTATACATCTAGAATATATTTCTTGATTATAACGAGTATAGGTTTCTAAAATTAGATTGTCCCTGTGACCTCAGAATGCACATTCACTGGTGAGAAGGTGCATAATCAGACTTAGAAATCATGCCAGAAGACAAATAAATAAATAAACCAAAGAATAGCTGGTGACTAATGAGGAGAAGGAATTTAAATGAATATTTCACAATAGCATATTCCATCTCTGTGCCAGAGATTATGGGAAGTAAGTCTTTGGTTAATTTTGGGAAGTTGCGTTAGGTCATTTCTGCCATTTGTATTGTTTCAGTAGGCAGTCATACAATAACCCTGTCATGTTCACAGCTGGGCACTTTCAGGGGGAGGACTGCGGGTGGGCTTCGTGATCTGGATGAGCTCATTCCTACAATTAAATAGAATGCAGATCCTTTCTTTATTTTACCGGTCGTTCATTGTAGTCACAATAGAAGTTCATATCCATATTTATATTGCCCTGGAATAGCAATAGAAAGTGTCTGGGTCACATCCTCAGAAAAGGAAGGGTGGAACATTGGAGCCTGAATGCAAATGTTCATCTTTGTCATTGTTCTGTTATTTTTCTTATTTATGGTGTCTATTTGCCCTGCCAAAGATACCAAGAATCTTCCCTGCCAGATCTGTGATAAAACAAATATCTCATGTGGGCTCTCTGTATTACAGTGGGGTCAGATGGGTTTAAGAGTACAAATTATGAACTCATGGGTCTCATAGTCCCCTAAACTCCTCCAATCCCTGCCAGAGCGGACTCTTCCCTCCTATTACGTGAGCACCTAACCCTTGGAACTGACCAGCAGGTCCTACTTTTTAACGTAAAGGCTAGGGTCACCCTGGATAAAATAAAATACTGAAAATGGGAGGGTAAATGTGCTAAAATCTAATTATCCTTTTGTGTGTGCCTATGTAAATAGTACCCCAATAAGATTTAGTAGTTCTTACATATAGCAACCAATAGTCTGAAAATAGGTCACATTACAAAAATATAAACAGTATTATACAAATAATTTTATAATCTAATGAAAAAAAAATAACTCTGCTTGATTGTTTATACATGTAATACTTATGTCAAGCCCCTTTCTTGACTACGCTTCATGGAAAAAACTAAAATAAAAAAAACAAAAAGATGGGTAGATCTGGAAGTAGATCTTTTTTGATTTGATTTACCTTCCTATTATATGGGGTTAGAAAAACCCACAAGAACGTCTTTACGTACAGTCTGCCAATGAATTTTAAATTCTTTATATATTTGGGATAAATTAAGAACTATAATTGAGCTGCACATTCCCCATCTCCAGTGACTCCAATTTTCTGCAATAAACGCTATACCCCCGGGCATGAGAACACATGATTTTGGAGGTATTAGGGAGGCAGGTGTCTTGTGGTATTTGCACTTTTGGCCAGAGGGAACGGTTTTAGATTTTGAAGACCGGAGGCGAGACACACATTTGGACACTCATGACTTCTTCTGTTACCTTCAATTAAAAGATTTAGCACTTTCTGCAGGAATCAAAGAAATAGTAATTTTATCTCTTACATCTTTTACATTATTATGTAATCGCTTTCTTCTGCATCTGAGTGAAGAATCCACAATATGGGGAAAACTAAGATACATTAATGAATGGGAATCGGATTTGGGTGAAACTCTTGAGGGAGGCGAGTGGGAGGAAGTTTTGGGAGGCAGATGCAAACATTTCGGTGTGTCTTGTCTCAGCAGCAAATGTATAAAATGTTATTCAGATGGCATGTAACCCCAGTCTGGTAACATAAAATAGGTAGAAATCCAAATGACCTTTGTCGGCGACTATGTAGTCATAGAGGTAGATACATACACATGTGATGGGATTGCCCAAAACTACATCACTTTTGGATATGCATAAGGGACATATTAAGTATGTTTTTGCAGAGACCAATTGTTTCGTCTCCCCGGACCTTCCTTTTATCTCGCATGATTGAGGGACTTCCCAGACATAATCAACAACTTTTCAATGTAATCACATTAGCAGCTCGTAGAGTCATTGCAGCACGTTGGCTTAAAATAGATCCCCCAAGATTACAAAATGTTATTAAAATAATTGAAGATAATGCAGTTGTGGACGAATTGACCTCTAAAGTCAGACATTCGCAGGATACATTTTCAAAAGTCTGAAACACCTGGAGATAGTTTACATCCAAAGGTCTAACTTTTTTTATGACTGACAATTTTGATGGGAAATGCACAGTGGTATATCCTCTCTGCCCCCTCCCTTCATCCCCCCCACCATCTTCTTCTTCCCTTTCTTTTTCTTTAATTATTTATGTTATTATTCTTTAAAATTATTCTTTAAAATAATAAGAGCAGAACACAGACAATGTAATAGAGCAGCAGGAAATGCTAGCAGAATGCTTGGTTGTATAGGGAGAGGTATAAGCAGTAGAAAGAGGGAAGTGCTCATGCCATTGTACAGAACACTGGTGAGACCTCACTTGGAGTACTGTACACAGTACTGGACACCGTATCTTCAGAAGGATATTGATACCTTAGAGAGAGTTCAGAGAAGGGCTACTAAACTGGTTCATGGATTGCAGGATAAAACTTACCAGGAAAGGTTAAAGGATCTTAACATGTATAGCTTGGAGGAAAGACGAGACAGGGGGGATATGATAGAAACATTTAAATACATAAAGGGAATCAACACAGTAAAGGAGGAGACTATATTTAAAAGAAGAAAAATTACCACAACAAGAGGACATAGTCTTAAATTAGAGGGGCAAAGGTTTAAAAATAATATCAGGAAGTATTACTTTACTGAGAGGGTAGTGGATGCATGGAATAGCCTTCCAGCTGAAGTGGCAGAGGTTAACACAGTGAAGGAGTTTAAGCATGCGTGGGATAGGCATAAGGCTATCCTAACTATAAGATAAGGCCGGGGACTAATGAAAGTATTTAGAAAACTGGGCAGAATGGTTCTTATATGCCGTCACATTCAATATTTCTATATGTTTCTATGTAATATAAAATGTATTATTTCACCAATGCACATAATAAAGAGAGGGAATTTACTTTATATCCCAGCTACTCTAAACTCAAATGCAAAATATATAATACATATTTCATTGTTTACATGAATCTTAATTTGTTTCCTTTGTCCATGATGTACTATTTATTTATTATATTTAATGTCTTATTACTGTAATCTATATGACTGCTTATATTAACTAAATATTTTTTTTTTAAAAAGAAAGAAAGAAAAATAACACAAATATTTATTGCTATATATTTTTTTTAATTTTGCAGTAAAGTTGATGTTTATCAAACAGAATACTGTGGCAAGGTGTCTTCAACTGAAATCTAAGATGGATACAGAGTCCCATGTGTGTTCTTTCAGTATTGCTATGTCACACTTGCACCTTGTTGTTGTTTGCTGTGCACTGCACCTTAGACCGACACTTGGTCGCTTGATGTCTATTTTTGTAGATCTGTGTTAGTATTGATCTTCTTGAAATCGAATTACATCTTTTTCCTGCGTATGCACTTGCGAAAGCAGGACTCAAAAAGTTAGCATTATTTTTTTGAGCATATTATCAGATCACAGACGCCTTACATTTTATATAGCTGCTCTTTTGTAGAATTTTTGTAAAAAATTTTTTTATCATGTTTTATTTTAATCAGCCTTCCTAGATTATCATTTCTATCGATTACTTTTTTTTTTTGAGCTCACAAATGTATCAATATTTTATACTTCTGGCTTCGTGACTGTAATGAGATTGTGACCTAAAGTATTGAAAAGCATTGATTGGTATTATAGGCACAACCCCGCCCCCCTCCCCTAGTATTTAATTATAATTAAAATTATAATAAGTAAAAGAGGTAAGACAACATTTAATAAACTATTAAGAAACAAAACGTAGGGAAAATCTCTCTTGAGAAATCCCTTTTAGGTATAAAAGGATAATTGGTTGAAAAATTAAACTTACAACATATAACCATAGACGAGGAGGAGGATAACTATGTAAACACTAGAAATGGGTAGTAGGTATGTATGTGATGGGTAAACCAACCGGCTTTATTGATTTTACCAAAGTGTATTACCCATGCCTAGTGCCATTTATAAAAGCATAGAAAAAGTCTATTGCTTATTATCCTAGTAATCTATTAAAGCGTGTAGTCTCTCAAGTTACCAATGTCTATATAATATGCGTCTGTTTACTGAAAAGATCCCATTATAATATACCGTATATACTCGAGTATAAGACGAGTTTTTCAGCACATTTTTTGTGCTGAAAAACTCCCACTCGTCTTATACTCGAGTGAGTGTCTGTATTATGGCAATTTTCATTGCCATAATACAGACTGGGGGGAGAGGGGGGCTGGCAGGAAGCTGTAACTTACCTTCACCGCAGCTCCTGTCAGCTCCCTTCTCTCTCCTCCGTCCGTGCAGCTCCCAGGTCGGCTTCCTCTGCATCTCTCGCGAGAGCCGCGGGGTCAGAGCATTGCCACGGGTTACCGTGGCAACGCTCCGCGCGGCCGCGAGAGTTGCAGAGGAAGCTGACCTGGGAGCTGCACGGACGGAGGAGAGAGAAGGGAGCTGACAGGAGCTGCGGTGAAGGTAAGTTACAGCTTCCTGCCATCCCCCCTCCTACAGCCCATCCACTGGACCACCAGGGAGTGAGAGCCCCCCTCCCTGGCCAGCTAACAGGCAGGGAGGGGGGACGAAAAAATAAAAATATTAATAAAACAAATAATAATAAAAAAAATATTAAAATAATAATAACAAAAAAAATAATACAATTAATAATAAAATAAAAAAAATTACCTAAAAAAAAATAACAAAAAAAAATTAAGATAATAATTAAATAATAATTAATAAAATGCCCAACCCCCACCAATGCTCTGCACACACACACACACACACACACACACACACACACTGCACTCACACATACACACACTGCATTCATACACACACTGCACTGCATTCATTATATACACACTGCATTCATACACACTGCACTCATACACACACACTGCACTGCATTCATTATACACACACTGCATACACACTGCACTCATACACACACACTGCACTCACACATAGACACTGCATTCATCATTCATTATATACACACTGCACTCATATACACACTGCACTCATATACACACTGCACTCATATACACACACTGCACTGCATTCATTATACACACTCATATACACACTGCACTCATATACACACACTACACTCATACACACACTGCACTCATACACACACTGCACTGCATTCATTATATACACACTGCATTCATACACACACTGCATTCATACACACACACACACTGCACTCATATACACACACTGCACTCATATACACACACTGCATTCATACACACACTGCACTCATACACACACTGCACTGCATTCATTATACACACACTGCACTCCATTCATTATATACACACTGCATACACACACACTGCATTCATATACACACTGCATTCATTATATACACACGCTGTAAATAAATATTCAGTTAATATAATTTTTTTAGGATCTAATTTTATTTAGAAATTTACCAGTAGCTGCTTCATTTCCCACCCTAGTCTTATACTCGAGTCAATACGTTTCCCCAATTTTTGGGGGTAAAATTAGGGGCCTCGGCTTATATTCGGGTCGGCTTATACTCGAGTATATACGGTAGTCCTTGTTGGACCTTAAGAAGGTAGGCTTATATCGACAGACATTAGATTAGAAAAGACAAATAAGGGAGAGTCTCGCAAAGCTGTTAAAGGGTAAGAATAGGAGAAAAGGAAATTAATACGGAGGGGTATAACGTGTTAAGAAACAAATTACATCAAATTAAGACAGAAATGCAGAAATTAAGAAACAAATAAAAAGTATACTTGAATTGCAGTTCATTTGACAATGTACTGCAATTCATCCATATTTCTGCCAATTGGGTGATCTCACAAATTCCCAAACTCCAAGCCAAAATGTAGCCGAATCACAAACCATACAAATTGCGCATGTTAATTTTGATTTGTGATTCGGAAATTTCAACAGTGATGCCAAAAAAGGAGATGATTGAACGGGAAAAAAAAGACGATTGATGGGTGAAGGACAGCCATTAAATGTTGATTTTATTCACAGATCAAGTGAAAGTTACCAATAAAGGGGGAAAAAAGAGGAGCAGTAAAAACAAAATCTATAATATATTTAATATATATAATATGTACAGATTAAAATATAGATATTTATTTACTTGCTCCTTCTTTTTCACTCTATTGGTAATTTTGTTTCTCCCATGATCTGTGAACCAAATGGTGTGAAGTTGCGCTTATCAATATATACATAATATTTGTACTATGTATATATTTTCCAGTACACTGAATGGCCCATTTTTGCACCCTTTTGTTTCGCTTGATTAGTTTTCCCGACTCTTTTTTTTTTGTTAACGAATTTCAGGTGAGCTGAACCACCATATCATCGAAAGATAAAGTGGTTCAGACAAAACTAGTTGTTTCATGCGCAAGTCTAATGAAAAGGTTTTTCTTAACTGTTGCAGCAACACAAATATTATCTAAACAGATCAAACTACCCACTGCGGCTGCATTATAGAATCCCACCTGTGCCCTCCATCCCTGCTTTTAACTAGGGTGATGGACACGTCCATTACCCAACCACGATTCATGGCTGTAGGCAATGATTGATGGACACATGTAAATGTGGGCTAAAGGGCCAGGGGAATGCTGTTAAAAGCTTCAAAACGAAGACACCCGTAACTTCCTATCCACAAAAAGATCCATCTGGGATTTATATGTAGCGCCTTGTCCATTGAATAAGACTCCGCAGGTAAAACCCAGACTGATCCTTTAGTTCAGGTGTAGAATAAAATGCATTTGATTTGTTTGAACCAGCTGAAACACATTCGTGGAAAAGTCCAGTTGCAAGGCATATATTGAACATCCATTATCTTTTTTTGAATGGCTTTTTCAAACTACTTCAATGTAGGTACTCTATGTACCCCCCCATGTATCTCTGTCAATGCAGCAGTTTATTTTCCAAAACTTAAACAGCAAACATTAAACATAATTAAACTGAGTCCATATCCTAAATTAGAAACAATGTTGCCTGTACCCAGAAAGGCATTTTGCGCGCAAAGAGATATCATTTTAAGAATAGCGATTTATGACGCTATTATTCACTTTATAAATTATGTAATATAACACCTATGATTAAAATGTGCATTTTTTAAATTTTGTTTTTTTTTTATCAACAACTTTTTTCTGTAGCATTTAACATTTTAAAAAATCTGATCATTTTAAATAAAGAAAAAGATTCTACATTTCAACACTAGGTTGTGCTATGGTTTATTTTTCTGACATTACCTTAGGATTAGAGTATACAAAAGTGAGTGGTTGCAAAATATTTTTTTACAGTTTCTAAGACATTTAAATGAAATGTTCTAATGAAGGTTAGCTATAATAGCTTTGTTGGGGTCCTCAGATTTCATTTCCTCCCTCTATTGATTCACAGACATGATTCACTGTAGGTTCTCAGATTAGTTCTTAAAATGCTTTCTGGACATTTTAATATTTTTGATCCATTATGCTATAAATGTGATTGCCATTTGATATTAATATGTGCATTGAGTAATACTTTCCTGACTCATGATATAATCATTCCCCTGATGTAAAATGGGAAGTAGTGATATTCTAGTAGTCGGTGTTATTTAAGGACGAATGCTAAAATAGGTTTATAGATACTATCCATTATTGAAAGCGCCTATTAATCTATTTCAAAGTATTATATTTACTGCATTCTTTAAAGTACACATTTCTGAATGTAGGAAGCAGTTAAGGGTTGCTTAACACACAGGTGAATATGTTTAGGGTTTTTTTTTTAAATTAAAGATACAAAAAATATATATTTTTGTTTTTAATTAAAAAAAAACATTTTTAAAATTTATTTCTAATGAAATCTGGTACAAATTGACTGAAGGGATACGCTAAGCACTATCTTCACTACAACTTATTGCAGTGGTGAAGGTTTTAGGAGGATATGGGTGAATTGTCTCTGGTTTATGAAAATCGGTATTTACGCTTATGTCGATGTCACCGGGCAAGTCTCTGAGGATGTACTCTGATTTGTTGGCTTTGATGAGGAGACCTAGTTAGAATTTTAGAATGTTGTTCAGTTTTAGAACTTTAGAACAGCCATAGTCAGAATTATTATGTTATCCAATTTTTTTTACCTATTAGTTTTTGCTGTATTATTTTTTATATTTTATATTAGTTGCAATGTACTTGTTGGTTGTTGTTGTTTTTTTTCCTACCTTTTTTAATTAGCTGATGACTTCAATATTCAAAAGGTAAGGTAAAATGATTTTTATTTAAGTTACTTTTTTTTTTTATTAGATTGCACCCTTCCAAATGCTTATTGACAGAATTAATTGGTTAATCAGATTATATGACAGGGAGTGATGGGTTGGCCATTAGATAAACAAGCATGTTATTCACAATGGGGTACAGGACTGGCTGACTGGGGGCCTTTGACCACACTTGAGACACTCTTTAACCTCTACCATATTGCTTGATGGAAGAAAACTTGCTACCAGTGTTTTTTTTTTCATGTATTGCTATCTGCTATCCGGTGACATTGACTAGCGAGAGTACCGTAAAGTACACAATTCAATTTTTGAAAAGTTTTTCTCTCTCGTTGTATAAAATTAAATCCCAAATCTGTTCTTTCCATCCAGACATTATATTTTATAGCAAGGTACATCAGTGGGACATTTATTAATTTTAGCCCTACAGCATTTGCCAGAATATCCTGCTATGTCAAAATCATGCATTAATGTATCTGCAACGTTCGATTGTCAATCACAGGTTTTTGTTCTCTCGAAAAACAAATGTTGACCCTTGCAGAACCTGTAGGCAAATACCACTGTTAATTAACACTAATATGCCTATTTATTTAAATTATAACATGCAAAATGTATAAACTAGTGTCTTGTATGTTTGCTATCTTATTTTGCTTATTTTTCTCCCACAAAGTCAATGATCTTCTCTTTCAGCTTCAAAATAAATTGCTTCTGTATGTTTAACATCGGCAATGCTACAGATAGAATTTCCAGTGTGATCCTCTGAATCATTTATGATATCTAGGATTCTTGTCACATTTTTCTTTTCCACTGGCAAGTCACTCAATATTTATTTTCTAATATTAGCAAGTAGAAACAAGTATTAATCGATAATGGCATCCATTTGTACAGATAATGAGCTGCACAATTGAATGAAATAGAATGCTGAATTGGAAACTACACATGTTGATCTCACAAACTGTGAATATGACATATTGACCTTAAGTTATTAATTTTAGAAGTTATGTTCAGTATAGATTGAGATGGGAAATAAGAACCAACTTGCTAACAACCGTGTTTAGATTATTTACTTTGTTTTATATTCCTTGCCATCTTATTTATTATTATTATTATTATTATTATTATTATTATTATTATTATTATCGCCATTTATATAGCACCAACAGATTCCGTAGCGCTTTACAATATTATTAGAGGGGGGATTTAACTATAAATAGAACAATTACAAGAAAACTTACAAGAACAATAGGTTGAAGAGGACCCTGCTCAAACAATCTTACAGTCTATAGGAGGTGGGGTATAAAACACATTAGGACAGGAAATAGCAATAGCAATAGTAGAGTGCTGCCCTCTAGGAGAGAGCAAGAGATGGGTATGTGAGGTAGAAGTTACTCTGGGAGGCCATAAGCTTTCCTAAAGAGATGGGTTTTAAGGCACTTCTTAAAGGATTGAAGACTAGGGGAGAGTCTGATGGCGGTAGGCAGGCTATTCCAAAGGAACGGAGCCGCCCGCGAGAAGTCCTGCTAGCTTGAATTGGCCGTATGGGTGCGAGCAGCGGACAGGAGAAGGTCACGGTCAGAGCAGAGAGACCGAGAAGGGGCATACCTATGAATCTGTAAGGACTGACAGAGGTGTGACGTGTGAGAGGACCGACTAGAGAGGAAAATCAGTCTGGCGGCAGCATTCATTACAGACTGTAGATGGGCAAATGGCTTTTGGGAAGACCAATCAGGAGAAGGTTACAATAATCCATGCAGGAAATTACTAGAGCATCTTGCGTAACAAATGGCAGTTGCGGGCTATGTTTTTAAGATGGAATCTACAGGACAGTGACACGTTAAAGGATGGCAAAGGAGAGGTCCGGGGAGGAGAGATATATCTGGGTGTCATCAGCGTACAGTGGAATCTAAAAGAGGAAATAAGTTTGCCAAGAGAGGCAGTATAAAGAGAAAATAGAAGGGGACCAAAGACAGAGCCTTGGGGGACTCCAACCGACAGGATGAAGGGATGAGGTATCATTAAAAAAGGAGACACTGAATGAGCGTTGGGAGAGATAAGAGGAAAACCACGAAAGGGCAGAGACCCAGAGACCGAATGATTGAAGAGTTTGAAGAAGGAGAGCATGATCAACGGTGTCAAAGGCAGCAGAGAGGTCAAGAAGAATTAGTATGGAGTAGTGGCCTGTGGATTTAGCTGCGATTAGGTCGGTAGTAACTTTGATTAGAGCAGTGTCAGTAGAGTGGAGAGGGCGGAAGCCAGATTGAGGAGGGTCAAGGAGAGCGTTGGAATTGAGGAAATTAGACAGACGGGTAAAGAAAAGTCTTTCCAGAAGCTTTGAGGATAAAGACAGCAGAGATATGGGACGATAGTTAGAGGGGGAGGACGGGTCAAAAAATGTTTTTTTCAGGATAGGTACTACAGTGGCATGTTTGAACACAATATGAATCTATAATGGAGAAAGTCTGCCTTGGTCCAACTTTGCAGGTAGTGTGTTGATTTAGTATGCCACAGTTGGCGGGGTGTCCTCTTCGAGGTGCATGTTTGGAGCAGGACTGCAGCGTTCAAGGCCAAGGTGAGGGTAGTGTTATATGTGGAGATGGGATGGATAGCAGTTGTGAATCAATATCAGCTGACAGCTGCTGGAGGTCAATAGAATTAAGGTTCCTCCTGAGTTGAGGAGGGTTAAGCTGAGGTTGTTGGATGAGGGGGTACTTGAGAGCAAATGATAAGAGGTGGTGATAGGAGAGAGGATTTGGAGTGTTGCAGATATTAGATACTGTACATGCATAAGAGAAAATTAGGTCGCGGGTATTGCCAGCTATATGAATGGGAGAATTAGCCCACTGCAATAGCCCAATGGAGGAAGTAATTGAAAGTAGTTTAGAGGCTGCTGAGGTCAAAGGTGGGTTAATGGAAATATTGAAGTCCCTAAGAATTATTGATGGAATATTAGAAGAGAGGAAGTTGGGTAGCCAGGCAGCAAAGTGGTCAAGGAAGAGAAGAGGGGAACCAGGGGGACGATAAATAACAGAAATGTTAACAGAGAATGGTTTGAAAAGGCATCAAAAAAGGCATCAAATGATGGGAAAGAGAGGGAAGGGGGGATGGGCAGAGTTTTAAAGGAGAAGTGGGGTGAAAGCAGAAATTCTACACTGCCACCTTTAATCTCAGCTTGTCTTGAGTTGTGTAAAATGAAGACCACCAAAGTATAGTGAGGCAGAGGTAGCAGTATCAGAGGGAGAGAGACATGTTTCTGTTAGTGCAAGTAGGTTTAGGGAGTGTGAGATAAATAGGCCATGGGTGGAAGTTGATTTAACAGTGCTGGACACAGAGCGTACATTCCAGAGGGCAGCTTTAAAGGAGGAAGTATAGTGAGAGTTACATGGAATGGATATGAAATTGTTGTGGTTTCTGGTGTTAGCACCAGGTGGCTTAGTAGAGGAGGGACCAAGGTTTGTCAAGTCATCACCAGCTGCCAGGAGCAGTAGGATGGAAGGGAAGAGAAGGTGGGAGTAAGTATTTAGAAACATAGAGTCGGACGGCAGATAAGAACCATTCGGCCCATCTAGTCTGCCTAATTTTCTAAATACTTTCATTAGTCCCTGGCCTTATCTTATTGTTGGGATAGTCTAATGCGTATCCCACAAATGCTTAAACTCCTTCACTGTGTTAACCTCTGCCACTTCAGCTGGAAGGCTATTCCATGCACCTACTACCCTCTCAGTAAAGTAATACTTACTGATATTTTTTTTAAGCCTTTGCCCCTCCAATTTAAGACTATGTCCTCTTGTTGTGGTAGTTTTTCTTCTTTTATATATAGTCTCCTCCTTTACTGTGTTGATTCCCTTTATGTATTTAAATGTTTCTATCATATCCCCCCTGTCTCGTCTTTCCTCCAAGCTATACATATTAAGATCCTTTAACCTTTCCTGGTAAGTTTTATCCTGCAATCCATGAACCAGTTTAGTAGCCCTTCTCTGAACTCTCTCTCAAGTATCAATATCCTTCTGAAGATACGGTCTCCAGTACTGCGTACAATACTCCAAGTGAGGTCTCACCAGTGTTCTGTATGATGGCATGAGCACTTCCCTCTTATTTTTCCTTGCTTTTTCTGTCAGCCCCCATTGATGTTCCGTTTAGCAAATAACACATTTTACGACTGTCCACATGCCGAAGACAAAAAAAATTCTGTCTCGATTTAACTAGCTACAGTATAAAGTATCCATTTTTAAAGTCACCAAATAATGGTTAGTTCTAGTTATACACATTTGTAGCATTGAGCTGTCAGTTCGTGGCTTAGCTTTACAGTCAATTTGTGGTCTGTTATACGTGTTGTAATAGTCTATAAAGAATGTGAGGGTTTGTGTGTTTTAATCTGCTTCACAAATGCTATGTTTGTTTAAGTGGTGTATGTGGTTTGTACTTATTGATAGGCCTTATATTTAATGGGTAATCTACTTCAATTGACCTACGTTCACATACACTTGTATATTTAAAATATCACTATAGTTTAATTTTCTTAGATTATCACTTTATCAAATTATAGTTGTATTGAAATCAAGTCCTTCTGAAAATAGTTTTTTGATTATATATAATAAAGGGTTCAGTAAAAAAAGAAAACTTGACGTTCGTCATTAAAATGCATCATTATTTTGACCATTTTTTCGGCTACCTCAATTTGAAATAATGTGGCAATAAACAGGAAATGCAGGCTTGCTCGCAATGATTGGGTTGTGCGACTAGAATTGAGGCACTTTTTTTGCATAATTTATTAGGTTAATTTTGCACTATAGTGGTTAAGGTAGGTGAAATGTTGCCAAAATAAATCTGAAATGAAACTCTAAACTTCGCAGCTTATATTGTTGGACCTTTCTTAACTATTTCCCAGAATGTCTGATTTGGAGTTGCTGCAACAATTCTTATTGTGTAATTGTGTTAAATCTTGAGTCAAGGATATGCCTCAACGTTTTCAGTAATGTTTTTAGCAGTGCCAAAAGCTTCTCATTTGTTTTGTAATACTCACTCCTCAGTGTATCGTGTTTCGATGCTTTGCCATTTTGGAAATTATATTACTTTTTCCAGTTATTCAATTGTTCAATTGTGAGGTATGCAAAAAAAAAAAAAAAACACGTGTCCAGACTTATGATAAGTACTTAATTATCACACTATTATTGTGGTACACACTACATATTACTAGTATATGCTAAACATCGAGCAGGTATTTTACTTTTATTGAGAAGAGACGTTCTGGTGTACCTATTGTAACACACAGGGGAGAGGGAGTCAGACTAACACTAAGCCGCTCAAACTGGGAACAATAGGGATTTTACCTTTATTATCTTATCGTAAACCATTGTGGTTTTATGTTTATTAGTTCGATACCTGATAATATGTTTATTTTCTCCAACACTTTTACAAAAAATTGAGGATGGCTCCATAGCCTCTATGATGAGTAGTGGTGATGATGACAGTGTTGCCTTGTGGATTGATAATTTTCTATGTCCTTTATATATATTCTTTCATATTTTTAGCATATGTGTTTTTTCACAAGTTTAACACTTGCTTTTTGGCGATTTTACTAGCACTACATTTGTGTTGCTATCCTGTTTGTTCTACTTGGCAGAAGTATTTTTTAAGTGTATGCAGTATTTGCATCTTTTGCACTTGTCTATATATTTTTATATTATATTTTATTTTGTCATTTATACTGTATTTTTTATTTTTTTTGTGGTACACATTGGAAGTGAGTCCTAAGTAATGGAAGGGTTAGGGTTTTTAGGAAAGACTAACTTTTCCACCCTCCCTGGTGAAGCAAATAAAAAGGTTTAATGTTTTGTTTTCCCATAGGAATGCCTGTACAAAAAAAAAAAAGAAAAAACATCACCGACATATTTTTATGTCTGTAAATTTTTCACCCAAAGACAGTAGAAAAAACTAAACAAAACAAAACAAAATCAATATACTGTCTCCCCTCCCCTCTCTTTCTCCTGTGAGGGCTCCTTTTGCTATTGAGCTTATGATGAGCTGTTTTTCTACCATACATGTTCCTCCTTATGTGATTCTGTCTATCACTGCTTCTCCCAGGTTTTTAAATAGAGTTCAATAAAGTTTTGTTATTTTACCCTTTTGGCTGTCTTTACGTAAGATATCCTTTTTGGGGTTTTTCCTTCTTTATTTACAATTTCTAGGGTTATCCCCTCTAACCCAGTCTAGGTGACCTTTGTCCTCTTGAGGCACGGGAGTGAGGTACGGGGGTGTTTTTTCTTCCCTCCCCATCTTCCGGTCCCTTGAGTTCCTTATTTTCGTTAAAACAAAATCAATGTAATCTTCTGTATTTGGATACATATGATAATGTTTACCTTTCATCTCTCATAAATTTTAGCGAAACATGAAGTGAGTCATTTCTCACAAACAAAGAGTATTTTTGGCATCCATTACAGTCACTTCACTGGATATATGGAGGTATCACTGTAATTATCGACAAGAAAGAAATCAAACATTTGCAGTACAAAGGCAAAACTTCCCACATAGTTATTCTTTGTGAATCACTCTTCTCCAAGTAGTACCACATCTAGGCATCACCAAGAGAGAGTTTCATTCTTGAGGTGGGCCATTATTTTTATGTGACAAGAAGAGATGAGGAGTTCACAGAATTCTACAGCTCGTCTGCTGCCACACTGTTTAGTAGACTTGGAGATTTGCTTTGTTATGAACAGCAATTCATCCAACTTTTGGCTGATTAGGTCATTATTCGTTTTGATTTGAGATTTTAAATTCCACATTTGGCACCAAACAAAAAGAGATGACTGAAGGGGAGGGGAGGGGGGGGGGGGGAGGAGGGCGGATGAGGATGAGGATGATTAATGACTAGGAGACAGTCATTAGGAGTTGATTTTATGCTCAGAAAAAGTGAGAAGTAAGGGGTAAAAAAGAGCATTAAAAATTCTATATTTATATATTATATACTTCAAAAATCTATAATATATCTCTAGGCCTGGAGGAAAGCCAACAAACAGTGAGCCCCACAGGGGGAGAACTGAGATCTTCACAAAGAACAATCTATATTTTTTTCTGTTACTATAATTTCTGTTTATATACTTTTACGCTTTACTGTATGTTTATTCCAGTGCTAGCTAGTTAATACGTGACAGCACACTGACAAATTCTCCTCCCACGCTGACAAATTCTCCTCCCACGCTCTGGGAAGGATGGCAGAGAGCATGGACACATGCGGGTCGATGTGTGAGGCACGGATGCCTGGGGCTGTATGTTACTTAGAAGACATAGGAGCAGCGGGACAGGAGACCCAGACTAAGGTGGAGACTATGCGCGTAGTCTCTTCCGCACAGGGCGGGGACTAAGCAGCAGCCCAGTCGAGTCTTAATGAGGGAACGACTAGTTTTTAGAGTCTGGGCCGAGCACCTAGACGGGCTGACGCAGACTGAGTGCTTCCACTGGCAGAGGGTGAAGGAGTGTGTGACCGGTGTTCACGAGAATGAATGCACAAGACGGGATGCATGTATGAGTTCACGGTAACACAGATGAGAGCAGAGCCCTCCTTTACCGGCAGCTGTGCCCCTACCCGTAGATCTCTCATCTAAGACAGGTTCTATTATACACGATGTGATGTCATATTACCAAATGATGAGGACAAAGTATTCTTATCCGACAAATAAGCAAGATTCCACAACACATTCACATGCGCACATACATACTGTAGCTCAGGGAAGCCTCGATAGCACAAATGAAAAACACCAGGCTCCAGACCACGTGGTTAAACCCTGCATTACCACACACTACTCCGACTCCCACATCTAGCACAAAGGGCCACAGGGGTCTGACGTCACCCACAGATAAGAGACCCCCCCAAAACTAAAACCCACTCTGTACATAGGAAGCCATATAGGCACAGGCCTATTGGGCATCTCCACCTTCTCAACGTGGACCATTCTAAAACCGGTTTGGTTACACAAGAAAACCAGAGCACCATAAGTAACAAACTACTAATACACGTAGGCTACACACTACGCTACTACTGCTATAATACATAGATCGCCCCGGATACAATGGTCTGCACACCTCGACCCACATGTTACCAACAACACCTGTTCACTTAATAGTTCTATGTCATAAATAAAAATGTGCAACACTCACAATTGCCATGACACAGTCTGAAACTATATACCGATGTGATGATTGCAAACGCTGTTGTGACGATACACAAATGTCTAACTTTTTGCACACAAAAATAAAGAATATAAAAAAAATCTATAATATATGACTCAAGATAAATTTCCTTACTGCTCCTCCTCATTTTTCCTCTATTGGTTACTTTTTCTAACGTGATCTGTGAACCAAATTGTGGGAAAATGCCTTACTGCAGTACACTGATTGCTCCATTTTTGGTTTGTCTAATTTGTCTTTTTTTGTTACTGAAATGCAGCCAAGCCAAATAGCCATTTTCACCCATTTCTGTAATTATTAATTTATTTTTTTTGCAGCAAAACTGATTTGGCCAAAACAATTTTTTTCACCAAAAAGTATTATCTTAATTTACGTGATTACTAAACGATCGGGTGGATGTCAACCTTTTCTAGTCTTTGTGTAGTATGGCCCACAGGTATTCTACTTTCATATTGGTGGCTCTTTAAAAATACAAGTACCACCATGGAACCCAATAGAATGTTGCTGCTGCTGATTGCTGTACTTTTGGAAATTTGCCAAATAACTCGGACTTACACATCACCCCTGTTTTAGTATAATGCTAATTTTCCTTATCTCTATTTATGCTCCTTCGTTGCCTGTAGGCCTAAATCAAAACAAGAAGAGAGAAGTATAAATTATAAAAACAAGTAGTTTTATAGATGGGTATACTCACACTTTATCCAACCTAAATAATATACTGCCAAATAACAGGAGCAAATAATAGCTTTTACCATACTTTGTAACAAAGGTTTAAATTCGGAATCTCTAAAATGATCCTCAATAAGCCCTTAATTTCAGCATGTTCCTCTTTTGATGGAAAAAAAAGGAATTGCATAATTTGTTGTTTTACTACTGCTTGCTGTAAAAAAGTCCTTAGGATTCAAAGCCAACAAAAACAACACATGAACAGACCAAATGACTACAAGTTTGCAGCTCAGGATAAAAAGTCATCTGGCAATTTGCTGTACATTTGAGCTCCAGCTGTTTTTCATTTGCTTTATATCGTGCAAGGTTCTGTAAAAAGGAAGCACAAGGTTATAAATCAAATAATGAAAATGGAGGGAAAGTTTCAAAATTTTGCACAAGTTTTGTACTGAGAGAATAAAAAAAAAGGAAATATCACATATTTTGCAATAATACACAGTCATTTTCCAAGGAATTACAGATGGCGTTCACTGTTCAACAAACAGTGCCTTCAGATGGGAATTGATTTCACCACACCCCCAGGCGCAAATCCAAAGAGAAAGGCCCAAGGTTTGAAGTACATGTAAAATAAATTGAATTTCAACCATACAATGTGTTAAGATATATTAACCATGAGTAGGCAACGTTCAGCATTCCATATGTCGTGGACTACAAAAACTGGTTTCACTTTCAATCAGATGTAATTTACCTTAACATTTTTATCTCTTGCTCTGTAAATATAACTTTAATCACATACAGGAGGCTCTTGCATGGTCTAGCAAGCTATTAACATAGCAAGGGATAAGAAAATCTAAGTTAAACAGAACTTGCAACAAAGGAAGGATAAACATTAGATGGCTCTTTACAGGAAGTGTTTAGGAAGGCTCTGCAAGTCACATGCAGGGAGGTGTGACTAGGGTTCATAAACAAAGTGATTTAACTCCTAAATGGCAGATAATTGAGCACTTGGACTGCAGGGGCATAATCTATATACCAAAACTGCTTCATTAAGCTAAAGTTGTTTTGGTGACTTTAGAGTCCCTTTAACCCCTTAAGGACCAAACTTCTGGAAAAAAAGGGAATCATGACATGTCACACATGTCATGTGTCCTTAATGGGTTAAAGGGATTCTCCAGTGCAAGGAAAACATATTAGTTTTCCTGGCACTGCAGGACCCATTTTGAACCACCCCACATCCCAAGTTGCTGAAGGGGTTAAAGCCCCTTCAGTGACTTACTGGAGTCCAGCGCCGATGTCCCTCGGCACTGGTCAGGCTCTGCCTACTCTCCATCTACTCTCCTCCCCCACATGCGTATTAGACCTCCCCATAGGAAAGCATTATTCAATGCTTTCCAATGGGGATTTCGGCGACGCTGGAGGTCCTCACATAGCGTATGGACGTCCAGCGTCTTATGACACACTTTTCATGTTCTAAGAACACGGAAGTCCCTCTAGTGGCTGTCTGATAGACAGTCACTAGAGGAGGACTTAACCCTGCAAGGTAATTATTGCAGTTTATGAAAACTGCAATACTTAGACTTGCAGGGTTAAGGATAGTGGGAGTTGGCACCCAGACCACTCCAATGGGCAGAAGTGGTCTGGGTGTCTGGAGTATCCCTTTAAGGTCATAAAGCAATAATCAAATATGCATTCGATCCAAATTTAACTAGCTACACTTAAAGCTTTCAAATGGGGGAGGGCAGAACATGACCATCACTGTGAACAAGCATGCTACATTGTGTTCCATACTATTGACTCTGATCAAGGCACAATTTCAAGTCTGATTAACCCCATACCAATTTTCTTTACGAAAGAATTGAAAAAAAAATTGCAACATTTTGAACCATGAAGAGAAAGAACTAGACCGATGGTTGTGAATTAATTTGCAACCTTAAGAATCTGACTGATCCCTGAAGCCTAAACAGATGCCATCATGGAGTCAAAGCATTCTAGATATTTGATAAGCCAAACAAATAATCAGATACCAAAGGGAACACCACTTAGGATCTATGCACCAGTAAAGACACTCAAGCTGTGTCTGCAGGGCTTAACCCTATAATATATGAATTGCCTTGTCCCCAATCTAGATTAACATAAATATACGAGGGTGAGAGTAAATACCTTATTGGTGGAGGTGTCCAGGACCAATAGACACAATATCTAAGGAGTAATATACAGTCCTAACAAAGGTTAATTAGAAAGTTTGTAGGACAGTAAGATAAAAAGCCTCTCTCCCTGGTAAGCTAGCTAGATAGTTAGTAGAGACAGAATAAAAAGAGTGAGAGAATAATTAAATTAATGAAAACGCTGCATGTCTATATTAAATAGACATCCCAAGTGCATAGGTGATAGGTACTCAACACCCACTCAGAACATAACACCCGACGTGCGTTTCGGTGCACTAGCATGTGCACCTTCGTCAGGGGCTTAATTTTTTTTGTTTCCTTCTATTCTAGATATTTGCACTCTGCACACCTTGCCATTTTGGGATTATGTCATTTCACAATGAGAAGTATTAATACATATTCAGAGACACTGCAGCTGGCAATAGAATAACTTGAGAGCAAGAATTCTCAAGAAGATGATTACTGCAACATGGACAGAGTGACAGGCCTGTGTGACCATTTGCTAACCATGGATGGCTCTACAAGGGCAATGTAGAGGATCTACATGGCTTTTCACAGTGGATAAAGCCAAATCAAGCAGCTGCCATGCAGGTATGTACGTCCTTACTAACATCCATGCATGCTTCTTTACACCTTATTGGGGGACAGCAGACATGAGAATGAGTCCCAGAATCCTACATGGATTATCATTAATCTGTCTTTGTATCTCACCACTGACATATTTGCAGTCATGACCGAGGAAAGACCCACTGGAATAAGAAGGACTGTAGGAATAGCTACGACCCAATGATGCTCAGCACTAGACCTAGGTTCATACCTACCTGGCTGTTGACCCAGGTGGAGGATTAAGTTGAGGTTTGTCTTGTTCCTGAAATTTACATACGAGTATGTTTAAATTAATCCAAAACGGTGTGGGAAATACAAACATTATAATGCTAACAACCCAAAAAAGAATATGAGCAACAAAGCAGTAAAATACAAAACATAGGACCCCTTAAGAAAAGGAACCCCTTAAAATCATCAAATATGCAGAGCCAATCCCAATTACATTCATCAGTGCTATTTTTGGGTATATTTCATTACAATCTCTTTAAAGTGTATCCTGATATTTTTTTTTTCTCATAATATTTTTTTTCAAACTTAACTTTTTTGCAACGGGTTTCTTGTAAGCACTATTTTGCCACACGTGAAGACTAAATAAAGCTCATCTCATGTATTAAAAATGTTATGTTGCTGAAGAACTCCTTTTTTCAGACCCTCACTTTAATCCATCAGGTTTTACAACTGGTAAAGCTGATTAACATTTTGATTGCAACTAGGAAGAGAAGTCTTAGACGATTAGTCCCGATATTTTTAAAATAATTCCCAGTCCACCTTTTAAAATGTATTTTGTGCATTCTTTGAGACAATAGTTGTGGTAGTTATCAAGACCTTTTAAAACGTATGCACGTTAGACGAAAAAAGTAATAGAAGTAATTTATACAGTATTTAAGCACACATTTCAAATGTCATCTTTTGTCTATTCTTTTCTATAGGAGTCAAATATAGAAAGACAGTACTGTCCATTGTATGTATGAAAACATGAATAATATTGAAGGTTTTAACAGTGACCTAGTCATAACACATGAATAATCTCTTATTTTAAACCAGCAAAAGTACAGGTTTTCTGCCAGTGTCTTGTGGTGTACATGGTTCTAGCAGCATGGAAAGAAAGGATAAAAGATCTGGGAAGGATTCTGTGTGACCGCAATGTGTGGGGTCAGGTAAAGGTTTTTACAACTGGCAAATGTGTGTGTCGTGATTGGGAGATGAGAGCTCGGAAACTGTTTGTCTCCTATTGGCTGGACATCATGTTCTATTTTAGAATGTTGGAATGGATTGCCTGAAAGGAAGTCAACAAACATTATTTTAAGGAGCATTTGTAAGTGGTATATTAGATACGAGAAGGAAGGGCTGTTGCGATAATCTGATAATAGATGAGTAGAAATAAAAGTACTATGAGCAGACGTTGGAATGGAGGATAAGTTCTCGGAATATTATAGGCTACAAAATGTTTTTCATTTTTAGAATAAAATACAAATATACTTCATGCATTTATGACAGATAAAGTTTGGAATCCAGAGTTCCAAAGTTAATGGACATATCTTTTGTATCTTAAAAAAAAAAAGAAAAGATGAAAACAAGAGATTGAAACATCGAAGGATCCAAAAATGTTGCTGGTGGCATGTTGGGAAAATATTTAGAACATTCCTTTATATTCAGTACTCTCCTTATTTTTGCCCAAGCCCTTACACAGCCTATTGGTGGATTCTGTTGTATTATGACTGCCCTGGGAAAAACAACACTGAGAAATACAAATTTTGCTATCACAAAAATATATAAGTTTTGGAAAAAGTTAATATCAAGCTTTTGTTCCTTTTGTATATTGGCACACATTCTTGACTTAAGCCTCGATTAACTTTGGATAAGCTTTTTAATCGATTACATATTTTTGGGATTTAGTTTAGTATTATTTTTTTTTAATATATAAAAATGTAAAAAAAAATGTATAATCTATAAATATATATATATATATATATATATATATATATATATATATATCAGTTTATCAAATATTTAAAAAATATATATTTAAATATGTTTCAAAATCTTAAATTGTCTTCAAAATGTATCCAAAAATATGAAATCATTTTAAAAGCTTATCCAAAAATTTTAAATTGCGGCCTAAGTGTTTATGACTATGCATAGATGGTGTCCTAATTTTTTGCAAAGTCCAAGCTCCAGAGCGCACTTGGAAGTACACTTATGTTTTCCTGTACAGACCACAAGTATCTATATTCACATAAAGTTTCATATTCTGCATGCTGCAATGTTTACTTATTCAAGTGTTCCACCAAGCCTTTCAGGTGAACAGAGTTCTATATATAGGCAGATGTTCCCAAGGGTTTGAGTGGGTTTAGGGTCGGAGAAACTTTTCAAGCAACGGAAATATACTACTGTAGATGCAAATACGCACATACAGATGGAGATCCTCTCTTGATTTAACATTGATGTGCCCATTTTTAGAGCTCATGTCAATATCATCACGCTTTCATCTATTAATATAAAATAATTTACAGTTTTTGACCTTTCTTAAAGTGCAAATATTTAAATCACAATATACTAATTTTATCTTGTGTTTCAAGCCTTTTTTTTCCATGTTAATATAATTGTCATACATGTTCTTTATGTGCTATCATAATTCAATTTGTTGACTACTTGTAATTGGATTATATTCTATTTTTCTTAACCTTTTCCCTATTATCTATGACTCGAACATTTTTATAAGACAGGAAGGGGCAATCTTGAGTTACACTGAATTAATATATATACAGTGGCATGTTTTAAGAGACCCACTGGATGTGAGAATTAAACGCATGGGTAAAGAGAATGATCGCCATTGAAGAACTCAATGGAGGCTAAAGAGGGAGAACCAGAGTAACTAAGAAAGAGCACAAGGAATGCAAGACAAATATAAATAATTATACACTATTGCCCTTCAGATATTTAATTATCCATCATATGACATAAATGGGACTCTCTGCATTACCTCAGTTTTTTTAGTGGTCCAATAAAAGTAAGTATTTTTTGTTATCCTTCATTTTGAGATGATTCTTTACAGTCAAGTATAAATTTCCAATAAATTACATTCTCCTGTTTAAAAACATGTTTTTCTTTTGTGGCATGTCAATATTTCTCTTTTTTGTACTTTAGCTTTTCCAACCATTGGAATGTGCTCCACAGTACATTTTTTTTTCACCACGACCAGGACACTCGAATGTTATTTTAGTCAAACACTGCCTTTGTGGGCTACACCACAAGCAAATGTATTGCTGCAGAGGCACAAGACGATTTCTATTCAAGGCAGATGGAATTTGTAAAGAACATGTGTCTAATGCAGGAAGGTACTACTCTGAAAGTTCTCTCCTATTTTTGTAAGTTCGATTTTTTTTTTTTGCCTTCCCTTCTTTAAATTGTTTATTTTAACAGATGCAAAGTTATTAACACCATTCACCTAAAAACAAGTTGTGATAAAGATTCTTTGTATACACGTGTATGACTCAACCATCAAATAGCATTAAACTTCCTCCTCCTTCAGAAGAGAATGAACAATTATATGGTATCAGGTATTTTTCACAGTGTTAACCATGGCACCAATCATGTTTGTTAAGATTCATGGAACAAAGAGAAATATAGTCAGATTTCAGTTAATCCAAACTTTTCCTAACATTTCCTAACATTCATGATGTCTATTCTGGTTTGGACATTGACTGATTGTGGATGGTAGAATCACTTCTTCTGAAAATACAAAAGATTTAGGGATGGTCAAATTTCGACCATATGGCGGTTTGGCATGGTCAAATTTCGTAAGCAAAGAAAGATTTTGGAAAATCACACACACAAAACGGGGTGGCAATGTACCAACCAGTGTAGTGCAAAATATAAACATTACAAAAATATAATGTATATATTTTTTCAGTACCCTGATAGCAGTAAAAAATCTATATTTATATATTTTTTATTACATATATAATATATAGATATAGATTTTTCTTTATTACTGTTCCTACTTTTCCATCTATTGGTCTTCTCCCTTGACCTATGAATAAAATAAACATTTAGTGACTGTCCCTTAACCATCTGTCTTATTAAGCCACTAATCCTCTAATCAACCAAGGACGGAATTCAGAACCAAAGTGAACATGCCCTGATTTTGCATGCTTCACCTGGTTTGTGATTCGGCAACATTTCGACTCAGAGTTCAGTAATTCCAATGATCACCCGATCGGCCCAAATTCAGATAAATTGCAGCTCGTAACAAAACATATCTCTAAGTCTAGTGGACTGTGTGAAAACTGAGACAATACAAAACATGGAAAGATAGAACCTGGAAATCTCCTTTTTTAAGGGACATAGTCAAACTGAGCCTGATACATTGCGAAGTATAGACTAACTGTAATACAACTGTTAGTTAACTTTACAAAAAAAAATCTGGGCATGCCTCTCATACCAGCCAAGCATATGTTTCTATTGCTGCATTGAATATGTACCGTACAAAATTGTTACATATTAAACCTTCTGTTTTTACAAGCTATTTTTGTAATGAGACATCAAGTTAAATACATTAATGCATTAGTCAATATTGATTTTCACTCTACTGTTTATAAGCTATGTAAAGACCCTATTCATATAATCTCCGCTGAGGACACATTACTCAATACTATTAAATTCGGAAACACATTAAACATTATGCAGAGCCAATAATGTAAGGGGGTGGTGGACATTTGATACACATAAAGTGTTAACTGCCAAGAAGTAATGTAGAGCAGGCCAGAAAATATCAAAAAATATTTATTTATAATAAGTTATGCTCCAATAGTTGTTAAGTACTCCTGAGATGTTTTGCTTTTCTGGACAATTGAAAGCCGCGAATTGCTCATTTTATTTTTTTTGACGTGATCTTTGGAGATTCAACAGGCTAGAACATGTTGGGCAAGGGTGATCGCAGCTCACGTTATACTGTAGAAATAATTTAGATGGTCAGAGGGGTAAAGCAGCATTTTTAGTCATAATGTTTTTTTCACTGAGTATTAAAAATAAAACAAAAGGGTTTCAACTCATGAGTGATTTTTTTTTTTTTTATAACTGCATATAACATCACAAGCCAGCAAATAAAAATTACTTAAACGTCATCTACAATGGGATAATGTGCTTTTGCCATGATGTTCATTGCGAACTTTGAAATGGTCAGATGTTCTGCTCATATATTTGGTACGTGAAAAAAAATATTTGGACTAAGATGAGATATACCATATACTTTGCGAAAACATTATTCTTATCTATCTCTGAATAACAATCGATACACTAAAACGCAATGTTTTTTCGTACATGGCTGTTCTAGCAACCCATCCTAGCTTTCATATTAATCTTCTGCTAATTTATTTTTTAACATAAAGAACTTGGTAGCTAAGAGATTAAGAACTTCACACGATGATGTATTAACCCTAAATATTCAAGAATCCGAAGGAACCCAAATATTTTTTTTCTAATTAGATGCCATCTTACAAGGATCTGGCTACATGCTGCGTCCAAAAAAGTCTCCCTTTGAACTCTTGCATACAAATCATGAATTGTAATTAAAAGGGGTATTGAAAGAATTTATGACATATAAAATATATAGCCACACAGATGTGTATATACATTTTTTTTGTGTTATCATATATTTGAAAGACAATTCTCTTGGGAACAGGATGTTACAGATCAAATTCCATTACAAACAAATTGTGGATAGATATCTCACCAGGTTTTTTAAAATAATATTTGTTTTTTATGACTTTCACATGAAGCATTGAGATATAATATATATATATATATATACTATTTAAAGAAACACTATTTTCTGTGATTGTGTTCATGCAGGAATTGTGAATTGTGGAGAATTGACAAAGAAATTGATCATTTGCTGCCCTAATACTGAACTGGAACAACTCAGCTCAGACATTTTCCCAGAATGGGTATTTTAGGCATGACTGTTGCATTTTCCTTCTAAATTCTGTACAATTACAGATTTTGTGAATAACCAGAAAAGTTACCAGTGCTACTACGTAATCACAAATCAAATTGAAAAGAAAATCGTAAAGGAAAACTATAGTAATTTTCTAGAACTGTATTTCAGTATGGCTTCTTGCCTAAAATTTAATTAATATTTCCTGTATTGCCTCTATTAATGTATCACTGCTGTTTATTGCTTTTTTTGTTTTGTTTGTTTTTTATATGTATTTTTAGAAATCTTATACTCACATTTCAAATCTCTACATAATGCTGCTCCCACCTATCTATCCTCCCTTATACACTAGTATGTCCTGTCTAGGCCCTTACGATCTGCTGAAGACTTACGTCTATCTTCTGTCTGTACTCCCACCTCTGATGCTCGCCTTCAAGATTTCTCAAGGGCTGCACTATTCCTGTGGAACTCACTTCCCTCCTCCGTTAGATGCTCACCCAGTCTCCACTCCTTCAAAAAATCGTTAGAAACCCACTTCTTCATAAAAGCGTGTCAATTAAACTGTTAATAGCTCCTGACTGATTCCTCTTCTGCAACTGTCTTTAGTCTAATACTATCCTTACCTTTTTGTGTCATTTTACCCCCACTCCCTCTAGCATGTAAGCTCATTGAGCAGGGCCCTCAACCCCTCTGTTCCTGTGTGTCCAACTTGTCTGGTTACAACTACATGTCTGTTCGTCCACCCATTGTAAAGCTCTGCGGAATTTGATGGCGCTATATAAATAACATAATAAAATAATAATAATAATAATATCATAGTATAATTGGAACTTGCCAAATATCCATCATGACATTATACGTTGTCTTTCAAAAAAAAAAGAGAAACACTAGCGGGAAGGAGGGATGACGCTAGGGGAGTTGATGGATGGCTCATGGAAGAATTGTACGAAGACTAACAGGGTTACTTACTAAATAATTCCAAGTAAATTTCAAATTTAAGGTCAATACGGTTAAGCTGTAAAAAAATTATCTTAGTTAGCTATAATTCTTGAATTTGAAATTTACTTTGAAACCACTTGGAATTCTCACTTAAATAAATAACACTCAAAGTATTACTAAAAGAAAAAAAAGGCAATTATAAAAAAAAATAAAAAAATACCCAGCATAACTAACTAGATATGGAGGTGATTTAATTACTGGGCATATCTTCATGTCCTCTCAGAAGCACATCAATAAAAGTATACTGTGGAAGTGCTTTTTAAGTATTTGTTATGCAAGGTTAGCACACCCATATTTCATAACATATAAATGACACCTAACCCGCCAGTGTACACTAATTTCTACATTTATTAGGCTGACATCACCCTCTTATTTTTTTGGCATTCCTAAAACTCATCTGTCTCCTCCATCTTCCAAGCACCTGATAGAGTTACTGTTTCAGATGACAGAAAATCACGAGTCCACAAGAAAAGAGGAAAAAACGTTTGATCTTGGCAAATATGGTTTGCTGAGCTACCCCAAAGACGTGCAGTTTCAGTAGGGGTACCAAAATAAACAGAAATATTCCGGTCTGAGATGGAACGGTGAATGGGAATTTCTTACCAATGAAGCACATTTTAAAAGTCCAAGGAGAAAGTGAGTGTCTTAGTGTTTAGTTAATTTTGTATCCATGTCTGCAATTCAACTGTTTGACAGCTATAAACACTTTCCTTATGGTTTGTGAAATATACTTTGGTCTACAAGTCTGAAATACGGATGTGCGCAAACTGGTTTGATCATCTTTAGTTAGCACCTTCCTTGCACGTACTTATTTAAAGGTAAACTACACGTAAAATGTTGTAAGTGCTCTTTTTTTTAGAACATTGCTACACAATTACCTGTAAGACCTGTAGGTACGTTGCATGTTTCTTTATGGGTTTAAGTACATATTAAGTACGTGATATCAAGTTAAAAACAGACAGGGATGGATGGAGACTGCTAATTCCCCCAGCCTCGGTTTCAGTTTTCTGTCATTGACTGTGCAGTAATGTGTTTGCTGGCATTTAAGAGCACAGGTTCAATACCCAACGAAGAGTAATATACACATATGAGTTCCGACCGTTGGCATTGGCAAACATATTATTATACTTAAAAAATAACAAACACAAAAGAAGAGGCTGCAGGAGATCAAAGTCTCTGCTTCGGGTTTTTTGTGATACCCTGCTTTTAATTTCCCCACACTTGACACATATATTATTATTATTATTATTATATGATTATTGGTATTTATATAGTGCCATCTTAATCCATAGCACTTTACAATATTATAAAATAGGGAAATTTAACAATAGATGAGACAATTGCAAAATGTTACAGGAACAATAGGTTGATGAGGTCCCTGCTTAAACGAGGTTCTCGCCATACAGTGTAGCAAAAACATGACACGTGTAGAATTATTGCTAATGTATTGCTGGTGTGAAGTTTGATTTCACAGTTAATTTACATTGCATTTGTTGTCGCTTCTCTTGAAGAGATTCCGTGGGGTAACTTTTTACTTTCTTCTTAAAGGGACACTATAGTCACCAGAACAACTACAGTTTGTATTCGTTCTGGATGAGAAGAATCTTTCCTTTCAGGCTTTTTTCAATAAACACTGTTGTATGAAAGATAATGCAGTGGTTACATTGCAGCCTAGTTCAGGGGTAGACAACGTTCGGCACTGCATATGTTTTGGCCTACACCTCCCATAATGCTTTGCCAGCATTATGGCTGTAAGATAATTGTGAGAGATGTGGGCCACAGCATCTGGAGTGCCAAAGGTTGTCTACCCCTGGCCTAGTGATAACTCCCCTGGCCACTCCTCAGATGCCTACTAGAGGTGCTTCCTGGGGCAATGCTGCACACTATGCAGTACTGACATTCAGTGTCTCCACCCTCTGCCTGGAGACACTGAACTTTCCTCATAGAGATGCATTGATCTGATGCATCTCTATGAGGAAATGCTGATGGCTGATGGCCAGGGCTGTGTTTGGCTTGTACTGGCTCTGCCCCTGATCTGCCTCCTTGACAGTCTCAGCCAATCCTATGGGGAAGCATTGTGATTGGCTCAGAGAATTACATCTGATGATGTCAGCCAAGCAGGCAGATCAGGGACAGAGCCACAAGCTGCAGACTTGAACAAAAGTAAGATTGTACTACATTTAGGAAGGGCTAGGGCTGCTAGATGGTGGTTTTAACACTATAGGGTCAGGAATACATGTTTCTGTTCCTGACCCTATAGTGTTCCTTTAGCCCCTTAAGGACCAAACTTCTGGAATAAAAGGGAATCATGAAATGTCAGACATGTCATGTGTCCTTAAGGGGTTAAGGTAACAACGTGTTTCAGGTCTATTATCTCTTTCTCTGAAAAGCTTCCTGAGCCCTATAGAGTCAGCCATAAAAGAAAGCTCTAGTGTAACAGATTGCAGACAAGATGATTCCTTTGTAGGTGAGCCATATATGGTTAGAGTCATATTGTTAAAACCAGACTCAGATAAATGTTTTTAAACCTAAATGTTGCTCCATCCTTGGATGATGTATATCTATCCTTAAAAACTGTCTGTTGTGCTGGGTTATTTCTACTATTTATGTTTATTTTTTAAATTTCAGCTCTACCCATATCTTTTTCCCATGGAATGTATTAAAACATAATTAGCATTTCTGTTGAGTTAAACTACCAAGTATCACAGCCCCGAGGGATTATTCAGTCAAATACCTGTGAGAATTTAAAGCTACGTGCTCGTTTCTGTGCAGCAGGAATCTTGTATTCTATGATCCGATCAACATAAGCTTTGTACTGTTGCCGAGCAAGGATTCAGTCACTGAGTTACCAGGCTGCTTCTCGTTGCCCCCTCCTGCCCGATAAGTTCTTTTGTTTTGTTATAAACGCTGTTTATTTTATTATGATGTTGTCCTATTCTTCAGGTGGAAAAAAACACAACTTACACGCATCTGAGCTCACTGTTCATTCAACCCCTTCTTTTGTCCGAATGTTTTATTTGGTCCAGATATTGGCATAGGCTTCAGATGAAGAAATAGGATCCACCTTTCTTTTCATTAGTGCTAATTTGTTCCAGTTTTAGAATAAATATGCTGTATTTGGAGTGTTGAGTTGCAAGTTCAAAGGAGTTTGCGTGCGTCTTTACTTATATCTCACATTAAAAAATTTAACCATAATTAGAAACCGATTTTGGAAGTCATTCGTATTCGGAATAATTTTTTACACCTGAATATTTATAAAAGTGTACTCGTTACTTGATGTAATTCTACAAGTGCCAGTGCGGCACTGTAATTTATATGTTGTTTGCACATTTGCACGTTGTTTGCAAATACCCTCCAAAGGTGAGATACCTGCTTGAATGGTGACTCCAGGCTTGACAAAGACCCAATTGTGGGTTGAAACGTTGCAGTGTTCCTTGTGTCCTAATAAATGCGGCTGAAGCTACTGGAGTGTCTGGACTTCTTCTCTATTATTGACATTTCCAGGTGGAAATAAGTGGCGGGAAATGTTCTTACCTAAAGTTCTCCCACCTCAATGCTATCATCTTCCTGCTCAGCTTTTAACACTAGCAGATTTAGCTACCACGAGCCACATGACTGGTATACTTTTTCCACATGCACAAAGTGTACAAATGGGGGTCTATGGAAAAATCATAACTAGGGATCCTCCATAGATATCATCAACCATATGAAATGAGAAGTCATAGGACTATTTTACATGGGAAGACACATATTCCCATACGCTGTTGCGATGGAGAGTGCTGGGCAGAAGCTGTTTGTATCTTAGTCTTTTGATACATTTTGCCAAAATTGGTTAATAAAAAATAGTCTCAAATTTCTATTGTGATATCTTTAATGTGTTACAATTTCAAAGTAATTCCATAAGAAACATGCATTCACGCACAGTGCTTTCCTAACATGTGCAATTAGTTTTCGTTCCGAATGAAAATTCGGATTAATTTCGGCAGTTTGCACATTCAGAAATGTTGTTGCCCATGCAAATCCCTAGCTAATAGCTCTTTGCAGAATAATCATACAATTGTGCATGGACTTAAGTGGGATGATTCTGCATGGGAAAGGGTGGGCAAGGAAGGGGTGGGCACTAGTTTGTGAAAATGTCTACAGTTGTCCACAGTTTACATAATAAATAAAGCAATGAGGTATCGAATAAATACATTTGAATCAAATAGTTGTACAGTATATTCACTAGTATGAAGCAAAGGATTTCCCTACCCTACTGAATTGAAGACACATACGTTTTACTGTTTGTTTTGTTTGGTATGGTATTTTTGTTGGGATCATGCAAATTACCATGGAGAAATACACAAATATCAAGGTAGATGTTCTCAAGAAATCATGAGCAAAATTAGAGACCCTCCTATTTTCACTTGGACCTACAATTATATTATGTGGTCAAAGTGGATAAGGTCATGACGTGCACATTTGGGCCACACTGATGCCCCCATGTTACATTCATGAAGTGTGCCATGTGAAGTTTGTAAACCTAGATCCTGTCCCTTAAGTCGAATTTCCCCATGACTTGATGCCACCACAAGTGTTTGCTCTGAGATTAATTTGTTCAGTATTGCAATTGTATATCAACCCTTTCAAAAGCATTACCTATTTAAACATTGAAACACATTCTTTTCAACTTTAACTGAAGAATCAGACACTATATAAATTAATTTTTCTAGCACAGCTTCATTCTGTTCCAATAAATGGCTGTAAGGGCTTTGGAAGTGACATGTTCTCTTCCCTCCTCAAACACAATAAGCAACTTTGATTATAAAGTGTTTTTATTTATTGTCATTCTTAACAATCAGGGAAAAGGGTGGGGTGCAGAGTATAAGGTCCTAATAACATTCAGTACAGAACATTTATAAGGTGTTATTTCATCTTGCAAGCACCTATAAAGTACAGTAATTTAGTGTAAGTATACCATGGTATGTCAACATTACACTCCCATTCAGATATTATATTTACATTCTACGGTTATGTTTACTAAGTCACATAATTACAACCGTTCTGTACTACTGACCATAAGCAGGAATTTTTAACTATTTTTATTTATTTTCTGTGAAGGATGAATTAAAAATGAAAATGATGTAACCGTACACAATTTTAATTTTAAGTACATCTGAATACAAAATGTATAAAGAAAAATGTTCATACATTTAGGTGCAAGATATGCATTTCAAGTTTTTTTTTGTTTTTTTTTAAATACTGTGGTAATATTTTGATTAAAGCAAAGAAAATTCTAGACAGTCGTTAATTTATTCGACTGCAGTATAATTCAGTACGTAAATTTCAGAAATGTTTTTGTAACAAAACAATAAATAAAAATATTTAAATAATGCTTTACATAATAATCTAGGCATCTACTCCTGTCCTCAGCTCTTCGATATATATAAAAATATTCAGCATTAGCGGGAACCATCAGGCATCTCAACATATTTTATTTTGGGTACAGCAGAAGCCTCGATAGAATTGAGAAAGAAAAGGAAAAAAAAACTTGACAGATCATATGCAACTGTCATCGACGTTATATAACTATTTTTCAACATATTTTAAAACTTGCCATAATAAAAATTATCTAGTGTCTTGGTCTGGTTCAATTATCAAAGACAAAAATTTATAATAATGAAATGCTAAATTAATTTTCTGCTTAACACCTGTCAAAAATCATTGTAATGTCAAATGAAAGGCAAGTAGCATTGTTCAAATCATTATTGCAATGAAAGCGTAGAGACATAGTGAAAAATGCATTTCCATTTGCTATCTGCTGCCGAAATGTTAAGGTTATTTAAGGACAGAATCTGCAAAGCCAGTACAACGAAAAGAAAAGCTTCACAAAACTCTACGACTATCATTTAATCTTGCGGGAGAATAGTTCTTGTTTAAATGTCAGCACTCTGAATGCAAATTCTACACAAATACCTTCCCTCCACCCTCTCCCCCCAACTGCTCCAATAATGATAAGAGATGTCACAGATTTAAAATCCGATAATACAAATTGTGATTTACTTTACAATCAGGAGCAGCGACAGCAGACATTAAAATAGGATTCTGGCAAAATAATAATAATAATAATAATAATAATAATAATAATACTTTCAAAATACGGTCATATGGAATTAATTTAAAAAAAAAGTATTGGTTTTAAAGAATATCATAGTGGCATAAAAACTAGGGGAGGGGGGGATATCTTTTAACATTCAGATTAAAACATTGGTATGAACACATTGTCACTTTTCTCGGTGCTTGTCCAAATTGTGTCTCAAATGTTAAGTATTCTCTTCAAGCATAAGATTTCTCGTACCACAAAAAACACATGAAATGTTGCTAAGCATATATGACTCAGTGCCTGTTACAGTTTTGTAGCGCCAGTGACATTGTTGCTAAATACATTCCAACCAGATGTCAGCATAGATGGATATTGGTCTGGAATGAAATTAATTTCAAGTGGGAGTGCGTCAATAACTGCCAATAGGTTTTGTGTTTATTGTGTCAAAGGTTTGGCAAACAATTCCCTTGAAAGCTTGCCCATTAGCTTTAGGCCAAGATCATACGTGTCTCAAATTTTCGCCCATTTTTGAGGAATTAAACTCACAAATTTCCACTTATAAACAATGTGTCAATGTGTAATTCTAAACTAAAATTGATTTAGGGATGCTTATACCCTTGATTAATGCCTAAACACATTACAAACCCTAAAAGTATTTGTTTTCCATCACAAATGTTCAAATAATAATTATCTTCCATAAAAAATATTTTAAAATACATTTTCATAATGGGCTTTTACCTAACTCGTAGTGTGCACACATCAATTTCATATTAATACTGACTTAAGTGATTAAAATTATATTCACCATATTTTCATTCATTTATAGCTTTTAATTTGTGTATGGCACTTGGTTTAGAGGGATACGCTGAGCACCAAAACAGCTTTAACTTAATAACTTTGAAGTACAGATTATGCCCCAGCAATCTTACTACATCCCTAAATATATTATTATATTATTTATTTATTTATTATTATTATTATTTTTTTTTTTTTTTCTTCAAACAATTACCCTGGAATTAAAGAGAGGACCATGACCCTTGTCTCCTCATATGTCTGGTTGGAAATGGGCCCAAAATTAAAATGTGAAATTCTTTACTTTGCTAAATGAAGAGGGAGCTGAGCCTCTCCCCATTTAAGAAATACATATGCAGAGAACAGACGAATGGCATAGTATTTAACCCATTAAGCATCCCTCATAGCATTGTCTGGCCTCCCCACAGGCATTTCCTCCCAGGTAAAGATAAAGTGGTGTCCCAGCAAGTTTGATGTAGAATGAAAGATTCAAGTAAGACGTTCCAAAGCCTAAATAACCTTCTCCTTCTCACGAGTAACCATCACCTCAAGGGGGTCTACAGCTGAGTAGCCTTGCATTCATTCCTGTGCCAAAATCTTTACCCCACCAAACGTTTTACCTATATATCAGATTAAGAGTTTCACGGTTCACCTTTGAAGGTTAGGTGTACCACTTGCAGATATTTTGCAAACTGACCAACCATATTTTATATTTGCAACTTTTATGTCATTACTATGTTACTCTCAAAAACGGAAAACAATGTGTGTCTTCTTCTGAGATGCCACAGGGAGTTATTATATGCAATTTGTGCCTATTACACAATCAAACAGAGAAAGGATAGGGGGCACTCCCGAGACCTGAATTTTGCATGAAAGGTGCTGCCGCTGTGACCAAAATTTCATGAATGAGAAAATAGTGCAGCGCACTCAGACTACAAAAATACAAAAAACAAAGAAGGCTACTAAAATGCCTAACTAAGTATAAATATGGGGATTTGGTTCCACCATATGGCCATATGTTGTTAAGCCCACCACTACTTTCAAAGTACCCCATTATCGGTATTACACAATCAAAGTGACAGAATAGGAAGCAAAGAAAACAGGCACAACCAACGTTCACCACGATCAAAGTTATTCACGAATCTCCAAATTAAAGCAAATGAAATCTGAATGGCAAACTTTAATCTAAAATAAAAATGCTTTGACAAGAGCTTGATTAGAGATTTTCTTTCAGGGAAGCAATTTTTGTCTTCGTAATTCAGATTTATTTCGTTTAAATTCAAAGTTTATTGAATAAACTTGCATTTCTAATAAAGATCCAATATTTTTTTTACAATCTCTGTGCTGCGCGTCTTGTCGTAGGATGCCATTGCCACCATGTTTTCCAGGACACATTATTTATACAAATTGATTGCCAACTTAAACAATGTTGCCTTGTAGTATGCAGAAGTCAAATGCCACAGTCAAATGCTGTGGATTATATCTCCCATAATACTCTTACAGCCTGGCAAAGCATCAAGGGACATGTAGACTTCAAAATGTGGAGTGCCCAAGCTACCTTACCTTTTCCAAGACACTCTAACCTCCACCTCCCACCAAGTCTGTAGTACATTTACTTTATCACACAACCTTGATGAAATGCACCAGTCCTAAAAGGTCCTACAGCATTTTCATCCCAATAAGAATCAATTATTTGACAACGACTTAATGACCCTTGTAATTTAATCTAATCATGATGTTGAGACAGCTCAGGTACTTAATCCACTTACTGCAATACTTACTCAAACACAGACCAGATTAGTATGTGAGAATAGGAGTAATGCCTTTTTTTTCAAGTCTTCTTTAAAGTGTGCAATATAATCTAACTAGTGATGTACCGAACTGTTCGCTGGCGAATAGTTCCTGGCGAGCATAGCATGTTCGTGTTCGCCACGGCGGGCGAACACATGCGCGGTTCGATCCGCCCCTATTCATCATCATTGCCTAAACTTTGACCCTGTGCCTCACAGTCAGCAGACACATTCCAGCCAACAGCAGCAGACCCTCCCTTCCAGGCCCTCCCACCTCCTGTACAGCATCCATTTTAGATTCATTATGAAGCTGCATTCTTAGATAGAGGAGAGAAAGTGTAGCTGCTGCTCATTTGATAGGGAATCTA